>NW_027042659.1:0-657244 GCF_036370985.1 Arxiozyma heterogenica | reverse complement strand
ACCATGCAAAGAACACAACAGCTGAAAAATTGCACATGATATAAAACTCAAAACATAGTCGTTTAGAACATGATGTATATATATTTTGAAATCTGAAGTTCATTTTTTTTACAATGACTCCAAAAATCAAATTAACATTGTTAAATCTTATGTACGTCGTCTCAGTTGGAATTACATAAGAAGTATTGAATATATAAAGATAAACAATGTTAATTCTGCTGTTAACTATTCTCTTGTGACTGCGCACAAATATTGTTCTATCTTTTTATTTTAAGAATGAAAAAATTTAATTAGGCTTACAGAAAAAGCAAGTAGATAAAGAAGACAGGCCATTATTAAGTTATCTTGACAACATCTGCTACTTTTGAGATATGAAGTTGCCGAACCGTTTTCTACAAACCCTGCCTCTAAACAAAGACGAAAGCTAGAAAAACCCAGAATATTATTTCATGCCCGATTTTTATCATGTTAGTACGATATAGATATATATGTCTCTTTGTGTTCTATTTTTAAATTTTTGTCCCTGAATTATTTTAGAAAACCCCCACTCCTATAATTTTAAAAACACCTCACGTTAGCACAATCTTGTTTAATACATATATCGGTTCTATCCAAATACTACGAAGATGCAGTAGCAATTCTTACTAATCAACACTATCTGCATGACGAATTTTCAGTAACCAAAACACAACTTGGCATTATTGTAATTTTTTGGAAAACAGAATGAAGAATTTTTATATCTCCAAAAAAGTAACATCTATACTTGTAATGTGAATTCAAATTGGTGGTGCTATATCAAAATAAAAAAATTGGAAGTATTAGAAAAAATTGATTATTAAAACTACACATTTGTGTTAATATTCCCTTCATGTAGCTAACATGTCTACACGACATAGCTGGTACAATATAGTGTTATAGATATTGTAAGACTTTTTAGAAGCAAGATAGAAAAAATACCATGGAACGGTGGGTTTGCTTTTTTTTGCTTTATAACAGGCAAAAAATGTACACAAAAAGACAAACACAACGTTTTTGAAAATTTTTTCTCATCTATTATTGTTTATGTTTAGCTAACTCAACTTTTTCCTTTTTTTCATAAAAAAATTTTTTGCTTGTGCGTTCCAGTAAAACAGAAAAACATGCTCTTGTCATGTAAACGCATATTCAGACCAATTACCACAGAAACCTCATTTCACTTTTCAATTATTCTGTAGTAACAAAAGCAAAGAAAATTTTTGGCAAAAGTAAAAATACTTAATTCCAATTTCTAACCGGTTAAATTTTGTCTACATTTGGACAAATTTTTATCTGATTGTTTAACTTTTTTAGGGTAAAAAACCACAACAAGTTTGATTGTTCAACTCTTCTTCTAGCAAACGAGGGTTTGAACATAGTTTTGCAACTCGACAAAGAAACTAACTTTCTGCTTGAACTTACATCAAGATGAATAAATTATGTTTTCCTGTTTCTAATATGAATATAGTAAGTAAGTAGAAAAAACAAGTTATTATCTTCTTTAAGAAGGCTATTCTTCAGTATTTATCTAATTTATAGTATTTATTTGTTGGAATGTACAATTCCACAAGCAAAATAACCAACAAAGTTTATTTCTTTTTTTAGTTAGCAACCGTCCTAGAGTGATTGTTGTTATTTTTTGTCCAAAGGACTTGTGTTAGGTTTTATTTTTAAATTGTAAGTCAATTCTTTACAAAAGCCATAGAACTTTAGGGTTGTTTTTAAATTGTCATTTTTAGACATATCACGAAACTTAGGAATAAAAATACCTCATTTCAGTTACTAACAGAAATATTCCTAAATACTAGTACAAGAAGATGCTTTGGACAACAATAAATCCCATAATCTAAAAATAAAAAACATGCTTAAAAATAGTTCATTGTATACTATCTATTATAGTCATTTCATTCAACCACCAATTGGCAAACAAAAAACAAAAAGAAATACTCTGTTATCAAGTCTTGCTACTTTAAAAAGATACAAACTTTCTATCATCCTTTGACCTAGTATAAATAAACAACATCATAACAATAGGTCAAATATAATAATAATCATCTTTTTTCTTGTTTGTCTTAAAATTAAACCAAATATCTATCATTAAACGACATTGTAAAAGATTTTAAGGATTCCACAAGGTATACGTCATTTTTTCTAGTTCAATAGTACTCCTGCATGTCTTAGATATTGTGTATCCGAAAAGAAGAAAAAACACTCCACTTAAATGGGGAATTTTGAATTTTACAAGTTTTATTGTTCTTATACTAGATCGGAAAAAAGAGAAAAAAAGCAGAAATAGGAATATCACACTAAAAAGTCTAATTGAGATCTAAATCTGCCAGGAGAATAATCATATTTTAGATCTCTATCATAATAGATGTTCTAATAGAACAATAATAACTTTAAATAATAAATTCTTGGTTAACAAAAGAACAATTTTACTACATGCTAACGTCATATAAGGTGCTGATCCTTGCAATACGAACTAAAAAAAGAAAAAAAATTGTTGATGGTTCTTATAGTATATAACTTTATATAACTTATGTATAAACAGTAACAATGCAATAAAAATTCTTTACCCCTTTTTTAAATTATACATTCCTATTCGATCCCACGGTCACTGCCAAAAATTTTAATATTCTATTGTGAATGAAGTAATAAATTTTGAACATTCTATAGATCGATTTACTATAGAATATTGTGATATGTATAAAAGAAATATAGACACCAAATAACTAACTAATCAGGGGCGATGATCCTGTAAGAGTGGGGATTCTCTAAAATAATTCAGGGGCAAAAATTTAAAAATAGAATACAAAGAGACATGTATATCTATAGTGTGGTTAGAATTGTCTGTATTGTCTCTTTTCCCACTTGTGTAATTTTTTTCTTCACTTTTATTCTTTTTGTCGTTGCATCAAATACAAAGACGAGTGTTTCCAACACAACAGCAAAAAGGAAAAAAAACTATTTGTCCATTCTTAAATTTGTAAACTTTCCCTTTTATGTTCTTCAAAAGTAAAGTATCTAGACAAAACTAATTCTATTGTCCTGCAATGTGAAAATGTCTAAACAATAAACAATATTTTTAATTCTATATTTGGAAATGTTTTTGAGGACTCAACATTTTCTGTTTCCTTTTTCGTTTAAAGAAATCACTACACAGTGATATTTTTTTCCTATTAGAAATAACAGAATGATTGACTATGCTGTGTTTCTAGGTTTTACTTAGATTTTTAGTCCAATTGTTGAAGATTACAGATCTTTTTCTTCATTCTTTGTTTCTACTCCTTTACACACTTTTATTATTGAAGATTTATTGCAAAACTTTATTTATATCTTATTCTTGTTCAGTCAAAAAAACAGAACCTATTAGACAATCATTTTTATTGTAAGTCATGAGCACATTTTTATATAAAACTACTATGGATTATGTCTGAATATTCTTTCGTTTCTTGCTTCTCTTCTTGCAGGCATGAGCATCATCTCGTTATACTTCTAGATGCTACCAGTATAACCGAACTAAGTACATCACCTCAAATAACCAAAAAAACTAACGCCATAAAATATACACACCAAACTATATATTTTACTGAAAAGTCAATAATTCTGAATATTTGAAAATAATATAATGGTCTCAAGTGCCTTACCATTGTGCGCGGCACTGCTTTTAGCTGCTTTTTCTGCTGTATCGAAGGCACAAGTATCTTATGCTGTTACTACTTATACTGCACCAGTTTCTGGTTATTGGAATCCGGCTACTATTGAAGGTGAGGGTCCTATTGTAACAGTGGACAGAATAATTTTTAATAATCCGTATAATGCATCTAATGATGCTAAGTGTTTGTTGACACCAGAACAAAAGGCGGCTGTTTTGGACCTAATGAATAAGTACAGATCTATGTTTGTTGACACTCCTAATTTGACCTGGTCTGATGCTTTAGCCAAACGGGCTGCGTGGTGGGCTTGCAAATTTGATGTATACAAGGACATTCCAGAAGACCCTCCAGATTACGACTACAATATTGGTAAAAGCATGTACGCAGGAGCTGCTGCTAATCCAGTCGGTGCTGTAGACATGTGGTTTGATGAAATTAATAGTTATAATTACAGCCATCCTGGCTTTTCCTGGCCAACTGTACATTTTACACAGCTTGTTTGGAGATCCACCACAGAGGTTGGTTGTGCTGCAAATTTATTTTGGCCCGCTTTTGACGGTTCGCCCAATCAATACTTTGTTGTGTGTCAGTACTTACCTGCTGGTAATATGTTTGGTCAATTCCCTGAAAATGTTATGCCTCTGAAACCAGCTTATAAAAGTCTTCATTGGTCAACACTTCATTCGGTAACCGCCCCCATAAATTGGACATCTATGTCTCTATATCAAAAAACACATACTATAGCTCCAATTACTATAACTCCGACATCAAATCCTAACCCTGTTTACACAATACCTTTTGGAGATTGGTCAGACTTCTTTCCATCAACAGCCCAGTTTACTTATTTAAGTGCCACTGACAGTTTAACTACCACTGCAACAACAACTACCCCAAGCAACAGTAATGGTTCTGCTGTTGATGCTACTAGCAGATCAACCATCACTTCTGAGAAATCTATCTCAAGCAACAGTCATGCTTCTGCTATGAATACCACTGACAGATCAACTGTCATTTCTAAGAAATCTATCTCAATCAGTCATAGTTCTGCTATGGATGCTACTCACAGACCAATCATCATTTCTAAGAAATCTACTTCAAACAGTAATGGTTCTACTATTGATGCTACTGACAGATCAACCTCCACTTCTGAAAAATCTACTCCAAGTAACAGTCATGGTTCTGCTATGAATACTACTGACAGACCAACCACCATTTCTAAAAAATCTACCTCAATCAGTCATGGTTCTGCTATAGATGCCACTGACAGATCAACCTCCACTTCTAAGAAATCTGTCTCAATCAGTCATAGTTCTACTATAGATGCTACGGACAGATCAATCATCACTTCTAAAAACTCTGCCTCAATCAGTCATGGTTCTGCTATTGATGCTACTGACAGATTGACCACCACTTCTAACAAATCTACCTCAATCAGTCATGGTTCTGCTATTGATGCTACTGACAGATCAACCATCACTTCTGAAAAATCTACTCCAAGCAACAGTCATGGTTCTACTATGGATGCTACTGACAGATCAACTACCACTTCCAGCAAATCTACCTCTAGCAGCAGTAATGGTTCTGTTATGAATACTACTGACAGATCAACCTCCACTTCTAAGAAATCTACCTCTAGCAGCAGTAATGGTTCTGCTATGAATAATACTGACAGATCAACTACCACTTCTAACAAATCTACCTCAATCAGTCATGGTTCTAATATAGATGCCACTGACAGATCAATCATCACTTCTAAAAAATCTACCTCAATCAGTCATAGTTCTACTATTGATGCCACTGACAGATCAACCACTACTTCTAACAAATCTACTTCAAACAGTCATGCTTCTACTATGGATGCTACTAACAGATCAACCATCACTTCTGAAAAATCTACTCCAAGCAACAGTCATGGTTCTACTATGGATGCTACTGACAGATCAACTACCACTTCCAGCAAATCTACCTCTAGCAACAGTAATGGTTCTGTTATGAATACTACTGACAGATCAACCTCCACTTCTAAGAAATCTACCTCTAGCAGCAGTAATGGTTCTGCTATGAATAATACTTGTTGAAATATAATTATTAGAGCTATGTTTGATAATCTAAATTCATCGTACTAAGTGATTAAAAGTTATGAAAATTTATAGTAAAGAAGATTCAAAGATAAAATGAGTATACTGTATAATATTGTATCTTGTATATTACTTATATAGAAAGAAAAGGACTAAGCAATAAAATAACAATTTATAGTACCACTAACTTCCTACTATAAATAATAATAGAACTTATAATACCACCAATATCCTATTGTAAGTTACATTATCTTATTATATTAGTTTAAAATGAACTCGACTAGAATTTTTGATTCTGAAGCCTTGCGTCAACAGGTTATGAGCCCTGTAGCTACAGCTGCAGGTTGTATTCCAATTAAATTGGACGGGAAAAAGAACTTTAAAAAATGGATAAACATCTTAGCTATGCATATGTCTGATATCAATTTACACTGGTATCAATATGCACAAAATGGAAAGCTAAATGTTATTATTGAACAATATAATCCATCTAATGATATGATTGCTTATATTAAAAAATTATTTGAAACGGCATTAAAATTATTAATTGTTAATAATGTCGAAGGATCTGCTAAAAAAGAAGCAGATAGATATGTTGCTGGTGATTACGGTATCCCAACTGGAAAAGGTCTTCTAAATCACTTAACTGAGTGTTTTGGTACAGAATCTATTGATGTAGCTGCAGAACCTTTCTTTCAGTTAGCTAAAGCTAGGAATTTAACATTAGACGACCAGTATGATCTTGTTAATCGTTTAGTGGAGGTCATTTTTGAAACCACATCTAGTGAAGAAAATTTTTTAAATTCATTAACTTCTGCGCAACAAGAGGCTTTAAGAGTCATCAAGATTAAAGCTCGTGAAAGAGCTGCTTCATTATTTTTGATGAGTTTATATGATGAGTCTTACCAAAGATTTATGGATATATTCGGTAAGAATCAGGAAATTAAATTGAGAGAAGTGTATGATGTAATTAGTAATGCTAAAAGAGGAGTAACTAACTCCAGTTTTGTTGGAAGAAGAAATCAATTCAAGCAAAAAGTTAAAAACTTCAATTGTAAGAGATGCGGGGGACAACATAAAACTAATGAGTGTCCAGAATTTCAAGAATGGTTAAAGAACAAAAGAAATAAAAATCATGAAAAAGATTACAAGATTAATAATTCTCATACGGCTTGGATTGCGTTGATTAGCAAACAAAATACAACATCGAGAAACGATTGGTATTTTGATACTGGTTGTACCCAGCACATATCTCACGACCGTTCAATGTTTTGCGAGTTAGTTGAAGGAGATGAGAATGAGTTTGGGGTTATCGAAGGCATTGGAGGTAAAACTGCTATTAAAGGTATTGGTACAGTACAACTAGGACATGTCACATTATACAATGTGGCATATGTTCCTGATGGCAACGTAAACTTGATTTCTGTCAAAATGGCTTCTTCTAAATCAAACATGAAATTTATATTTGACAAAACAAAGGTATATACAATTAAAAATAATAAAATTACTCAAGTTGGTGAAATGAGAAATCAACTTTATGTTTTTATGCCCAACAATAAAGAAACAAAAACGATGAACAAACCACTTGATTATGCTTTTATTTCGTATGACCATTCTGTTTTGCCATCTCCAAAGGCAAATATTCCAGATGCCATTAAATGGCATGCTAGAGTAGGACATCCAGGTTTAGCTAATTATAATCGATTGGCAAATCGAATTGACTTGCCCATTATGGAAGCTGATAAACACTCGTTGTGTCCCACTTGTTCCCTTTCAAAAGGGGTTATGAAAAAAGGAAAAATTTCTGACACACAATATACGAGCCCTTTACAGCTGCTACAAGTTGACATTTGTGGTCAATTTAGGTATACTAATTTTTCTGATAGTAAATATTTTTTGACTATCCGGGATGCCTACTCAAGATATTATTCCGTAATTCATTTAGCATCGAAATCAGCTGCATGTGATAAGCTGATTGAATGGATCTTAGAAACTGAGAATCATTTCAAGTCAAGAGGGGGATTTAAGGTGGGTGCCATTCGCACAGATAATGGACGTGAATTTATGTCTAGTAAATTTCATAATTTCTGTAAAAGCAATGGAATTTCCCATCAATTAACTGTTCCATACAATAGTTTTCAAAATGGAGCAGTTGAGAGATCTCATCGCTCGATTGAAGAAAAAACAAGATGCCTTTTAATCGGAGGCAAGGTACCTCCTTCTATGTGGACAGAGGCTGTAAGTACTGCTGTATATCTCTTAAATAGGTTACCAGTATCTAATAAAAATTATTCTATCCCTTACTGTCTCTGGAACAATATTCAAACAGAAAATCTAGATTTATCACATCTACGTATATTTGGATGTGCTGCATATGCTACATTACCTCATCAATTACGTGACGGGAAATTTGCTCCTACTAGTGTAAAATGTGTGTTTGTTGGATATGACTCCAAACACAAAGCATACCGTCTCTATCATCCTCCTTCTAAGAAAATTTTTGTATCAAACCAAGTTCGCTTTGATGAACTTGATTTCCCACTTGCAGGTACCAAAGAAGTTGAAGTGGCTCATACATTTGCCACTGGTACTTTAGGTGGTGTCCCAGTTTATCCTTCATCTACGGATGTTTTCAAAACTTCATCTTCTGAAATACAAACGTCAAATTATTATCCTGAAACTACTGATTATCCTATATATGAAAACAACTTAGAAAATGAATTAACCACCATACATGGTGATGAGGTTCTAGATCAAGGTACTAGTCGATACTCCACTCCGTATCTATCATCTGTTGATTCTGATTCTTTTATGTCCAGAGTTGATTCATCTGACAATGATAAGCACGAATATGACTCTTCTTCCCCTGATGAATATGAACTACCATCTACTTCCTTCTCTTCTTCTCCTATTTCTACGACTTCTGACTGTGAAAATTTTACTTTCAACAACCTTGATTCATCCTCTATAAACAATGAGTCAACCGCCTCATTCTCCTCACATAATTCTAATCAAATAAACAAGAAGGAAGCAGAAGAACTATCATCAATTGCTTCATCCTCTGATACTGACTCTTCAACTACTCCAACAGCTGTTCCAGTAACTACTCAACAATTAACATCTACCATTGATGATACCCACTCCGACACATCTTCTCCTAATCTACAATCCAAATCCTTATCAACTGATAATTCACCGGTTTATAACTTAGAAGACTTAGATCCCCATAAACCATTAAAAAATAGTAAAATTGAATTAGCTGACAATATTTCCGCCCCTATCACCACACATGTTAGCAAGTTGAATGGCCAAACATCCTCAATTGTTAATCATAACAAGTTAGGTCCTATTCCTGCTTCTGAATTCTACTTAAATCATCAAATTGAGAAACACCATCCAAAGTGGGATTCTAATCCAATTAGTCCTGGTAAAATTGGTACCCCTGCTGTTGAGGCTGTTAATATTGACTCCGGCAGTTTTGTTCCTATGAACTCCATGGATGGTCTCACCCAACTCATTAGAACACCGGTATTCCCTTCTTCTCAATCATCTGGCTCTGATGATAACTCTTCACATCACATAGCCTTGACTGCGTTGGTACATGGCATGTCCTTTACGTCTACCACTACTTCTGTCCCAAATACATTCAACCAGGCAATGAGTTCATCAGATAAAGATAAATGGTATCAAGCCTGTCTGAAAGAACTTCAAGCTTTTAAAGATCATGATACATATAGGTTGACTCCTCTCCCTCCTGGTCGTCGTGCCTTGGGGTCTCGTTGGGTGTTTAACATTAAGGACGGAAATCGGTTTAAAGCTCGTTTAGTGGCTCAAGGACACACTCAAAAAGCTGGCATCGACTATCAAGAAACCTTTGCTCCTGTGGTGCGGTATGATTCTGTCCGTATCTTTCTTGCTATCTCTGCTCTCCTTAATCTCCGTGTTCACCAAATGGATGTAGACACTGCCTTCTTAAATTCCAAAATGGAAGAGCCGGTTTACGTTCGTCAACCTCCAGGTTTTGTTGATCCTGTGCATCCCAATCACGTGTGGCAGCTTTACGGGGGTATGTACGGATTAAAGCAAGCCCCACTACTATGGAACACGCATATTCATAAAACATTATCTAGGAGAGGATTTACTCGTCATGATGGAGAATATGGTATTTATTTTAAAAATGTAGACAACTTTAAAGTATTGATTGCACTTTACGTTGATGACCTTTTAATTGCTGCTCCAAATAAAGATATTATGAACTCTGTGAAAGCAGGGTTAAACGAAGCTTATTCCATGAAAGATCTTGGCCCTGTTTCTAAATTTTTGGGAATGAATGTTTACCAAGATAACCTGAACAATATAACCATCTCAATGGAGGACTATATTACCAAAGCTGCTCAGAGCTGTCAAATAGACTTAAATAAAAATGTGGAATTTCCATTATCTAACACAGCCAATTACTTTGACACAGAATCTCCAGCAATTGCCAATATCACTGAATACCAAAGTATTGTAGGCCAGTTGCTATTTGTTAGCAACGTTGGACGGCCTGATGTAGCTCACTCTGTTCAACTACTATCACGGTTCCTCAAAGATCCTAGAGAGGTGCATTTAAAAGGTGCTTACAGAGTTATGCAATATTTATATAAAACCAAAAAACTAGGATTGTCTTATAATACAAGATCCAATAAATATCTTGAAGGATTCTCAGATGCATCTCATGGAAATAAGAATGATTTGAAACATGCAACTGGTGGGTTTATTATAAAACTTGCTGGTGGAGTGGTTACATGGTCTTCCAAGAAAATTACAAGCGCAGTTTGTCTATCATCTACTGATGCAGAATACATTTCTGCTAGCAACACAAGCAGGGAATTAATTTGGATAAAAAATATGTTGAATCACATGAAAATAGATGTAAACGAAGTTAAATTATGGATAGACAATGAACCTGCCATTCACGTAGCTAAAAACCCTGTCTTACACTCAAAAATGAAACATGTTAACCTTCACTATCATTTCATCAGACACCAAGTAGAGTCTGGTATTATTGAAATTGGTCACATAAATACAACTGAACAAATTGCTGATATAATGACAAAAGTTTTACCAAGACCTGCCTTTATAAAAGTCCGAGATTTATTCATGAAGAAAATAGAACAGGAATTTAGCTTACGGGGGTGTGTTGAAATATAATTATTAGAGCTATGTTTGATAATCTAAATTCATCGTACTAAGTGATTAAAAGTTATGAAAATTTATAGTAAAGAAGATTCAAAGATAAAATGAGTATACTGTATAATATTGTATCTTGTATATTACTTATATAGAAAGAAAAGGACTAAGCAATAAAATAACAATTTATAGTACCACTAACTTCCTACTATAAATAATAATAGAACTTATAATACCACCAATATCCTATTGTAAGTTACATTATCTTATTATATTAGTTTAAAATGAACTCGACTAGAATTTTTGATTCTGAAGCCTTGCGTCAACAATACTGACAGATCAACTACCACTTCTAACAAATCTACCTCGAGTAACAGTCATAGTTCTGCTATGAATACCACTGACAGATCAACTGTCATTTCTAAGAAATCTACCTCAATCAGTCATGGTTCTACTATGGATGCTACTAACAGATCAACCATCACTTCTAACAAATCTACCTCAAACAACAGTCATGGTTCTGCTATGAATAATACTGACAGATCAACCACTACTTCTAACAAATCTACTTCAAGCAAAAGTAATGGTTCTAATATCAATGCTACTAATAGATCTACCACCACTTCTAACAAATCTACTTCAAACAGTCATGCTTCTACTATGGATGCTACTAACAGATCAACCATCACTTCTAAGAAATCTACCTCTAGCAATAGTAATGGTTCTGATATGAATACTACTGACAGATCAATCATCACTTCCAAGAAATCTACTTCAAGTAACAGTAATGGTTCTGCTATGGATGCTACTGACAGATCAACTTCCACTTCTAAGAAATCTACTTCGAGTAACAGTCATAGTTCTGCTATGGATGCCACTGACAGATCAGCTACTACTGCAACAACATCTACTCCAAGCAACAGTCATAATTCTACTATGGATGCTACTGACAGATCAACTTCCACTTCTAAAAAATCTACTTCAAACAGTCATAATTCTGCTATGGATGCTACTGACAGATCAACTTCCACTTCTAAGAAATCTACTTCGAGTAACAGTCATAGTTCTGCTATGGATGCCACTGACAGATCAGCTACTACTGCAACAACATCTACTCCAAGCAACAGTAATGGTTCTACTATTAGTGCCAATGGTAATGCACATGCTGCTGGTGAAGCTGCATCTGCTAAAACAAATGTTGCTCACTCCGTGACAACCACTACTGTTAAGAGCACACACATGGTAGATGTCACTGAATGTCCAGTTTGCTCACTATCCACCGCTACCACTTCATTTTCTTCCCAAAACAGTCAAACTGTCCTACATGGTGAACCAGTGTTGAGAGTTAGTACAGTTTATACTACAGACGGTGTTGTTATCACTACATACACTCCTTCATGTCCAGAAAGTGCTAAGACAGGTTCTGTTTCAGCTTCTGCTGCTACTGCTACTGCACCTTCAGACGTAAGCATGGAATCTGCCCATTCCAATGTTGTTCCATCTGTAGGTGTTGCTACTTCTTCTTCTAATTCTGCGGAAAGTGTTACAGTTGCAAAATATGAAGGTTTGGCAACTAGTTTGACCTCAGATGTTCTATTCAGCGCTATTTTAATGGCTCTTATTCATTTGATCTAATTATGATACTGTTTTAGAGAGGCATTTGAACTTGTACTAATAATTGACAGACGCTGTAATATATCATTTATGGTGATTGTCTGATGTTAGTATAAAAAAATTATAGCACCTGTTGATTATTAGTACAAGTACAAATGCCTCTTTTTTTTATACTAACCTTGATTTTATTTATTTACTTTTTGTATAAAATATTTTTTTTAAATATAATTTATTTACAGAACACTTTTAGTTGGTCTAATTTATTTTTACCTAAAAATATTGAATCTTGTCCTACTACGAGCATGACCTTAGTAGTTCTTTTCTTTACCTAAAAAGCATGACTACAGGGGTTGTATAAGTTATTGACTTTCTTAAATACAACTTTATGCGTCTCAAGGACGATATTTTTTTCATTTCAGTTGTGAAGAATACGTCACTATCTATATGGAATCCTTCAATGCTATCGTAGAGACCAAATATCTGAAGATCCTACTGAAATATATCAATGATCATATTTGATACTCTAAAGAGACAATATAAAACAATCAAACTACTCCAATAGATGTGAAAATGAAAAGATCTGTATCTTTGAATCAAATACTGAATGGGAACCCTATATCTAAGAGAACTAAGCTGAATGGGAGTAAAGTAAAAGGAATATCGAAAGACCCAGAGACTGTCGACCTTGTGGAACTACCTGAGCAGGTAGACCTCGATAACGTTCAAACAAATAAACCAAAAATTATTCCACTTGGTGATAATCTATCCAGCGTCTTGGTGAAGACATTTCTAATGAGGAAACCACCAAAGTTACTAAATATTATAGGAATGTACTTCCTGGGAGTATAATTAATTATTAATCTAATGGTAGTGTATATTTTAAGTAAGATTGCCAATATAGCAAGTAACAAATACACACCACTGATTATTAACAGCTTATTGTAAATCTAACTACATATTATAAGAATCCAACTTTTAGTTATGATGTATTGTGTGAAATAAATAATATCAAACTGTCATTATATATACTTGAAATGTTTACATCTAATTATATCCTAAGACTTAATAAAATATACAAAATAATAGAAATATAATATACACCCATTAGTTTTTAATATTTCACTTTGTATTATCTTTTCCAAAAACTATGTCATTAAATATTATTCATTTGTAAGTATTAATAGTATTATGTGAAGAATTTAGATGTTGTAATGTATAAATTATTTAAACGCATTAATAAAGGTTGGATTTCATATTTATTTAATGGTGAACTAATAAATTTTAGAATTCTATTTATTATGATATAGCAATAAATATTCTAGATATATATAATATTATAACCATAGGTAAGAAAAGTCTCTCTGTTATTTTATTTGTAAAATAATATCCACTAGCTTTTGCCTTATTTTCTTTTTATTTAATTATTAGTATACTTATCAAAACTGTTGAATAATAGGCAGATAATCACTACTTTTTTATTTAAAAGTGATTTTTGTAGATCATTAAAACAACTTTTTGAAGAAAATATTTCAAGAAAAAGAAATAGTGAAGGATCAATGTGTGTTTGTTTATAAACACCATATATATTTTCTGCATAGTTTTTAATAAAATGGAGATCCAATTTGTCTAAGGCTCAAGTAATAGAAATGTTAGATATAAAATTCATTATTGTCTAAGATAAACCAACTATCTTCAATACTACTGTGCTAATCATCAATTCTATCATATGTGTTAAAATATAACTCCACATAAGTTATTGTCTCTATGGAACCTGATTTAAGTTTAACTTGCTAAAGTTAGCATCAATACAACACTGCCAATCTTTATCATTTATCAAAATATTTCAGTTGCAATAGATGCTAAAGCCTAGAAATTATTTGCATTCACTTATTTGGCATTTTTAACTATAATAACGTAGTCGAATTTAAGATTGCATAATTTCATTGTAAATAGTAGTTTTGTTTTCAAATCTTGCAATTTCCTTTTTGACATTTATGCAACTGGCACAAATATGTTGTTTTACACTACTTTTGTGCATGACATCTTGCCTGTTGTTGTTTGGAACAAACATTGAGAAATTTTCCTTTAAATGATCACATAATAGTAAAATAGAAATATCTCACTCACATGAAATTTTCTACTTGCTTTCATCGTAAAATGGGCTAATAGATGTTTCCAAATAAGCAGAGACAATTATGATACTATAAACGTTTTAATTATGAATTTTAATTGTGATTTGACATCAAGGGGGAATATGCTATAACTATTGTTCCAATAATTCATGGTATTTATTGTTTTTGTTTCAAATGGATTGGAAAATTCTAGTGGATACCAAGTTTGTAATTTCTTTGAAAACTAATATGGTGTTGTTGAGAAGAATAGCCAGTCAATACGTAAGCTAAAGTTTTTTAAGACGATCCATAGTAGATAAAGTTGTTTATGTTAAATGTTTTATTTTCACTTCGAAAGAAATGCATTTTTTCATTACTTCAGCGCAAGAAAAACAGTTTTTTTTTTCTGTTGTTTTTGATCAGAAAAATTTGGACATTCATTTTTTTAATCGTATTAGATGTTGATGTTATTGCATCAATGTTTTTATGTAGTATTAGGAAGTGAATCATTTTTCTAGTCTGAAATGTATGCAATCCGCAACCTATAAGAAGTAGTTGATTCATTATTGTATAATATTTATTATAGTTAACAGAAATAATGCCCAAAACATACTCATTATGATATATACAAAATCTTTTGACCCATAAGAATTTAGTATAACAAGAGATTGTCGTATCCTGTATTATATAAAAAAAATGAAGTTCATAGAAATGAAATTGTAAGTTCAAATTGATTTATCCCAAGCATATTTCTAATTAGTATTCAATTAATAGGGAAAATTGATACAGTCATTTATGAGATTCTTTTATATTATTACAGTTGAATATCAGATATCTAGAGATCTTTAAAAAAACAAAAAACACTTCTAACAGATATAAGTAAACATCTTTTATATTATGTTATAAAGCATACTGTCCTAAGAACATATTTTAATTCATTGAAGAGCAAAAGCTCTAATTCTAATGATAATAAGAAAATGTTTACATAACTACGAAACCATCAAAATTTTCATGCTTTATAAATTTGAGGAGGTATTAGAAGTATTGTTTTAGAAACATAGTGAAAAGCAAAAATTAATTACGGTACAGTATCTTGGAGAGACATAGTAACGACGTTAATATCGGTGAGTATATTTATTCTTTTAGAGGCAAAAAGAAAATTAAAACAATTCAAGTGTATATTGCTATTGTTATTTTAGGAATACTAAAAAGATTTAATAGATTTATAACAAATCACAAAACTGAATAATACTCAGATAAATGTAAGTTAGCTATATCTTGAATTGAATTTGGTGCTTTTACGTATAATAGAGATGTTTTAATAATTACTAGCGACTAAGGATATTTATTTATTAGAGTCCTTTTCAAGTTTTAATTGCCAAGTATACTAAGGTTAATTTACACTTAACAGAGATATAGGACATCAATATTCCTTAAATTTGGTAATTTTCAAAATTCAAAGTAAAAATGTTGTTCCTTTCGTTTAATTGCTTATTTTTAATAACAAATTTTCATATTGTAGTATCCAAATTACCATAAAATATTTGTAGTTTTATGTTACAATTGTAAAATTTAGTAAGCTATCATCTTCAATATATGGCTCAAAAGAGATTTTATCTTTCAAATTTATTGTTAAAATCACTTTTTTTCCAAGTGTTAATTTAGCAGTGAAGACTACTCGCTGTAACTTGTGTTTATTCTGTATTTGAATGATTATTCATGTGTAATATTAGAAATCTCTGCTACTTTATTGATAATATCGCCCCATTAGTATAAAATTTATCTTGAAAAAAGTTTTCTTGTGTTTTTTATTGCATATAATGCCTAAGTGTATCACTGACTATTTAAAGACAATATCATATTAATATAATTAATGATAATATTTGAAAATCTAAAAAAAATAAAATCGTCTATATTTACACAGATGTATTCTTCAGAAATATTATTGTTATGATAAATTGTTTTGTTATTTCATAATTAGCATTGCTATAAAAAAGGTATATTCGACATATTTGTTGTATGTTTGATTGAGTTTCTTTATATTATTCATAATGATTGTGTTTTCTAAGGATTTTGACAAATCCAGAAGATTTTAGAATGATTTATTGAAAAGCACAAGCATGACTACTATTATTACAACAGTCCCACATAACCTGTTTTGATCTATATGAAAGAAAATCGAAGACAGGTATCCTCGGAAAACAAAGTGTTTTGTAGTAATTGTTGGATGTCTGTTTCAAAAATATAATAATAGAAAACACTCTATCATTAAAACAGATTTGGCTAGCAGGGGTCTTAACAAAAGTAATTAATTAGGAAGTTTTCTGAGATATTTATTTATGTTTATTTGGTGTTTTATTATCTAACCCATGTGAAATTCAAGATTGAAAGGACTAATCTCTGTCTCTTCAAAAGAAAAATGGCTACCTACAACAGGATTCCAGTAGTTGTGTAATTTAAGGATTTTACATGTCCCATTAAAGATTTTGCTTTCTTTTACAAGTCGAAAAATTTTTTTTCTCTGACTGCAGATATTTTTCGTGAGATTTAGCTCGAAAGCCGTTGACAATAGAGTAAAAATTATTATGACAAAAACACTACGGCTTTATCCCAAAAAGGGAAATGTCCATTAAAAAAAGCTTAGATTTTGTTTTGTTTTTCCGAATTCAGTGGATAGAATTTCCTCGAGATCGCATTGTTATTCAAAGTTGCAAATATTTGAAAAAAGAAGAACTGTTAAAAGGAGTCCTAATGGAGGAAGATAGACTAGGTACGTAAGTCTTCCTCCTTGTTGTAGCATGTAATAATCCTGTTTAAGGCTAGATGGTAGAGTTAACATTACAGAAAAAACTCATCCAGTCTTTCGATACTTCAGTGTGTAGGATAGACACTTTTATAGAGGGTTTCCAGTACATTTTATGGAAAGTATAAAATAGAAATGAGAAGTATTATGATTAAAAAATAATGTGTTTTAAAATATAAGAATTTGTAGGTAATAGATGTTTATAGTATGCTATGTGAAGTATTCTTTTGAGTGTATCTTTAAAATGATTTTAAAAGAAGAGTACTCTGAACTATATATTGGTTAAAACTAATATAAACAAGTGGATTTTGTTTTATTTTTATTGGACAGTTGTATAGAAAAACAAAAGAAAATATAATATTTTTGTTAGGCTGTAGTATTTTTACCCCTTAGATGGTTATAGGCAGTAGTGTATAAGGTGGATGAAGGTGGGGTGACAATATCAACAACTTCTGAAGACGAAGAACTGTCACCGTTAACAAGTGTGATGGTGTAGGTGGTGTCATATTTTAATCGATTTTTTGACATAGAAGCAAATCTAGTCTAACATTACTAAAATTATAAGCACCAGTCTGAATTAAAGATTTAAATCGTGTATTATGAAAAGTTGTCTTAATCTTAAGTCTAACCATTGAAGAAAAGCAAAATGAACAATATTTATAAAGGATACCGTACTTTTTTTAAGAAATATATCAACTGTTTTGTGCATTCTATTCTTATTATCGTTTTTTTGAGTTTTTTTACCAATTTTAACCTGGTGAGCGTATGATGGTCGTTATACTCTTTAATTTTTAGGGTAGAAAAATTATTAAATAAATCTTAACTAGTATTTTAGAAGCTGATTCAAGATAATTCGATAGGTATTACTTAAAATCAAACTGATGGTATTGTTATAATATAGGCTAGTAAAAATATATATATATATATAGATGAGAAAGATTGTTTGTCTCGAAGATGGAATGTTATATTAGGATTAAGATAAGAAGACGAAGTAATAATTTCACAAATTCTTTTTATAGGTTGTAAATAATTATTTCTTATAAATATTGTTCATGATACTCTTAGTTTTCTCCATTATATAAGAAGATAAAAAAATATACTCGTAATTTATATATGAAGGGTTATACTAATTAATCATGACTATGATTTTTAGTAGCATCTTAAGTGCAGATGCTAATGCTAGAATTTTTCACTATTTTAATTTTTGATTTCTTAATTTGAGTTCTTCACAATGGTTAGTTGTATTAAATTTTGTAAGAAGCTCTATTTGGAATACTGAAATGCGCAGTCTACAGGTAACACCCTATATTAAGGGGAAAGACTTGGGGTAGCCAAAACTTTGAAGCCAAGTCGTAAGTGTATTTGAACAAATGATCGTCAAATTAACGTTGGTGGCAGATTACTGAAAATTTCATTTAAGAAATCTCTGATTGTTGAGAGAATCTGCCAGAGGTAATTATTAGTTTTAAGGTTGGTATTCTATCTTCTAAGGTTTGCCCAGAAAATAAAATAACTTAAGATCAGTTTAGGTATTCAAGATTAGCCAAAAATAATGAATTTGCTAGTTTAGAATTGACCATTATGTGATTCGTAAACGTTTATAGATAAAATTAATATCTATATTTTTGTATATTATTTATAAGAATCCCTACAAATATTTGTCTGGACTTTTTTAATGATTTTCAAAAAGTTTGTATAAGAATGAAATTAATAACTATACTTAAATATTATATATGCAAAAAACAAACAAAAAAAGAAGGACGGAAAAGAAAAAATCAAATATTGAACGACCCATAAGTATTAAAATGTTGGGAATGAGCGCCTTTATTCATTGGATATATAGGAAACATTCTCAATATTATATTAAACAGATTTAGTATACAAAATTATAATAAAGTTCTTCACTTTCTTTCTCTATATACAACATAGAAATAATAATATACAAAGATTGTAAATAAGATAAAAATAATGTATGATGAAATCCTTGGCTTTATATATGTTAACATTAAGCCATTTTCCTCTACGAACAGTAAGATATTTAATAAACAAACTCAACAACTTTTGGTGACCTCTCAACAACTATTACTCAACAATTTATCATTTAGTGTCTGCTGAAATCTTATTGTTCTATCTATTTCATTATAGAACATTCTATTCCAACATAAAAGATGATAGATTCTTGTAAAAATTGTACAAAACAACCATCAACTATATATTAATATTGTTTCATAAATATGTTAACTGTTACCTAATCTAAGCCCAAATTGATGAATTGCAAAAGATTTTGGTGTGTAGCAAAATCAAACTTGTAGATTTAACAAAACAAATGAAATACCACTATATAAGATCACATTATAAATGTTATGTAAAACTTCAGTATCAAAGATTCTAATAAAATTATTTATCAAGGATATTGTTTTATTTTTAAATGTGATGTTTATATGTATGACAGAATAAAATGACTTATTATTACCGTAAATATTTTATAGTTTTGATCATATCTACTTTCAATGAATAAATTATTGGTACCATCAAGTTGGTTAGCAGTTACATCTAACATTGCTGGTGATAATATCTCTGTTGAGAATTAACACTTGTATATGTTGAGTAACATAGATATAATTTCAATTAGATTCTTTAATTATTATATAATTAATAACACACAAAATTGAAATGAAGTTCTTATATTTTCTTCCTTATGTTCAATGAAGAAAAACGCAAATAGGCTATGTGAAAATCCTTAGTTCTACGTGCATGGCAATTGAGTAATTTTCTTTTACGAACAACTAAAGAACTAACCAAATAGTTTCGTCAAGCTTTAATAATATGTAAAGAATAAATATTTAGTAGTCAAGTAGTTGATATTGGCTAAAAGTTGATCATTCAATTTATCCTATCCTAGAACATTTTGTTTCATCAAACATGTTAAGATATTACCTAGACTCAATGAAAATTTTGTGAAAAACTTTTTTTTTCAAAATTAACTTTTTGAAAAGTATAAATAGTCAAGATATAGAAATTAGAAATAATTTCTTTTACTCACGACTTTATATACGCAATACATAGTTTTGTATATAATATATGTATTATTTAATACTGTGAGCGATTACTTATAAAAATACGGTTCATAAAGTTCCATTATAACTTATAGATTATTACTCCACACCTTTTAAATTTCAACAAAACAAGTATTACATAGCTCCTAAATAATATCAATATTATCTTCAAAACTCTATTTTGTAAGGAATGGACTTTAAACAATGTCAAAAATTGAAATCTTTTATAATCTTATTTTGTTGCTTTTTTTAGATAAAAAGAATGAAAATAAATAATCTTTTTTATGTTGAATAGAAAAGTTTTCAGAATTGATATGTTGATAACCATAACTTAGACACAAGTGTGATAGGGAATGAATAAACCACTGTAACCATTGATGAAAAAAAAATATCAGATATTACAATCAGAGTTGCAACATATTTTCTACTATTCTATGTCCCCAGAGTTAGTTCCACCAATACTGAAAACATAAAAACAAAATGCCATAGAGTCTCCTTTGAGAAATATCAGCAGATGTTAAAACAAGCCTATGAACACTAAATTAACCAATTTACTCAAAAGAGTAGAAATAATAATGTATATCTAATCCTATGCATCTGTATTTATGGGCAACAGAGATATGATCTGGGTTTTACTTTTTTTTTCTATACATAAAGTAATATGTTTTGTTGTAACATTATTTCAAATATACCAAAAAGGAGGAAAGATATCTTATTACTGAATTGCAAAAAGTTCAAGTACTAAAATATTAAATCAATTGCTAGCAAACTACTTTCAGATATCTAATAGCCAATAGCAAGTTTACTGAATACTTGTACAAAAACACAATATTTTGAAAAGGAACCTAGAACTTTGTTAAGATCGACTAACGTTGAAAATTCGACCGATAGCGGTTCTAAATTTAGCAAAAAAATGACTCAATGTATAGGGTACCAAAAAAATTAAATTAGTCAACTTCAATTTTATTGAAAACTATAGATGTTTAAAACAAAACTTTTAGTAATCCTAAAAATAATAACTTCTATAGCAAGCTTACTGAACTTTATTGATAAATTATTAATAAGGGTACAAAATATGTAGAAATGAAACGATGGATACACGCATAACAAATACACTATCTCCTACGTTACAAATTTCGCTATCATGATCAGTTTCGATATCACAAGTAAAATGGAATGACAATAAAAAATACACAATTGCAAGACTGTTTATGAAGTAACTTGCAATGACATACTTGTGTATTTAGTATTATTATAGGATATATTGTATATACATCTATGCATTTATTGTAGAATGGTGAGAATAAAAATTTACTTGTTTATTTAAACATTTCTTTTTTGGCCAATTTTGAAAAATCTTGAAGATTTTCGAAGTCTACATTACCTTTTTGCGAACCTATTGTTTTTGTTACAGGTATTGTAATTTCCTGAAAATAACAATAGTTCTATGGCAAGAAACTTTTTTTATTGAACAAATTCAATTTTTTTTTTTAAACTTCTCCGTCGAAGATTACACATACCACAGAAATCTCTGGTAATAGAGAAGTGAGTTGTTTTTTTATTCTTAAAAAAAAAAGATTAGTGATCTCCAGTTCAATATTTTTACAGGGAATTTTACATTATCTTTTTTTAATTGTAATATAATATATTCAGTAAATGTTGACCATCCGTTTATATCGGCAGTTATTAGTTATTATTTTAATAACGCATGTTGTATGTATCTGTACCTGAACTTCAAAAATTTAACGACAGATTCAACTTTTTTTTTTTAATTATTCTTGATCTTTTCTCTTTTTGTTGTTTCTAATCCTTTCCTTGTAGCAAGTTGCTCTTGTGAATCTCATACTTGATATTCATCGAAAAATATTTATATTTTGATAATTTTCGGAAAAAATTGTTACATAATAAAAATAAATTTTCACTCCCACAGGAAACAACCAATACCTACTTAGTATTTTTAAACCCATCATTTGGGAATACCATTAAAAAAAACACTAAGAGCATTTTATGGAGACATAATAGAGCAAGCATTTAATATCTTTTATAGTATTATCTGTTTTCACCTAAACTCACTCTGCTTTAAATTTGACGTTCTTTAATTAATATTTAGGATTGACTATTCGATGCGAGTACTACCGTTAACTATCTTTTTATTATTGATTCCGGCCGTGAGGGGTGCATTTCCATATTATGACATAATCCATCTCAATCTAGTTGCACTATATTCATACTTCAATCCAGAAAAACCAATACTTACTAATGTGGCCTTTTGGGGATCCTTTGTTGAGTCTTCTGCGTCAACGGTCGAAAAGGCAACGAATATTTGTAGTGCATGCGAAAGTGATAAAAAGGAACCAAATTGGGATTGTCATAAAGCGTCTTTGGATTTGGCAAAATCCATTTGTCTAAATGCAATTTCACTTTATATTGGTTGGCAGCATACTGGAAGACCCAATAAAGCTTTAAAGGGTGCAAATCCTACAGCAGTCAAAAAAGAGATGTTGCAAGACACTGCTAAATTGAAGATACGTTTGACAAAGACTATCTTACTTCTTGGCTTTCTGACTGGTGTGCTAGCAATATTGTTGATGCTTGGTATGAAGTATCCTATACAGGATTTAACAAAAGAGATATTGAATTACATAATATATAGTTAAGTAACAACGTTACTGATATGATTTACTATTTGATCTTTAATCCTCATTCTGAATTTATTGATACTATCGCAATGACACTGGTAGGAATATTATATGGGAATAATACTAATCTCAGGAAAAGAGTAAACTATCCAGTTCATGCATCTTTATATAGTGTCTATATAGCACTTGATTACTGTGCAAACCAATCTGAATAGAATGGAATATATAAAAGTGGAGAACTGAAAATTATGTGACAAGGAATTTTAACTTATGATGTTGATAGAGGTTGGGTTAGTGATTATTACAAGATATACACCTATAGACAAAATGATAGGACTCAATAATGACAAATATCATGGCGTATATATATTAATATATTTATTTAGTTTATATATAATTTGTATATTAAAGATTAAATATTATTATGATCTAAGTGTGACACAGGAAGTTAGTAACATTTGTAGTCTTTTATTGTTCAAAATGTAGTCTTAATCGCTATTTGTTGAGCTCGTTTTTTTGATTTTTTAATACTTTCTATAGAAAATTCAATATAATAGAGTAGAGCCATAATTTTTAAATAAGATTAAGTAATATTAGGGTGTTTATTTCATATTTCTATAAGTTATGTATATTATTCATATTGTACAGATAATCAAGGATTTATATCGCAAAAGAGTATTCCAATAGTTTTTTTTTTTGAGACATCCTATCAAGATTCACATAATTGGGTTAGAAGTCTTCAGATAAATTTAGATTATTCATGTTCTTAACAATATTACACATACTATGCAAAGTGCTTACTAGTTTTCAGTACTTGCTACAATTTGTAACTAATAATTTGAAAATCGTAATAGCTATATAAGGAAGTATTCTCAGGGCCCTAATCCCAAAATAAAGATTAGATAAAATTTTATTTAACATAGATATAGACGATTTTTGCTCTTTATATTTAATATTCTACAAAGTTAATAATAGTTTTCCTTCTTTCTCATAATCTTTTTCTTCAGTAATAAATTTGAAAATTTTTTGTAATTCAAAATAAGCTGGAACAGTAATGTAAACATACTTTGTAGCTGTTGAAATTTAGAAGGTGTGGTGTAATAACCTACATGTTATAACGGAACATTACGAACCGTGATTTTCATAAGTGATCGCTCACTGTATTACCTAATACAGATTTTATATACGACACTACGTATTGCGTATACAAAGTGGTGAGTACAAGAAATTATTCCTAATTTCTATATCTTAGTTATTTCTCAAAGTTAATTTTTCACAATATTTTCATTGAGTCTGGGTAATGTCTCAACAGAAAGAATTAACAGTGATACCAATCACTCCAACAGATATGTAAGCAAAATAGACACACTGGTTTGTAAGCGATCAACTATGATCCACTCACTTTCATATGATATAACTGTGAACATTAGCAAACCATTATTTGATATAATGTGATTATGCCATCTTATATTTACCTATACTCAATACAACCAACTGAGATATCTTAAGCTATAGACAACCCACTTAATACATATACCATCATTAGGGAAGATATCTATCAATGATATTACTTCTTTATAAATATGATTATCTAAGAATACCCAAACACTTCCCATTAATATCTTCAGTCTAAAAGAAATGATTGCATATTATTTTATTGTATGTTTAATGATTATCATATGAACAAAATATCAACTGACTAGGAAATGGTAATAGGAATAAATAATGAACCCTCAAACTAGCATGAATGTATTAATTATTATTGTAGCAATGCTAATGAACACTATTTATTCTATTCATATCCCAGTTATCTGATAATTTTGTTACCCTTTGTTAGACATAGCAGAATAAATCTTGAAATGAATTACAACCTTAAACATTCTGGATAATAAATAATATAAACAAACTCTGAATATGTATAATAACTTATTAATTATTATACTAGGACTGTGTTGTTATCTACTCTAAAATATGTGCTATCTTGGATCTTAACTGTAATATTACCAATATGAATATAAGTATTAGAACAAGAACATAACTAACATGTTTCAAACTATCTAATCTGTTATAAATGATCTAACAACTCTTCCAATAATGTATCTATAATTATATTCTACATTATAAACATCACACTAGTAGATTATTAATTGTACTAATTTAACAGAACTATTTGTGATACTACAACTCTTTATATTAAAATGATCTCTTTGATTATCCCAATACTAATATAACACTATGACAATGAGATAGAAAAAGATGATAATCTATATGAGTAATAACTAAATTCACTACTATTACTTACTAAAGATATTTTTGGTGTTATTAATATTATTAATTATTCATATCTCAACCAAGAAAGCTATCATTATTTAGAATGCTTTTATACTCTTAATAGAAATTTATATATTAATATGTTTGTTTGATCATCAGGCAACATATCCAAAATTATCATTACAACTATCCTAAATAACATCTTACTATCTAACAAGTCAAACATTTCTGGCTTATATAATACACCAACTCAAACAGGTCTCTATATACTATACCCCTAACTCTTTCTCATTCTTTATCTTTTTCAATCTCAATAAATTTTAATTGGTCAAAGAACATTTCAACTTTTAATCATTTCAATACATGTAAATGTACAAATAAAATAACTTGATTGTTAATAAATCATGTGGTAAATTTTATTCTAACAAGAATGGCATCTACTGGTATTGGTATAAACTTTTATAAAAATTTAATATGTCTCCAAATTTATTTTTCTTTATCTAATGACATCATCATTGTAAATTTCAATATTCTAACAGCAGATGGTTTTGTATTATCACTAGTTGACTAGGTAGTAATTACAACTAAAAACATTTGAACGAGGAGAGTATTGATGCTGTACAATTCATTAGAGAACTAAACCAAAAATGACTGGAGGATAATTCACGTAACTGTACTGGATATCATTCAGTATATGTTCAAAAGCCAGAGAGTGACATCATATAAAAGCACAATAAAAAACTTTATACCTGATCCGCATATAACTCATAGCAATAAAAAATAGCTTATAGCATTAATACACTATATGACATTAATTTTTATCCACAAAAGATGGCCATAACAAAAGAAACACTAGACATTTGTTGAAAGCTGCTGTTTCATAGAAAAAAACTTCCTGTTTCATTGTATTAAATATCTCATCACATCTTGTAAATTGATTACTCAAGCTAAACTAAGGTTCTTTGTTTGAATAAGTTAGATAACACTGTATAAAGTAGGAAAAATCAACTTATCATTTGATAGTAATACTCAAAACGAACACTATTCCACTTTTCTCAATTGTATATAAATATGGTAACTCAAATAAAATAATTCCCACAGATCAGCAAAAAACCTACTTTCTGTTGTGTATCCCACACTTAAACCATTTTTGTTTTTAATTACAATATATTTACAAGTTCATACATGTGTATTATTTGATTTAATACTGTTGATTGTTGGATATTATGTTGGTGTTGTGAGAATTGACAACAGTGTTATGGAATTTTACTAATTGACATTCGGCAATAATGAATTGATTTTCAGGAAGAAATATAATCTTAGTTATTGGTAGGGTGTATTTTTGTGAGTGATTTGGATGTAATATTTGTGATGTAGTTGGGTAGTAGTACGATGGTAGTTGGCATAGTGTTGATAATTATACTGTGAGGTTCATCCATATGAATAGATTTCATGGTAGTAGTATTGAAGTGATCACTATATGAAATTGATATGTGCTATCAGATTATATCATTTAGGTGGAAGATACTGTAAGTGTTTGTGTTTATGTATTTGTAAATACTCATAGCAATAGAGCAACCATACCATAAAGATAGATGTATTTTGTTTATAAATATCTTCCTTAGTAATAACCCATGTACAAAGTGGATTGTCGTGAATATACTCTCTATAGTTAAGGATATCTTGGTTGGCTGTATCAAATATATTTATGGCATAATTATATCATGTTGAATGGTAGTATCTCAATGTTATATAATGTGAATTTGTGAAATGCATAGAGCTCAACTGAGGATGTGTTCTTGTCTGTAAGCAGGTCTCCTTTGTATTGTTTACATCAGTGTTTGTGTGGTGCAGTGATTGATATCTGTTTGAGTTGTTTTTATTTGATTGAAAAATGTTTTTGGAATTTAAGAAAAATTGGATTTCAGAAAAGAAAAAGAATGAAAAGATAAGAAGACAATTTTAGCATATGTTGGCAGTTACAGTTCTACAAGCAGTGTTATATTAACTAACTAGTAGGTCTAGATCAAGAAAGTCATGTAAGAATGAATAAGTGGCTATTCTATATTGTTTGCTATGGTATGGCATAATACACAATAAAAGATAGTATTGTGCAAAGTGATAGTTGTAGTGGGTAGTGTAATTTAATAAGAGCTATTACTAGGATATCAGTAGAAGTAGATGTATTAATGCACATAGCACTTCAAAATATTAAATGTATGATAGAGAGAAGAGAATATAATGTGTAACTTAATAAATTATACAAATTACTAGAAATATAAGATATATTCATTATTTCTTTGGATTTTACCTTGTACCGTTTTCTTTATTAACTGATAATACCATCACAAATTACATCATCAAGTACTCTCTACCTATTAAACGTAAGGAAATAATATGAAAATTGTATACGTTGCAACAGCTCAAACACTTAAGCTTATTAACAGTAGCTGAGTTGCAAAGTAATGCAATAATCAAGTTATAATTCTTAAAATCACATTGTTATTTAGTTATAAATACATATATTCTAATATGAATGTGTAATAGATAAACTGTAACCTATGTCAAATACACACTTAGCCATACTAAAAACCAAGAATGTAATAACAACGATAGAGTCATTTGTTTTATGATAAATAGATCAATAAATTTAGACCATTTTCTTTTCATATGTAAGATATAGAAACAATGTAAACAACATAAACATAATACACTGGATTAGTGTGATCCATTAATGGTCACTCTGTCGCATCTTATATTTACACTTACATTTCTAGGTTTATTATGGTAATATCATCTAGGAAATTTTATTGCTCTTTTAAACCTATAACATTCAATGTTATTCACAGTATCTGCTATCATGATATTAACATGTATCTTTACTATGGATTTATACATAGTAGACTAAGTTCATATCAACCACTATTACTTTCAATTATGTTTTTATTCTTAAACTGCTTACTTCATTTAGACATTAATAACTGGTAGATTGTATGGTATCACTCTTAAACTATGAACTCCTCATTAATATATAACTTCTCTTGATATTATGTCTTAAACAAGAACGATACTACACAAACACATCACACTTAATTATTCTTAGCATCAGCTATCATGATCTCTTCACTATCCACCAAGCTCATTTCATTCAAATTTCAATTGTCAATCTTCCTTTTTTCAAAATCTGAAAAAATAGTTCGAAAAAAAAATCAATTACAATAATAGCCACACCCATCGACAACCAAGCATATAAGTAACCAACTTCACTTATAAATAGCCAGTTATTATCTACCTTCTTTACATATTCATATGATATAATATTGAATATTATCAAACAGTTATTTAACATGGCATAGTTACACCACTGTATACCTAATAATCATTTATATTTGACTATCAGAAATAACCTCATAATGACTTACTCCATGCATAGACTGTGACTATGGAAGATATTTATTGACAAACTATGACCATTTTTTGTGTCACTACCACTTTTATTATGAATATAACTATTAAAGTATACTCCAATAACACATGAACACCATCCCTTACTAATATTTTCAATATGAAAAATATAATTATATCTTCTATATCACTTCATTATCCATCGAATGATACTGTTATAATAATTTATGATCATATGCAATACTCTTTTGAAATTAACAGATAATGATAACTGTTATAAACATAAATACAATTATGCTATATCCATAAACAAATTTACTATATCATCTTTTTACTCATATCTTACAGGATATTTATCCTCACTAATTCCAATCTTATTATGGATGTATTTGATTTATGTTTGATTTTCAATGCTTATGGTAATGATGATAAAAGACACATTGATTTAATATAATGAATAATATTTTGATTATATTTTTATTTCATTTTACTGTACTGCTTTCCCTGCTTAACAATTTTGTTCTATCTTTTACTCAGATGATCTTATTTTAATGTTTGAAAAATAACGTAATAAAAAGAGATTTTATCTCGATCTTTGAACATTGAACAACATTTAAGAATATACTGTGGTGGAATATTAACATGAAAATTTATCAATTTAATATTCAGGAAATTTACTCTTTTTAAGAGTTAATCTGACATTATTATAGCTGGATGTTTAATACTGTGTATGGATCTTTAATTGTAACCAAGAGTCATGAGAAGATATTGAAATTCAAAAAAAAGTAATAAGAGTTTAATTGCATTATAACATTAAAATAACAAGACGTAATATATCTATGAATTAACATTTGCAAAAATACGACTGTGTTATGATAGTTTTACATGTTCCTTATTTAAAAAGAAAATTTTCACATTATCGGAATCCTTGGATAATTATTATTATTATTATTATTATTATTACAATATTTTTCACATATAGAGGGGACATTCTCCTGTATCTTGTAAATCTTGAAAGTTCTACACCCAGTAAAAGACAAGAAGAGATATCATATGTTTTCAAAAGAAGGTACATTACGAAATTCTGTGTATCTACATTTTTGTGTATAATATTCTTAACATGTAGAGTAAGTATAATATATCATCAGTGTGCAATTCTCTGCATTTGGGAAATAGCATGTTATTTCTCTTTCTTTCCCTTTTTTCCTTTGCTACCTAAAAGGAATCTCCATTTCTTCAAATATTGTTAGAGTAATTCTATAGTATGTCTCTACTGTTCATGTGAGTACAATAGTTATTGGATATGTTAGCTTACGTGCAATTGAATATTATATTACAAAAAAGAAAGAAATAGAAGTATAACCATAAGTTTAAGCGAGTTAATAACAGTGACCATATTAACACAAATATACATATATATAGTTATTTGACTTAGCAAGATACAGTGGTATTTAATTAGTGTACATCCATGTATATATGTATGTATTATGTGTTCCCTATGGATGTATTTGTATATACAGAGGACAGAAAGAAAATAATTAAGGAATATGGGAATAAATACATTTGTCTAGTTAACTTTTCAGTAAATGCAGGTAAAGAAAGATTGTAACTGTTTTTAAGACATGTGTCAAACCTTTTATTATGATCTTTGAATTAAACTAGCATCAAATCTTCACAATTACAATTTTTCTTAATTAGAAAAGATTTAAGGATCTTATATCGTTTAAACTATTATCAATTGATTTATACAGAAGTAAATTTCCTAATCACAATCTCTTTATTAAAAATTGCCAAAACATGTAGCAAAAATATAAATGTATTAAAATGTCTATATAGCAACTATTAGATTGCATAATTGTATTGAATAATCTAAACTATTTAAAATTAAAAGATATTGATGGTTTATTAGGAATGAGCAAATCTATTTGTGCTGTACAAGCTATTTGGAAATTAAATAAATAATAAAAATATAGTATGAAAAATATTAGAATATTATATATGCTTATATAGAAATATTTAATTACTAAATTATTTAGAATTCTTTATTTTAAAATTTTTTGTCTTTAATCAATTTAAATTACTATGAATAATAATAAACCAATGCAATGGGCAATACTCCATTTCACGTACATAGTACCACCCTTACCTTCATATGACACAAGAGAAGGTACACCTTCATGAGGTACTGTAACACCAGTCGATGATGAGGATAATTGCTCAGGAATATATTGGGAAACTTGTGATACCATTGTGGTTGGTGATGTTTCTGGTCTTCTAGATTCGACAGTACTGACAGCAGTACCAGTTTCTGAAGTAACGTCTGCTTTACCCCTTGTGGATCCAATAACAGTCGTCGTCGATGCTCTGGAGTTCTTAGATGTCAGTTGATTTTCACTGTTTGTAAATGCTGGACCAGTGGTGGTAGAAGTAATAGAAGCAGCCGGAGTCACATTTGTAGCCGTAGTAAATGAGTTAGTCTCTTCTTGTTGGTTCCTTGAATCAGTATAAACAGATTCAATAGAACTGTGTCCAATGATCGCAGTCATACCTGTTTCAGAAGTTGCAGATGATTCTGGACAATAAGTTGTGGTCACAGTAATTCCATTAATAACCGTAGTTAAAACAACTAAAGTGTCAGTCAAAATAGGTTCAGTTTTTTCACCAGAAATTGTGGAGTTTCTGTAGAGAGGAGATGGTACAGAAATTGATGATGTTATAAAGCTATTAGATGGAGATGGGGTGATCACTACTACAACAACTTCAGCGGATGAAGAGCCGTTACTGTCTGTGATGGTAGTGGTGTAAGTAGTTGTGATTGGAGAAGAAATATCCACAGTAGTAGTGGTGTAGATAGTAGATGGAGCTGGAGTAACCACAACAACAACAACCTCTGGGGATAAAGAGCCATTGCTGTCAGTAACAGTGGTTGTGTAAGTAGTTGTGGTCAAGGCAGAGACATCACCAGTAGTAGTGGTGTGGATAGTTGGGCCACTTGGAGATGGGGTGATTACAACAACAACAACCTCTGGGGATGAAGAGCCATTGCTGTTAGTAACAGTGGTTGTGTAAGTAGTTGTGGTTGGGGCAGAAACTGGACCTGTAGTTGTAGTGTAGATAGTTGGGCCACTTGGAGATGGGGTGATTACAACAACAACAACCTCTGGGGATGAAGAGCCATTGCTGTTAGTAACAGTGGTTGTGTAAGTAGTTGTGGTTGGGGCAGAAACTGGACCTGTAGTTGTAGTGTAGATAGTTGGGCCACTTGGAGATGGGGTGATTACAACAACAACAACCTCTGGAGAGGAAGAGCCATTGCTATCAGTGACAGTGGTTGTGTAGGTGGTTGTAGTTGGAGCAGAAACATCCGCAGTAGTAGTGGTGTAGATAGTTGGGCCACTTGGAGATGGGGTGATTACAACAACAACAACCTCTGGGGATGAAGAGCCATTGCTGTTAGTAACAGTGGTTGTGTAAGTAGTTGTGGTTGGGGCAGAAACTGGACCTGTAGTTGTAGTGGTGTAGATAGTTGGGCCACTTGGAGATGGGGTGATTACAACAACAACAACCTCTGGAGAGGAAGAGCCATTGCTATCAGTGACAGTGGTTGTGTAGGTGGTTGTAGTTGGAGCAGAAACATCCGCAGTAGTAGTGGTGTAGATAGTTGGGCCACTTGGAGATGGGGTGATTACAACAACAACAACCTCTGGGGATGAAGAGCCATTGCTGTCAGTAACAGTGGTTGTGTAAGTAGTTGTGGTCAAGGCAGAGACATCACCAGTAGTAGTGGTGTAGATAGTTGGGCCACTTGGAGATGGGGTGACTACGACAACAACAACCTCTGGGGATGAAGAGCCATTGCTGTTAGTAACAGTGGTTGTGTAAGTAGTTGTGGTTGGGGCAGAAACTGGACCTGTAGTTGTAGTGTAGATAGTTGGGCCACTTGGAGATGGGGTGATTACAACAACAACAACCTCTGGAGAGGAAGAGCCATTGCTATCAGTGACAGTGGTTGTGTAGGTGGTTGTAGTTGGAGCAAAAACATCCGCAGTAGTAGTGGTGTAGATAGTTGGGCCACTTGGAGATGGGGTGATTACAACAACAACAACCTCTGGAGAGGAAGAGCCATTGCTATCAGTGACAGTGGTTGTGTAGGTGGTTGTAGTTGGAGCAGAAACATCCGCAGTAGTAGTGGTGTAGATAGTTGGGCCACTTGGAGATGGGGTGACTACGACAACAACAACCTCTGGGGATGAAGAGCCATTGCTGTTAGTAACAGTGGTTGTGTAAGTAGTTGTGGTTGGGGCAGAAACTGGACCTGTAGTTGTAGTGTAGATAGTTGGGCCACTTGGAGATGGGGTGATTACAACAACAACAACCTCTGGAGAGGAAGAGCCATTGCTATCAGTGACAGTGGTTGTGTAGGTGGTTGTAGTTGGGGCAGAAACTGGACCTGTAGTTGTAGTGGTGTAGATAGTTGGGCCACTTGGAGATGGGGTGATTACAACAACAACAACCTCTGGAGAGGAAGAGCCATTGCTATCAGTGACAGTGGTTGTGTAGGTGGTTGTAGTTGGAGCAGAAACATCCGCAGTAGTAGTGGTGTAGATAGTTGGGCCACTTGGAGATGGGGTGATTACAACAACAACAACCTCTGGGGATGAAGAGCCATTGCTGTCAGTGACAGTGGTTGTGTAGGTGGTTGTAGTTGGAGCAGAAACATCCGCAGTAGTAGTGGTGTAGATAGTTGGGCCACTTGGAGATGGGGTGATTACAACAACAACAACCTCTGGGGATGAAGAGCCATTGCTGTTAGTAACAGTGGTTGTGTAAGTAGTTGTGGTTGGGGCAGAAACTGGACCTGTAGTTGTAGTGGTGTAGATAGTTGGGCCACTTGGAGATGGGGTGATTACAACAACAACAACCTCTGGGGATGAAGAGCCATTGCTGTTAGTAACAGTGGTTGTGTAAGTAGTTGTGGTTGGGGCAGAAACTGGACCTGTAGTTGTAGTGTAGATAGTTGGGCCACTTGGAGATGGGGTGATTACAACAACAACAACCTCTGGGGATGAAGAGCCATTGCTGTCAGTGACAGTGGTTGTGTAGGTGGTTGTAGTTGGAGCAGAAACATCCGCAGTGGTGGTAGTGTAGGAGGTAGATGGAGACGGTGTAATCACTATAATAACAACCTCTGGGGATAAAGAGCCGTTACTGTCTGTGCTAGTAGTGGTGTAAGTAGTTGTAGTTGGGGCAGAAATATCCGCAGTAGTAGTAGTGTAGGAGGTAGCTGGAAATGGTGTAATCACTACAACAACAACCTCTGGGGATAAAGACCCATTGCTATCAACAACTGTAGTAGTGTAAGTAGTTGTGGTTGGGGCAGAAACTGGACCTGTGGTAGTAGTGTAGATAGTAGATGGAGCTGGAGTAACCACAACAACAACAACCTCTGGGGATAAAGAGCCATTGCTGTCAGTAACAGTGGTTGTGTAAGTAGTTGTGGTTGGGGCAGAAACTGGACCTGTAGTTGTAGTGTAAATAGTAGATGGAGCTGGAGTAACCACAACAACAACAACCTCTGGGGATGAAGAGCCATTGCTTTCTGTGATGGTAGTAGTGTAAGTAGTTGTGATTGGAGCAGAAACATCCGCAGTGGTGGTAGTGTAGGAGGTAGATGGAGACGGTGTAATCACTACAATAACAACCTCTGGGGATAAAGAGCCATTGCTGTCAGTAACAGTGGTTGTGTAAGTAGTTGTGGTTGAGGTAGAAATATCTGCAGTAATAGTAGTGTAGGAAGTAGATGGGGATGGAGTGACAACTACAACAACAACCTCTGAAAATGAAGACCCGTTGCTATCAGTAACCTTAGTGGTGTATGTAGTTGTAGTTAGTTTTGTGACATCTGCAGTAGTAGTTGTGTAGATGGTGGGTGACAATGGAGTGATCACTACAACAACAATCTCAGCAGTTGAAGAAGCGTCACCATCAATATATGTTGTAGTGTACGTGGTGGTTGTTAGTTCTGCAATATCTGCGGTAGTAGTAGTGTAAGTAGTAGATGGCGTTGGTGTAATCACAAGAATAACAACCTCACTAGTTAAAGATCCGTTGCTATCAGTGATTGTGGTGGTGTAAGTAGATGTGGTTGGTTCTGTAACATCTGCAGTAGAAATGGTGTAAGAAGTAGATCGAGATGGGTTGATATAAACCACAACAACTTCTGGAGATGGAGAGCCTTGGATATCAAGAACTGTGGTAGTGTAGGTAGTACTAGTTGGTTCCTCGATGTCCGAAGTAGTAGAGGTGTGGATAGTGAGTGGAGGCGGGGTGACAACAACCACAACAACTTCTGGGGATGAAGAACCATTGTTGTCAACAAGTGTGGTGGTATAGGTAGATGTTTTTGGAAATGCGAATCGACTAGTAATAGTGGTGTAGGAAGTGGATGGAGGTGGGGTGAGAACAATAACAACAACTTTTTCAGTTTTAGATCCAGCTGTATCGGTAACAGTTGCCGTGAATGTGGATGAGGTTGGGGCAGTAACAGGATATGTTATAGTTGTGTAGGATGTAGATAATGGTGGTGTTTGGACAACAACTACAACTTCTTCGGTGACAGATCCTTCTGTGTCGGTAACAGTTGTGGTATATATTGATGTAGTAGGGGTGGCAATCGATGTAGTAAGAGTAGTGTAGGTAGTAGATAATGCAGGTACAGCAACTTCATAAATGAATTCAGGCACAGTATAGAAATACTGGTTAGTCGTAGATATTGTTAAAGTTGAAATAGTGGTAGCTTTAGTAATAGAATCTACAGTGGTAACTGTTGTTGTCTTAATAACTGGTTCAGATAACCATGTACATTGGTCACCGCTCAATTGTTGAGTAATTAATACGAAGGTACCATCAAGTTGATATTTAGGATCAGATGGCACAACACTAAAAGATATTTGGTTTGTTACATAGCCATATGGACAACTTGAATTAAACCAGTACTGGTGGCCATCTACCCCATAATTAATTTGCATGGTGCCTTTCACTGCACCAAAATTTTCATTAATCCATTGTTGAAAATCTATACCTAAGAATACTATTGCAGAATAGACAAAATTTACAATTTTAAGTGAACTTGGTACAATTTTTGGATTAATTAAATACATAGCCTTGTTGATACTAAAAGTTTGTCCTCCTAGAATATCTGTGTTAAGAAGAATTGTAGCTCCAGCATTACCAGTAACTACACCTTTACCTTCAATAGGATTATTGAAGATAATACCTCTCATTTTGTATCTACTATGAGTGCTATAAAGTCCATCAGATGTTAGTGCTGAAAATCCACCAGAATTAATGATACCATTATTAGTTATAGTACCAAGGTAAAGGAATCCATTTGTAGTGCCTCCTTTACCAGCCGTATCATAGTCAATTGTACCTGTATTAATGAAGGAGCCAGTTGGAGCTAAAGTAAAATTGGTACCTGGTACAGTAGCGGCAGCATTTAATTGTGAAACAGTAAATGTACCAGAGTTATCAATACTTGCAGGTGCAATAACAAAATCACTAGCAGAACCTGCAGATTTAATATTCTCAATGTTGATGTTACCACTGTTTGTAATTGTTGTAGTAGAACCAAATTGTAGACTAGTTAACCCGTTTGTTGAATCACCGATGATGTCTAAAGAACCTTTAACATCAATATTACCATTGAAGGAATATGATGAACCAGATACTAATGCGAGAGTAGCCCCTGATTCAATTACGATATCATCAGAAAACGTTTGATCACCGGACAAGGTTGTTGGTGTTGAAATAGTTGTAGTAGCAACACTTACTTTGGTCACAAGTAGTCCTAATAGTGACCACAAAATTAATATCTGCATTCTAAGTATAACAAAAATGAGTAGTAGTTAATTTTTGTTTTATCTCACTTTATTTTTTTTTTGTTTATCTTATCCAATTAATATTTTTTGTTGGTTTTTTTTCGAAGATTTTTCTGTGGAAAACGCACAAGAACAAGAATCACGAAAAAAAAAAATAGGAGAAAGTAAAACTCAAAAGAACAAAAATAAAGATCAATTTACAAACTGTTCAAATGCAGATATATATATATGTTTATATATTTTTGTTTTATAAGTATGTATGACAAATAATCAAACCAGAGTAACCAGCAAGATCTAGATTCTTTTTTGAATATGTATATGCTGGTATATATTATGCATAATACATTTTGACCATTTCAGAATGGTCTTTTGGTGGTATAAAAAGATCTGCATATCCTATTGTTTTTCTTTTTTATAGAGCTGTCGAGTTTTTCAAGTAAAAAATTTGGTAAACGTTTATTCCACGGAACAAAAACAAAGTAGGGTTCACGGAAATATCATATGTTTTTTCCTTTGTTTTTCGCTGAAATAAAACGGTGTGACATTTTTTCTAGTACTAAGTATTACAAAATGTGAAAGTTGATTCTTCTTACCATATATTATGATTGAAACAAAATAAAAAACAAGCATACTTAGATATTTCAATGTTTAAGTGTTTATTACAAATTAGTTGTCTATCTGCTAATTTATTTCATAAATACATAAGAAATGATTTTTTCTCTGAAGCAGTGAAATTATTAAAATAAGTTGTTCTAGAATGAAATAAGTAGAACAATGGGATTTTAATAAATGCCAGACAGAAAAGAAAATATTCACGTATATTAAAACTAAGAATTTCTTAATGTCGTATTTTTCACGTTATGCATACTTTCTATATAAAATTATTTCTATGCTATGTACAAGAGAGAGAAAAAAAGAGTTTTAGTTTAATTATTTATACGGTTAACTTTATAAGAATTATAAACTATAGTTGGGAATATATTCATGTTATTCAATAAATACAAGTGTTAATTTGTAACATATATATATATATATTCTATTGAATAGCACAAAGTAAACATAGCACATTTCTTGTTGAAAATCAGTTAGTTCAACAACTTTCCATAATTTGTGTTTAAGGATTTGGAATAATTTCTTATTTCGCTATAATTTATTGGGTTTGTATGAGTATTGCTAGCATATTTCTTCTAATTAAATTTTGCATTTCATATTTTGGATATGTCATAGTTGATAGGTCTTTGCAGCCATTTCTTTTTTCTTTTTGTACATTGGAAGAAGGGTAATACTCGTTTTTACCAAAACTAAGAAAATAGTGAGCGGAATTTTTTACAGCATTCCGACTTCTAGGGTGGAAATAATGAACAATAGTCCAGAATACTTGCATATATTGTCTTTGATAGCTATTGTTACGTCACTACCTTATTTGAACCGAAACCCGACAAATTCTATTGTTAACTTTTTTTTTATTTTCTTCCGAACGTTAAATCAGTCAGCATTGTATTAAGGAAAGGAATAAAGTGGAAGCATAAATAATTAGTATATTCTTTTTTATTGTATTCTTTGCTTTTTTCTTGAGTTCTCCACCTGTAAAGATTTTTTTTAATTTTTCAAGAAAAGAAAAGTCTAATCAGAGGATGAAACAAAACAATAGTTTGATAAAGTCGTAGAATTTTTCTTTACCATATCGATGAAGAATAAGAAACACAGAAGGAACACACTATTTAAAATAAAAATAAAAATATTAATCGTAGCTGATTACGAAAAGAGGATTATTCTTTTGTCTTCGTGTTTGTATCTTCATTGAAAAACGTTATTAGATTATGAGGTGCAAAATATGTTATTGTGATAAATTAACAAGAATAAGACTTCTATTCTAAAAATTGGGATCTCAAAAAAAGTTGAAGATACACCAAAAAAGAAAAAAATTTTTTTCTCAAGAAAAAACCAGTGAGAAAAAAACAGGAAAAAGAGGAAGAATCACGTGCTATGACGCTTTTGTTTTTAAACGGAATTTGCGATATCCAATAAATTTTACGATTGAAAATTTTTCACGGAATGAAAGAAAAAAAAAAAGAAAAAATTTTTTTCATGGTCGACAATTTTAATTCTTTTGTTTCTTTTTCTTTATATCGTGGCAAAAATATTCTTCAAAGAATAGACAATGTTTAATTTTTTTATTGCTATTTCCTGCATAATCCTTTATTGTTCCGGAAATAACAAAATAATCTCCACTTTGTTCTTAAGGAGAATCTAGAATTTTCTATGAATTACATTTGTATCTGATACTATAATGTAAGATTTTTATTTTTATTTATAGATTTCGATCACTCCATAAAAGTTGCTCATAGATTCATAAAAGACAGCAGCTATGGTTTTTTTTGATTAGGGTGCAATGAAATTGCAATATTTCTTTTACTACGAAACTATTGTTGCAAGTAGGGTGGTATATAATAAGTACAACAAAAACAATATGTTTGGAAATAGGTTTATGGAGGTTAAAAATCACAAAAATTTTTTAAAAATTACCTGAACCAAGCAAAAAAAAACATTTTTTCCACTGTGGTAAAACAAATACATAAGTATATGTACAATAACTTCTATAATAGTTGTTCTACAATAGGAAAAAAAAAAAGCAATCCCAGAATTGCGTGTTTTTTTCACTAATCTCTCAATTTATTTCTGATTTTCAACCCAACCAGTACAGTTAATCAATAAACTAAAAAGTGGAGTATTTGTATTGTTTGTGTTCATTGTTTCATTTTTCCACAGCTTATTCGTTATCGATAATCCATCAACATAATTTAATAGGTTCATTAGACAATTTATAATTTGATTTTAATTTTTTTTTTGGAATCATTAATGAATATGTTGCGGTATTTATATCAGAAAATCAAAATGAACTTAGTTGACTAATTTTCTTTAATGTCTTATTGTAGCATTATTTTCACTAACTGCACCAAATTTAGAACTATTATTTGACGGTTTGTCAACATTAGTCAGTTCCAATAGATTACTGGGTTCATTACCAAAATTTTTAGTTTCTTAAGAAAGGTTTAGTAAGCTTACTATTTGCTTGTAAGAAAGATATCCAAAGGTGGTTTGTTATGTCCTTACTCAATATTTGGGTGCTTGAATTATCTGTAAATCAATAACAAAATAGTGATTATATTATCATAGATTGTGTTGTTATTGTCTATTTTCTTCTGTAGTTTTCTGTGTAAATTATGTTTCTGTATAGCTTTGATTTTTTTTTATGCTTTGAGAAGTAACTAACGTTGTGTTTATCAAATTATTTTTTTTAGAATACGTTCTACTAGAAATATTTTATCTTTTGTTAAAGTTTTTTTTGGTACTGAAGAAGATGGGGAATAGAAAAAGAGGTAAAGAAAAATTACTGAGAATTTGCTATTTTTTTTTTTGGAATGAAATTTGATTGTTTATAGATTAATTACGCAAAACTTTTTATTCATTATGAAAAATAATTACTAGAAAGTCCTAGTTATGTTCCAAAAAGGATAAAAATAAGATAATGTAGTTATGTATTCTTATTTAAAATCAATCAAATTAAGTTAAAATAAAAAAGATAAGAAAAAGAAAAAGAAAAGAAAAAGGTTAGTTTCTGACACTTTTTAATGTCTTTTTTTTTTCACAGAAGGTAGAGTTAAAGGAGTATAATATTATATTGCATATTAGTAAGTTTATGAATTGGTTGAGCTGAATACACTTCTAATTTTATTTTATAATTGTTACGTAGTTAGTAGTCTACAAAATTAAAGTCAAGTATTTCTCTTTTTCTTTTTTATACAGGCTATAGAAATAAATTTGTATTGGAAAGTGTAAATAATACATAAAAATAACATGAGGAAGTATATGGATTTCTACATGTAGATATTTAACAATCTTTATTCACGAGCGACAAAAAAATTACTGAATAGTTTCAGTAATATTTAGTAATATCTAAATTACAAATGTTCTTTTTTATGGTACTTGTCAAAATGTGATTAGTTCAGTTGTTTTGTTTTAAGGCAACTTATTTCAATAAACATCATTCAGAGCTGTATAACAGGATTTTTTTCATTACTTATGGTATTTTTTTTTCTTTTAGAAAAGTTAATTAAATTAATCAACTCAAATAAACAAATACACCTTTGCATAAATGAGGCGTAAAATTTGAAAAAATTTAAAGTATAAGAAATCCTACTTGGAAATCATGTGGCGTGTAGTTTTCTGGTAATGGTAATATTGTAATAGTGGACCCATAGCAGCCGAAACTTTAATCTTGGGCCTTGGGTGTATTTGAAAACTTGTCGAATTAATTCTTGTACCAAATTACTAAGAGATATATTCAAGAAATCTTTAATTATTGAGAATGTATGACAGAAGTAATTATCAACAAAATCATTCTTATCAGATTTTTATCAGATTCAATCTAATAGATAGATTAATGTCACTAACAAGAATAAGAATTACATAACTGATTTATTAGAGTTTATAACTTTATGATTTGTGAGTGTATATGTAGTATTAATATACACTTTTTAGTGTATGTAAGGAGCCCTAATTGGAATATAATCTTCATTTTCCCTTTATAGGTGGTAATATTTTATCGATTTGTTCTGTTTTCTTTCATCAATAAGAAATGGATACTTATTCTATATTTTGGTCTGATTTATTCTAAAATGAAGCAGGTAACTCAATGAGATTTTATTTTAAAACGTTCTATTTCAGCAATACTATATAATATAAATTGTATTACTTTAATCTTATTACAATTCAATGCTAGCAACTCTATATTGACTTCTGAATACAACAAACAATGAAGGAAAGCAGTGGAATTCCAATAAGCATCATATAGCATGTATCTAGTAAATATATAGAATTATCAAAGTTCTACCAAATCATAATGTCAAAACAATAAGATATAATATATCTATAGGTGGAAAGATCAACATTTTCAGGTGTGAGAATTATAATGATATGTTTAGACGTTCCTTGTTTATAAAGAAAATATTCTATAATTGTTAGTCTCTTATTTATAAAAATACCATGAATTGTACTTGATTACTTGTCTGCTACTATGATCACTTTCACCTTAAAAGAATATTTTCAATAAAGTGAGGTTATTCATATTAAATATAGCACATATAATTGTCTGAACTATTATCGAGTTTTAAATAGTAATAGAGTAGGAATGCTTGATAGTCTATTTGTATAAAATCTTTTTTATGATATTCCTTTCTTTATGTATGTGATTTATTAGTACAATGAGTTTATTCTAACAAAGAAGCACAATGTTCAATGAAGACAAACAACCAGATGTTTATGGCTATTGGTTCTTTATACATCTCGAATGATTTTTTGCATTAAAAGTGTTCCAAATTTTTCTTTAGTAAATTTTTATTTTTTCTGCTTTTCTTTTTTTTAACAAATTTTAAAAAATTATTTATTAGGGTACACAATTATGTATCAGAAAATAGAACTTACAAAATAAATTCTTTCTAGGGGTATTACCGTATTCCTAATTTTCTCTGTATTTTTTTTGCTATTTCGATTATTGAGGAAAAACTTGCAACTCCAAAACCCTTTTTTCGAGTCGAACCTGTCAAAAAGAATTAATTTACAAACAGCTTTTTATGTGCAGTATAGTGCTGAATCACTAGATAAAGCTGTGTTTAAGAGTGGTTCTAAATTAAATATGTTGATTTGTTCTTGTTTTTCATTATCTACAATTTAACTCACACAGTGAGACAGAGGAAAAAGAAAAAGAAAAATAGATTGTTGTTTTATACACATTTCTACAAGGAACTCTTCTGTTAATTATGCTTATTGAAGATTTTGATAGATATGGTATAGTGGTGGATGCCGGTTCATCCGGATCAAGAATACATATATATAAATGGCAGGATCCAAACACTATATCAGTTACTGATGTAAAGGCACACTCAGTGCCTCAAATTTATCAGTCGAAGGATTGGATCTATAAAGTGACGCCAGGTTTATCAAGTTTTGAAGATCATCCAAAAAAAAGTTTTACTAAGCATATTAAGCCATTATTAGATTTTGCAGCAACTATTATTCCGAGTGATAAGATTAAAGATACACCAATCTTCATTCAGGCCACAGCTGGTATGAGACTTCTAAAACCTGAGAAGCAAAGGAAGATATTAGAAAATGTTTGTGAAGGTATTAAAAAATCAACTGATTTTTTATTGACAGATTGTGATTCACAGATCCAAGTTATTGATGGTCAAACTGAGGGAATCTATGGTTGGTTGAGTTTAAACTATCTCGGTGGTTATTTCGACAATTATGATCCAAATGATTCAAATCATTTTACCTATGGTTTTATGGATATGGGTGGTGCTTCAGCGCAGATTGCATTTGAGCCGAGTGACAAGGAGGAGATAAAAAGACATAAAGGAGATATTGCTAAAATTAATTTGAAGAGTATTAATGGTAATATCCAAGAGTGGAATGTTTTTGTTAGTACTTGGTTAGGGTTTGGTGCTAACCAGGCAAGACAAAGATATTTTGCACAATTAGTGAACAGTCTACCAGAGAATATAAATCAATACGATGATGATGACTTTAGCACACGAAGAGTGTATGATCCATGTATTCCGCAAGGTTATCAACACAAATTTGAATTCAAAGATGTTGAATTTATTGCTATAGGAAAAGGTGATTTCGAACAATGTAGTAAATCCATATATCCATTATTGTTGAAAAATATGCCATGCTATGATGAGCCATGCCTTTTCAATGGAGTTCATGTACCTAGAATTGACTTTAATAAGGATAGATTTGTTGGTATATCGGAGTACTGGTATATACCAAATGATATTTTTAAATTAGGTGGTCCATACGATTTTAATAAATTTAATAAAGGTGTGAAGAAGTTTTGTAATACTAACTGGGAAATTTTGCAGAAAAATAATTTAAATGGTGAGTATAATGATATTCCAGAAGAATACCTTGCAGCATCATGCTTTAAGAGTACATGGATTTTAAATGTTTTGCATGAAGGTTTTGAGATGCCAAGGAATAAAGAGATCAATTCAAATCTATTAACAAATTCGAATGAAACTCCTGATAACACTGATCCAATTTTTCAAAGTCTAAGTGATATGAATGGGACAGAAATATCCTGGACTCTCGGAAGAATACTGTTATTTGTATCCGGTAGTATTATGAGGGGTAATCTTATTGATAAAGTTGGGATTTATCCAAGTAAATTAGAAGCAGAGAACCTTGGTAAGACATTTATTTCAGGCACTTTACTCAGCTCTGTAGATAGACGCCTAGATTTCCATTATTATAGATCGATTATGATATTGATTATAATAAGTATCATTGTAATAATATTATACTATACCTTACTTCATAATATGTTTCATCTTAAAGGAGGAAACATTTTTTCCAAAGTGCACAAGATTGTAAATTTCATTACAAGAAGGATTAAATCATTTAGGAGTACAAGGACAGTCTATGATAATCTATCCAAATTAGAAGAAGGGACATATAATAATAAACATTTGATTTCTAAGGTATTGTTAAAAAAGGCACTGAATAATAACAATGGTAAAGGTAATATGGATATGAGTATGAATGATACTGTCGATAGAGGATCGGTTTTAAGAAGTCAGAGTACTGGTAACTTGACAATGAATCGTCCTATTAATGGAAATCTAGATGAGAGGAAAGAACGATCCCCATTCATGAGGTCCATATCAAGAGCTAATATAACATCTTTAACAAGCATTCAAATGTCGGCATTAGATGAGAATTCGGGGTCAGCTCATGATCTATGACCCCAATTTATCAAGATTTTTGTAACTGATAGCATTATATATAGGTTAATGATGAGTAGGTTCTCATTCGTTATCATCGTTATAGGTTCTATTTACAATGTACACGGTAATGACAATATTTCATTTATAGATATGAATTTAATCGAATTGCACCAAGATCGAGTAATGATTCACTCTTACTAGCCATAAATGTAAGCGGTTTTTTGATGGAGGAATATATAGATAGAGAGTTAGAAGTACTAACTGGTGATAGTGGTGCAATTGGCAGAAGATTGGGATATGTCTTGGTTTAAGTGTATGGGTGTTTCATTCTAGTGTTGTTTTTTTTTTTCTTAAAGTTTTTTAGTTCCCTCTTTTTTTTCACTTTTAGTTCAAAGGAAAAAAAATTTTGTTGCGATGAGATGAATATCATAAAGAATTTATTCAATGAATCAGGTAAAAGCATGTATTCAGAGAATCATTGTGACTCTCAAATTGTAAAAGAGGAGTATTTGTGATCGTTTACAGATTTTATATATCTAGAGAAGGGGTATTCATATAATAGAAAGTGTTGAATACAAGGAAAAATTTGAAACTAGTAAAAGATGGTGAGAGTTAGAAAGCGTACATCAAAGAGAACTTCTACTCGTATGAGAGAAGGTATTAAGAAAAAAGCTGCTGCTCATAGAAGAAAGGAAAAAAAACTTGCTAAGCGTGATATCACTTGGAAGTCTAGGCACAAGAAGGATCCAGGTATTCCTGCCTCTTTTCCTTATAAGACAAAAATTTTAGAAGAAATTGAAGCTAGAAAACAAAAAGAATTAGAAGAAAAAGAGTTGAATAAACAAAAAAAATTAGAAGCCAGACAGAGAGCTTTGGAACAAGGCCAAGATATCAATATTAATGATGGCATGGAAGATGATTATGAAGATGATGGAAATGGATTGGCGGCTTTAGTGGAATTGGCTCAACAAGCTGCAAGAGAATATAATGGGGAAAATGTAGCAGAAACAGGTCAACTACAAGATGATTTAGATGTCATTGACTATAATATCAACTTCTATGATGGTGAAGGTATGGAAGGTGAATCAGAACTAGAAAAATCAAGAAAGGCATACGATAAGATTTTTAAGACTGTAGTAGATGCCTCTGATGTTGTTCTATATGTTTTGGACGCAAGAGACCCAGAAGGTACTAGATCAAGAAAAGTGGAAGAAGCAATTCTGCAAAGTCAAGGGAAACGTTTAATTCTTATCCTAAACAAGATTGATTTGGTACCACCATATGTTTTAGAACAATGGCTAAATGTTTTGAAATCAAGTTTCCCAACTATTCCATTGAAGGCTGCACCAGGTGCCACAAATTCGACATCTTTTAATAAAAAATTAACACAAGCCGTAACAGCTAATGCTCTTTTAGAAGCGTTGAAGACATATGCCAATAATAGTAATTTGAAGAGATCCATTGTGGTTGGTGTTATTGGGTACCCTAATGTCGGTAAATCATCTGTGATTAATGCACTAACTTCCCGTCGCGGTGGTCAATCTAAAGTATGTCCTGTTGGTAATCAAGCTGGTGTTACTACATCATTAAGAGAGGTTAAGATTGACAATAAATTAAAGATTCTTGATTCTCCAGGTATATGTTTCCCAAGTGAACATGGTAAAAAGAGTAAAGTTGAACATGAAGCTGAATTGGCATTATTAAATGCCTTACCACCAAAATATATCATTGATCCATATCCGTCGGTTTTAATGCTGGTGAAACGTTTATCAAAATCTGAAGAAATGACCCAAAGTTTTAAAAATTTCTATGAGATACCTCCAATTCCAGCACCAGATGCAGACACTTTCACCAAACATTTCTTGATCCACGTTGCACGTAAGAGAGGGAGATTAGGAAAAGGTGGTATACCCAACCTTGCTAGTGCCGGTTTATCTGTTTTAAGTGACTGGAGAGATGGTAAATTCTTGGGTTGGGTTTTACCAAAGGCTTCTAAGAATACAACAGAACCCAATATTGATAATAATAGTGGTAGTGGTAGTGGTTCTACAATCTCTACTGGTGCCACTGTTGCCCCAGCTAAGGTAGAGCAAACTACAATTGTCTCTGAGTGGTCTAAGGAGTTTGATTTAGACGACCTATTCGGTAACTTAGACAAGGTTATAAGTGAATCTAGTAAAGAAGATAGGATGGAAGAATAGGCTTGGTTATTTCAGCAAATTAGTTACAGACATAGCAAGAAAAAAGATAAAAATAAAACACATAAAAAAGTTTTGATTGGATAGAAAACACATTCTTATCATTTGGTTAATTCAACAGTATATGTATCCACCCTTATACATATATATATCTCTTTGTATAATATTTATTTTTATACCATATTTTACCTTGTCGGATTGTTAATACTACTTAGATATCTAGAAAAAATAAAAATAAAGAAACAATATTTTCACTGTAATAATATCATATATAAATTTGAATAGAGTGTATCTAATTTCATTCAGATTCATTTAAAGTAGTCCTTAATTACATGCTTAATGATATGGTTAAATTGTATCTAACGGAGTAGTGTCATTTTGAATTGTATTACTATTCACTAAAACTGATGTATCTTATTATTTTCTTTCCCATCACATATAACTTTTTACACTATTAAGAATTTTGGAAAGAGTATTTACTATCAATATATCATCATCATTCACTTTTTTTCTTTTGCCATTAATATTATTAATGGAATAATTATCTTTAATATTATTACTACTAAATGATTCATCATTTATGGAAAGAATAGTAAATTACTGTAGTGGTTGTATCGTCCTCAGGTACAGATAAAGTAGGTAGAGAATAATCATATTTTTTTTTATTCTTTAATAAAGTCTGTCCTCCACTTTTTCGCAGAAATGCCAAACCATAAACATTCAATATCTTTTCTTAGTTTTGAAGTAGTTTAGTGGATATGTTTGGGTAGAATTTACGACTGTTCTCGCGAGCATCATATATTTTAAAAAAGCCTCAAAGAGTCTGCCATTTTATAGGCTTTTCAAATTAAGTTGAAAGGCAGACCGTTCAATATTTTACACTTTCTACTTGAATGGACTCTAACTAATGCATTATGTTATCCTGTAGCTTTTAGAATCATGTTTATGAGCATTCTTGCAGTTTTTTTTTTTCTGACCTCGTAACTGTTTCAGGAGTAAATTAAATTTATTGTAGTGAATAGAGACAGTAGTATTATATACTGTATTGTTACTCTTATTTTAGCAAGACTCTAGCGAAGAAGTCAATTCTTACAAAAAATGAATTTGAGATTTTTCGAATTCTATTTTTCTTTTAACTCATATTGATAATAAATTATATTAGCCAAAATTATATGTGTAGGCCATGTAAAAGTTTCCTTAAAATTGTTCTTTCGTATATATGTTTGTTAAATCTGATAATCCCAAACTTCTTATCTTTATTCTTTTCTTTTTTACACGATTTTTTTGATAAATATGAAGTTGAATATAAAGACTAAAAAAAAAAAATAAGGAAATGGAAACCTTTTGATCAACTTTTACGATTAAGATGTGTCAGTTCCACCTGTCAATTGTAATTTCGTCTTAATCAAGAACAAATAATTGCTTTGGGAATTGGATTGAGGTTAGCAATTTTTTGAACCACTCTAAATGCAAAAGCTAAAAGTTGGTGATCGAATTTTGCTTGAAAAGGATTTATGTACAATAAGATATATAGGGTCTATTGATCAATGGCCAGGTATTACAACTTTTGGTGTCGAATGGGATGATTCTACTAGAGGAAAACATTCAGGGATCTACAAAGGCACACAACTCTTCCATACGTCTGTGGATGGAGCTGGTTCCTTTATGAAGGAATCTACACTAATTAGCAAGTTGGTTCAAAATAAAAATATTTGGAATGCATTAGATGAAGTATATGGCACTCCTAATGTATCTGACTCGGATATTCATGATATAGCATTTAATAATAAGCATGTGGAATGTGTTGGTTTTGGCAATTTGAATAATAAAAACAGAGATTTTGCAAAGTTAGAAGTGATTTCTTTAAATAGGAGGGCAATCAGTCGGTTAGGTGTTAATGATAGCATAAACACTAAAAAGTGTTTAAATGTGAAAAGCTTAGATCTAGGTTATAACTGTTTTACAAATTTGGCAACTGAATTAAGTACTTTTCTAGAATCATGTCCAAATTTGCAAGAGTTAAACTTATCAGGAAATAGATTTTTATTAGAACAAGAAATTCCAATAATTAAGCCTATAAAACATGTGAAAAGATTATATTTAACTTCATGTCATGTTAAGAAGAATTTATTAAGCATTATTTTTAAATTATTCCCTAATTTAGAATTTCTAGATCTTAGCTTGAATGGATTGAATGAAGGTGATTTTTCCAATATTACTATTCCAATAACTTTGAAATCATTAATATTGAATAAAAATGATCTCCAAACAATTCCACTAAGCATTTTTAATTCAAATATACAGGATTTAGATGTTTCGGAGAATATGATCGAACAGGATATTCCAAACAATACTGGTACATTAAATAAAATACAGTCTCTCGATATTACTAATAACAAATTGAAAGCTTGGTCTACATTAGATAAAATAAATGTGGTGTTCCCATTCCTGAAGTCAATTAAATTAAATAATAATCCTATAGTTGGTGTTATGGAAAAGGTTGTTTCTACACGACAGGATTTGGATCCCATGTTTTATCAGATTATTGCTAGATTACAACGTATTCAATATATAGATGGTTTTTTTGTTTCTAAGACAATTAGAGAGTTGGCAGAATCGTATTTTGTATTACACTCCAAAGAAAAAAAGTACTCAATGGATCACAAGTTGGAAAGGTGGCAATGGTTACAATCTCACTTTTCTAAACAAACTAAATTGTCTGTCAGTTGTCTTGATGATGATAACGACGATGAAACATTCCTATCAAATTCTTTAATTCAAATAAATATTAAAAATATACAGGGGCTAGAAGAATTTAAATTGCATGTATTAGATACATGGACTTTAAGAACCCTTAAGGGGAAAGTTGCCTCATTAACTTTCAAAAACATTCTTTCTTTGAAATTGTTCATTATGGATAATTCTGATAATAGAAAACAATATTTGGAGAAAGAGTTTCTCAAAATAAAGGACAACTATCTAACTTCTGGTAGTGATGTATATTACGAATAATATATATATATATATAACTGCCAATTGAATATCAATATTCCTGTAGGATAAAGAGTATTATGTATTATTGATGTTAGAAAAGAGGAGTGTGACGTTATATAATAATGTCTTAATTCATTCAATACTAAATGTCCAAAGTGGATCACCCAAATGATGAATCATTTCAACCCCATGACCTTTGTTAATTTTTTTAATATCTTCAGTACTCATTAATAATTTGCCAATAGCTAGAGCATTTTCTTTGTTCTCAGCGTTAATAACCACAATAGTATCTTTTTCTAAACCTGGACTGTCTGGTAGTTTAGCACCAGCTGATGTTAGCCCAGGACACATGATGTTTGCACCGGATAAAACAAACTTAATGGCACCTCTATCAACTTGAACAGTTGGATAAGCTTCAGGAAATTTATGAACAAGTCTTAAACTTGGTATTAATTCGTCAAATTTTTGGAAAAACAAAACCTCTCCATCCACACTGTATAACTGAATTTTATCTTCACATTTAATCAATTCTATATGACTCTTTTTTGGAATTAATTCATCAATAACAAGCTCAAGGGCAGGATATTGGGATACTAATTTAGATTTTAAAGTTCTTTGAATTGAAGATTTAACGTTAGAACGGGAATGGATATCTTCTTTAGAAAATCTGTAACATCAAAAATCAGGGGTAGTGGAAGAAGGGATAAGACTACAAAAGTAATCATATCATAGTAATATTATTTTTGTCAGTAATAATATTTACTTTAAAAATGGTGGAAAGACATTTCCAAAAATTAGTTGCACATACTTTTTAAACATATTTTATGTTCTTCTACTTTGTTCTTTGAGGATCTTCGTAAATCTTAGTTAAAAAGGCTTACATTATGTCTTGAAAATGTATACCTACTGTGCTTAGTTCTTTGGAATGTGCAACTTTTCTGTATCTTTCTTCCTTTTATTATTTTTTTTTCTTTTGCAAAAATTTCATTAGTTACAATTTCCATTAGGAAATAGAGGTTTTAGAAACTGTTAGGAGATTGATATTAGAGGTGTCAAGTAAAGAGAGTACAGAAGAAAACTATGTAGTTTGCAATCAACTAGCATGATTTGAATATGTTAGTGGTACTACGATATAGATGTCTCAAGCCTTGAATGTTTAAATGTTTTGAAAAAAGAGGAGAAAATAGTAAAGCTAAGATATATTTTTATTTTAGTTGAAATTTTTATATACAGTTCTATGTAGTATTAAATAATTAGATTGATATACATATTACTCCTTATACTGTTCAAAAGAGCTAATAATATTATTCTTGTTAAATCTAATTTGAAGACCACGGTAATGTTTATCAACCAAAGTGTACAATTTCAAACACAATGATACGGTCTGGCCTTGTAAAGTGGACCACACTTTGTCTTTTAATGATATATGAATTGCTTCAGGTTGCTGTATAGTAATATCTTCCATCATATGATTATAAAGCGTTTTGACTAATTTATGGATGTCATCTGAGGTATAAGAATTTAGAATAATTTCCAAATTTTGTCTGCTATAAGCACCCCATTGTGATAGGCTTACGGAAGAAGTGGTATTATTTTCATCTATACGAGTAGCACCATCAATAAAGCCTTTTAACTTAGGCATAGAGTTTTGTAAAAGATGATATGCATAAATATTTCTTTCTGTGTCGAATTTTTCTTTACATTGTTGTAATTGGTCATCAAACGTGCCATTTAATTTGGCATTTAACATAGTTAGTAATTCAATAAGCCAATTATAATTTGTTAGCAATGTAAGTGTTTCTACCAATGTTGAATCATCTAACAAATGTTTACGCACAGAGGAATGCTTTTCAGACATTGGTTTTTCGCCTAATAATTTGACTATCGTAGATAATATATCAACATAAGAGTTAGTCAGTATTCTATATGTTTCGGATTCAATGTATTTCATATTTGAAGTTTTGGAAATTATCCATAATAAAGAATCATTAATACTGTTGACTAATATTGGGAAATTGAACACTGGTGATAATAGTTCTTTATGGAAATCAGCAGGAACAATTCTTTCAAATGTCAACAATTGCGAATTTATATTGTCTATCCATAAATTTTGACTTTGGACAAATAATTTTTTAAATGCTGTATATAAGAATTCCTGATTTGATGATTCCAATGTTTTTATTCTTTCCTCTAAAAGAAGCATAATACAAGGCTGAATACCACTACTAACTTTAACTAGGTCATTTAGTAGTGAACTAAATTCAGAAATAATTGGTTGAAATACCTTAGAAACCATGTTCATGGTTGTTGAAGCAGACTGTCTATCAGAATCCATGTGATTGATTTTGTCTAAAGAAACAACTCTCATGCTAGGGTCACTATATTCAGCAACATATTCAGAAAATGACAAATGTGATTTAATATGGAAAAATGAAATGACAAAATTTTGATAAATGATGCATTGTTCTTGAATAAAATTCAAGACTTCTATCAAATTTGATAAAAAAGGGGAATATACAGGATCATCAACAGAAAATTCTCTTGTCTTTTTAAAATGTTGCCATTGTGATAATAAAATTTCAAGATTCCTCTGTTGTGTAACGGACTTCTCCGAAACCAAATTATTTTGCGACTTATTTGACACTTGTTTAAATGTTCTAGACCATAATTTATTATATATTAATTGGATATTTTGGTTCCATGTCTTTACTATAGTATGATACGACTCAGAGGATATTTCTTTACAGAAGCATATTAATGGTGCATACACTAACAGTCTTTGTAATGTACTTACTAATTGTTCATTGGTACTATCACTGTTGATGCTAGAAAATAAGGTGCCCATTTCGTCTACTAACCTTGCTAAAAATAATTCAGTGACCTTTTCATAATATATGTGTCTTTTCTTCATGGCTTCCATATTTCTTAAATCGTTTTCATCTTCGTTATCATCATCTTTGTTCCTACCATTGATTGCTTTCAGAGCCTTTGATAATGAACTCAACTGAGTCTCCATCCATGGAAGGTTTCTTTCACGAATTGGACACTTTAAGAGTTCTTTTAGAGTGGTTTCATCTAGAGATACTGTATTTAATAAATCGGACAAAGTAGACCATAAAAGTTTTTTATTAGCGCTTTCGACTTGTAATCCATTATCTTGCCTTTCTACAAAGTCTATGTCTTGTGCTAAGTTATTTAAATCCATTAAAAACATGGAGAGAGGTGGGTTCATTTTAGCACACTCTTGTTCAATATTTATTTCATATGATTCCAAAAATTGGTCCATTTGTTGTAATTTTAGAAGATCCTTATTGAAAATGTGTTCAGTCTCGACAAGCTTAGCATTCAATCTTGCAAGTAATTGATCTGCATCATCATTAACAGTCCAATTCACGTCAGTCAAGGCTTCTAATAGTATTTCATCTGTAATATCGACTTTTTGTAATCTTTGTTTCCTAACAGTGGGTGCCTCGGATTCTAGGGATTCATCTGCCACTTCAGATAAAGATTGATGATCTTCTTCCTGAATAGTGGTGACTTCATGATATTGGTGGGGAGAGAGAACTGGTTGTTCAAATGTTTGGCTATATCTAATTTCATCACCTGTTTCAAATGAAAGGTCATTGTTAATATTTTCATTTGTCAAATCTTTATCATCATCATTAATTATACTGTCATCATTAGTGATTCTAAATCGTCTTTGGTTAACTGATTCTGTGTCACTAGGGTCAGATATTGGGGTTGCATATGGCTCATTTGGATTAGCATCTGAAAATAACAATTGAGTTTTTTTATTATCATTATTAAGGACAGATCTTGGTGCTTCATTGAAATCGAGTTCGTCATTATCATTATCAGTATTATTATCATTATTATTAGTAGTAGTGGTGGTAGTATTTAAAAAATCGTTACCTGGGGTTATATAAATTTCTTGACTAGAATCTTTAGTGAATCCTGATCTTGACATTTCATCGGATATGGGTTTTTTAAGGTCAGCTGGATTATGATTATCAATGTTTAACATTGCATTTAGATCTTCCATTAGATGATCATTAATTCTATTTGGAACTGTTGAGTCTTTAATCCTATCATTATTGTTTGTAGTTGTGGTTATAACTGTATCAAAATGGTCTGTATTATTGTCTAGCTGTAACGGTTCAGTGTCAATATTTTTGTAAGGGATAGTATTTTGCAAATAATTATCCTCCTGTCTTGGAGTTTGGTACACATCTATAGTTTCATTAAAACCTTGATTTTCTTGGGAGTAGGATTTTTTCATGGCATGATATGGATGATCTTGGTTTGATTGATTAAATTCATATAAATCATTGTCATTATTAATATTGCTGTTGTTGTTAGGTTGAATGTTTGATGAATTTGCATTTATAGATGAATTATTAAAACTACGACTGACTTCATTTAAAGTAGAGTGTTTAGTATATGGGCTTCTATTTAAAGATTTATAATTCGGCGTATTTGTTTCTTCATTTGGAACATTTGCACTTAGATTGTAGTCGGTAGGAGGTAGAGTATCATTCTTATTTAGTGTCTTTGTGTTTTCAACATTTGGAGTATGGTTTGAATTTGTTAAAATTTGTGGTTGGTTTTGAGTTTGAGGTCGAAGTTGAGGTTCAGGATGTGAGGAAGATTGGTTTGGAGTTGGAGTTGGTTGAGTTTTTTTGTTTTGATGTATGACAGCTCTTTGGTAGCTTTTTTCGTCTAAATAGAACATACTTAGATCCCAATTGATCAATTCTGGGACATGGCCATCGAAAGTCTGTGAAAAGATCTTGACCAAGCTTTTAATAAAAACAGTTCTTTCTTTTGATGAATTAGTCTGCCAATAATATCTTTTACTTATTGTTAAAAGAAAACCCTCAGGTATCTCGGTATCTCTTTCGATCCTTGTTAAATCATGGAAATTCCAAGTTCTGCCAATTTGGAAAGAACCATCCTGGTTTTCACGAGCCTTATGTAAGAAGACAGTGTAAGGTGGCTCTGCCAAAGAGCTTAGAATCAAGATTCTTTTCTTCTTGTATTCCAATTTAGAATCAGGACCGGGTCTCGAACTTGGATATTTGGCGTCCTCAATGATTCTGACATGGGTCATATAGTTGTTAGGTTGGTGTACGTTAGCATGGTTATTTGTTTTTGGATCCAGTTTGTTGAAGCAGGAGAAAATAATGGCCCTTCTATCTCTGTCATACTGTTCAGCCAAAAAATTGGAACCCTGCGAAGAATTTGAAGATCTTGAAATGTTTCTTTTATGCGTATTGGATACACTCGAACCAGAGATGGTTCTCTTATGTAACGTTGACGAATGTTGGGACTGTCTTGTACTATGGTAATGTGTATCTTGAGATGATTCCCTACTGTGGCTTTTTCTTTTAAACGGGGAAATAGCACTCTTCATGGTTGGTTCTTATATAGGAAATGAGGGTGAGAATCGAATGTGGAAAACAGGAGAATGAAGGGTTGACAGTGAGTTGAATTTGAAGTACACACTACTGTACGATTTTCCTTATTTTGTTGTTATTGTTGTTGTTGGGGAGAGATGGAGGATGGAGGATGGAGGATGGAGGGGGCTTTTAAAGGAGGTCTACAGAGATTATGCTAACCATTACGGGCATCATATATGTGTTGGGTAGTATCAACAGAAACAAGATTCTGATTTATACAATCTATAATATTTGTTTAAGATTTCTGAGACGTTTCTTTTTTTTTTCTCCCCTCTCTCTGTTGTCACTTGCGACGGCCGGATGCAGGAAGAAGAAGAAAACAACGACGTCAGTAAATTCTCGAGAAGAAGGAAACTGCGTAAAAAAAAAAAAAAAAAAAAAAAAGAAAAATTGTTCTATTTGGCTAAAGGCAATTTAAAGCACAATCTGCACATATTAGAAGGGAGGATGTCTCACCATGTGTCTTTGTGTGACTGTGTGTCTTGTGTTGTCCTTTGGAGTCTCTACCTAGTTATATATTCTCACAGGTGTACGAATACTTGAGGTTTTGGAGGAAGAGATAAAATAAAATAAATTAAATTAAATTAAATTAAATTAAATTAAGAATGGATTTTAACGCCTTAGCTCAACAATTCACTGATTTTTACTACAACCAATTCGATTCCGACAGATCTCAATTAGGTAACTTGTACAGAGATGAATCTATGTTAACTTTCGAGACCACTCAATTACAGGGTGCCAAGGCTATTGTCGAAAAATTGGTCTCTTTACCTTTCCAAAGAGTCTCCCATAGAATCACTACTTTAGATGCTCAACCAGCTTCTGCTAACGGTGATGTTCTAGTCATGATCACTGGTGATTTATTGATTGATGAAGAACAAAATCCACAACGTTTCTCTCAGGTTTTCCATTTGATTCCAGATGGTAACTCCTACTATGTCTTCAATGATATCTTCCGTCTAAACTATTCCGCTTAAATACTAATTAGATAACTAACTATATATATGTATATGTATATGTATATGTATATATGTGTGTTTATTTATTTATAAATTTATTTATATATGGTTTGTTTTTTATTTTACTATTATCATTATTTAAACATTTCTTTTAATACATTTCTTCTTTCTGATTTAGATGATTTGATACACTTCCCCTCTTTAATATCCTTTAATATCAATTTGTCAACTTTAATGGATTTCTCAATATATTCAATCAAATTGTCAAAATCAACCCCTGAGGTGCATGGGACACAGACAACACCATTCTCATCCATTATAATTAGATCACCTGAATTCACACTTATTCTGTTCCTATCAGATGTAAGTATATGTAAGGTTTTTTCTGTACTTATCGGTTTTAGGTTTGAATTACTTGAACATGAGGAAACGCCATAGCTGTACACTGGGAAACTCATCTCTTGTAATTCTCTAACATCACGAACTCTACCTAATATAACAGCACCACGACATTTCAAATATTGGGCCCTTGTCGCATTTAACCCACCAAAGATTGCCATTATAGGTCGCACATATGGTGCTACTTCCAATTGTAAATCTTCACTGAACCTGCTAACAAGAATAGAACCCTCACTGATCTTATCTGCATAATTTGTAGATGCAGTCTCGATATATTTGGAATCAAACTTAGATACATACTTTACTGTATATGCTCTGCCAACGATACTTTTCCCTTTATTATCCTTTGGCAACGATCTAGGCTCCACATTGGGAATATATCCACCATTGCGAATCTTATAGACATTTAATAATCCATCACTGATATCACATGTACTGAAACTTTCAAGTGCTTCAATAAGCTGTTTTTCATTTCTTTTGATATACATTATTTTAACAGGTATATATATATAGTTAACTAGGTAAAAGGTTAATAGTTGTCTAGATCTTTAATACTATTATTTTTTTTTTGGTTTCTTTCGCGAAAACCTATTGCTTGATCTAGTTGATCCTGCAGATCGTGATGAAAGAAGTAAAGTGGTAAGAGGATGGTATCAGAAGAAGAAGAAGGTAGTCCTTAACAGAACTCTTTATACTGGCTCGATATCATGTTTCGATTCTTGAGAGGAGAGAAGGAAGGGGGGAGGGGATATTCTGTTTTATTAGTTCATTTATTGTTATCTTCATGATTTGTGCCTGCAAATTTCGGACTTTTTATTGGTTATTAAAAGACAGAAGAAGAGTTGTCACGGTGAAAACGATAAAATTTATTAAAGATACAAATATACAGATACTATATGATACAGTATGAAATTATACCATATCAGATCAAGTCATAGAAGGTTTGTATGAATACATAATAATCTTACATATTTGGTAATGGAGGTGGTGGTGGAATCGTCATTGGTGGTGCAGGACGAACAGAGGCAGAAGCGTCTGAATCTGAATCCACTGATTCCGGAATCGATAAAACATCATCGTTATTGTCAATATTGTCATTATCATAACTACTCAAATTATTGTTATTAACTGGTATGTTGGACATAACAGTTGGCAAAGCTGGAGGTGGAGGTAATGAATTAGATGGAGCAGTAACTACAGGCATTGATGAAATTGGCGGGACTTGCATTGTATTAGTTGATGAAGAAATACTAGTGACAGAATGACTCTCTGGCACACTTGGTACGGGTGGTGTAATTGGAACTGCTGGGCTTGCTGTTTCAGAGACACTTGGTACTGGTGGTGCAATTGGGACTGCTGGGCTTGCTGTTTCAGAGACACTTGGTACTGGTGGTGCAATTGGGACTGCTGGGCTTGCTGTTTCAGAAACACTTGGTACTGGTGGAGCTATTGGTACCGGACCCGGTGGAGATGTTAGACTTGTAGAGGAATTGTTAACTATCATAGTTTGTTCAGTGGTGGAGGCTTTGGGCACATTCATTGGTGTGGTAAAATTACCAGGAATGGTAGTTGGATTACTGTTTTCGACTCCATTTTGAGCATCATCGTCATCATCAGACCAATCACTATCATCCCCACCTCCAGAGACAAGACCTCTTTGAATTTTTCTTTGAGTTTCAGCAGCTTTAGAATCAAAAGATGTGGTTGAATTATTAACAGTAGATTCAAAATATTGGTTTTTATTTTGTGTAGAAGATGATTGAGAATTTACAGTTGTAGTATTAGTCAATGGTGAAGTATTCAAAGTGGTGGTTGGAGTTGCTGATAGATTTGCAGTCGATGGAATACAAGAAGTTTGTTGTGGTGGTATTGCATTTGATACTTGTGTAATATTTGAAGCATACTTTGGAGCATTTGCTCTAGGAACTGTCGAATCTTCTTTATCGTCGGAATCTTCTTCTTGAGCTTCAGCCAACTGTCTACGTAATTCTACTAATCTTTTCTGTTTATCAGCTTTTTTCTTTAATTTTAATCTTTCTAACTCTTCTTTTAACCTTCTTTCTTCTTCGTCTTCGCTATCGGACTCATCTTGTAAAGAAGTTGTCGCTTTATTAACAGAAGTTTGATTTACTGAGATATTACTACTTAAACTAGTAGAAGACGATTCCTGAATGAATGGAGATTCAGGTTTAGTAATTACATTCTCAGTAGAGAATGTGCCATGTCTTGAACGATTAGCCCGATCAGTGTTACGGCGATCTAATCCAAACTTAGCTAATCTCTCTTTCATTCTCTTTTGTGCTTGTTCCTTTAAGAAAGAGGTACGGTCATCACTTCTTGCTTCTACTTTACTATTCGTATTTGATTTATTGGGTAATATTTTTATATTCAATTGACGAATGAAATTTCGAATAGGTGGTTCCAAACCAATACCAAATTCCCATTTTTCAAAATTACCATTATCATTATCTAATAACTTCCCAATTAAATATGATTTAAGAGAAGCAGAGATATCAGAAATGGATGTTTTGACATCATCAATAACCTCTTTGTTTGCTTTGCCTTCATTTTGGATTTTTTCAATTTCCTCGGTGTATTTGTTAGATTCAACCTGGGCGGTACCTGCAGTGGACTTGCCAGTTAATGTTGCCATTCTGGATCTTAATAATTCCCTGCTCTTAGCTTTTCTTCTATCATTTTCAGTGATCTCACCATTGGCGCCGGTACCAATAATAGAACTTGGATTCTTTGATTTGAATAATTTGATCTTGGCATCAGTAATTTCTTTTTCCATATTAGTAATTTGAGTGAATAAATCGGGGATCTTAGCAAAAACATTTTCTAATCTAACTTGAAGGTCAGAGGAAATAGATTGGTTTATTGTTGGAATTTGAATAGCCTTTAATTCATCTTGTAATCTTTCAATTAATTTTACTTCATCTTTTAAAGAGATTTTGGTGACTGTTTGGACAGGTTTAGATTCAGAAGATTGGATTTCAGCCTTTGTATATTGTTGTTGAGATTTTTGATTATGAGTATTTTCATTTGTAATGTCGTCAATTGGTGGGTACTTAGATTCAGCACCACTAGTAACTGAATTATTATTTTTAGATTCACCTGATGGTTGAGGCTGTTTCTTCTCTTCCATAGTGGTGTTTGTGGAAAATATCTTTCTACGGTTTCTGAATGTAGGTAAAGCATCTTCATCATCATTATTTTTAAAATTCAATGCATTAATTTTTGATTGATTCTTAATTGTATTATCCTCATTTTTTAGTTGATTTTTCACATTATCCAAAATTAGGTTACTGGATGGGATTAAACTTGGAGGTAATCTATTTGGTAATGGGTTGCCATTTAATTTTCTATAAACCAAATGCATACCAAGGGCAAATTCTTGCTTGTTTAATTGTCCGCTATTATTAATATCACATAAATTCCAAATATGTTCTAAGTCAGCTCTGTTTAGACCTGATTTTCTGAAAATTTCTACAGCAGTTGGAGAGTCTAAAATGCCTTTACCTTGGGAATCGTAAGTTTCAAAAATACTATAAAACAAAGACTTTTCTTCAGGAGATATTCTATCGTTATCTGTATTATCAATTGATGTCATTTTATTAGCAAAATTAGTTTGGGAGTAAATTTCATTATTTCCAAACCCAGTCTTTTGAGCTGTTAATGGCATAGTTGGATTAAAATTGGAAGGTGGTAAATAACCAGTAGCTTGAGGTTGTAATATCTGTTGTGATGGAACAGATCCTGGCTGTTGATTAAATGAAATTTGTGGCATTATCATATTACCATTTTGTGGTTGGTTTAAATTAGGTTGAAATCCACCAGTAATTTGAGATTGTAAAACGCCCCCAGTTAATTGTGGTGGCATTCCAAAACTTGTTTGAGGCATCATAGCACCACCTGTAATTTGAGTAGTTAATCCTGTTGCACCACCAGTGATTTGAGCTGGTATACCGAAACTTGTCTGTGGTATCATTACACCACCTGTAATTTGAGCTGGCATACCAAAACTTGTTGATGGCATCAATCCGGTAGGTTGAGGTTGTAAAGTGGTCATACCAGCTGTAATCATTTCATCAAATGGGGTTTTTGGAGTGTTTTTACTCGAAGCAATGCTTAAATTGATTGCATCTATAAAACTGTTGACTTCATTCTTTGTTTTTGTATCCAATTCATAAGGGATAGAATCACCTTGTAAGACATTATTAATCAAATGCATAGCTAATGCGAATTCAGGAAACAACAGTTCACCAGCTTTGCTGGTATCACAAAGTGCCCATATCTTAGCTAATTGAGATGGTGGAAGCCCAGATTTTAATAAAATAGCTCTACAATCAGTACCGGTGATTGTGTTGGACCCAGGTTTAACTGCAGATCTAAATAGAGTCTCAAATTTAGCTTGATCATTAGCAGTGATAAATGACAGTCTAATTGCAGGAATTTTTATATCATTGTTTAAACCATTGTTGGCAAAAGAATTAACAAATCCAGTAGCAGTTGGTTTCAAAGGTTCTAATGGAACTTGAGATTGTTGAACATAGAATCCAGTTTGTTGAGGCAATAAAGGCTGTTGTGGAATCTGGTATTGTCCAGTGACTTGTGGTGGTAAGGAGGTGGTCATTGATTGTTGATTAGTTATTTGAGGCTGCAATGAAGGCTGAGAAGCGGACCTAGTTGGATAGTAACCAGTACCTTGAGGTTGAAACTGTTTCTGTGGTTGTTGTAGAGAAGATCCACTTAAGGTTTGGTTATTTTCCATATTAGAGTAATACCCTGTACTTTGCTGCTGTAATGGTTGAGTGAGTTGAGGTTGGTTAACTTGAGACTGGGTCTGTAATGGTTGGTAACTCTGAAATCCTCCTAATTGATTGGATTGTAAATTAGAAGTTGGTTGGAGTTGATTCATGCCTACAGCATAATTTTGTTGTGGCATGGTACCGTAAGAAGATTGTATCTGTTGTGGTTGTTGATAAACATTCTGTTGTAATTGAGGTTGACCTTGAGCTTGTCCTTGTGCTTGAGGTTGTGGCTGTGGTACTTGTTGGGGTTGATAATAATTACTGCCCGATAGGAATCCACTATTTGCAGGTTGACCCTGATATGGATTGTACATATTGGGAAATAATTTAGTTAGTATTTGGAGACTTTGGAAAGGGGGAATTATATAAGACAACTATAAGCTTTAGTTTTACATAGAATATGTAGCAAAGGCAGTAAAGTTTCAGGCAGGCTTTTTTTTTCACTTATATGACTTGCTTCTAGTTCCTTACCAAAATTCCTTTTTTTTTTTTTTGCAAACTTCATTTATCGTTCTGTTCAAGTGTAAAAAAAAAAAAAAAAAAAAAGAAAAATAAAATAAAACATCGTTACCCTTTTAGTACTTGATACCTATTTAGGAAATGCAGTATGTATGAGGAAACTATATTAGTTAGTCACAAGAAAAGGTTTCCATGAGACATTGGGGGGTGGGAATTAAGTATTAGCAATTTTTGTAAAGAGATATGTTGTTTGTTAAATTGCTAAGGTTATAAGAGTTTGGGTTTCCTCAATAGTTGTGAGCCAACTTTTTTTTTTTAAAAAATCTTTAGACATAACATAAGACAAGAAAACAAATTAAAAGAATTAGATGAAAAGGTTCACATATCGTTGTTCTTTTACTGCACAACGACTTTAAAAATATTTAATGTTAGCAAAACTATGAAAATTACTCTCTATCTTATTTTCTTTAAACAATATTGGTGACGTAATAATGAAATAAAAATAAAGTGTGTTTCTAAGCGTTATTTTATTTTATAGAATTTTGACCATATTTTTCTTGCGGACTTAATAGATGTTAGCTAAAATGCGACAAAATATTATAAGTATAACCCTAAATCAAAATAAGAAGTATATGACTTGTAACTTTATAGGGTCTAATTTATATTTACTAGTTGTTGTTGTTGTTTTCTACTATAGTATTTTTTTTTGTTTTGTTTTTATTTATAAATTAAGTCTACTAAGTTTTATATGTTTAAATATTTGTTTAAATCAATATTTGATAGAATTTTCATGGTGAACTTTAACACTATTTTATGTCTCCATCCAGTTAATAAAAAAAATATACATTTTGTTGGGATTTTTATTTTTCTTGAATATCATTTGGATACAAAAATGAAAAATTGAGAACCAAAAATAAACAATATAAAAGAAATGTCGAATAAAAAACTCAAAGTTACAATTACATAATTCCTAGAGAATGATTACAACAATATCCCATCTATTTAACTTTGAATAACAATCAAAGATAAAAAATGTGAAATGTAATGCATCTTTCCTTTTTTGAACAAATATAACAAATTACGTAAAGGTTCAACAATAATTATCCCAATACCAACATCTATATTTTTAGAAGAAGATACATTGGGTGATATATATAACATCTTAAAAAATAAAAAATATCAAAAAAATTAAAAACAAACCAAGATAAATGCTTTCATTATTAAAGGCTTTAGCATCAAAAGCTATATTAAAATTCATTATCAAATTAATTCAATAACATGATATATATACTTCTAGTAGAATGTTGATGATATTATAAGTTTTTAGATTGTTCAATGTAGGATGTTAGTGGTACTAAAGATTTATTTCATTTCATTTTTTAACTTTTGTTATATAACTATTCAGTCCTTTAATACGACGGGTTTGGATTGCTAAAACTACGTCTAATCATGTTTCAATAATATATTTTCAATTTCACAGATATGCTAGTATAAACTATGTACTTTTTATTCAGATCCAAAATTGAAAAAACTTATAAGTAGTTACAAATGATTACTTAACACAGAGAGCATCTCTACACAAAAATACTGACCCACTGTTAAAGAAAGCCTCTAAAAAACTAAAACAACTAAACTCTGAATTATTATTTAATACTAAGAAATTTTTTTTACTGTATTTTTTGATTGTTGCAATACGAATATTTTGAAGAAAAAAAATTTTTTCTTTTTCCTCAAAGATATTTATTAAATTCAAGTAAGAAGACTTTATTTTTAACTTATGAAAATTGTTAAATCCAGAAATCACCATTTATCTCGATGTGCTACAACAGAAATAACTTCATATAACTTTATTATTCCCATATATTTATCACATATTTTAGATAGTAGCATGGAAATAGGATCATTATACATAATATAGTCCTGTAACCTGTAAGTTCTATTAGATTTTTCAAATATCATAAACATAATTGAAAAGATTGTAATTTTAACCCTTGTGTTTCTCTATTATAGCAAAAATATTTCTTGGCAAAATATTGAAACCACAATATTTGGACATAATTTTCTTCTAGAATTTGTAGAGTACTGGTTGATATGTTCCATGAAAATTTCCATCGTCTTTAACTGCATTATAAACAATGAAAAGATTTTTTTTTAGTCTGGTGCTGAATAAATTCTTTTAAACTTTTGGTCACTGAAATGAATCAGCACTAATAACATGATTCATGATTGTAAATAAATACAGTTTCAGTAAAGTTATTACCTTTGTTAAACTGGAATTGAAATTAAGAACAGCATTGAAAAGTTTTTTTTTAGGTACAAAGATTTATTGAAACATTCGTCATTACAGTGTGAAAATGTAAAAGACAAGACATTACATGAATCTTTTTTTTAGTACTATCGCACTTTTTGTGAAGAATGTGTCAAAACTGTCAATACCTTAAATTATATGTAATAATATATTAACTCCCCACAGAAAATAACAAATCAAAAAATTTCGCCAGTTACATTAAGACAGTTCGAAGATATCAAAATATTAATTAAAAAAACGAAAAAGAAAAAAGAGAAAATTCGTTATGATATTTTCCATAAATTCTACGTTCAAAAATTATTATTAGGAGAAAAGAAAAAAAACCAATACTTTTTCTTCTTCCCTTCATTTTGTTTATTAGTTTCCTCAATCAGAAATATGAAACAATTAACAAGCTAGCACTAGAACAATAAAAATCTCACATTATTAATTCCTAATTCCCAAAACAAGAGTTATATACGAGTAATCCAACAAATTAAGAAATGTCTTGCTGTTGTAATTTCACTATTCTCTTTTCTTCCCTCCTCTTTATTTCCGCATTTAGTTTATGGTTAGTAAATTGTTTTTTTTTTTTCCAAATAACAACAACAACAACAAAGTTATCTTTTTCGTTCAAAGGTATCATTACCAGGAAAATTCATTTTTTCCTTAACAATAACTGGTTTAATGGAAGTCTTTGAAGCATGTAATAATTAAGATAATATGCATCTCGTTCCTTAACAAATCTTCGTGTTGTTTATATTTTTTGTTGACATTACCCAAAAAGAAAATTTTGGCTCTTCCTTCCACCTCATACCTGCCGTCTAGAAATTTCTCTTACCAAATTTTCGTATCAATATGTTGAAAAAAAAAAGAAAAAAATGGGAGCATATATTCAACACCGACGCAAAAAAATCGGGTTGAAAAAAAAATAAGTTTCTTTGACTGTTATAGTTATATAGAATTAGGGTTTTGTAAAAGATACCGTGAAACCGGTCATCTACATAAATCTTATAAATGATATTCAGACAGAACAGATGGTATAGAGATTAAATGATAATAATTTATCTTCTTTTGTATATTCATTTCTCTATGAATCTATAAAACTATTAGAACATTATTAAGAAGACCTGTTGATAATTAGCAACTGTATGTTTTTTTCCTTCAAGTCTAGTCTTATTCTTTATTACGTGAATCAAAAAAAAATTACTAGACATACGTTGATTTGTAGTAGGGTTGCAAAAAAATTTTCAAATCTTTTTCCCTCAGGGGTACTTTTTTTTTTCTTTTTTCTACAAGACTTATTGTATGAAAAATGGTAAGGAGATAACACCGATGCTAGTGGTGCAATTACCCACTTTTGATGCTATGTACTATTAAAGAATTAACAATTCTTGTAAATTTGATAGTATACTTTATAAACCAAACATCAGATGGACAAATACAACAAATAGAAAAGTATACAACCTATATAATAATAGATTTGTACAATATTTTATAAATAATCATCAAGATTAACAACCTAATTCAACCATAATATGTTTTATCAAGCCCTTCGTTCGATAGCAAAACAAGGTAATTCAACAAAAAAGATGGGAGATTCTAACAGCAAGCACTTGCACATTTCGACTTTTGTAAGTTCCAGATCCGCTTCTTCATATTTTTAAAACAATCAAGGAAACCAAAAAATGCATTGTTTCTTAAGTGTCTTTTTTGTGCTGCTTTGTTTTCTCACTTTAACTCGTTTAAAACGGGTCTTTAAATTTCTTTTTTTTTTTTTCAATATCTCGAAACTAAACGTTTTATACAATACATACTATTGTTAATTTTTAAAAAAGATCTTGTAGGCAACCGTTCAAATAGGAAAACAAATCTGTTGTGATTTTCGGTTTTTTCTTTCTTAATATTTTGGACTACTGCGCTTTTTGTTTTCCTTTTGCGAAAAACAACGTTTATTTAGGAAAGATATGTTTAGGGTTTTTTAAATATTCTTTCAATTTAATTTTCTACATATAAAAAAAAGAATTTGTGTTTAAAATCAACCTGTAATCCTAATATTGTATATATAGGGTGACTTACCACTCTCACTGATAATATATATAAGTGTGAACAAATAAATATTAAAGGTAAATGAAAATGTTGATAACTGAATAAATCTTAATACTGTTACGGTCCTTCAAATCCCCCAAAATTTGTTAGCAATGTAGTTACAACTTTTTATAGGTCTTTGCGTTATATATAAATTTTTACCCTCAAAAATATTTAGGTTATGTTCTTGTTCTTTGGAAAAAAATATAAAAGATCCAAAAAAAAAAAGAAAGAAGAAACTAGAAGGAAAAACAATAAAAGAATCTTTTCTTTTTCTAAATTCTATTTTCTCCTCATCTTGTGTTTATTATTGAAAACGCCTGTTTGACAATAGTAATACTCATTGGACAACAATATAATACACAATTACTGAAAAGATTATGCCACCACATAATCTTTATCAGGTCCAGAAGCTGTTTGGTTTATGTACACACTTGTTATTATTATCCATGTTTAATAATAGTATAATAATTATAACAATACTAACAACAATAATAATGTATTGACATTCAATGTCGTTTGAGTTTGATAAACAAACAAACAAATTTTAGTAGTAGAGGTAATAGCATTACCATTAATGAACATGAAAGAAAAGAACGTTCCATAAGTCAAACGAGAGAATGGTTGTATCTTCGTGTTGTTTTCTTTTCTTTTTTCATCAGTAACATATTTTATATATAAACCACAACATATGAGTTCTTACACATGGAGTTACATCTTTTCTCTCCTTTTGTAGTAAATCATTAGTTTGCGTTTATTAACTACAGAACCAGTACCGACCAAAACAAAAACACACTTCCACTCGCTTATACCAAAAATAATAATAGTAATAATGAACTCCAAGACCGCTTTAATTTTAGCTGCTGCCGCTGCCACTGCTTCTGCTGTTACTCCAACTCAAGAAAAACAATTAGACATCATCTTTGCTGATGTTGGTGCTAACTTAAACCAATACATTGGTTTAGTCTCTGATCCATCTTCTGGTATCACTTTCAACAACTTACCAGCTGGTTTAATGGATATTGGTGAAAAGGTCGCCCTTAACCCATCTGACACTTCTTACACCTCTGACTACGACAAGGTCAACATGGCCGGTGTTTCCGCCTTCGTTACAAAATTATCTTGGTATTCTAGCAGATTAGCTCCAAAGTTAGATGCTGCTGGTGTCCCAATCGGTGGTGAAACAACCACTACCTCTACTTCTTCTACTGCTAAGACCACCTCTACTACCGCTGCCACTACCTCTACTTCTTCCTCTTCTTCTGAAGCCAAGACCACATCTACTTCTGCTGCTGCTTCCTCTTCTTCTTCTTCTGAAGCCAAGACTACCTCTACTTCTGCTGCTACTTCTTCTTCTGCTCACAAGACCACTGCTACTACTGCCAAAGCCACCACTCAAGCTATTTCTCAAATCGGTGATGGTCAAATCCAAGCTACCGCTGTTGTCTCTCAACAAACTGCCAATGGTGCTGCTAAGGCTGTTGCTGGTTTAGGTGCTGGTGCCTTTGCCGCTGCTGCTTTATTATTATGAGCGACTTCGTTGACTCGTTCACTCATTACCACAGAGATCATGCTTTTATTATATATTTTATTTTATTACTTATTCGTAGTTTTAAATATTAAATTTTAATGAAAAAAATGTACCATTATAGATAATAACTGTTTTAATATCACTTATTCTTTTATAATCTTTTTTTTTTTTTATTTTCAAATAGATTTTTGCCTTTTTCTTTTATGCATTATTATATTGCATTTACATAGGGAGTAACAAAAATTATGGATTAGTTTCAATACAATTTTCCTGTTAAAAGAAATAAACTAGATATATTTGCAAATATTTACATAAACTCCATGTACGAATAAAATATTACAGGCAATTTACACATGAATATATACGTATATATACGTGCAACTAAAAAATATAAAAAAAGGGGGGAGGTAAAGGACAAGGAGAAGGAAGAAAGACAAGTGTTTATTTCTTGTATTGTTCTGGCAACCATTCCATTGGATCTCTTTTACCAGTGTTCTTAAAATTATTTTTTTCGGTGTTCAATTTACCATTTTTGTTTAGATAGAAATAGGACAATCCACCAGCGATAACCAAAATGATAAGTTGAATAGATAAGAATTGTGGATTGAAGATTGACATCAAAGGTTCTTCGATGTTTAAAATGGTTGAATTGACAACCACATTTTTTGGAGTAGCGTCAATGTCTTCTATTTCAGCCAAATCAGGGTTTTCCTTGACGATTGCTGCTGCAGTTTCATTAGTGACATGAATCATTGGGAATAAATAGTACATACCAGGTTCTAGATTAATGACGATTTTTTGTCTAAATTGTAAAGTTTCATTAGGTTTAGCGTATAAGTTCTCCATTTCACCAAAACTGATCTTTGTGACAGATTCACCGCTAGGATAACTTAGAATTTCACCAGAGACACCGACAATGGAGATATCACAATCTTCATTGTTGACCAGTGTATAATTCAACATGACTACTTCATTTTGATCAAAAGAGATTGGATCAGTTGGAGTTGCTGGAGCCTCTCTATCCTCGATGTTATAAACGATGTCCAAATTAATTGAAGTATAAGGTTTTTCTGTTGGGACTGGTTCTTCTTGTTCTTCATAATCATCTAAAATCAGACCTTGACCTCTGACAAGGTTAATCCCCAAAAGAGATAAAAATAATAACAAAGAACTCAAATAATTTAATTGCATGTGAAACAACAGTTTATAAGAATGAATCTTTCAATTTTTTATTTTTTTCCCCCACAATATTCGCTTATTCACTTAATATTCTTCTTTTTATCTATTAACACAATTAATCAAGTAATGTGAACAGAATTGTACAAGTCTTTCTACTGTTTTCTTGTTCTTCTGACATGTTAAAAACTCTATATTCCTTTCCTTCTGTTATTTTTTATTTTTTATATTTTTTTTGTCGAGATATAACTTTTTTTTTCCTTTCGGTCACATACATCGCCGGTGGACTTATCTCGAGAACGAAAAGCAAGAGAAAAAGAGGGAGGAAGAGAAAAAAAAGAAAAAAGAAAAAAGAAAGAAGGAAAAAAACAAAACGTTTTGGCGGACTGTGTCTGTCAGTGAGATCCGTACACCCAACAGCGTGATTTCTACAGTCAATATATATATATATATTTTTCCTATTTGGCAGAGAAAATAAAACAAAACAAAACAAAACACACAAAGAGGGAACGGATGAACTGTGAAGACAGACACAAACTTTCTGCTGGCTTTTCGTCCTTTGAGACAAAGAGAGAAAATAGAAGGAAAGCTAGAAGGGAAGACTCAACAATTCAACCGAATTGGAGAGACAAACTAAAACAAAAAAAAAAAAAGAAAAAGAAAAAAAATAAAAAAGAAATCCACGTTTGCAGGAAAAAGTATAAAAGTCTATTTTGGTTTCCTCGACCGTCTTGCCCTCACCCGTTTTTCTTCTCCTTCCTTTTTGGAGCATCCTCCTTGAAGTGATCTGCCCTCTGTTGGATCTCCCGTTGTGTTGCTTTTGCCCGTATTAGCATCGAGGTTTCAACGATTCACATCTGTTTGCTGGCTTTTTAAGCGCAGAATTTCCTTTTACACGTGTGTTACGTTAGCCCTTTAACTTTAACTGCCTCTGTAGTGCTTTTCTGTTTAATCTTGTTGTTTAATGCCATCTTGCTACCTTTTTATTATATACACTTCCCCTCAATAAACCAGAGCACATTTTCTATTTTAATTTAACAACAACCTTAAACTAAGCAAGAAACAAAATAAAACAAAAAAAAACAAACTAAGCACATTTCCCAATCCACAAGAACTAGCGTATTTACCAACCCACAGACATTCTACTGCGCAATCAACAAAGTATCTGAATTTTATTTAGTATAGTATCATTATTTAAGTTATTAGTATCTGTTATAGAAATTATATATCTTAAAAAAAAGACAATATGGCTTACTAAATAATTTCTCTTATTTTGTGTTGTTAATTAATAATTAAAAAGAAAGTTTTAAAGTTAGAAGAAATAAAATATTCAAATTCATAATGTATTAAAGAAAAAAAGAAATATTAAATCTTTAAATTATTCTTTTCTTTATTTTATTTTGTTTATTCTCACTTCAAATATAAGAAAAACATAATCAAAATATAATTCACATTTGTGTCTATGCTTATCTGTTACTTAAAATTAAAAAAAAAGTTATTCAGAATGCGTTAAATTAAAATCCTTATAATATAGCCTCACTAGGTTCTTCCCTTTTTTATTTATTTATTTGTTATTAAATTAATATCCTACCCCAGAAAATATGCTACTATAACATAGCTCTTTGCAACAAAGATGTTCCTTATCTATTATTTTGTCATTACAAGTTAAAACAAACAAAAAAACGAAACAATTACTCAAATTATTACAACTTATTAAAAAATACACACTTACATATATATATCTATAGATCGTCACTACTACAATAATTATTAATACTACCAAGAAAATGTCTCAATCCGAAATGTCAAGTTTGTTTAATACTGATGGTTCTTTTAGACCAAGTATTAAATATATGAATAATAATAATACTACCACTACTACTACTATGAATTCTGTCTTAAGTAATTATAATCATATTAAATCTGAAGCTATGATTCCAATACCTGATCTAGAACCACCTACTGTCAAGTCCGAAAGTTTCGGAAATGATATCCCATTATTGTCTCCAGACACGGTTTTAGATCTTCCAGAGTTAGATTCTGGAGTAGTTGATGCTTTCTTCACATCAAGCGCTGATTCTACTCCAATGTTCGAGTACGATGACACCCCACTGCAACAACAACAGGAAAACAATAGTAATGGACTACCCAATCCAGTAACTGAATGGACTTCATTGTTTGATGATGACATCCCTGTTGTCATCGACGAAGATGTCGCATTAAACGATAAAGCTATTCAATCCACTGAAGTTGAGTCCTGTGATTCTTTCCCTCCTGTTACAAGCAAGATTGCATCATTTTTACCTACCCCTGTCCTTGAAGATGTTAAAATAGCCCCAACTACCGATGTGGTTGCTTCTACTTCCCATAATAAGAAGAACCCATCATCTGGTAAAGTATCTAAATCCAAAAAGACGAAGAAAACCACCACATATACAAACTCAGATGGGGTCAAGGTGGACCACCTAGGTGTCGTGGTATATAACAGAAAGGTTCGTTCTACCCCATTGACGCCCGTGATTCCAACCTCAGATGATCCTGTTGCATTGAAACGTGCAAGAAACACTGAAGCGGCTAGACGTTCTCGTGCTAGAAAATTACAAAGAATGAATCAATTGGAAGCTAAAGTTGAAGAATTGTTGGCCAAGAATGCATCTTTGGAAATGGAAGTGGAGAGGTTGAAGAAATTATTAGCCGAAAAAAGTTGATTAAAATATGTTTATAATTTTTAATTACTCTATATATATATATATATATATGTATGTATGTATATACTCTCTATTTTTGAGTAATGTTTTATACGACAATATACTATTTCTTTAGATATATATACTTATTTTACTTAGACAAGGCATCGTGTGGCAGTTACAAATTTTTGTTGACCCTTTAACCACCATGCAAAGTGGAAGTGAAAGATATAACATCTCCATCCTCTAATTCATAATCCATTTCACCTTCTAATTCCCAATCAGTATCATTAATCAAAGTAATAATACCGGGTCTTATCGTACCATCTTCAATAAAAACCTCAATATCATTTGGATTTTTAATCATCTCATGACAAATGTAATCTACTAAATCATGCACATTAGCAGCCTCTTTGGTAAGTGTGACATCATGGGTTCTTACTTTACCTACTACAACGTCCAATCCACCCAAAAATTCAACTGTAATCTTTACCATATAGTTTTATATTAGTTCAGTATTTTTTGATCGATGTAACCACCTTCTAGTAGTTGTCTTGGGCGTACTGTTCGATGATGAGATTCTTTGTTGTATACTGTATTTATTTTATTTTCTTTTGCTTTTTATGTTTTTTTTTGCTCACAAATCAAAAATTTTCGTCAGGTTTAAAATTCCCTCTGCTTTTTCTGTTTATACCTTTTATTTTGCTTTAAAAAAAAAAAGAAATCAACATAATAAATATAATGCACACTCTTTATATAAATCTCTCAACCTTCAGATCATGAACAAAATGCTTAGAATCTATTAGTATATATGCATATATCTATATCTTTAAATTAACTCATTTTCGAAAATATAAATGGGGCATCACAGTCTGCAAATGCTGCAAAGAAGAGAGTGATTATATATATATATATCTAGACATGTATGTATATTATTATTTATCTTCATTTATGATTCATTCATCAGGGTTAACAATAGTCAATTTCGTAGGTTTATTTTGGTCTGGGTCAGAACTAATAATCGAACCTGTACTTATTCGTCTAGAATCATCGAACGGATTAGACAACAAACCGTTATTATTATTATTTTTATTACTAGTGTTGCTCATCACTGTGAGATTATTACTATTGGTATTATTACCTTTCAGGTTATCAGAACCAATATTACCCAGGGAATCATTCAGTTTTCCATTCATGTTGCCACCATCAAAACTGTAGCTATGTGAAGAACTAGATAAAATATCAACAGGGACGTATTCAACTGGTTTAATAGCTTCTTGATACTCTTTTTCCATTCTATCTTCTTCGCGTTTCTTATTATAATACCTTAATCCGAATAGAAGAGCAGAAAGCAAGACAAGGGCACCACATACACCACCCACAATGCCCCCAACAATAGCACCGACATTAACCTTTTTCTTAGAATTGCTAGAACTTGATTTATTATTATTTGATGCGGAGCTACCAGTAGGTAGCACCCCAGTACTCTTTGTAATAGTGTTTGTAACAAAGATTGTGGAACCACCTTGGGTTTGTAATTGGGTGGAATAGACCACAGATGTAGCAACTGCCGCTTCTGTACCACTGCCTGTTTTTGAATTTCTAGTGGTTTGCTGTTGATTAGAAGTAGACTTTTCGTTCGCTATAACAATTTGGGAATCACTTGAACCAACGGCAAGAGCACTTACACTAGTTTTTTTAGTTCCAGATATTGAAGCCGTAGAACTAGTACGTGAAGAAGCTGATGGGCTACCACTGGATTCTTGATTAGACACTGATTCTGCATCATCTACGGAATAGATTGAATAAGCTGAAGTACCTCCACACATTTCTCGATCATACCCATAACAATATGTATTACACGAAGTGGAAATTGGCAGACCTCCAGGACTTGTACTACCACAATAACATGTATTATGATCGAATAATGCAAAGTACGAATAACCTTTCCCACTACACGTGGAATAACACAATGATGAGGATTGGTATTCGTTTGTGTTGTCTTTGTAGAAAGAGGACGGTAAGGAACTATAACAATTTAAAAGTTTATAGCTATATATTGGTTTTAGACATAGTGATAATATTATCGATATAATTTCCAGTTTGGAAGAGGTATATTTCATATTTGTTTGTTGGAATAATAATACGTAATACAAAAGTTATTAATTTCAACCAGATGCAAATGAATCTTGATACCCAGAAAGATTAGTTAGTTTATAAGTGGACAATAGCAATTTATCTTTTTTTTTTTTGTTTTTTTGGTATAATTGCAGTAAGTAGAAAAAAATAGAAAAAAAAAGAATGAAGCAAAAAAAGGAGGAATATTGAAACAATTATTTTATTAATTTCTTGCAGAATACATACTTTATGGTGAATATAATGTATACACAACGGATAAGTCAAATAGCTTTACTCATCACTGATTTACGCACAAGCCTTCGTTATAACTTCAAGATAATTTGGATTAAAAAAAAAAAGTCCCTGGGCGATCTTTGCGGTTTAATGTCAAAAGAATGTTAGGAAAAAAAAATTGAAAAAAGAAAGAGACTTTTGAGGCGGTTTCGTGCTAAATGATTTTGTGCTAGTATCAGAAATGTAAAGAAGGAAATGACACTAATTCAAAGCAAATGCCTGTATAACAGAAATCCCCACTCTGAATGTTACTAGATAGTGGAACAGCCACCACAGAGTTAGCAATTAATATATCTAACAAATATATATATATATATATATTTACTAGAATAGGAATCTTAATTTATTTTTTGTTAATCTTGAAACTCAACAATCCTTCCTCATTTTAGTGTGACATAAGATACAACATAACTTGCTGATTGGATTGATTTACTAACAGTTAACATTCATTTTATTTAAAGACTGAGTAAATGAAAATGAAGGTAAAAATATATAAATTTATTTTTTTTTACTTAAGAATATCCGTATAAAGTATTTTACATATATATATATATATATATGTATGTATGATTCAATAATGTCAAGAATGTTTATTTGAATTGTTTATCATAATCTACAAGGGTAAATCTGTACCTAACGTCACCCTTTTCCATTCTTTCAAAGACTTCATTGACACCTTCTTCGCTGATTGGGATGGTTTCAACCCAGACCTTAAGGTTTTTCTTAGCAACTAAGTCCAACATGATTTTGATTTCTTTAATAGAACCAAGAGCACTATTACCAATAGTAATACCAACCAAACCAAATGGTTTTAATACTAATTGTTCGTCATAACTTGGTGCAGAGATAGAGATGATCTTACCTCCTACTCTCATTACTTTAACGTACTCATCTAGATAGATATCACTTAGGGAACTAGCACAGACAACAATAAGATCAAAGGTATTAAATAATCTGGTACTCCAATCTTTATCTTCCAAGGTAGCGATATAATGATCAGCACCCAATTTCAAAGCGTCTTCCTTCTTGTTACTTCTACGAGAGAATGCGTAGACCTCAGCACCAAGAGCCTTTGCCAAGATGACACCCATATGACCAATACCACCGATCCCGACAATACCCACTTTTTTACCTGGACTACAACCATTTCTAATCAATGGTGAAAAGACAGTGATACCACCACACATCAATGGGGCAGCTATATGACTTGGGATTTCATCTGGGATTGGCACCACAAAGTGTTCATGGACACGGATATGCGATGCATAACCACCTTGACTGATATAACCATCCTCATATGGTGTACTGTAAGTCCACACACTCTTTGGACAGTAAGGCTCATTATTCTCTTTACAACGGTCACATTCGAGACATGAGAAAGATTGAGCGCCGACACCCACACGATCACCAACTTTCAAACCAGAGGAACAATTGGATCCAACCTTCACAATATGACCGATAATTTCATGACCTACCACTTGATTCTTTGAAACGTCCCCCCAATGGGAAGAAGCACAATGGATATCTGAACCACAGACACCGCAACACTCAATCTTGATGTCCACATCGTTTGGATAGAAACTCTTTGGTTTGAAACTAATTTTCTTAGGATGTTTCCAATGGTTTTTATTAACGACAGCGATACCTTGGAATTGTTCAGGATAAGTGGAAGCCATTATAAAAAATAGAAAAGTGGTAAAAAAATTATAAGCTATGGATCAACTGATTTCTTTAATTGTTTTGTTATTGTGATTAATAGCTACTATCGAGCCTTGTCTATTTATCTTTATTTTATTTTAATTTTTTTTTTTATATTTCATAATAATAAAATATACGAAGGATGGGACAAGAGTTTGATTTGTTTTCACTAAAGTCACTAAGGTTTCTCTTCTTTATATAAACATGCAAAGAGTTCTTTCATAAAATACATACAATTTCTAAAGAGTATTGGCTGTGTAAAGATAGCTTGTTTTAACTAAATGTCGGCCGGAAAACTATTTGGAGTATCGGCCGATTCTTTAACAGAAAATAGAAAATTCGGCCGAATACACAGTTCCACGGAACAAGAGAATCCGTTTTTTTTTGTTCTTTCGCTAATTTTTCCATTTTTTGTGTTAAGGAACTGTGTTGTCTTTTTTTTTTTTTTTGCAAAAAGATGAATCAATTTTATATTAAAGAAGTGAAGCAAAAACACACAAACAAAGATAAGCTTTCAACTCAGGTAGTGTGCAATTTATCTAATTATTTGTCTTCTACTTAAATATATGTATATATAACAACAGTATTAGTCGTCCGTTTTACTTGTAACCTGTACCTTGTAATAGACAGCTGAAAGAAATAAAAAAAAAAAAACAAAGCCAAATATGAATGCATTAATTTTAGGTGCCACTGGTCTATGTGGCAGTTTTATGTTAAAATATTCAATTGCTTCCAAGGAAATTAATAAAGCTTTTACTATAACACGATCCCCATTACAGTCCAGTTATGATGAAAACTCCAAGGTTGTAAGTTTCCAAAAGAAAGATAACTCTAAATGGGCTAACATTATTAAAGATGACATCAAAGAACCTATTGATATACTATTAACTGGATTAGCTACTACAAGGTCTGTAGGTGGCACCGATTTCCAATATAAGATTGACCATGATTTGAACCTTCAACTAGCTAAAGAAGCGAAAAAAAAAGGTTGTAAAACTCTGGTCTTGGTTAGCACATATGGTGCAAATAAAGATTCATGGTTCTTCTACCCAAGGATGAAGGGTGAGATTGAAAGAGATATGATTGCTTTAGGTTTCGATAAAACTATTATACTAAGGCCTGGTGCTCTTCTTGGGGATAGAATCAAACATCACAAAGGATTTGGTAACGACATGGCCACATTTGTAGGCAAATTTTTTTATAGATCCAAATGTCAATGGATGTTTGCATATCCAATTATGGCAGAAGAAGTCTCTAAAGTCGGTGTACATTTAGCTTTAAAGGATTCAAGTGAAAAAGTTCAAATTATTGAAAGTGACGAAATGTTAAAAATTGCTAGTGAAATATAATATATATATATGTATACATATATCATAATTTTTATACTGTTAGGTGATGATTTTATATTGCCAATCTATAATATTCAATGAAATTTAAATTAACGACACACGTATATATTTTCGATTTTTGTCATTATTCTTTATCTTTTGATGTCCATATTGTAAAATAACTAAATATTCATGCTGAAATCGAACGTTCTAGAATAAATAGAGAGATCAATTAGATTTTGACAAATATAAGTTGATAACAAAATGTGGAGAATGTATTGTTTAAATATCAGTAAAGTGTGAATAACACATATGTAAGAGTTGTTGTATGTAAATAGATGAATTGTATCAATTAATATAAGTATAAACACTCTTACGTAAGCTCTATATATTACTAATTAATAACCCTGATGTTGTATTACTTCTTCTTGTTCTTGTTGTATGATATTAAGAGTTGCCTCTTAATATCATTACTAAGATGTATTTAAATAAGATGATTACCCCTGGCATATCTCTCAATAATCAAAGTCCTATTGACAAGATTTGATATCATTCTCACTCCCTGTAAATCCTCCAATCAGATTCAATACCTTATACGAGCCACTGCGCACATGGCTGTACCAATCCTCCACCCAGACACTCAGGTGTTACTCTTGGAATTGCGTATCTACTGGATTTCCAGTTAGGTTACTTGCAACATATTGGTAAATTGATGCCATACGTAGACGAGATGTGCCAGATATAAAAATATAGAAAACCAACATTTTTCTCATATCATATTTTTTCCCTTGTCCATCTTTTATAAATCATCACATATATATCATATATAAATGAAAAAAACCGAAGATCTTAATTATAATTTTGTACACTACATATATACAAATATAACATTAAGGATATATACTATTTTTCCAATTACCAAAGGCACTAATTCTCAACAATTCATAACTAATAAATTTTTTTTACAATAATTGGAAAAGACAGTAAAACATAAGATTGTGAAATCTTAATATTTTTTTTTTGTTTTTTCAGTGACAATTAATTATAGTTGTACGGGAAAATTTTATGTATAAAATACTCTTATAATTATTAAAGAGGTGATAGAAAACATCTTTCTATGAATTCAATCCCTCAAGAGAAAAATATATGAAATAGGGGGAAAAATGATATTACACAATTTCTGTATAAAGATTATAAATAGTTAAGCAAAAATTGCTAAATTATGGGATTCATTATTATTGAAAAATATGCAATAATTATTTATCATATTTTCTTTTACGAATTTACAGTAGTTGAAAATATCTTGATAACTATGAATTATAACTTAAAAAAAAAAAATCAATCAAATAAATGACAGACCCCTACACATTTCGTTTCATTTTATGTTCAAGTAGTCTATACATCTACTAAAAAAGCTTCCTCTACTATATGATCGATATATTTTATTTTACAAAATATTCGCCTTATACTTTGTAATATATCAAAATTCACTATACTACAACAATATGAAATTTTAAATAAATTCGATAAACCTTGTTATAATATTGAAAGGTATATAAAATAATATTAGTTAAGTTTATCTAAGCAATTCAAGGATCTTTAAAGTTACATCTGTGCTCAAGCTCAGAGTTATTGTGCAATAAATGTAAAAACCTTATGGCTATGTATCTCTCGTAACAATAATACTTCACATGGATAGATGTAAAATACAGACACTTTCTATATCTCTAGAGGTAATATTCCTATATATCTATATATCTATATTCCTAATCTAAGATATCCTAATAGCATACACTTATATACTATATTGTTGGGAATGAGCGCCTTTATTCATTGGATATATAGTAAACATTCTCAATATTATATTAAACAGATTTAGTATACAAAATTATAATAAAGTTCTTCACTTTCTTTCTTTATATACAACATAGAAATAATAATATAGAAAGATTGTAAATAAGATAAAAATAATGTATGATGAAATCCTTGGCTTTATATATGTTAACATTCAGCCATTTTCCTCTACGAACAGTAGGATATTTAATAAATAAACTCAACAACTTTTGGTGACCTCTCAACAATTATTACTCAACAATTTATCGTTTAGTGTCTGCTAAAATCTTATTGTTCTATCTATTTTATCATAAAACATTCTATTTCAACATACCACCCATAGATCAATTCAATTTTAGTAGATCCAATTCTCAGTTAACTTGGCAAAAATTTTAACACTCAAAGGTTTTGTAAGAATATCAGCAACGTTTTGACTTGTGTTAATATAATTCACTGATATATTATCATTTTCAATTTCTTCAGCAATGCGTAAAACCTTAGTACCATAAAATTTATTCTTGATTTTTGATATGTCTCTTACTTTGATTTGATGGAGACTAGTTTGACTGTCAGTTAATATTGAACACCTGACCTCCTTGTCTGATATAGCCTGAATTAGAACATTTAAATTTCTTAATCTTGGAATTGCTTCACAAATTGAATAAATTTCACTTTCGGTAGAAGAGGTGCATGTAATTGTTGACTTAGATGACCTAGCACCAATCAAATTTCCATTTAGATAATACATATTTCCAAATTGTGATTTCATATCGTGTTGATTTGCAAAAGCAGCATCAGTTACAGCAGTTAAATAGTTAATGTTGGAGTTGGACGTCTTGTGCCATATGAGCCGTTTGTTCCTTGTTGACCAAATAAACTGAATTAGTTGTTTGGTTAGACTCATGACTTGTTTTGATGGATATAGAGTATGTCTAGCTAGCGTGTTGACATAATATAATATATCATATCTGTACTTGTAACCGACATATGAAGCTAAACCGATTGCTTTTTGTAGCCATTTCACCTTATTCTTGTACTCCTGCTCAGTCGGATAAAATTCCCTTTCTCTTATAATTTCATTAGGTGTTCCTGGAACTTTTCTACTTTTGTTAAGGTCTACACGTAGATTCGGTAGTTTTTCTTCTAAAGATTTAGCCATACCCATTTTCATGGATAATCCTTTAATATATTCTATTTCCAGACCGAGAACATCATATTGATTAATCTTTTGAGCACCGTCATTGACAACTTTGGTTTCGAACTGTGATTGGAGTTGAGAAATAAGGTCATTTATTAGTTGACGATTATTAGTTAATAATACCATATCATCGACAAAAAGACATAATATCACGATTGAATCATTGATTTTTTTATAAAATACACAAGGCCATCCTGGTACAAAATTCATATGACAACTATTAATAATAAAATTGGTTATCTTCTTATACCAGTTTGCACCAGACTGTTTCAAACCGTAAAGTGATTTCTTTAGTCTATGTACTGTATTTCGTAATCCTAAATGGGGTGGAGAACGAATGTACAGTTCTTCTTCCAATGGAGCATACAAGTAAGCAGATGATATATCTAATTGTATAATATCTGTTGGAAAATGAGAGTTTATTACTGTCATTTTCATAAGAATTATTTTTAATTAGTTTTTCTATATATTATGTGGTGTACGGATGTACATAATATCAGGAAAACATTTTAATTGTCACCAAATATGTCTTTCGAAGATTTGAAAAGAAATGAAAAACTTTAAAAGAAAACTTAAAGTAAATAAAAGAATGTATACTGAATACACTATATAATAAATATGTACAGGTATTTAATACAAAAACAAAACAAGTATCTATAACTTAATGATGTCTATCATTACCATGGACGCAGAAGGCTCCAAATTCCAACAGTTACATGTATTCAACAGTCACATGGGATTTATCAATAAACCCTAAGTCCTATAAATCCAAACTAGAACTTTTTCTTGACAACCATCACAAAACCCTAACAATATTTTTCAACCCTAATCGTTTTTTTCTATATAATCATAATATCAAGGTTGATCTACAACAGCGCTTGTTGTGGAATAGAATAGTCATAACCATCAAGATTACATAAGATCCTGAATGAATCTAGAACTAATTATTGTATTAATAAGCCATACACGTGCTACAACATTAGATGCTGCATAATAAAAAGATTAGATAACATAAGATTTTGGCAAATCTAAAATTTACCTATTGTTTTAATAAGTCCCACGTGTATTACTAATTACCATGATTAGAAAATTGGGGTGCAGTTCTAATCCACTAGTGCACCTAAATTAATGTAATAAATTTTAGGGTTTGAATCAGTCAAGTCATTAATGTACTAATCTGAATAATCGATCGAGCTCCAGAAAACATATAAAAGGACAACGTTTTCTGAAGATAAAAGATCATCTTCCATAACCGTTTCTTGTAAATAATTTATATATTATATATGAACAAAAAAGAGAACAACAAGCAAGTAACAAGCCAAGTAACTTCGAATAAATATATTAGCTCGTTAAAGCCGCTCAATATATAAGACCGTTTTAGTAATTATATTATCGCCTATAATTGATTACTCTCTCGATTACTTAAATGACTATTAATATTATTTGCGCTTCCCTGAAATACACAAAGAATTTCACCACTTCATAATACAGCAAAAAAGCAACGTTAATTGGTTTCGTGGTCTAGTTGGTTATGGCATCTGCTTAACACGCAGAACGTCCCCAGTTCGATCCTGGGCGAAATCAATTTTTGTTAATTGCAATATCCCTGATATTACTGTTTAGGGGTTGTTTAGAAAAATGAGGGTTGACGATATTTTTCTAAACTTTCCTTTTTACAAAATTTTACAAACATAGATAAAAGCAGGAGTAACCAACATGAGTACAAGAGAACAACCAAGAAGAAAACAAGGAACAAGGAACCAAGGATTACATAAGTTTAGATATATAGTATATAAGTGTATGCTATTAGGATATCTTAGATTAGGAATATAGATATATAGATATATAGGAATATTACCTCTAGAGATATAGAAAGTGTCTGTATTTTACATCTATCCATGTGAAGTATTATTGTTACGAGAGATACATAGCCATAAGGTTTTTACATTTGTTATCAACATATCGTCTGGAACGAAAGCAGTTGTCTCTAAAGGTGCATCATATTCCTACTTAAACAAAGTGATAAAACTCAATGCAATGGTTAAAGAGATATTGCGAGAGATAGGTTCTTCTGGATTATAAAATTGGGTAGAATAGTTTTTCTGTTGTTCCCCTCTGTATGTACTACATAAACTTTACTGTATATAAGGAGTTAACTAAGACGCATGGATGAACACATACCGACACACACACACACATATATATATATACGTTTATAAATAGGAAAAGTAAAAACGTTGTTGTCGACTAAATAGTTTACAAAAACGTCTATGGTAACATCAGGACAACATTTGTCACACCCAGGAGGAAAATCTTTATAAATGGTTTTTGCTAATTAGTAAAAAAATCATAAATATCCATCGTAACTAAGGTGTCCAAAAACTCTTTTTAAAGGTTTTCCAGAAAGTAATAACCACACATTAAATCTTGTTTGAAAAGCCTTTTATGAACGAGGAATATTTCGAGAGTAATCATCTTATTTAACTATATTTTTAGCATTGTTGTCATTAAGTATAACACAAATATAATATGAACCACAGTGTATATTATCATTTCTTGTGTTAATAGTTATGTAAAATGCAATAGTCAAATAAAATGAGACAAAATCATACTATCACCAACAACATCGTACCATAACAAAAGTTCCATAAGCACGAACCCTGTGAAACAAGGGTATTAATATAAAATTACCTAAATTTTATTGCATATTGATTTTGGCAATATAATATTGTGGTTCTTATATAATTAATTGAATTGCCTTTGACAGAAATTCAGCAAGGAAAAGTGATAAGAATATTATTTTATGAAAAATCAGATTCTTGAAGATTTTGAGAGTACAAAAAAAAATAATAAAAAATTTTATTTTATTTTATTTTATTTAATCTTATTTTATTTTTTCCCCAATATATTTTCATGATTTCAAAATCTTCTCGGTAATATTTCACTGCATGTGAATAATTTTTCTTTCTTTTTTTCCATTATAGACATATAACGTGTAGAGGAAAGATAAGGTTAAAGGAAAGATAAAGAGAAAGGGATTAAGAAGAGAGAAGAGAGGAGAAAGGAGAGATATGCCAAGATGTCAAGTATAAAGAGTGTTAAGAATGCACCAAAGGGTTTCAATAAAATATCACCAATATTGTATGAATTCGAGAGAAGATTGAAAGAAGTTGAGAGATATAAAGAGTCAAATTCTAAATTATCTGTTAAAGCGAGAGAAAGCATTTGGAAAATCATTCAGATCAACCATGAAAGGTCATTGTATGTATACAAATTGTATTATAGGAGGAAACTAATTTCTAGAGAATTATACTTGTACTTGATTAAGCATAAGTATTGTGATAAGCACTTGATTGCAAAATGGAAGAAACAAGGGTATGAAAAATTATGTTGTTTGTTATGCATACAGAGTGATGAAACCACACATGGGAAAACATGTATCTGCAGAGTACCAAGAACCCAGTTAGAGTTGGAAGCAGAAAAAAAGGGAACTGAAGTTAAGTTCAAACAGTGTATTCACTGCGGTTGTCGTGGTTGTGCAAGTACAGATTGAAACAACATATATGTATATATATACATATACATATATATATATATATATATATGTTGTTTGAAACATGGTGAGCCCCTTATGAATAAAGCGTGCAGGACTTCAATCTTCTTAAGATAGTAGCAACAGATGTTACATAGCAATATACTACCATATTCCTTATTATGTTCTATTTTTTTTTTTCTTTTTCTTTTTTCTTTTTTTTTTTAGCTTTGAGACCTCAAAAACGAACGAAAATGATCAAACAAAAAAAGAAAAGCGGGTTTACTATTGCCGCCATATTACCGCTATATTCCGCAGACACGCGACGCGTAAAGAAACAGACGACGCGTCTCGTGGCAGATTTCTATTGTCTGGCAAAGAAATAAGAATAATAGGGGTACTGTTTTCTTTTTCTCACAGGAAACAATAGATTGCAGGACCAGACGCCAAAGAAAACAAGAGAAAACAAGAAAAACAAAAGAAACAAAAAATAGCCGACACGAAAATCGATGGGTTCGACATCTCCCCGTTTCCTTTTTCTTGACAGTAACTTGCACCATCTTCTGGAATGCGTACATATCTTTTTTATACATTATAGACATAATTATTGTATATATTTATGCCCACACACACACACACACACACACACACATATATATATATATATATATATATATAAATAGGAGATAAATAGATAGGTGAGTGAACTTATGTGTGTTATATGTGTGAGTAGTCAGCCTTTTGTAGTCGGACGATATATTGCTTTTATCATGGTTTTAATCAGTGATATATTATTACAAAGATCCTTCTTCTATTTTAACTTATGTAAGTTTTCTCTAACTCTTTTTCTTTTTCGTGACACGTTCTTACTTGCCTTCCTATATTTCTTAAATTGTTCTATTCACTATTCTTAATTGTTTCTCACCTGTAGCTTTTTGAGTGCAAATAAACCCCTTTTGTGCTATTTCAGAACTTGTCCAAGTCGAATTCTTTTATCTAATAAATTAGCTCTTTCTTTCTATCTACCTAACTATCCACCTGCCTATCTACTAACTTGTCTATTTCTCTAATAACATCTACATTTCCAATCCATCCATTCTCTATTATATCTTTGATCACTTACAATATCAAATAAAAAAAAATAAATAGTAGAGTTATTATGGTTTTAGCTACTGCACCAATAGATAATATTGGAACTAATCTAAACGGTACTCCAGCAATAACAATAAGTGGTATCAATACTCATACTAATACTCATCCTACTACTACTCCTACTACAACTTCAACTACAACAACAACAACTACTACTGTCAGCACAAATGCTCAACCTTCTTCCCCCTCTTCCTCCTCCTCCTCTCTCTCTTCCTCTTCTCCTCCTAATAAGACAAAAAGAAGTAGATCCGATGGCTGCTCTAGGATAAATGGATCCCTTTCTTTAAATGACATAATCAAATCTTTAATCAAAAGAAGACAGAACGGCCAATTCAAAGAAAAACCACCTTATTCCTACGCTATCCTAATCTGTTTAGCCATTCTACAATCAGATGACGGGAAATTGACTCTGTCGCAGATCTACCATTGGATCTCTTCACATTTCCCCTTCTTCCAACTCAAGGATTCCAGTTGGCAGAATTCAATTAGACATAACTTGTCGCTAAATGATGGTTTCATAAAGACTGTCAAATCTTCTGATGGGAAGGGCCATTTTTGGCAAGTAAAAGAGACCTCCGCACAAAAATTTTTCAAACACGAGACCCGTTCATACGAAGAAATTAGAGATGAATTGAAAGATTTAGACCATTATATTTTCGCTACTGGCGATACTACTACTACCACGACCACAACCATATCCAATGATCCAATGGATTTAAATGATTCAACCACTTTCATCGAAAATCACCCAATACCTGTAAGTAATAATTCTTTGAAAGATCCGCTGACAATCAATTTACCAAAGATTTCAATCGAAAATAATCAAAACCATAATCATAATTGTAACGATGCAATGTATAATTTTGATAATGATGACCAGACTCTATTAATTCAAATCTCTAGTCCACCCCAATACAATAACAATGATAGTAATAATGACAACGATAATAATAGTAATAATTTTATAGGTAAATTTGAAAGTGAATCATCACCTAACCAAAGATTGACCAACAAGAAGAATAGAACCTCTTCAAATCTCAATACAATTAAAAGATCGCAAACTGCTTTAGGTTTACAATCTTCTAATTACAAGAACACTACAGTGCGAACCCCAATTTTACAAAACTCGGCCATATTTCACGGAACTTTTACACCAATTCAAGACCAGTCTCCAAATCAATTAATGTTTAATAATAATCTGAACAACACTGCCACATTTAACAACAACCATCCCTTCTCTCTCTCCTTTTCTTCTAACTCTACCTCTTCTACCCAAATATCGCCAAATAATAATTTCAAAAAATATTTCTGTTCATTTAATTCTAATTTCGATATATCTCCTAGTAGAAACGAGAATGATAACAACCTAAACAAGAACGTACAAGAAAGTAACAACTCATTCAATGTGAAAACCAATTCAAGCCAATTGTCCACGAATCATCAACTTGAATTGTTTAAGACACCTGAGTTAAGAAGATCACAGAGTTTTGAAAGTGTATCTAGACAAATATTCAATACACCAAGATATGAACAATTGAATGACTATTACAAGATTAATCATGTTACTACCTCCACCACCAATGCAACTAATAATAATAAGGATGACCAAAATAAAAATACAAATAATGAGAACCACGATAATATCACTCTTAACAACAACAACACTAGCAAAAACAATGCTACCGATCTACTAATGAAAAACTGGAAGACTCCATCTCATTTATTTGAAGATATATATTCCTCCCCTATCCTAAAAGCCATGGGGAAAACACCAATTACTAAAATATCTTCAACACCTAATGGAACAATAATAAAAACTTTTTCACCAAGAAATTTATCCACACCTAATCTTTTTGGAAATTATACACCAACTACCACCACCACTACCACAATAAAGACAAAATTATCATCTGGTGGATTATTTGGTGTAGACGTATATTCTGTCTGGGAAAGAGCATTGAAGGATTTCGATCCTTCCAAATACAAAAACAGCAACAATGATATAGTTAATCCAAATTCAAAGAATGAAAAGCTGGATCTTCCATTCATGTCGCAATCTCAAATAACCAAATCTCCGCAAAACAGGTTTTGAGGAGTAATGTGAAAAAAAAAGTTCTGATTATTATCATAACAATCATAGACTCATATTTTGTTATTTCTATACTATTTCCTGTTATTCTTGCATTACATTACACATTTATATATTTTATTTCTATCATTATCTTAGTCATCGGTCCATAATTGATTTTGTTTATTTAAATAGATCCTTTTTTCATAATAATATATACGTTTTATACACATCAATAAGGCAACTGATTATATTATATTACTCACCCATTCTTTGTCCTTCAGACGGTTACTTTCACCTCATTATAGTTATAATACATATATTTATATATTTGGATCTCTCTTTCTAATACAAAGGGAAACATAATGAAAAAATTTTTTTTGAAAATATCTAAGACCAAAATGAGAAACTACCTAAAACTACAATTACCAACACAAGATTGAAGTATTCAGTTACCATCCATTATCAAAATTATATAATTCAAGTGTAGCCCCTAGTTAAATGGATGCTACAAAAAAAGAGGACAAGTATATGTAGAAATTAACATAAAAACACAAAGTTTTTCAGATCTTAATCAAATAATAATTCATAAAAATGGATCATCTCATAACGGATCCAACCGATTTTGCAAAAACAAAAATTCCTGCTTTAGAACAGTGGGATACCCTGTTACGTTGCCATATTTGTAAAGACTTTCTGAAAGTTCCGGTCTTAACACCTTGTGGACACACTTTTTGTTCTTTGTGCATAAGGAAATATATTAACAATTCTGCCAAATGTCCCTTATGTTTATCTGAATTAAGAGACTCTATGCTTAGAAGTGAGTTTTTGGTAAATGAGTTAGTTGAATGCTATACGAATTTTCGACCTTCTTTACTAAAGCATCTACAAGTAGATAAATTAAATCAACTGGAACCAGAAGTGATCCAAGAATCTTCTTTAATTGAAATTGATTCAGAACCAGACGTTGAGATTAAAGAACAATCATTAACAAATAATGATGATATACAGATTATAGGAAATTCGTCAGAAGCTTCCAAGAGTAAGATGACAACAGTTCCCAAACCTAATAAAATAATTAAACAAAACAATTTAATAAATAAAAAAAAATCAAAATCTACCGTGGAGGGTATGTTCAATAGAAAACAAGAATTCAGGAACTCATCATCTTCATCCTTTTCACATCAACAAATGGCTCAATGTCCAATTTGTCAAGAATTTTTCCCAATACGCACCCTTGAACGGTCTCATCTTGATGAATGTTTAAGTCTGCAATCGTTAGGAAGATTACCCAAAACAAACAATAAAATCACGATTTCCAAAACGAAATCAAATATATTACCGTTCTCGAAAAAAATGTCTGATTCAACATCTGAACTCTCTTCATCAGCTTCCAAAAGAGACAAATCATCTTCTCCTTTCTATCTCCCCACCAAAAATATTAATTATAGTTCTAATTTAACTTCAACCTCGCAGCACAAAGAAAAAGTGCAAGAGAAAGAAAAGATATCTTACGTCTCAAGATATGTTAATTCAATTGCTAATACAGATAAAAGTGAAAGGTTACCAAAACTAGATTATTCTAATTTATCAATGCAGCAATTGAGACAGAAATTGAATGCTCTAAATTTACCCTCATCTGGTTCAAGACAAACACTGATAGAGAGATATAATTATTACGAAATGATATGGAATAGTAATTTTTGTGATTCTTTGAATCCAGTAGATGAATCCGATCTAAGGCGACAGTTAGCCTCTTGGGAAGCATCCAATATTCCTAAATCAGGAAATAGTAATAAGAACACTATTGGCAATTTAATTCAAAGAGGTGATAGAGGATACCAAAAATTATTAACGAATTTCAAAAATGACAAATTTGATAGAAAGGCCTGGAGTCAAATGTATTCAAAAGAGTTTAGAAAGTTGATTAACGAGGCTAAACTTAATTATAAAAAACCATCTATCACAAATACAAAGTTAAGCTTTAATCCTCATGATGCGCCAATGAAAGAACAGAGCCATACAGAGATTATAAAAGAAGCTCCTCCAACACATACAAACAAATCTGAACTAAATAATAACAATATCGATAATATGGATGATAATACCAACAATAACATAGACGAGAGTAAAACAGATATAGAAAAATTAAAAACACATACTGAAACTGATAATAATATTTCTACTGATGAAGATTTTTCAAAAGACCTGTCGCAAACACTAAACAATAAATTTTAATAACACATGGACAATTATGTACCGTTTCATTGTTTAATATATATTTTATAAATAATTTATAACTTTTAGATAAAGGTATGTATAAAATAATATATAAACTGATCTTCTCAGACCAATTTATTTCCTTGATTTTCATGTATCATAAAAAAACCAATAGATTGAAGTAGAGTGAAATCCCTTATAACTCATCATGACGAGGGTAAAACGACTCCTGATCAAAAGTTTGGTTTACAACAATATTATCGGAATCATTAAATGTGATAGAGTCAACATTAACTTCTTTATCAATTTCTATTGACAAAATACTATGATCTATATCCTTTGTGCTACCAACTACAACGTTTGATTGTGTTTTTATCAAAGAATCACTAAAAACAGAAATTGTCCCAGATGATGCAATAGAGGTTAGGTTGGAAAGCATATGTAAACCAGCAGTATTCATAGAATAAGAATCACTTCCAGGGACCTGCGAAATTGTTGGAACGCTTTCCGGCATAGAGTCGGAAGATAGTTCACTTACTCTCATTGTAACATTTTTTAAGTCTTTTTTTATAGAACCTGATTCTAAAACTGTTGAAATATTATTTTGTACACTTAACATTGTGACATTCTCTTGTGATGTAAAAGTAACAGTTGATAATAAATCAGCACCTGATAATTTTCCTGACTCAACTGCTGAATTGCTAGCTTGATTCAAACTATTTCTATAAATAGAAGAGGTTACTAATAATGTATTATCTACCAAGTGACCTAACGATACATCACCACAGGTGTATGATTCTGTCTTATTAACTACTACTGTATTATTGTCTAGTTTACTGGAAATTACACTTTTAGATGGGAGTGTGTTTAGAAAACTACTGGTAACATTTTGTTCGCTTGCTAAATTTTCAGTTTGATCCAATAATATATTTCTTAAACTGGAATTTTCAATTTTAGGAATAACAGACGTCAACACAACACTATTTCCATCTTCTCTACTTACACTTGTAAGAAAATCGGTAATTGAGTGAGACACCATGGATTGCGATTCTTTACCTGTAATAGTGGTGTCAAAAGATACAGAAGTTGAAGATGATACTGACAAATGCTTCTTTCTCTCAGAAAGAGATAGTTTTCTCGATGTATTAGCATTAGCCATGATCACCATGGAAACAGAAGAAAAAGATACTTTTTCTGAGTTAATGTTAGCTATGGTTTCACTTTCCATTTCATATAACGAAACTGGATTTGAAAGTGTTACACCATTGCTCGTGGTTAATTGCGTTACAGGAAGTGAAGAAGTAAAATTGTTCCTAGAATCACTAGTCATTAAAATAGACATAGGTTTTGAATTAGACGAATTATATTTTTCATCTTCAGGAATCGGCCTACTGCTTGCAATTGTGGTAGAAATCGATTCAATATTAGTGGAAGTTGAAGAGCTCGAATGGTCCCCAAAAACTAACTCATTCGTTATTAATACTTCTAGCGAAACAATGTTGTTGGTTTCTTTTGCAGTCACTTCAAATGAAGAAGTTGTGGGTATTGAACTCATTGAAACCACCTCATATACAACACCATCTACAGTAATAGTTTGTTTAATTAAACTACTAATGTTTTCGCTCGCTTGATTATCTGTGCTCGAACTTAAAACTGAAGGTTGCATTTTTTCTTCAGATATAGCTGAACAAGGAAGAATATCAGATTTTGTTTTCCCTGAATCCTGGGACACATGTGTTGAACTTGATTTGCTTTTTGAATCAATTGTTGATAATAGTTCCACTTCTTGAAGAGACTGTGAACGAGATGAAACTACAGAATCGGACACACTAGTATAAGTTTTAATGGCATGTGATCCGATGGATAGATAATCTTCTATCGAGGATGCTGAGACTGAGTTTTTTGTAGCAATCAATTCAATGATGCTAGAAACAGAAACTGGTAAACTACTGCTGGTAAAGCATAAAGAGGTAGTTGCATCCATATTATTTGGACTTAGAGATATAGATGATTCACTCTTCCACGATGGGCTAAGTCTCTTCCCCGTTAAAACATAGGATTTTGTAATAAAGGTGTCTTCAACATTATCAAACATGCTATTTTCATAATCAGTGGAAATAGAAGATAAAGGTATATTTCTTGACCACATATCAGTGTTAAAACCAGATCCAGTATTGATATTACCAGTCAGCGTGTGGACTGTAACTATATCATCAACAATATCCATCGAAGTAGTCAAAAATCCATCATGCATTTGGAAATATCCAGAAGTATCTCTTTTAGCCAAATATTTCTCATTAAAGTAACGATACGTCTTATGATGTAATTCGAAATAATAGACTGCATATGCCACCACAATGATACCAACAGTAAGTAAAATATTTAATAATAGTTTGAAAAGTTTAGATAAAAATGATGTAGATTCCGCCAATCCCTGTGGCAAGTTAACCAAATAAATAGTATTTGCCAATGACACACTTGCAAGATGATGTGTATCTGGTGAAAAGGCTACTGCAGTGATATCATCTTTATGAGCATTTTTAAAACTTCTAAGAACAGTAAAATCTCTACTTTTCAGAATTAAAAGTGTCCTTTCATTTGTAGCCAAACAGATCAATTGTCCATCCCTTGAAGAATCCATTGCAGTTACACTGGTATAATTGGACTTAATTGATTTTGATAGTAGAACGGCTGTATTTTTAGTTTTAATATTAATCTTTGAAATGACAATTTTTTTAGATTTTTCCTTCAAAGAACCAACCACAACTACTGTATCATTTGAAAGGAAACGAACTTTTGAAAGACAAATATTTTTATTGAAATCAGTCTTCCTTACAATAAATCTACCGGTGACAATGGAAATGACTTCTAAAGTAGTCTCAGTTATATAGCAGATAACTTTCCCATCTGGAGAGAAATGTAAATCTTTAACGTCACTACCCGTTTCTATTTCATATTTTTCCTCCATGGTCATCGGATTTATAATCCTGATGACAATAGGCAATTCAGAAGATGCAATAGCTCCTACGGTACCATCAGAAGATAAAGAGCTAAACTTAGTATATGCAGTCGGGTCATTGGATCTATTAAAATCTGCACTAGCCATAAATTTCAAGTGATCATTCTCATAAGCAAATTTTCTCAAATGGTAGTTAGTTGTAGCTGTCGAAGATGAGCCATCTTCATTACAACCAATCAAGATGATATTATGTAGTGGGTCTTGGTTGATAACTTTGGCAGCATCTAGTGTTGTTGGATGGTCATCTTTAGAATCGAATGTAATCTCTCTGAACCTTTTGATGACTCTTTTTTTATTGAAATCGACCCGCAAAGCTGTCAGTTTGCTTGGAACATCTGGATTCTTATGTCCACCACCACCAGTTACCAACAGGATAGAATTATTTAAAAATTTGGCACCATATAAAGGGTATCCGATGTCGTAACTAGAAAATTGATATTTCATAATTACCGGCAGAGTAAGTAAATAAGTGAGAGTTTAGTCAATATGACTTTAAACAGTACAAATAAACGAATAGATATGCTGATGGAGACTCTTTAAGCTCTATAATATGAATAATCTTGTAATATATGAAAATAAAATAAAATATAATAAGATACTTAACACGCAGAGGAAAGGAGAAGTCTTAGAAAGCACTTAACATGTGATACCAAATCAACAAAAACCTTAACTGTAAACTACTAGTATAAGGTAAGAATTTTTTTTTGTTTTCTTCCTTTTAATTTTCAAAGCTATTGCTATAAAAGAGATTTCAACATATAGATTGTATGTGCTCCTGTAAATTTTACTTATTCACTTATCCACCTCTGCTCGAAAGAATAATTTTGTTTGAAGATGAGGAAACAACTTGAAGCAAAAAAGAAAAAAGGGAAAACCCTAACGCAGAAAATCAGGGCTTACACAAACAACAGGTGCGAATGTTGATGGTGCACGGATTGACGGGGTGCAGGGATGTTACATATTACAAAAAAACGAAGAAATCAAAAAACAAAAAACAACGCGCGCTGTCCAGCAGTTTTTGCAAAACTCAACAATTCAATTTTTTTTTTTTTTTGATGTTTTTTCCTTTTCTTTCAACAAATCCTCCTCCCCAGGGAACAAAAACAATGAGATGGTAAGACTAAAGGGTCTTTGTTCTCTGGAAATAGCAGTACCCATTATAGTATCGGTAGTTGTAGTTATTATTGTAGTGGTAGTTATAGTGATAGTATTAACAGTGGTGAATAAGACCTTCCTAGATATAAAGCAACTGACTGCACCGATTGTTTGTTTTCTTTGTTTGTTTGTTTTTTGCCTTTTACAGAGAGATGATCCAATTATTCCAATATGATGAATAACATGTGAACCTGCTACTTTTGTAAAATATCAAATATCACTGCTACAACACGTTATTGAAGTACAAATATTTAGTCTTTAGTTATAATAACATTCAATAGTAAATATACATTTTTAAAAGAAAGTGTTAATAAAAAATAAAATCAATAAAAAAGAAAAGGATATTGTCTACAATCTCAACCGTATGAAAGTTACCACTAGAAGAACAAATTATTCTATCACTCTTCCCACCGTCACTTTGATCCTTATAATCATTATATTTTGTCATAAACATTCTATTATCTTTCCTAACTTATATTTCGATAATATACCGATACTTGAACCAATAAAAGAGACTGGCACATTTAAACTAGTTCAAATACATAGGCATGGGACAGGTCCAAACTATCATACCTATCAAAAGTTAGACATAACACCCCAGATCATTGAAGATGCAAAGAATATATTTTATATAAATGAACTCGATTGGACTAGGAACCCAAACTATCAAACAGATAATCCATTCAATTTTAATTTCAAATTAAACACACAAATAGTGACTTTGCATAGATTGGACCCACATGAAATATTATCGAATTTGAAAATGGACCAGGACTATACCGAACCTATACTGGAATCCCTTTTAAGATGGGATCTTGATGAAAACATGGTTGCACCAAACATAACCGATAAAGGTACAATAATATCCCTCGCTTTAATGTCGTCAAATGCCTACGTTAAAATACCTCATACAGGTGATTGGAGAAATATATCCTTGCCTTGGAACCATTCTGAGTCTCCGGGTATAGGTTGGGATGGTAATGGAATCCGTGGCCATGTTTTTTATAACGACGTGGAAGATATTGTTGTCCTCTCCTTAAAGGGAACCAGTGCACAGGGATTGCCTGGATCTGGTGTAGATGAGACAACGGCAAGCGATAAGTTAAACGATAACCTTTTATTTTCGTGCTGTTGTGCTAGAGTCAGTTATCTGTGGACTACTGCTTGTAACTGCTACATGAAATCCAATACATGTGATGAGAACTGCTTGGAGAGAGAGTTAAGAAGAAAGGATCGATATTATAAAGCGGCATTAGATATCTTTCAACAAGTAGAATCAGATTATTCTAATTCTACAATATGGTTAACCGGGCATTCTTTAGGTGGCACTTTAGCTAGCCTTGTTGGAAGGACCTTCGGTTTGCCAGTTGTAACTTTTGAGAGTCCTGGCGAAAAATTAGCATCTGAAAGACTACATTTACCTGTCCCACCTGGTCTACCAGATTACCAAGAGGCAATATGGCATTTTGGGCATACAGCCGACCCTATATTTATGGGTACTTGTAATGGTGCAAGTTCTTCATGTTCAATTGCAGGTTATGCAATGGAGACCTCTTGCCATACCGGGAAAGTATGTGTATATGACGTTGTTAAGGATAAAGGGTGGTATGTTAACATGTTACATCACAGGATACATTCCGTTATAGATGATATCATATCTGTATACGATTCTCCAGCTAAATGTGTTGAACCTGAACCCTGTGTCGATTGTTACAGCTGGAGTTTTGTCACTGCAGAGGAAAATATATAATTTAGTCAGAACAATAAAAGATAGCTATATGGTGCTTAGTATTTCTGGTATTACCAGCCATGTTATTTTATGTTTTCCTGTTATTAATTCCTCTTTGAATGGTATATTCTATATACAAGATACAATGAATTATAAACAACAATATATATAAATATATATTCCATTAAACTTAGAAAGTAGTAGATAGAACCTTTTTGATTTCAGAGCAATAATTACCTTTAACGACAATTTTATTTGAAACAGCCACCACTCTCCAATTTTTTTTATCAATAAAGGGTAATCTTTCCTGTAAATCTATTTTCAATTGAACTGGATCACCTCGTATCTTCTTAATCTCCGTAACCACTTTGTTTCCACCACCTAAATATTCAGTGTATACAGGTAAATTACCAGTTTCACTTCTACCTACAAAATATTTACCTCTATTAACCACTGAATTATTTAATGGAGTCATATCTTGTTGTTTAACATCTTCTAATTTAGGGAACAAACTTTTTGCAAGGGTAGAGTCCACCATTTCATTTGTTGAATGGAAACGTAAACTGGTTAATTTCAATATATTTCTGGTTTGAACAAAACGTCTAGTAATTAATATCATCGCTCAAGGAAAATATCAGTAAACAAACTAATAAATATCTGTATAGATATTGAAATATAACAATTATTAAGGAAATTGATATGCTCTAAACAACTTATATGTGTTTTCAATTTAATCTTATCTCTACAATACCAATTTGTATTTACTTCAAATGAACTTTTTCAGAAAAATCTGCATTTATCCTGTGAGATAACACTGTAAATAACCCTACAGACACAATATACCATCTCATTTGGTTTAACCAACGGGTATCCTTATCTAAACTTTTTAATTACTCTTATTCTTCAAGAAAAAGAAAGTCGAAAGTAAAAAAAAAAAGGAAAACAATGTTTAAGCAAGAAAATATATCTTTTCTGTTTGAAAAATCTGTTAAAGAAAGAAAACTCTGTCCTACATTACGTAAACTATTATGATAGAATCATACCAATCTGATTAATCTAAGACTATGACCACTACTTTTACTTGTTTAAATAATTAGGCCTATGTACACCTTAGAATATGTTTTAAATGTTTATTAAACAGGAATTAACCATCTATTGCCAAAAAGATATATATATATATTTATGTATTTTTAAATAATAAAAAGTTTTCCAGCATAATAAGAAGATATATGCTAAATTACTCTATCAATGAGTCCATAATCTCATCATCTTATCCTTCCCACCACTGCAAACCCTTTTACCATCAACACTCCAATCTACCGTATATACCTCATCTTTATGACCTGGAAGATCTACTGCCAGTTTTCTTGTCCTCACATCCCATACTTTCAAAGTCGTGTCTTTAGAACAGGAAACCAACAACCTACAATCTGAGGACCATGCCACTTGATAAACACTAGCCACATGCCCTCTAAAAGTAGAAATAAACTTACCATCTCTACCATCCCATAGTTTAATAGAATTATCAAAGGAAGCAGATACAATATATCTTCCATCTGGACTAAATGCTACATGATTAACCAATTTTTGATGACCTGTCATTCTACATATTGGTTTATTTGACTTCAATGGGTTCCATAAGAACATTGTGAAATCATCACTTGCTGTAACCATCAATTCTTCTACCTTTCCATTCTTTTTGACGACTATTTCGTAATTTTTTAACGCTTTCTCCCTTGCCTCCTCTGCTGTAGATGGTTTGACGCCTGTATGATCAAATGGTCCCACCCTCAATGCATAATCAGTAGATAACGATAAGTGATTTACCCAATGAGCATGGTTTTTTAAGATATTAATACATTTCCCACCTGCTTTCATATCCCACACCCTTACTGTCTTATCATGAGACCCAGTGTATAACATACCCTGTCCACCCCATTTGACACATGATACAGAATTTGTATGTCCACTTAAAGTATACAAACATACCCGTCTTGCTGTGTCCCAAATTTTGACGGTACCATCCTTTGATGCTGATGCTAACCTAGGTTTATCGCCTGGTTTCACTAAATGCAATGGTTCCCATGATAATGAGGTAATCCATTTTGAATGTCCTCTCAGGACGGATGATTCTCCATTACCACCACTTAATGGTTTACCTTTATCAGCTTCCCACAATCTAATTGTGTTATCCATGGAACCAGTTGCAATCAATTCTGCATCAGGAGACCATGAAACACATAGAACCCAATTACGGTGTCCCGTTAAAGTAGCCATGGTGGTTTGAGTATCACAGTCCCATATCCTTGCAGTGTTATCACCAGCACCAGTAACCATTCTTGAGCTTGTATGTGGGGCAAAAGCAGAACATAGAATTGTGGAGCCATGACCAGCTACAGCAGACGAAGATCTAGTGACAGGCCTAACTTTAAAGACAGCCCTTGGAGTAAAAATTAAAGTGATTGTATCTTCTGTTGTGTGGTACCCTGGTTTCAAGATTGAGTTATATAAATTATCGGTGATATCTATTGTCTGCTGTGGATCATTAACTGTCCTCCCTGGAATATTGCAACTGAAAGTGTATGGAATTGGATCCTCTAAAGTCCCGTTCAATTGATTTAATAATTCTTCTAATTGTTTATCAGTTATACCGGCAGGAACTCTTAACCCACCACCCACTGTTTCACCAGTATCTAAGGCCTGTAATTTAATGGACACATTAGGTAAGTTGTCAGGAACAATCGGGACTTCTCTGATCTCTTGAGCTTGTTTTTTCTGTTTCTTAGATGGAGGTGGAATTAGAGTAGACATATTATATTATGTTATGTTATAGTTGCACTCTTTTTGTCTTTCCTTCTTTATTTTTTTTTATTTTCTATAACTTCTTAGTCCAAGTGATACTTACTTCTTCTTCTCTAATATCCTAAAACACAAATAAATATATACAAGTACAGGAACTATATAATGCAAGCCGGCATTCAATATTGTTAATCCGAAGCTATTTTTCTTTTTCTTTTTTTTTTTTATCATGGTATGTATGATGCGACTTTTCAATGATTCTCTCTCATTTCATCCCATGCCATCTCATCTCATCTCATCTCATCTCATTTCTTTTTCATTTCTTATTCTATATTTTTCTTGCATCGAGCAAAAACGAAAAAAAAAATTTTTTTTTTATTATTACGTTTTGCAGATAAAATCCGCATAAAATTCCGCAACCAAGAAAACAAATTCCGCCTATAACACATTGTCTCTAGGCACGTGAAAAATATTTACAAGTGACACAATATCTGATATTATATATATTGTATCACTACTGATTCATAAAGGCCAATCTGAACTAGATACATAATACTAATATGCAACTATCCTGTATTAAAATCAATCAACGATTTTCAAGTATATAAAATAAGGTGAGGAGAGAGTGTGAGATAATTTTTAGAATGAAAAAAAAGACTTTCTTATCCATTGCATATCCATTTGATTAATTATGAACAGAATATATGAGATAAAACACATACACACATGCACGTGTAAATGTGGTATGAAGATGGTTAAAGATTCAAAATCATGTATTACCATAGATTATTGCTTGGATTATAAATATGAACCCAAATGTTATTGCCACAAGAGACAGTCCAATTTTACCAAAATTTAAAAAGATCAGCATCAAAGTGAAATTCCCACCATTTTCACGACTCAATTGTAACAACAGCTGCAATAATGCTGCAACACCACCTATTATATCCAATATTACACCAGTGATGGAAAATCCTTTTACTGATTTCCTCTCCATATTGTGCTTGACTTGAGGGATGTATTTGATTAAAGACATTGAAATTTTCAAAACAAACAATTTATTGCAATATCGTAAAGTGGCTCTATTATTCCAACCTTCAATGAAGTAACTAGATTGGAGAAACTGGAAGGTGTATATCGCGAAAATAAATATCGAAAGGAGGAAAATCTTAAAATACAATGGCTTCATACGTCTTTTCTTATCATCATGGAACCTCCACAATTTTTTGCCCCAGAAAAGTTGAGAAAGAATAACCAAATTCATTACTTCTCCATGAAAACAATAAAATAAATCAAAACTAGTGATTTTGGGAGATTCCAAATTATTCAATTCTAGCATATTGCTGACTTTGACATCATTATCAACCATGTTAGCTTTGAATGGAAATTGACTGTTGCTATTTGTGTTTTCTACTGGTATCCAGTAAAACATTTGCAAAATCATAGAAATCAACAAATAAAAATAACCCATAGTGTTCAAAACAGAAAAATCCATTGACATACCCTTTGTTGATTTACATTTAACATTTTCCCAGATAGGCGAGTAGATCGATATCGACCATGCTGTCACGTAGATGAGACCCAAAAAATCTTCCAATCCCATAAGGTTCAGTACCATCTTGTCCCTTACAATACATATAAATAGATATATATGTATATGTGAATATTTATGAATTGAAATGGAAGAAGAAAAAAAAACACCCACAACAACACTATCTTCTAATTATATCTGATCAATCCAACAGACATCTTAATTCTGGTCATTCCTCCAGACAAATAAACAGAGACAGGGAGACAGACACAGATGACTCTGTCTTTTTGTATTCAATTGCTTTCTCTCTGCATATTTTGCCTTGTGTTGGGCCTTGGAGTTGCAAACTTTGACAGCCATCTCTATCAAAAAAAAAAAAAAAAATAACAGCAACAATAAGCAATGAAGAAAATGAAAGAAAGAAAGAAAGAAAGAAAGAAAGAAAATAAAAATAGAAAACAGAACAGAATTATTGACTTTGCAGGCTATAAGAAAGCGAGGGAGAGAACAAATGTGGGAGCACCTTTCTTGTGCAATCCATGACAATATACATTCCGTATCTAAATACATAGACATATTATACCTTCTTTTCCTTCGTCAGTTCATCGGGTAAATTAAAGACCCTTTTTCCCTAATTAATAAGACAATCACTACAAATTACAAGATATTTTCAACTATTTACAGATAGGGAGTAACAATATGAGCAATCTCAGAGATAATGTTGGCACAATCATGTTTGATAACAATGATAACATAATATCATATAGTGGCATAGGTAAAGAACGAATATCAGATGTTAAGGAGTTTAGTGTATTAACAATTGAAGAGGGTGGAACGGTAGCAGTCAATATTTTGAAAACAGATCTAAAGGCATATTTATATAAGAAGAATGAAGTAGTTCTTGTAGTCTATGTATCTACAATACCTGCTACTTCTTCTTCAGCTAGTAATATATGATGAAGATACATACTAAATATTATATATCCATACCACTGCTACCATACGGTATGTGTTTATACTGATAACAAGTTTGTTTTTGTCCAAAAAAAAAAAAAAACTGAACAAAGTAGCATTTTAAACCCAATATTATTATATTTGCTAATATAAAATAATAAAGCATATCCACTATACATAGATGTATTTATATATATATATATCTTAAACTTAAAAAAAAAAAAAAAGAAAAAATAAAAGAAAAAAATATCATCTCTTATTTTATACATCTTCACAAAAATCCAAATCCTGAACCAGAACCAGAGCCAGGAAATCCTGATCCTCCCATCCCATTAAACCCGCCAGCATTACCAAATGGATCATCGTATTTGGATCCTGGAACCCATCCAGGTCCTCGTCTGTTTTGTGTGTCTCTAAACACTTCATCTCGATTTTGCCCAAACGGATCGAAAATCATCCCACCTTGTCCAGGTGATCCTCTATTATCATTACTACCATCATTCCTGTTATTTGATGGGGGGCCGAATGGACCTAAATTCGATCCTAATGGGTTCTTTTGTCCCATTGGATACAGATCGTTACTTCCATACGTAGAACCCCCTCTTGCCGGTAAATATCTCTCTTGTAATTCTTCTGAATGAAACGTAGCCGATGGTTCATTTATCTCATATTCATCTTCAAATTTAGGTAGTTCCACATTTGAATGCTTTGAACTGGTGCCATTCCCAAATAGTATAGTGGTATTACTCTCAACTGGTATCTTGTCTATCTTAACAGGCTCTGAATCATTTTTATTTGAAATACCAGACTTTTCAAAGGACAAAACCATCGATTGAAGTTTTAATCTAACCATTATCACATTAGATAGCCTGACAACTTGATTCTTATGTTCATTTTGAAATAGTGTCCAATTTAAAGGGAACTTAATACTATTTAATTCCAAACTATTATTATCAACGTCATCCTTATTACCATCATCATCGTCGTATTTAAAGACATGATTAGCTAAAGTGTTATCTTTATCATCACAGAGAGTTATCATACACGTAGCATCTTCAGATACTTCTGTTGTTATGATCTCTATATACTTGATAGTTGAAAACAAAGAATTAGCTCTGATCTTTATAATACCTGAACTTGCCTGATCATTAGCACCATCTAAATCATTATTTTTATTTTTTTCCACAACTCCTAATCTTAACAATGTTTCATATGTAACCCTTGCTACCAATTCTAACTTATTCTTAATAACAGACATTATGTTAACGGTTTCTAGTTGTGCTCTGGATTTTTTTCTTTTACCAAAACCACCCTTAAGTAACACAGTTTTATTTCTATCTCATCTTCTCCCCTTTTTTTTATTCTAATTTTTATTTTCATTTTTACAAAATCATATATACATAAATACATATATATATGTTCACCAATTTCTATAATTTTGTATTATAAATCTTCGAATATATGATCCAGAATACCCAAGTAAACTAGGACTCTCAAATATAATCGAACTAAATAGATATAAAGATAATATATGTACATTTTTTTTATTTATTTTATTCTAACCCAATTTGGTATATACTTGTATATTACTATATAAACTGATTTAGTAATAACCAATAATAACTTGTCTCAAAAACAAAAAAAATACACATATATGCATACAATTCCTTTGTAATACATACATATTTTTGAGACTGAAAAAAAAATGGAGAAGTTTTGAGTATCTATCATTATTATCATCACTATTTTAATTCAGTAATTTCACCATCACGAGAAACCAACCCCATAACATTCAAAAATAAGTTCAAATCTTGGTACAATTTCTCACGTCTATACATAATTTCGTCGGATACAGCAGTGTTTTGGTTTCCATCCATTGCCAATTTTTGTTGTAATTGTTCCTTCAATAATTCTGCTTGATTTATTGTACCAAAGATTTCATCTCTAACCTCATCAATAATAATTCTTTGATGATTTAACTTACCACTTAATGCCAACGATGCAAGAAATTGCCATATGTATGCTTGATCATAATAGTGTGTCATTGGTGAACTCTGGCTATTATTATTTTTGTTGTTAATATTAGTATGATTAGTATTGTTATTATCATTAGCAGATTGTGATGATAACTGATTAATTTTATCAATGTATTCCTTAGGAGGGAAAATATTGGAAATTTTACTTTCTAATGCAGTAAATAACTTATCATATATTTCATTCCATGTAGAAATCTCTGGGGTTGACAACACACTGCTCCTATTAGAGTCTTGTCTAATTAAAGCCGCCCTTGAAATCAAGACAGTTATTAAATTCAAACCGATCTTTGATGTAGATATAAATGCAACATTATTGTTTTTAATTAAGTGTAATAACAAGCTCATAATTTCAATAAAATTAGAACTGTTAGATAAAAATGAAACAATGATCTTTAAAAAGACAGTTTGGAATAGATCTATTTTCTTTAATTGGGATTCATTTGGTTCTGGATTTGTTCTATAAGAACTAATAATGATTATATTTAAGTGTGATAGTTCAGAGAAAAAAGTCTGTAACAACTTCAATTTTTGTTCTTTATCTAAGAAATTAAAAATCCTTGGCATAATTTTAACACCTTTATCAAATGATAACATGGAGATAAATGGTGAAACTTCATAAAACTCATCATCGACATGTAAAGCTGACCACAACTCTTTATTACTGATCTCTTTACCACTTCTTAAATTAGCTTCTAATTCTAAAACTTCTTTATAAACACTTTCAATTAATGATAAGACAAATTTTCTTCCACCTGAGCGAGTCAATACGAAATTTTGATCAATGGAAGACAATGCATAAGATGATCTTCTTCTAGCACGTGTCTTTGCATTCAAATCCACGTTATCTAAAGATTCAGTGACTTCTTGTAGTGCACCACCAATAGAACTATTCCTACGTAATTGGCCTGGGCTGTTAATGTCTTCGTCTGCTAAATTAGACCCACTTCTACTGGTAGTTAATGGAAGAGTCAATTGTCTACGTGGAGCCTTACTGTTTAAGGAGGTTGACACTTTACCAAGAACACCGTCACGCCCAGATCCGTTACCTGAATTCAAACTATCATCATTTTTCTTTTGTGGTCTCTCTTTAGCGACAGTGACGGCTTTTTCCACTTGACTTTGCATTCTCTGTAATGCAATATCTGCTCTTTTATAACGTCCACCAAGTCTATGACCAGAATGTTCTAAGTAAGCTCTAGCAATTAAACCCTTATTGGATTCTCCAACAACGCCACCACGTTGGATAATCTTGTAGACTTGAAAATAAAAATCTTCATTGTATGGATCATCAGAGACAATTTGAGACAATTGATAACGAGTGATGAAATCCTTGTCTCTTGGAGTCATTAGGCCAGCATGTCTTAGGATCTTTTCAACTTTAGCATGACGAATTTGCAATCTTTTCTGTTCTTCCGGGGTCAGTGGTTCTCTTCTTTGAGAAGATCTGCCTTGTGATTGTTGCTGCTGCTGTTGTTGTTGTTGTGGTGGTTGCTGCTGATGGGTAGGAGCAGGTGAATGTGAAGAAACCATGACAGGGGCATGGATTGGTGGTGTAGGAATAGCATTCACAGACATGTTTAACTCTGGATGATCAGAAACCATTGGGGAAGCAGTATGGCTTAGTGGTGTTTTATGTAAATCCGTTTCCAACATTGGAGAAGATAAAGGGATTGCGGTGGATGTGGATATAGTAGCAGAATTGGTAGGAGTTGAAGAAGAAGTAACATTAGTTGGAATGGAAGCAGAAACTACAGACTGCTGTTGTTGTTCATTGGGTGAAGATAGAGAGATTGGATTGACATTTATTGGGGGAGGCATACTCAAATGGTGTTGCTGCTGTTGATGCGATTGTGGGTTTTGAGCCAAAGGTTGTTGATAGTATTGATTAGGGTGATACATGTTTGGATACAGTTGTGGTACAAAAGCAGGTTGATTAAATTGACCCGCATTTTGATTTTGCTGTTGAGGTGGAAGTTGAGGCGGAGGCATGAAACCCTGAGGGGGCATATATGGTGGCCCTTGATGGGGAGGATGTCCATTATTGAACTGTTGGAATTGGCGTTGCTGTCTTTCAATTTCTTCCATTGACAAAACATGGGGAGCATTAGTAGTAGTATTAGTGGCAGCATTAGTAGTAGTATTAGTGGCAGCATTAGTAGTAGCACCAGTAAATGAAGCATCACTACCGCCCCATAAAGATTCCATTGGTTTTAAATCCACGGACACGTCTAAATTAACTGTAGCAATAGAGCCAGTATTGGGTAAGGTCTGTTTATTGGAACCATTACCAAAGCCAGAAGTAGCTGCTTGCACATAAGATTTTCTATTAGTATTAACAATTGGTTCACTTTGATTGCTATGACCAAAATCAAAATCTGTACCGATCTCAACGTCACCACCGAACGTCTCTGCATTTAAATAATCGCCTTCTTCTTCTTCGTATTCACCATAACCTTTATAAGTGTCATCAAAATCTAAAATCTCATTATTGTTGTCATTACTTGTCACTGACGAATGGGCATTCTGCTGTGCCTTATTATGCGAAGGCAATGTCGTATCAAACCCAAAGAATGACATATCTTTGTTTCCTTAGTTATCTCAGCTATGGGCTTATTTACTTTTGTAAATAGTTATAAAGATATAAAGAATTGACAAAGAATCAGTCTTTTGATATATATATAAGAAAAAAGATAAAGAGGAAGGAAAGGGGACGAAAACACAGACTGTTTATGCACAATGTTACTCTTTAAAGAAACGAATTCAATACTTCTAATTTGATTTCTCAACGTATATTCTACTATCCAAAACGTGTCTTCTCTTCCAATTTCTTCAAAAAAAATAAAAGATTAAAAAAATAGACCTTTTTCCACAACCTGAAAAAGTTTGATTGAAACGACAAAAAGAAAAAAAAAAAGAAAAGAGAGGAAAAAAAATTTTTTTCCTTAGAGAAAAATGAGGGTAACTTTAACGGATCACGTGCCAGTTGCACAAAACATCCGTACACTCCCCCTCAATTCCTATTCTTATTCAATGATCATTATAATTCAAGTTTACTTCACTTATCTTAAACAGACAGAGTAGTCAGATTCCAGCAACTAAAAGGCCAACACCAAAATATAGTGTACTTAGATTGATAAATCTACAAAATTACAAATTAATAGATTTTGTTCACCCCCTCCGTAAGGAAGAAGGGTGATAAATATGAATATATATATATATATATTCATATAACCAATAGTAAATGTGTTTCATGTCATGTTCCTACCTGTTGTAGATTTACTGTATATATATGTAACTAATAATATTCTTACTAAATGTGTTGTTTTATATCTATACATAAAAATAAAGATATTTTTCGAATTAGAAACTTTTGTTATTTATTCTAGAATTCAATTAAAAAAAAAAAGAAAATGAAAAAAAAAGAAAAATGGTTAATATCTTAAAAGCAAGATGAGGGAGTGCATTTTTAAATATTTTGGGTTTTCTTTATACAGGGTTATGTTTGGCTATTTAACCTACTGAAACCCACATATATATAAAATCTGTTGCAAACATACCAAACCGTTTCCTTGAATTATTAACGGTAAATAGACTTTCTATGACTCGATGTGATGTCAGAGATAAAAGGAAAAACTGTGGACCCCACAGTTTTCTCAAATTCACACACTACTGACACCAAAAATACAGATAAAAATACACACATTTCTACTTTTTTTCTGGATTGTAAAGACAAAAAAAAAAAAAATGATAAAACCAGAGACAAATCATTACACAACAAAAAGAAAATAATGTTTTATGAACGTATATCCGATACACCCATGCCCCCGAACAAACTACATATCGATAAAGTTAGATACTGGGTTATTAATATATATATATATATATATACAAATATACAAAATATATATTTGTGTATATGCTATCTTGAATATATTTAGTACAAGTCTAATCTATTAAATCTCTCTGTTTTCTTCTCTTTGTTTGATTCTTTTTTTTTTTTTTTTTTTTTTTTTTTTTAATTACTTGTTCTCTCCTGATAGCCATTCAGCCTAGTGACAAAACATAACACTCCGAAATTAATTGAGTTTTTAAAAAACGAAAGTAGCATAGCAATTATAATCTTTCATATTACAAAAAGAAAACAAAAATATGGCCAGATTTTATATCCATGACAATAAAAATGAAATAGATTTTAGGGAAGACCATGACAGCGGTATCAAAGTCACTTTGCCTGAACTGACAAAACTCGGTGTTCTTTATTATTGCATAACAGAACCTGAACAAGTCGACCAATTGGCCAAAGAAAGGGACTATAAAAACCAGGATCTAGTCAATATTTCCCTAGATGCATTCAAAGGCAACAATGATGCAATGCTGGCCAAACTGAAAATTTTCTATGAAGAACATCTACATGAAGATGAGGAAATTAGGTATATAGTGGACGGGGACGGGTTCTTCGATATCAGAAATGCCAACACAAATGATTGGATCCGATGTTATGTAAATAAAGGCGATCTTTTGATCGTCCCTGCTGGTGTCTATCATAGATTCACTTTGACAACCAAAAACTTTATCATTGCAAGAAGGTTATTCAAGGATGAACCCCGTTGGGAAGCTCACAACAAATCCCATAAAGTAGACCAATACAGTGTACATAAAGAGTATCTTTCCTCTATAAAAATATAACAGCGCATATACATCCATACTATATACAAATCAGTTACTAATAATAATAATAATAATAATAATAATAATAATAATAATGTCTTATATTTTCCATTATATAACCCAGAATCACGGTTCAATGTTATTCACTGTTGTTTTGAAGACTGTCAAGCTTCTCCCAATTGAACTCTTCTCCGTGTTTTGTTCTGTTTGATTTTTTTTTTTCTCTCTTTTCTTCGAGATGAGGAAAAACAAAAAGAAAAACAAAAACAAGAGAAAAAGGAATTCCGCTCCCCTCCCTCCCCTTCGAACGGCTGTGACTGCTGCGAGATCGAAACAATAAAACACAAAAAGAATAAAAAAAAAATGTATGGGTGCAGTGCCTATATCACAAATCCTTCCAGGAGTAAATGTCCTTTGATCTTCACGTGTACGTTCTCATCATTCTTGAATAAATGAATATTTCAACTGTCAACAATATATACAAAAGAAAAGAAAGAAACTTGATTGTATAGACTGTTCTGTTATACAATACATTCTAAAGCAACCTGTATATTAGAGATAATATGAACTTATAATATTACTTTCGAATGAGTCAATGCAGCCTCTAAGTAAATCCTTCATAGAGATAAAACCGTTCAGCTCCAAAATTTTGAAAAATATCAAGAAAATTCATCAAAATAATATACCTGGTAAAAATATCGTCAGCAATACTGTTAAAAACACGAGTCCGCGCAACGGGACCGACTTGTCTTCTCGTTTGAAAATATCTTTATTAAAATTTCCTGGGTTGATCGGCCATGCCACTTCCAGGGTTAACAGATTATACAACGATGATACATATTCAATAAACATTCTACGTCATTTTTATGGTCCTACTTCCAATCACCCTGTATTAAATATGTCTTTGTTTGATGGGCATGGATTCGATGGTAAGGCCTGTGCCAAATTACTTTCGCAGAAATTACATTTAACGTTGCTTGATAACAACCATGGAGATAATTCGAAAATGGGCAAGCACGATTTCTTCCAATTATTGGAACGTTACTCCAAGGAAATCGGTGGGACATATTGGAATAAACTGTACCAGAATAGAGAAAATTTTTATAATAAATATATACAGCATTGCAACACAAAACAAGAACAGGTATTGTTTGATTCGGAACAGTTGGGTTCAAGAATGTTGTTTGACAAATTTGGTAATTTAATAGATAAAAATTCTTTACTGAATGAATATACAAGGTTAAAATTTTTCTATAATTTTTTAAAGTTCGACCTAGAGCAATGTTGCACTTTGCATGGAGGATCCACTGCATCTTCCATATTTATATCTCCTTACTCCACTTCATCAACTATCTCTCCTTCTTCTTCTTCCTCCTCCCCATCCTTCATTAACGATGAATCATTCTTCATAAATCCACCAGGATTGTTAAAATTAGTAGTCACGCAAGTTGGCGATTCCCGCATCATTATCTGTGATTCGAATGGGATCGCACATAATTTGTCTCAACCACATCACCCTTCCAATAAAAGAGAATCTCAAAGATTAGGCCGTTTATTGGATCCACCAGATTTGGACGCATTTGGTCAAACAAGATTTCTAAATAACTATGCAAATACAAGATCTTTTGGCGACATTATGGTCAAAAGAGAAGGACTCTCTGCAGAACCAGATATCTACTCTTACCTCATTGGAAATACAAAAAATTTACCATACAGTGAGAAATCAAAATTGCAATTCGGTGGTGACGAATGTTTTATTATGATGGTCACTGATGGCGTGACAGATTTATTATCTGATCAAGAATGCGTCGATTTAGTTACCACAACCTTTAATCTAAGAGGAATGAAAGTAGCAACACCACAGTACGTGGCAAATGAAGTAATTGAATTCATCACCACAATTGCTAATAAAGATGCGGACAACGCTACTTGTCTAGTGCTTAGATTGCCAAATTGGGGCAATTGGCCAACTATAGATAGAACAGGGGCATCAAGAGAATCCAAACTACTTAAAATATCATTAACATAAATCTTCTTCCTTGTTCTTTCTCATACAATTAATATATTCTTTTCTATTTTTCTCTCTCCCCCTCCCCTCTCTCTCTTTTTTTTTTTTTTTTTCTTATTATTGCTCTTCTATATATTTTTTGTTATTTCATATTAATAATATCCATATCACCTACATAAATATATATTCACACTTATTGCCTTTTTTACTCTTAATTCCATTGCTTTTCTTGTTCTAATACTGTTTTGTCTGATTCTCTCTTGCTTTTTTTTTTTTCCTTCCATACTTCTCTTTTCAACAAATTTGATATCGCCCTTAACATTTTTGTTAAGAATGATTTGAAAAGTTGCAAAGGATCAAATGATTAAATGGTCGACTAGCCATCGAACGTTTACCCACTGTAAACTCTTTCGATACTTTATACAAAAACATAAAAGTTCCTCCATAATATTTTAATCAAAGTGACTAATTATTATTATTTGAAACATAACAATTATATCCAGGGAATAACTTTTATTTCAATTATACTTATCAGAAAATCAACATCAAAAGTTTTGAAACAAGAGAAAAAACGATATATTGCATAATATTGCATTTTATAACATACCATTGCGTCACCATAATCACATATTTACACTTCCACTACTTCATTTATTCATTAGTTATCAATTGCTATAAAAATTTCAAAAATAGACATATTCAATACCATGTCTCCTAGAAAATATTTATTGACTCCACCAGAAGAACTACATCCATATTTACCACATCGTGATTCGAATACAGATCTTTTCAACGAAGATGATAGAATTACAACTGATATATATCCGGATTTCAAGCCATGGCGACACGATTCAGAAGAAGACGAAATTTTACTAAATTTTGTTTCAAAGGGTTATTATGTATCCTCAAAAGTTAATTTTGAAAGTATATCGGCACGATCCTCCCTACATACTTCTTTACCAAAATTATCAGATCATTTATCAAAACAGTTTTCAAAAATTTTACAAATAAGAGAACAACAGATAAATAAAATACCTGCCACTACTCTAAATCTTAAGCTAGAATCTTATCAAAGTAGTAATCATGTTCTACCTGATAAAAGCACCAACAAAAATGGTCTATTTTTGATTAATCCATTAGCTGGCCCATACTTTCAACTACCTAGCCGTGTAACTTTAACAGATAATAAAAAGGAAAAATGGTTACAGGATCTAAGCTCCCCATATGCATCTTTATCCAAGACATCAGAGTTTATACCACATGGTCTTAAAAAAAAACAGGTATTAGAGCAATGCTATATTAAAAATATTCCGATAAGAAGAGCTATATGGCTAATCAAGTGCTGCTATTCAATAGAAGCACAAAATCTAAAAATTAAACACGCCAATTCACAACAGAAATATAATAACAATAATCTTTCGCTTTTCTCCAATGAATCTGTTGTAGAAAACTGTAAAGAGCATTGTATTTTATACAAAGAATGGACTGATGCATTTGTGTTTATCTTAGAAAGATTGATCTTTGAAATGAAACAAGTTTATAATGACTCAAATAAATTAAAGAAATGGAAATTAGATATATTTTATTTTTTGAAATTATTAGGTAATTGTTATACTTTAAATTTACTGGATAGACAGATTTTTTTTCATTGGCTTATTGAATTTATTGCTAAACTTGAAAATTTTGAATTTTTACCATTAACTTTGCATATTCTACTATTATTTTGGAATGACATGACCAAATACTCAAATAAAATATCGGATAATATATATGACAACTCTAATTCATTTTTAGTTTCAAAGATTGCTGATAGTTTATTAGGCAAATACTACTCAATTTCAAGAAGTAAGTCTATGATCACTGATGAAAAATATATAGTAAATGATATTAAAAAAAACAATAAGGTCAAAAATTCTTTATTAAAAATAATAAGTCAACTGATTTGCAAACTGTTTCAAGATCAATGCTTAGAGATTTTCCTTTTCCAAAGTTCAAGTTGGGAATTGTATAAACCTTGTCTGTATGAAATTATTAATAAGCTTAAAAATCAGGAAACAAAATTAGATATCCAAAAAAAATTAGAATTAATTAGTTACAGAAATGATATGTTCAAGAATAATTCGCTGTTAAATTTTAATTACTTGTCTACAACCAATGACCAAAATAAAAATATTTCTTCTAACAATACAATGAGTAATAATAACCATATAGAAATGCTTATAAATAAATCCAGCCTATCTAACTCCTTTCCTCATTTGGACCTAAAAAATATTTTTAAACCATTGACATCTCAACCTCACATTAGGATCATTAACATCCCAAATATTGATGTTGAATTTTTGAAACAATTAGATGGTATTCAAGCAGATTTCGATTGGCCTCAATATGTGGAACAAAACCCACTACAAGTATCTCAAGTATTACAGTTAATCCTATGGTCAATCCATCCATCTAGAAAATCTCATTACGAGTCCAATCAATTAGTAACAAAAATATTGTTGTTACAAATCAATTTACTCACTGAAAAGATTCCTGAATATGAAATTGAAGATGTAATATGGTCATTAATTTTTCAAATTGGAAAGTTATCAAAATATAATATAAAAAAAAATATTAATTTACTTGCACTTTACCAATTATTAAACATACTGAACACTTATGGCATGATTAAGGTTCCTACTTATATAAGAAAGTTAATTAGTTCTGGAATAATGTATCTTCATGACTCAAACGATAAATTTTTTCATGTTTCATTGTTAATCAATTTAAAAATATCACCATTAATGAAAAGTCAATACAATATGGTCTTAAGAAATGTGATGGAATACGAACCTTATTATTATGAAAAATACAATTTTGATAAATTAGTCAAATCTGTGGAAGCTAAAATAGATATACTATTAAAACATGATAAAGATCCAAAAGTAAGTTTAAATGATCTTCCAATGAGTGGGAAAATAATGCTTGGTGAATGGTACTTAAATTATTTATGTTCTAAGGAAGTTTTTGAATCAGTGGATAAGCATATGCTAACACACAATTTCAAAATATTATGTTTAGACTTGAAAGTTACACAACTTTTCTATAAATGGATAGAATTCATCGTATACCATCAATTGTTGGTTGATGTAGAGACTCTTGAAACATTAGTCAACATTTTGTTAAATTATCAAATGATTTTTGCTCAGTTTATTAATGACCATATTCTTTTCACAAAAACCCTAATATATTTATATTGTAATGTCTTTAAGAAGAAGAATCCAGAAAGTTATAACTTAATTACGTTGATGCCATTTTGGAAATTTTTTATGCAAAATTTTACTGTGGTCTTGGCAATTGATGATGATTTAAGAACGGAATTACAAAATGTCTATGAAGAAGAGAAAACGAAGTTGGAAAAGTTAGAAAAGAACAAAAGTTATGTTAACTTGTTATATGCAAAATTAAATCTTTCCCAAGAGACAAATTTTGAAAATGTTATTTTAAATTATACAAAGATGTTTCAAACAAATATCAAACTACTTGTATCCACAAATTCATCATTGGAAAATAGTAACAATAATATTAAGCATTCTGAATCAAGGAGAATAGCTAGATTAAATTTATTATTATTAATGAATGCTAATGCAAGAGATTATAATAAGTTTATGTCTATTTTTTTAAAGAGAAAATATTTTGATAATCAAGGTCTCATCACTTTAATTTGTGAGAAATTATTAACTCTAGACCAAGTTAGAAGAATATTAGGAGCAGAGAAGTTATTAGAATTATATGCTTTGCAGTATGAATCTCCTGAATGCTACATTTTTTTTGAAACTCAGAAGAAAGAATATTTGAAAACTAAATTTGAGTTAATTTTAACGTCATGTTTAGAAAATTTACCCAAATATTATTGCTTATTTATACAACTTATCTCTGATTTTGGTTCTAATCCCAAAATGCTTGTAACATCATCAAGGATATTATCTAAACTCTTAAGCAGTGGAGTATATAAATCAGAAAAAATTGTCAAAGATTTATTATCATATGGAAGAGAAAATATATTTTTTTATAATGAGGATTATATTAGTGAAACCGAAAGTGAAGAGGAAAATTCTGTTATTGGCCTGGAAGAAAATGAAAGTATCCATATTAGTGATAGAACATCACAACAACATAAACTAAACATTCTAGATGCTTACAAGGGTTATAATTTACTAGATTTTTCCAATTTATGGATATTTCAAGGACTTACAAATTATTACATAGAAGAATTAAAGAAGGAATCTAATACAAATTTCAACAAGGATATCAAAGCATTGATATTCGGTATCTTTGAGTATACTGACTATAATGAACTTTGTTCCAATATATTTGACACTATTGAAGAAGTTGAGACCATGAAATTAATTGTTAATATTATGGAAGAACATTTTTTCAAGAAATTTTTAGAAATTAACATTGCTGGAGATATACCACCTTCCAAATACTTGTTAATAATCATTCAGTTAATAACATCTCTTTTCAAAAAAATTAGTCATATAACATCAACACAGCTAGAGTTATATCGTCCATTGTTCGCTGTACTAACTCAAGCCTTTACCAAACTTTGTGTATTAGAAACACAACAATTAAATAAAGTTGAAAATGTAATTAATGTTATTATGAAAATTTTCACAATCCATCAAACTTCGATTTATCAATACATTGTAGAAGATTTACAAGATAAAAGACTGAAAGATAGTACAATTAAATTTATTGAGAACGTTTTCCAATTATTTGAAACCACCTCTTTACCATTAAGGTTAAAGTTAATAATATATGATATTCTTTCATCACTAAAAGCATATTGTATATATGTTTCTTCTACGGTTGTTGATCCATACACTAAGACACATAATGAGCTGAATAAAACAAATAGTATGAGTTTAATTAAGAGCTCATCATTTGTATCTTCTCCATTTATCAGATCGCCATCACCTTTTAATAGTGATAATAACAAAGGCAGTATACAGTTTAATAATAGCCCAACCTATACATCCATTAAATTAAAGAAGAATAGTTCAGACACACAGTTAAATAGGAACTCAACTTATTCCCTAGGAGCAACTCGTTTTGAAATTCCTCAAGTATTACTAGACTTACCACCATTCCAAGTCTCATCATTTACACCAAAATATAATAATAGTACACAGAATAGGAATGATGAAACAAAAATATTAGATTTAGGGATCAAATATATTGATCTATCTGACGCTTCCTCAATACAAGGTTGGAATGATAACAATAACAATCAATGGTATATCTACGACAAATCTAAACATGTTTACGTGTGTCAGTTACAAAATGAACCGTATAATAATATTAACAATTATCAATCACCTGGCGAAACTTATTCATTGAACAATTCTTGTTTTAATTTGACATTATTTGATGCCAGTTTAGATAATAAGAATCCAAATTAGAATATAGTGTATATATAATATATAATTTTTTTTTCTTTTTCTCTGTGATTTTAAATTCAATGTTGAAGTTCCTTTTTGGTTTTGTGTTACATATTTATTCCACCATTAATGGTATTAACTTAATATCTCTCACATAAGAAAAGTGCTCGTAAACAAAAAAGAAGAGCACCTAAAGTATTGTTATTATTGAAGTTTATTCAATCTAGATTTTTTATGAAATTCATACAAATCAGATGGTTCTAAGAAATCTTCTACCAAACCCTAACTTCAACAAACTATTATCCTTGGGAAAAGCGCAGAATAATTATTGCTGCCCAATATTTCTTTTACGTCGGTATTATACATGCATGCATTTTTTTCCTAATTTTTTACTTTTTGTCGTTGAATTTTTTTTATTGGGATGCCACCACTTTTTCTAATTTCTACCTGGAAGTTAATAAGACATACTTCTATATATATCCATAACACATATTCACACATATATAGTCAAGCCATCCTTCCCAGAGAGTCTGGTTTTGACTGAAAATATACCTCTATACTACGCTTGCACTCTCCTATATTTGTCACTGAGTTTTTTCTGAACTATAACTTTTTAAAAAATCAGGTGAGATGTTGACCTCTACAGACACAATAAACACTGTCAAAGAGTTCCAGGAACAAGACTTGATTAAGAACGTAGATTATAAAATTCTCAAACAACAGGAAGGACATCTGAATAAGCTTATTGATAGACAAGACACATTTACTAAAAAATTACAAATTCTTTATGAAAGGTTGGATGCGGTGAAAAATTATGAAGAATTTACTGATTTATTGGTTAATAGCTCTACTCTATTACGTGAGATATTTTCTCTTGATAATGCGCAAAAGAAACAACCTTTATTAAACCAATTAGCTCCAAGTATTGATTGGAGTAAGTATGGGTTACACAATATTAGTAATTATATTATTGAGGACGATGATTTGATATCATTACAAAATGATGGGCTGCTATAATTGATAGAAAAAAAAAAAAGAAAAACAAAAAGAAAAGTAATCATACAAATACAGACACACTTGTGTAAGTATATGTTCCTCTCTTGCTTCTAATTGAGTCAACTAATTGATATTAGCAAGAATGTGTAGGAATTGTATATAAACAACTGTTGTCCTTTTCAATAGTAGAAAGTTCTTCTATAACGAATCATACACGATAGATGGATGTATGAATGTATATTCTTACGTTTTTCTTTTTTTGAGTAGTTTTCCTTTTAACAGTCTAAGAATATTATTCTGGTAGAAAACTGGCGAGAGGAAAAAAAAAATAAACTGCAATAAACCCAAGAACATATATTATACATAAAAAAGAGAGCAGAGTAGAAACCTCATTAAATAAAACTAGCATATTAATAAACGCTTTATACATTCCGATAAATATATAAGATAAATAAACAATACACACACACACACACACACACACACACATATATATATATATATATATATATATATATAACCAAATTATATTACCTTTAATCTATGTTATCAAGAACTCTCTTAAGAAACTCGTTTGCTAAATCTACCACTCGCACTAAGCTTTTTTTAACTGGTGGTAGTAGTGTTAGAAGGTTACAATCTCATTATGCATCAGTTACAAAGTTGAAAAACACTGAAGAGTTTACCAAGATAATGAATTCAAACCAATTATCTGTCTTTGATTTCTATGCCACTTGGTGTGGTCCGTGTAAAGCTATGATCCCACATATCTCTCAAGCTGTGGAAGAAAATCCAGATATTAAATTCTATAAGATTGATGTTGATGAATCACCAGAGATTGCTAAATTATGTGAGGTTGTCGCTATGCCCACTTTTGTTTTTACTAAAGATGGGAAGATACTTGATAAAATCGTTGGTGCTAATCCACACAGTTTACATACAAATATTGCAGTTTTAAAGGAAAAGGAAATGAAATGAAATGAAATATTATATTTACATATCTACATACATACATATTTAATATTCTCTTTTTAAAATATTTATAATAAAATCGATATTCGATAAGTAAGTAAGGTTTTAAAATTATTCATGTATATATAGGTATTGCTGTTAAAATACTGATCTGTATCTATGGAAAAATGGCAGTGCTTGATATCTTCCAAATTTACATAAATCAAAGCAATGCACACTAATAATATTTAATGATACTAATGCAATATTTATAAAACACAAAAATTCAAAAGAACAAAAAAAAACATTGTTTCCTTTACCTCAAGAAACTTTTCCATCTCCCCTTTATCTTTTTCTTCTTTATTCTTCTTTTTTATTCTTATCAGGTTGGATATGTTCAATAGTTTATTTTAAGATCTTTTGATACTTCCATACTCTAGCTTTGCAGTCACCACTACCTGTAGCAAATAAGAAATAATCACCTCCTATTGGGTGATTGTTGGCCATAGTAACAGATATGACTGAGTTCTTATGACCTTGCAACATCAACAGCGGCTCTCCTGTTTCAGAATTCCAAAAGATAACACCACGATCCTTGGATCCAGATAAAATATATTCATCATTCTCTGATGTGGTCACCGACAACACAAAATCCTTATGACCTACATACGTTACTTCACAGTGACTTGTCCCATTTATGACATTGTTGTTATCTAAATGTGCCAAGCTCCAAAGTTTTACTGTTTTATCTAATGAACCAGACACAATTCTCTTCCCATCTTTTGTAAAGACAACACTGTATACAGAATCTCTATGTCCATTATTCATTTCGTTCTTTGAATCTAATCTTTCTACAAGATAGCCCGTCTCTGAATCCCAAACACAAACAGATCTGTCTAAGGAACCTGCAGCAATATATTTACCTGTATTAGGTAATGCTGCTACGGTAGTGATACCATCCTCAACAGATAAAGTCAAGGAACATTGTCCAGTTGTCAAATCCCAGATTTTCACCGTATTATCACCTGATCCTGATACTAATTTATCACCGGATGGGAAATAATCAAGAGAATAAATATCTTGTTCATGACCTTTTAATATCATACAAATTTTTTTCTCTGCTAAATCCCAAATTCTTATCAATTTATCTTCTGCACCTGTAGCTAACATTTTACCATCCGGGGAAAAACACACTGATCTAATATATAAATCACTACTATTATTATCCTTTACACTGTCGTTAATAGTTTCATTAAATAATATGATTGTAGATTGATTCAAATGCGTATTTAAAGTCTTATCATCAGATAATGAACATGCTAATTCACCAGTGATTAAATTATAAACCTGTACTGTTCTGTTACAACCAGTAGCCAAAAATTTCCCATCATTAGAGAATTTGACACAACATACTACAGAAGAATGTTCAAATGACATATATAGATCAACGTCAATACTACGTGGTAATGATGGATTATACAAAATATAGTATTCTGGTGTCACCTTTTTCCACTGTTCTAAAGTATTTACTGGATTTAAATCTAATAAAAAGTTTGGAATAGGTTTAGAGTTATTTGATCGTTCATTAGAAATTAAAATACGATTGGTATTTTTATTATTATGTTTATTGTCGTTCTTATCGGAATTTTGGGTTTCTATTTGGCTTGAAACAGTAACTAAGGCATTGCTAGCCTCTGTATTATTATTATAATCTGTATTGGTTGATACGTTAAAATTTGCAATTACTTCTTTTGTCTCTATTGCTGAAGTATCTAACCCTTGAGATACATTTATAGAAGGTGAAATAGAGGTAGAACTATCATTACTTGCATTTGAATTTGTATTTTGATTATGTTTAATATCATCAGATTTTATAGTGGACTGTGGTCTTTGCCAGTTGTTACCACAACTACTGTCATCATTATCCTGGGAAATCAATGAGTTCACCCCTACATGCGTAATTGGTGTGTTTGCTGGATGTAACACTGTATTAGTTGGCATGGCAACAGAAGCATTAACGTTAGTAGTAGTTATAGGTATAGATGTTTGAGCTTTTGTCGCATTGTCAGCTGTCGAATTGACAACCATATGAATATCACTAGTAATACTAGCAACTGAAAGTCTATTATCTGGTTGTTGTAAGGCTACTATTGGACCATCAAATGTTTGAGAAGCATTTTGAGAAATATTTTGTATTTGGAATTTTTGTTGCCATTGTTGTTGTTGAATAAGTAAAGATTGAATTTGACGATCCTTCTCTTCCAATCCCAACTTCATACGACTTAATTCTTCCTCATAACTGTCCTTCATTTTTTTATGAGCCAATTCTAGTTCATAGACAGTACTTCTGATTTGTTGCATTTCTGCCAATTGTTGGCCAACTTTAAAATTAAAATCCTTTTGGTTCTGTAATCGATATGAATTTGCGTCCTGTGACACTTTGACAAATTCATGTCTTATACTCTCCAGCAAATCATCTATTTTACTCTGTGACATAATGACGTAAACAAAATAGGCAAAAAGAAAAAAAACAAAAAAAAAAAAAGAGTAACTTCTCCTGTTATATATGTATATATGTATCTATCTCTATATCTTTATTTATCTACCCTTTTACAATAACTTTGGATACTAAAAAAATAAAATTTGTAACCACAATTTACCTCAGTAGGTCCTCTGATATTTCATGAAATTAATAACATTCTGTAGGAAAGCTATATCAATTGAACAAAAAACGTAAAGAAAAAGGAAGGGGGGTAGGGAATGCAAGAAACAAAGGTTAAGATTGAAATACATCAATTGAAGGCTTCTCTGTGCCTATTTCTCTCACTATCTCTATCTTGTTCTTTATTGAAGATGTGAACCCAACTTGAAAAATCAAAGATCTAACACAGATCTCTCCAGCCTCTGCATCCGTACACCCATTCTCGAGGAACCCACGCGGCGGGGCAACGGAGAGAAAAACATCTATGTTTTTTTCTTTTTCTTTTTCTCCAACCTCTTGAGCACCTCAATCTAGTTATGTGATGTGAAGGATAGAGGCACCAACTGCAGCAGACTCTTTGTGGAGATAGTGGTAGTGGTCAATCTGATTTAGTTGTATATACAGATCGGCTAGTATATATTTACTCCAGTTAGCATATGAGGTGTGTTGCTATTGTAAGACATTGCAGCAGACATTGAGGGACACAATTATTTCAAGTATATAAATAAAGTAGAGTGACATAAAATAAAATACATGGAATCCATCATTGAATACAAGAAATCTATTCAGGAAAGATTAGACAATGCAGATCTATTAGTAACTAAGACAGTAAATCTCAATGCCAAATTAGAATCAGAATTAAAGAACAAAAATCAGGAGATAGAACAACTTCGAAAAGAAGTAGCTTCTTTGAAGAAAACAAATCAAGATTTATCAACAAAATGCTCACAGGGAGATGAAGATTTAGAAGTCATTAAAGATTTTTTTTCGCATATGGTGCAAGTTAGGGTACAGACAGGGTCACCATATGAGGACGATCAGGGATTATGGTTTAATATATCCCAAGGTAATAATACCATATCAATAGATTATAAGTTAGGATTTGTTAAAGGTGAGGTAAAGAATGATAATATTGGTGAACAAAAGGAAGAATTGAGCGATATAGATAAGAATAAGAATACTACTGAAATTATTTATGTACCGTTGTTAAAAGAACTGTCCTTAGATGAATTAAAACTGTTACAGGAGAAACTACCAAGTTATATGTTTGAAACTTTAAGTTTCCCATTGGATGCATTGAATCAATTTTATTCAAAGATGTCCAAGTGTCTGAATAAGCGGACAAACAAGTAAATATATATAGCTACTTTCATTGTTATTTAAGGCTAAATCGGGAGAGAATAGGAAATATTCATACTTCTATTAGGTTAATATACATCTATACATTGATATTTATGTTCATACCTTTTTTTTCTTATACAGAAATGATAAATGAATTCCTTTTTTCAGGATCTTGCTTTAATATTACAGATTTTAATAATTTCTTCTTTTGATCTTTATCTTTAATATTCTTTAAACAATTATATAATGATTCACCATCTTTAAAAATAATTGGCTTTGACACTTTCTTTTCCTTTTCAACTTTTTTCTTTGTATCAACTTTTTCCTTAATTTTAGAATCTTGCTTTTTTCCTTGCTTTTTTTGTTGATTATTTTTGTTGTTTTTGTTGTTCTTATTATTATTAGTACTATTAGCAATATTATTATTGCTGCTGTTGTTGTTATTGTTATTGTTTGTTGTTTTTGATTTATTTGCTCCCTTTTTGCCTCTATACAGCGACTTTTGATATTTTTCATCTTCAGTTATACAAGAAGTATGTTGCTTGTAACTGTACCCGTCATCAAATGTCTTTGAACAATCTATACAAGTATAATAAGCATTAGGACAACGGTAATAATGCTTTTCCGTATTCTTTTTTGGAACTGTATCGTTACAAACTTCGCAATTGAAAGTAACCATTTTTTGCTGGTTATTAAATTAGATTATAAAAATAAAAAACAAAACAAATTAAAATTCTCAAAATATTTATTTGGGGATTGATAGCAATATGGTTTAAATTGTACCTAACACAGTAAATTTTTGTAATGTTTTTTTTATTGTTGTTCTATTTAAGACAAAATTACAAAAATTAAGTGAAACAACAAAAAAGACTTACTATTCAATTTGAAAAAAATAGATTGCCAACCACATCTGCATTTGCAAGGACTTCAATAACAAGTAAGAAAAGCTTTCTTTATTTATTTATCCAGTTTTGTCTAATATGGTAGTTTAAAAAAAAAAAAAAATCTGTTGCGATGAGCCGTACAACATGATTTTAAGTTTCCAAAAAAAAAAAAAAAAAAAAAAAAGAATATAAAGATTAAAAATTCACATGGAAGATCTTGATGGAAAGTATGGGATGTATGGGTTGTTTAATCATCTTTTTTCTACAATTATTTGTTCCCAACAATAATTAGGGCTGATGTTGTAAAATAGTACCATTTCCTTTAAGTATTGTTGTACTAGTATAGGGCTGTGGTAAACGATAAGGTAAAACCTGACCGATATTCTAATTTTCTCTTCGTTCTTTATCCCCCCTCTTTCTTCCTTTTGAAGCGTTTTCAAAGGAAAACAAAAAAAAACAAAATAACAAAGCCTTGCCTAAAGTGATCAAAAAGGGAGGAGCTAATGACAAGTTGGCGATTTATTAGAAAACAGTCATAACAATTAACAACCACAACAATTCAATCTCTTTAAAGAGGTAGAAAAAAAAAAGTGAATTTCAGTTCTATTGAACTACAATTGTTGTTGTATTTGTTTAGTATTCTAAGACGAATAGTCATTGATTACTGCTGCTACCATCCTTCAATTATACATAAATATAAAAAAAATATGGCTTTAGAACCAATCAATTATACCTCTCGTTCAAGGGAAATTGAGGCTGAATATCTGAAAATTGTCAAAGGTACAGATGAAACTACCACCTGGTTAATTATTGGGCCCAATGAATCAAAAGAATATGGTCCTGAAGCCACTGGTAATAACTTCAGTGATTTCTTGCAGTCCTTTGATGACACCAAAGTCCAATACGGTCTAGCTCGTGTTTCTCCTCCAGGATCTGATGTGTACAAATTGATTCTTATCGGTTGGTGTCCAGATAGTGCCTCAATGAAAAGTAGGGCCTCTTTTGCCTCTAACTTTGCTGTTGTGGCAGATAATGTCCTAAAGGGATACCATGTTCAAGTCACAGCTCGTAGTGATGATGATCTAAATGAACAAGAATTGTTGGCCAAGATGTCTAATGCTGCTGGTGCTAGATATTCCATTCAATCTGAATTTAAAACAAAAGTGTCATCTTCAACAAACGCTCCATCTGTTGTAAAGAAGAAATTCTCTGATTCAAACAATTTGGGAAATAACATTGCCTCTAACATTAAAAAGGAGGAAGAAACAAAACTTAACCCCATTTCTTCTTCTGGAGTTACTCCAACTGCCAACATCACTAAACATACTCCTGTTAAAGATGACAATGATGATTGGGATGAACCAGAAATTGAGGAGCGTGATTTAGACAAAAATCCGCTAAAGCCAAACCCATCCAATTATAAACCCATAGGCAGAGTCAATTTACAAGATGTTATTACAGAGGAAAAGAACAAACAAGATCCACGTATTGTGAAAAATGTTGTTATGAAGGGTGCTGACAATGATTCTAAGATTAATCCAAGCGAAGATATTGCTAATTTGAAGGCACAATCAAAATTACAAAGAGATTATGAAATCGATTCCTTTTTAAAGAACCCAGTTTTTAAGCAACAACATGATGATAAAATTATTAAAGGTTTTCAAAATGAAAAGTCTCCTGCTCAATTATGGGTCGAGAGAAAGGAAAAGGAAACAGGGTCCACTACAAATGAATCTACCTCTACCTCTTCCCCTGGTTCGGAAGTTGCTTTTGAGAAACATGATGATATTAAAGATTTAAGATCCAAGTTCGAACAATTTAATACTGAATCTAACAATTCTGAACCAAAAATTATTCAGCCACAAAAATTTGTTCCTCCCGTCGCTGAAGCTCAAGACACATCAAATATTCCATCCAAAGAAAAATCTGAGTTAAAAACTATTGGTACTCCATTACCTGGTATGCATGATAAAGAAATTGCAAATGATATAAAATTGAAAAATGAAGAAGAAGAAGATAATGATGACTGGTCTGATGAAGAAGAAACTCTTCCAAAGAGACAATCAGTTCCTTTACCACCAAGAAATGTCTCTAACAGTCAAGACGTAGAAAAAGAAAAAAACCAACAGTCAGAACAAGAGCAAGAAGAAGAAGAACCAGAACAAGTACCAAGTTTGCCACCAAGAAATGCTGTTCCAGAATCGAATGAGGATATTGCTCCACCATTACCTTCAAGAAATATTGCACCTGAACCTGTAGAAAAAGATAAAGAAGACATATATGTTCCACCACCTCCACCAAGAAGAAATGTAGCACCAGAACCAGAACAAGAACAAAAAGAAGAATCAACGCCATGGGCAATTGCAGAATATGACTATGAAGCAGGCGAGGATAACGAATTAACGTTTGAAGAAGGTGACAAGATCATCAACATCGACTTTGTAGATGATGACTGGTGGTTAGGCGAATTAGAAAAAACAGGAGAAAAAGGTTTATTTCCAAGTAACTATGTTTCCTTACAGGGCCATTAAATCACTAATAATCATATGATATTATATTTGTGACTTACTTTTACACTTAATATACTAACGATTTCTATAAGAATAAGATATTTATGAATACATTGGAATAATTATGTAAAGTGTATATTTAGTATATATTTGTATTGAATGTATGATATCTAAATTATTCTATATATTTTTGAATTAGTTTTGTGTCTTGCCAAGTTTAAACGATTTCATAGTTTCGTCAATGTCAATGTTTCATGATTGTGATGAATTCTTATTTTATATTTGTTTGAGAAGTGTTCTTTCTTTGTTTCTTTCATATTTTTTTGTTTATGTGTTGGAGATGTATGTGCTTTGTAACAAATTTGTTTTAAAAAGGTTACATGGATTACAATAATAAGACACAAAGATATAACCGTTATATAGAAAAAGAAGAGAAGTGTATATAGAGTTTATCTGTAATGTAATCAGTCAGTAGACCTCCCTACTACTCTAATATATAAAATGGATGATATGGTTTAGACATCTATATCTTCCAATATGATCATTTTAAAGATGTTAATAAACAAAATTCAGATCTATCAAATAAGATAACCAATCAATCAACTACATGTATATGATGAGAGCAAATAATTTCTCCATTAATACTTTAATATATGCGCTAATAGTATTATCATTTGTAGCAGTACCTGCCAAATCACAAGCAATTTATTGGAACCAGACTACATTGTCATCTAACACTAATAATGGTAATAATTTAATTGTTTTAACTTCTACTTTAACATCTGAAGATATTGAAACTGTTGTCACTTATACCGCTAGTCTTTCAACTACAACTGTTACAGTTGGAGGAGTAATTACTCAATATACTACATGGTGTCCATTGACTATGCTTTCTTTCTCTGTCTCTCAAACTAAGGATTTTTCATATTCTGGCTACTTAAAATCTTCAAATGATATAATTTCATCATATATTAAAAGTACTAGTTCTAAAGCACATTCTAAGTCTGTTGATGTCGCTATAGCTTCATCCACAATCTCTTTTGATTTTAACTCTGATAGATATCCCAGCTCCTCTATTTTTAGCCAAGATTCTGATAGTTCCTTTAGTATCACTCCATCAACTATCACTTTGCCTTACTCTGAAATGGTAAATGTTCATGCTAGTAATAATAGTAGCATATTTTCAAGAACTATCAATTATAGTTCATCTTTATTTTTGCAGACAAAGCTAACTACCAGCGCAACTATATCTAAGCTTTCTATGAGTGATAATATCACAACTACATCCAAGTTAATATCTCATAAGAGTTCAGTTCCATCAAGGGTATCAATTTCCTCTTCTATTTTTACAAGTCTTACTTCCTCATATACTTCTTTTGTAATTACAACTTCCTCAAATGGCAATATAACATCAACTCAATCCAGACTACCATTAACTTCTTCGCTATTATCATATTCACGAAGAATATCTATTTCTACTAACTATTCAATATCAACTATATCCACAATTTCAAACGGAATTGTTACTCTGTATACTACTTGGTGTCCATTAATAGGAGCTCCTCATGAAAATATTCAAAACTTTAAAAATACTATTTCATCACCCTTATCAAATATTATTACAACAACAACTTATCCAGAAACCTCAGTTAAGTTATCACCTGGTGTTAAAACTACCTTTATAATTGGATCATCATTTTCTCAACACACCAGGTCAAAAACAAATACAGCATCTGTTTCTGCAGAATTGTCTTTTGCATCATCAGCATCTTCATCTTTCTCATGTTCTGACAAAGGAAAATCCTTCACTTTTAATACTAGAATTGTAACTACATACTTACATTCTACTTTCACTACTACTGAAAAAGGTTCGGTTACTGTTGTTACAACTTGGTATCCTGTCATATCGACAAAAATCATTTCTATTGAGTCATGCTCTAAAGATCAATGCAGAGTCTCTTCTTCTCATTCTACTAACTTAGTATTACCTACACAAAATACATACCCCTCTACCATTACAGTTACTTCTACTAGGAAAATGGCATCCATAGTTGATATTCCTGAAATTAGAGTAAGGTCTTCTACCATAACCATAGATAAACAACATACTACAATAATTTTGATAGAATCATGTCCATATGGAGAATGTAGTATAACTAGAACTTTTACAACTTCCACTCCTTCGATCACTTCCACTACTCTCATTTCTAGATGTTCTAATGAGATATGCACTGTTAAGAGTTCTGATATACAAGTTTCTTCTTTTAAATTATCAAGTCCTTTAAAAATTAAAAGGAGCTCATGTTTGAGTGGTATGTGTGCAATGTCTGTTACTAATAGAAGAAAAGAATCAATTACATTGCCCTCTAAATATACTGTTAATACTATTGTACCAGTTAACTCATGTAAGGATGATGTCTGCATTCTATCTGTAAGATCGTTTTCCCCCACAAGTAGCCCTAAGTCTATTACACTCTCCATGTTAACAGAAATAAATAAAGTTACTTCCACTTCAGTCACATTTATTACTATCGAATCATGTACTGACAGTAAATGCTCAATTACTTCTTCCGCATCTTTACCTATCCATACTACCATGGTCTCACAAGGTAGTTCAATAATATCAAGTAAAATCATCTCTTCCATAATTACAGTTACTGCAACATTCCATGGAATAGTAACTCAGTATACTACTTGGTGCCCATTATTAGTCACTTGTAAAGACAGTCGATGTGAATTAGCTACTAGTACGAGCGGTTTTGTGAAAACGGTTTCCTCTCCAGTCTCAGTCTCTAATAAATATACCACATCCACTGTTATCAATGATTTGCATACTAATACAGAAGTTATCTCTAGTTTTCTTAACGGTGTTTCCACTTCAAATACTAATTCAATCATTCTATCAACGACTTCTGAGAAAATTATAGTATCACCTACTGCTAATGGTTCAAAGTTTGTAGAATCATCTTTATCGAAGATTATTACTAGTGATACTGAAACAAATCAAGAAGATAAACGAAGTTCAGAGATATATACAGGATTGCAATGTACAACTGTTCCAGAATCTACTTCTGGTAGTTTCATTTGTACTAGGTGCTCTACTAGTTTCAATTCAGTTCGTTTGATACCAATCAAATCAGCGAATTCAGAAACTTCAATAGATAGCAACACTGTAATAACAACTATAATTTCAAGCCATGAAACTACTAGTACTATTACATCAAACAGTTATAATACTGAAGTTTTAAGTTCAACATTCATAAAAAACACATATTCCATAGAGACTATTGCTTCATCACTTTCAGACTCTGTTATGAAGCCATGCAGTGATACTAACGTTTGTCATAGAGTTACAAGCAATCTAGTTACAAGCAGCATTTCCTCTTCACCACATACCATTTCATATAACCTAACGCCTTTGATTACTACATATATAGGATCTGCGAAAAGAATTCATATATTTGGTGACAGTATAATATGTTTATTATTATTATTAATTATGTGATGCAATTCAGCGCATTATTGGCATGATCATTTCGACTTTCTATTCTATACTTGAGAAATAGAGATACTCTTGATTACTAGAACTCATCATGAAATAGGCAGTGAATAAACCTAACAGCAATAACTGGGTGACCTATTAAATAAATATATAAACAAAAAGAGTATATATATCATATACGTTTATCTACAATTTTATTTAAATTATTTACCTTTAACAAATTCGTATTCAAAAGATGTGATTGAAACTTCTTCACCTGAATCTTCATCATAATCATACCATTCATTTTCACCTTGGTCAAATTGACATTCCATTATTTTACCAGAGGTTAACTGAACATCAAAGATCAAATTACTATTAAAGTAAAATTTAGTGACATCACAACCTCTACAATCTAGTTGTAGAATAACAGCAACGTTATCATTTAATTTATTTAATCCATGTTTCTTTCTCTTGTCTTTGTTAATGTTTGGTTCATTATACAAAGAATCTTCAAAGTGTTCCAAATTTATAGAACAATCTTTGCCACAAAACTTACATTTCATAAGGAACGAAGCTTCACCTCGACTTCCAGGCATTTCATGCCTTTCGAAAGAATTGATCATAATAGGAGAGTCATGAGCTTCTCTACAACTTGTACAAACAACATCAAATGTAAATTCTGCAGGTTCCGTCTCTAGGTCGTGAGGAGTCACTTTTTCAATGTTTGAGGATAAGTCACCTTTGATGGTCAAATAAAGCATCTGTTTTTTTTTTTTTTTTTTTTCTATGTCCTTATAAATACACACCTATAGTAATGAACAAGAATAATGGTTGATCCTGCAGCACAATATTGGATGAAACAAAGCGTGGTATTTGATAGTTACTGACCAGTTTTCTATGTTTTTCTGTGTATGTCTATCTTTTGTACATTTTGTTTTGACAATAAACGAAATGGCTCCTTCCTATTTGAAATTTTCAAATCGTTAATTAAATATTTCTCAGTGTAAGGCAGAAACTATAAACAGAAAACAGAATGGATCAAACGGAACAGTACATGAATACATAACATATCAAGCAGCAAATAAAGAGAGACAAACGAACTAGCAGTATTTGAATAATTTGGATGTGTATGTTTGTGTTATTGACATATTCTCTTCTACACAACATTTTACCTGAAAGTATAATCATTCCATAAAGACAAAGGAAAGCTGAGCTTTGTACAGATCTTCTACTCACAAAATTTTCAATAAATAAGTATTCTCTTTTAGAATTATCATGAATGGATCTAAAGAAGTGAATGCCAAGGAATCTGTTCCATTGGGTTTAAAGGCAAGAAGTATGTCATTTCCTAAACTATTTGGTCGTTCATTTAAAAAAAATAACCCACCAATTTCCAATTCTACTGCTGCCTCTAATCTCACGCCATCCTCCTTATCTTCATCATCATCATCGCCTTCTTCTTCTTCTTCTTCTTTATCTTTTTCTATTCATGAATCTCAAGCTATACGAAATAATTTTAATTCCATCGGTAAGAAACATGCAAACAGTGAGGATTCAAATAATCGTATTGATCCAAAACATCCAACACCAAAAACAATTGAGAATCATGTTATGAATCAGGATATATGTGAGTCCAACAACGTTGAGAATATAACTAGATTTCATAGATTTAAAAATATTTTTAGTAGTAATAGCACATCTGCATCACCCACTATGACAACAACCAATAAAAGTAACTTAGATGAAAATGGAAAAACCATTAAGAACGACAATTTGGATGCAGAACAGTCGAGAACTGGTCTATCCATATCCAGCAGATTGAAAGGTCGTTTACCTTCGTTCAATTACTTTAATAAAGAATCATCAAGCTTACCAATTGTAAGTCCCTCTCGTCAAATTAATCATGATGTAGCACAACTACGTTCGAGTCAAACAAGTGAAGAGGATATTGGAGAACCTATAGAATTGGTCCAAGAACCTTCTAATATAGGTAGGATAATGGGTATTGACAATGAAATGGGTGATACTGTTAGTCCAATAGGGAAAGCACAAGTGTTAGAGCAAAAAGAAGAACAAGAAGATTATTTTAGTAGAAGGAGAACACCATCTGCACCACTTCTTTTTAGTCATGGTAATTATAACTCTAACATTAATTCACCTAGTATATTATCTACTCCCACAGGGGACAGTTCAGTTGGTTCATCAAATATGTCATTTAGTAATGGCAATCCTTTTAGAAATCAAAATATACAGCCTTTATCGCCATCACATGAAATCACAAATTTAACAAATAGTAAAGCAATATCATATTTCCCTTCCCATTCTCTAACATCAGCTACATCAAATAACATGATTGCAGCAACTGGTTTTATTCCAAAAAACACTATAAGCAATCAACATTTGGCAAACTTTGGTAACTTATCTTTGCATCCTCGGTCATTAAGTAATATATCTTTAGATAACATTACAGAAAATGAAGCAATTGATACATTTGATGATAAAATGAATTCAGGTGTTATAGCTACATCACCTTTTAAAAAAGCATCTTCAATTGTTTCTTCACGAATGAAATTGTTAGATACCGCTGTGGAAGAAATGAATAATTCACCAACTAAAAAGCCGTTACCAATCTCCAATTCCGAGACTAAATTAGACAACACTTATTATCATGGTGGAAAGGAAGATTTGGGGAATGTTAGGCATCTTCTATCAGAATTGGACGAACCCAAACGTTCTTATCGTTTAAGAACTAAATCTTTTGGTAATAAATTTAAAAATGCTGTTGTTACACCTCAGTCTTTTGAAAAAATTAAAGTTCTTGGAAAAGGTGATGTTGGAACAGTGTATTTGGTTAGAGAAAGAAAGACTGACAGATTATATGCGATGAAAATATTTTCAAAGAGTGATATGATTAGACGTAAGAAAATTAAAAGGATTCTTGCAGAACAAGAAATTTTAGCAACTAGTAACCACCCTTTCATTGTGACACTATATCATTCTTTTCAAACTGAAGATTATCTATACTTGTGTATGGAATATTGTATGGGTGGTGAATTTTTTAGAGCTTTGCAGACAAGAAAAACCAAAACAATATGTGAAAATGATGCTAGATTTTACATTACGGAGGTTATTGCAGCCTTAGAATATTTACATTTACTTGGATTTATTTATCGTGATTTAAAGCCTGAAAATATTTTATTACACCAATCAGGACATATTATGCTTTCTGATTTTGACTTGTCAATTCAAGCACCAAATTCCAAGACACCGCAAATTATTAAGACACAAGACTCTTTAGTTGATACAAAGATTGATGGATTCAGAACTAATTCCTTTGTTGGAACTGAAGAATATATTGCACCAGAGGTGATTAGAGGTAAAGGGCATACTGGTGCTGTTGATTGGTGGACACTTGGTATTTTATCTTATGAGATGTTGTATGGATTTACACCTTTCAAGGGAGAAGATGCAAAACAGACGTTTGCTAACATTTTGACAAAAGATATTGCATTTCCAAATAATAATGATGTATCTAGAACATGTAAAGATTTGATTAAAAAATTATTAGTCAAAAATGAGGCTAAGAGACTAGGATCAAAATCTGGAGCTGCAGATCTTAAAAAACATCCTTTTTTCAAGAAAGTAAAATGGTCTTTTTTGAGAAATCAAGAACCTCCATTAATTCCAATTTTAAATGAAAGTGGTTACGAATTTAGTAGTTTGTCCAATAATAACAATAAATCCTCTAGAGGAACTGAAAGAAATTCTGAATCATATATGGATGAAAAGGATATTTTCACAGAAGAAATTGAATATGATGATGATGTGGCGGACGATGATCCTTTCCATGATTTTAATTCTATGAGTTTAATGACACCGGAAAAGGAAAATGAACCCATATTATTTGGAGATAATACTTCATATGGTAAGATATCATATGCTGTTAATACTAATAGATCTAGGTCTAACAGTAATAGGAATTTTTTTAGAAGGTAGTAGTTATACAGTAAATCGACTGTTTATTATTTTTAAAATTCACAATTTTGGTTTTCCTTAACACGATGGTGTTATTTTTGTTGATACAAACATAAATAACTATATACATATATACTAATATCTATGATTTGTAATGCAGTAATGACTATATTTAATAATATTTCAATAAATAATTTACCCATATGTTATCATGTTTCTGTCTGTGGAAATGATGATACTAATTCAAAAAACATATTAATTTTATTTTTAGAAGTTGCCTCTTCCAATAGTATAGATTTAATCTTGGCTGATATATTAGAACTAGTTATCTCTTCTTCATGTTTAATTTTAGTGGCTATTTTATGAGCATGGTTAATAATATTCTTATCAATTTTGGCTAATTTTGCTATATTTAATCCAAAAGAATCCTTACTTATACCTGGTTTTAGTTTATATAGAAAAATCACACTTTGCCAATCTTCTCCTTCATCTTGGATTTCAATATAATCCATAAAATATTCTTGCAGTAAGTCACAATTTCTTGAGTTTAGTTGTTCTCCTAGCATTGTAAAATGGGTAGTAAATAGTACTAAAGGACATTTTTCTAATTCTATAAAATATTTTAATAAAGAATATGAAATGGCTTTTCCATCGATTGTACCAGTCCCCCTGCCAACCTCATCCAAAATTAATAGAGATTTAGCTGTTGCATTTTTGATGATATGTAAAATTTCAAGCATTTCTACTTTAAAAGTAGATTGGCCCCGAATTAGGTCATCATAAGCACCAATTCTAACAAGTATGTTATCAAAAAGACTAGATTTCATTGAGTCTGCAGGAACAAAACTTCCTATTTGCGCCATTATTATGAGTAATGCGACTTGACGTATATAAGAAGATTTCCCACCCATATTAGGACCAGTAATAATATTGATTCTACCTTTATTATTATACATCTTAACATCGTTAGGTACGTAATTGACATCCAAAGATTCAATGACAGCATTTCTACCATTCTTGATATCAATAAATTGTCCCTGTGTCTCATCAAATTGAGGTCTAATATAATTGGTATTGCATGATGTAGCTGCTAGTGATAATATACAATCATATTCTGCCAATTTTTGAATCACTCTTTTAAATGGTACATATTCTTCTTTAATTAAAGATAAAAAATGTTGATATTCAGCCTCGGCTTCAATAACCAATAATTCTTTGTGATGTTTTAATTTACCAACTAATTTACTACATTCTGGAGTTAAGAATCGACTTACCATTTTAGTACAATTAATCTTGATCCAATCGTCAGGAACACCTTTGATTTGTGTATTCCTTACTTCTACCAAATAATCTACTTCATCCTTGAACATTAAATGAGGTCTCTTGAGAATTTGCTTAATATGTTTCAGTTCATTATTTAATTCTTCCCGAACTTCGTCAATATCTCTCTGTATATTGATTAAGCCATCTGACCTATCATAATTGTTCAAATTGAAAAAACCAACAACTGCTTTCTCACTATCTTTATCTAAAACTGCACTTGCATTAATCATTGAAAGTAAGATTTCAGGTTTATGAGAATAAAATAATTCATTTATTTCATTAAATATTTCATACAATAGAATTGATTGTTTATGTATTTGTCCCTCTTTGGATATTATTGAATTGTCAATATATTGATGATGCAATTTAACATGATTGCTCAATGAAGATAACTGCTTCAAGAAAAAGTAAACTTCTTTTCGCGAACTACGCCCATAAGTAATTCTGTTTAAAATATGTAGCAAGTCAGGCATACTTTTGAGCATTTGATTTAAAGAATCAAAGAACACATGTGATACTTCTTTGGAAATACATTCAATAGCATCTAGTCTATTTTCAATTTCTACCTTGTTTAATAATGGTCTCTTCAGCCATTCCCTTAACATACGAAATCCAAATGGCGTTCTTGTATGGTCCAATATCCATAGCAAAGACCCATTCTTCCCCTCATTTGAAAAAATGTCTAATGAATCAATAGTGTTTCCATCTAGTAACATGCAAATTTTAGAATCGAACGGTTTATAATTGGAATATATGGTAAGTACATTTTCGGTGTTATATTGTTTTAAATGGAAATACATAATTTTAATCAATTCGTCAATATTTTTTGGAATATTTTCCAATTGATTGATGTTTGTGAAAAATAAATTATTGTAAATTTCATCATTAGAAATGGCAGTATCATCAGTAGGAATAGTTGGTAAATCATGTTTTTGACAGTTGTGATCCTTTAGAAATTTAAGCAAAATTGCTATATAGTCATCATTTTCTTCAGTATTGTTATCAATAATCAGAACTTCGATAGGTTCCAAATATTTGATTTTTGTTAAAAGATTGTCAAAAGAGCTTAATTTTTCAAAAAACTGGTCAAAGACGATTTCTCCACTATTTAAATTCACTGAGAGAAGGGTGTACATAATTTCAAGTCGATCAACATTTGACTTATCAAGTCTCAACACCCATATACTTCTATTGTCACCGAGTAAATTTGTATCTTTATATTTAATCGATTTGGCTATATTCACTCCATAAGTAGCTTTGGAAATAACGTTGGTCACCTTTCTATCAAAGACATTTGAATTATCGTTATTGTTAGATTGTTCAACAACGCCAATTTTCAAATCGTGATGAATTAATCTTTCTAAGTTAATATTTAATCTAACATCGGGAAATGAACAGTATGCAAATTGTTTAAAGTTTTTATCGTTTGGATTTGAACCGTCAAATGTTAACTTACCCTCTATTAGTTTAATTTGTAAAATTTTCGATACAGTAATGGCATCTTGAGCAAAACATTTATATTTATAGCCTACTCTGATAACCAATATTTTATCCATATTATCCATTTTAAGTTTAAGAACTTGTTCATCTAATGGGGTTAATGTCAAGGTATGCTTATTTTTGGAAGAGGTAGACGATTTAGATGAATCTATTTTTGGTTTTTTGATCACAGGTACCGTTTCATCTAATTTTAAAGTTTCATCACGGGCTGGTAATGAAAAGTTTGGTCTTTTCAATGTTGGCTGTCTTACAATATTAGTCTGAGTATGTGAAATATCGATTTTTTGTTCTTTCTTAGAACCTTTCATGGTTATATTTAATACGTCATGAGCATCCTCTTCTTCTTCTTCATCGGTCAAAATAATGCTTGTCTCTGGTGTAGTTCCAATCAGCAAAGAACTGTCTATTGACCTGTTTGATTTCTTTTGGGTTATTGTATCAGTTTTAGTTTTATCTTTATTTTTATTTGTTTCGACAGGTTTAAAAAACCTGCTAATCGTCAATTGTTTGGCCATAACACAACAGAAACTAGATCGATGAATACAACTATGATTATGTTGATAAGGTATTGAAATAAAAAAGTAACTTCATGTGGATTCATATTAAAAAGCATGTCTCTAATGAGTGCAAAATCTAGTAGATGAGTGTTTCGACTGGCAAACAAAGTATCTATACTATTTCTAGAGATCAAAGTCTTCGTCATTTTATCGTTTCTTCTTCTATTTTTGCTGGAATTTAAAATAAAATGTTCAAATATTGTTAGGGTATACTTACACAAAAATATTTATTTCCTATTTTTTACATAGGGCTTTATAGATTTTTCGAAAAATATTGATTTTTTTAGGAGACAAAATATTGCTTTTGATTTCCGAAAAAGGAAATAACAGGCAAAAAAAACAGGAAAAGTAATAATAATTTTTTAGATGCATCACTATCTACGAAATATTTCACAGTTTGTTTTTTTTTTTTCTAAATTTTTTTTTGTTTTGAAAAAGGTTGTTTATGGATGAAATAAAATTGCTACCAAACAAAGCTAAGGTGAAACTTTTATTGATACACATTGTAACATAATATGTAGTATGGTGGTATTCTTTTTATTTTTTTTTATTGACTGTTAGTAATGAATATCTTAACTTATATCCACTAGTACATTAGTGTCTGCCAGAAGTGTTTGTTAAATATTCACAATTATTTGTTACACTATTTTCTTTCTTTTTTCTTTTTTTTTTTTAGCGGAAGTGGCTTTTTAAGTAGCGTACCAATACAATATATCTTATAAATAGTATTTCATTTTCTACCCATTCTATTATTATTCACAAATTCATAAACGCTACTAATTATTTGTTTATATATATATATATATATATTTTCTTCTCCTGATTGATTGGTTATTATTTAAAATATTGTATGGATTCTGATTCCCAAGATTTATATTCATTAGAAAAGAGGGAAGAAACTACTAATATAATTATATCATACATCAGTCTTCAACTTACAACCCTAACTGAGGTAGATTTTGATACCGTAGAAGAGAGAATTAATCATCTTTTAGATTCGAGTTCAGAATATTTGGTTATTAAATATTGGGAAAGACTTATTTTACTTTGTTCCAGTGGCATTAAATCTAATCATAATAAATTATCTCCAGACTTAAATCTATATCATAGGCTATTACTTCATTTAATACAGGAATTACCCTATAAGAGTCAAGATTTTATCGTTCTTTTGATTAAAAACATCTTTAAGGATAATCATTTCATTAAACAAACCAAATTATTATTTGAAGATTATTGTGAACTACTGTCTAATCATAACATTGATCCTTTAATTATTGATCCTTTGCAAAAACATTCCATCTTACAGACGAAGCTAAACACGAATACCATGAATAATTCAACCCTTTTGTCTCATCTAATTAAGCAATCAAATTTGGATAATATCGAATCGAATTTGACAGATGTGTTAGCCTCTTTATCTGGAGAGAGCCTGAATGATATGGTAGCATTGTTATTATCAGAAATTTTATCCCCCGGCTCTCAGAATTTACAAAAGGATGAGAACAATAATCCACAATTGATAAGTTGGTTCACTTCTCAAAATATCCCAGATTCAATTAAGGTTGGTGTTAAAATATCTAATAGTTTACATAAAATATCCAGTGAAGGTTCAATTAATTGGAATCGAGTGTTTAATTTAATTTCTACTAAATATTTCATGAATATACCAATAAAGGCTACGCTAGCATCCTTGAACTCTTTATTTTCTATATTAAGAACAGGTGACCTGATTGATCAATTTTTCAGTTGTGATTGGAATATATCTTTTAAATTGCTGTTATCCTGTTTGTTACATCAATGGAAAGTGGATGAGCATGATACAGATTCTGGTTATTTTGATCTTTTAAATGTTCCAAATATTAAGAAAGTCTCGAAAACCTTGAAAAATACACAAGGTTCTTTGTTATATTTAATGTCAATATCTGTATTGGATTTAGAAATTTTCTTATTAAGAGATGAATTGAAAGAGAATTCAATGTTACCTATGTTCCAAGAATATTTCTTTCAAGATTTTAGTTTTGTTCCAGAGTATTTATATCTAGCAATGACTCAAAATTTGAAACATTTCGGATTTCTAGTGGAAAATAGAAATATTATTGATGAAATCATTGTCACACTATTTGTCCAAATCTATCAAAAGCATTTCAATGATGATGAATATCCATTAAGTGATATGGTTTCATTTTTACCAAATAGAGACAAATTATTGATCGATATTGGTACCAAATTGTTATTGAATAAGGATATTCAAATGAATCACTATTTCAGCATTATAACAAAACTAGATAGATTAGATTATTTTGTCACTCATGTCCCATTTAATGTTATTTTCAAATATTTGCCACTATTGATCTATTCTGGTTGGAAAGGATTTGAATCTTTCATGAAAACGAATTTGAATGTTAACAATGTTTCAGTTATTCTTCATAAATTGGAAAGTCAAGTTAATGAGGGTTCAAATTCAAATTTCAATGTAGCTAATAATTTTGATCTCGGTTCGTTGAAATTTTTAATCACTTTATTGATGGATATGCCACTATCAAATGATCAATTAGAAAGGTATGAGAATTTACAATATAATATCATCATAGCCTTCCCCAAGATTATTTACATTGAATTTGGCAATGAAGATTTCAAGAATAGTGAACAATTTGTCCCCTTTGGCCCAGAGATAGAGGAAGAGATGCAAAGTTATTTGCAAAAGATGTACAGTGGAGAAATATCTATTAAAGATGTTGTTGATGTTTTAAGGAGATTAAAGGAGAGTAATGTAAAAAAAGATAAAGATGTATTTGCTTGTATTACCCATGCTATTTTAGCAGAATGTGTTTTCTTTAAAGATTATCCTTTGGAAGCCCTCGCTACAACATCTGTTTTATTTGGTTCCATGGTTCTATTTAATATTTTTAGTGGGTTTATTTTAGATGTAGCATTACATAAAATATTAGTCTTTGCTAAAGAAGGTCCTGAATCCAAGATGTTTAAATTTGCTATTCAAGCTATTTATGCCTTTAGAATGAGATTAACTGACTTCCCACAATACTGTAAGGATATTTTAAAGGAGGTCCCTGGTTTGCAAACACAGACCCAAGTTTATCAATTTATTTATGATGCTGCACAGGTTAGTGAAAAAGTTAACTCGAGTAAACAAGGAAAAACTATCGCACCAGTTGAATTAATTCCACAAGAATATTTCTTTGTTGGTGAATGGAATGCTCCAGTTCCACAAGAAACTCCGCCAAAAGCAATTACTGAAAAGGTGCTATTTATTGTGAACAATTTGACCATGGACAATTTTAACGACAAGATAACTGACTTGAAAGAATCATTACAATCAAATTACTATGCATGGTTTGCAAATTATTTAGTAAATCAAAGAGCTAAGACTGAACCAAACTATCATGAATTATATGTTAAAATTGTTACTGCTATTGGATCAGCAGCTTTCCATGAATGTATTTTAATTACCACTCTGAGACAGTTATACGTATTTATTGGAGCTAAAGACATTCAAAAACTAGATAAAAAAATTTTAAAAAATTTGTCACAGTGGTTGGGTATTATTACTTTAGGATGTAATAAGCCTATTAGATATAAGAATGTTGCTTTTAGGGAATTATTATTGCAGGCTTACAAAGAAAATAGGCTTGATATTGTGGTACCATTTGTGACAAAAATCTTAGAGAGTGCTACAACATCCAAAGTTTTCAAATTACCAAACCCATGGACTTTAGGGATCTTGAAATTATTATTGGAATTGAACAAAAAGGCTAATTGGAAATTAAGCTTAACATTTGAAGTAGAAGTTCTATTTAAGACCTTCAAGTTATCTATGAAGGATATTGAGCCAACTAATTTTATTGAGGTTCCAGATATCGTTGAAACCTTATCTGGTAGTCTAAATGCAATGACTATTGAACAACAACAGATTGAGCGTCAAAAACAGGGTTTATTAATGCAACAATATCAGCAACAAATCTTAATACATCAACAAAGACAGCAACAGATAATGCCAATGGTTAGTGATCAGCAACCGGGTTTTTTGTCAGAAAATATCACCTACTCTAATGAGGCACCATTTAGTAATTTATCTGGGTCTTCCATTTTTGTTACTCATCCAGAATTGAAACGTATTTTTCAAATAGCTCTGGCTAGATCTGTTCGTGAAATATTGGTACCAGTTGTTGAAAAGTCCTCCAATATTGCTGTCGTCACTACTAGCAAAATTGTTGTTAAAGATTTTGCTACTGAAGTGGACGAAATGAAATTGACAGTTGCAGCTCTTACAATGGTAAGACAGCTTGCAGTAAGCTTAGCAAGAGCTACTTCTACGGAACCATTGAAAGATGCTATTCGCACGACAACTCAATCTCTTATACCAAATTTGGTTACGTTGCCAGGGTCGCCATTGGAGGAATTAGATTTGGCAATTAATGATAATATTAGTTTAGCACTTAATCTAATTGAAGAGGCTGCTAGAGAAAGAGCCTCACAAGAGATCAATGAATCATTATTGCAAGCCATTGCTATTCGTCGTTATCATCAAGAGAGAAGAGCTGATCAACCTTTCTTGGATCCTAATGGTAACTTTTATTCGTTGTCCTTACCAGAACCTCTTGGTTTGAGAAATGCTGGTGTCACACAACAACAATTTAGAATATATGAAGAATTTGGTAACATGATTCCAACTATTGATAGTAATGGTATGTCTACACAAAATATTGCATTATTCAAACAAAAAATGCAACAAACTATGTTGCCACAAGATCAACAACCTTCCACTAACCAATTACAACATGATGTACCAAATATGGTGTCGCAACAATCAGTTCAACAGCAGCAGCAACCAACTGTTCAGAATCCCCAAGTTCAACCAGTAATTCAAAACGAACTTGAACAAAATCATAGAGTTTTGGTACATCTTATGGATGTTTTGGTGGCGCAAATTAAGGAAAATGCCGACAAGTCTAAATTGATTGATCTTGGTGAGCAAAATCAAATCAAGAATATAATTTTTCAAATTTTGACTTTTATTGCCAGAAGTCCACAGAAAGATCAGTTGGCTTTGAAAGTTGCACAAGCAGTTGTGAATAGCTTATTTGCTACAAGTGAAAGTTCATTATGCAGGGAGGTGTTATCTTTATTACTCGAAAAGTTATGTTCTTTGTCTCTCGTAGCAAGAAAGGATGTTGTTTGGTGGCTGATATATGCTCTAGATACTAGAAAATTTGATGTTCCAGTTATTAGAGCTTTATTAGAGGTTAAGTTAATCGATCCTGCAGAACTAGATACTGTTTTAGTTACTGCCATGGAAAAGAAAATGGATAAGTCTGTAGATTTTGCTATTAGTTTATTAAAAGATGTGGTCTTATCTGATAATCCATTATTAATGAAAATGGATTTTGTGAGAACATTAGAGTATCTAGGTTTATCTGATGACCATAAGGTTAAAAAATTCTTAAAGACATTTGAAAAGGAGAAAGTATTACCAGTACAGGATAATACAGAGATCTCTGCCACTGAAAAATACTTCCTTGTGTTTACTGATTGGGTCAAATTGTCACAAAGGGTTGATTATGACGATAAAATTGTAATGGTATTTTTACGTCAAATGGTGGACAAAGGAATTCTATCGGATACTGATGGTTTGATTAAATTCATAAAAGCTGCCTTGGAATTATCTGTCTATTCATTCAAGGAGAGTGATCCTACTAGTGATGTGTTTACGGCTATTGATGCATTAAGTAAGTTGATCATTAAATTACTAATTATTCAAGACTTTTCAGGATATAGTAGAAAAGAATATTTGAATACCATTGGTTCCATTATTCTATTAGTATTCTCTAAGGATCATGAAAGAAAGGATAGCGACTTTAATGAAAGACCATACTTTAGATTAATATCCAATTTGTTCTACGAATGGTCTAAGATTCGTGGTCATAATTTTGCTAAAATTACTGATGTAAAGATAAGAAGAGAGTTGCGTAAATTTGATAATGATTTTTACAACTGTTTTGCCTCCTTCTTACATTCCATGCAACCATTTGCATTTTTTGGTTTTACATTTGCTTGGGTGTCATTGATCTCACATAGAATGTTTTTGCCCATGATCTTAAGTCTTCCAGATAAAGTTGGCTGGGAAAAATTCATGTTATTGATTATTGATTTATTTAAGTTTTTGGATAAATATACAAAGAAGAATTCAGTTTCAGACGCTATATCTGTTGTTTACAAGGGGACATTACGTATAATTTTAGGTATATCAAATGATTTTCCAAATTTCTTAATTGAGAATCACTATGAATTAATGAATAATATTCCATGTACATATTTTCAATTGAGAAATGTGATTCTATCTGCTATTCCATTAAAGACGATGGTTCCAAATCCCTATGATTCAGAGTTGAAATTAGAAGAATTGGATATGTGTAGTGACAGACCAGAAGTATATTACAACCCAATCAATGATATATTATCAATCAAGAAGCCTGTTGACAATTATTTGCGTATCCCATCAAACTCTTTGTTGAGAACAATTATGAATGCTATGTATAGAACGGAATATGATGTTCAAAATGGCGTTGGGTATGACTTTTTAAGTGTTGATAAGAAAGCGATTAGGGCTCTTGTCTTATACGTGGGTATTGAAGCAGGATTAGAAAATGAAAGAACTTCTTCAAGTGCAATTTTCAATCCAGAGTCGTCATACTATGCTTTGTTATTTAACATGTTGAACGACGGGACAACTGAATTAAGATATCAAGTGTTGCAAGTAATGTTAGAACAGTTAAGATATCCAAACATTCACACACATTGGTTCATTTATATGTTATTGAACATGTTTAATTCAAAAGCATTTGGTGAAAGTTTATTGGAAATACAAGAAATCATGTTGAGGTGTATTTTGGAGAGAATTATTGTTAACAAGCCACATCCATGGGGTATTACTGTAATGTTTTGTCAGTTGATTAGACAGCAAGGCAATAAATTGTTAGAATTACCATTTATTCAAGCCATCCCAGAGATTGAAAAAATTTTCCAAGTTCTATTAAAATATACAATCAGTAAACCGGAAGTCGAGTTAGTTGATGATCCAAAGAATACTGAGGTTGTATCCGCAGCATCCAAATAGATAGGTAAATGAACCAAAGTAAGAAGAGATGGCATGTTTATATAAATAGATATGTATATGTATATATGTACATGTATATAAATGTAACAAAGGGCAGACAAATATTTTTATTTTGTGTGTGTGTAGAATGGTTGGAAAATTCTATAATCTCTTTTATTTATTCTGTGTTCAGTAATGTTCTGTTACATTTTCCAGAACCCTGATAACTGGTTTTTCTTCTTGCGTGAAATGCGAAGACTAAAGAAAAGAGATAAAAGCAAAAGAGGGCTTTAAAGGAACAAAGGTGGGTTAAATAATAACTATTTATAGAACATTGGAAGAATACATAAGACCAGGGAAGCCAGTTGACAATTTGTGGGCATAAAGATTATTCTATATAATTGATGAAATCAGACCGATATTACATCTCTCTTTTTGCCTTGTGTTATTTGATTGTCAATAATTTTTTTTATTACTAGAGTCAAAATGTTATCCTTCGTTTGGAAAAGCCAAGATAATAAAACAAATGTGGAACCTGTTTCAAAAAAGCCACCTAATACAGCATTTCGACAGCAGAGATTGAAATCATGGCAACCTATTCTAATTCCTCAGAATGTGCTTCCATTTCTGATACTGATTGCTTGTATCTTCACTCCTATTGGTATTGGTTTAATGGTGAGTAGTAACCATGTGCAAGATTTAACTATAGATTATAGTAAGTGTTATCAGTTAGCAAATAGTGAAGATTATGTAAAAATACCCTCTAAATATGTGAATTATCATTTCAAAGAGAAAATGAATACAAAGCCGATGTGGAAATTGTCGTATGATGATACAAATGATAACGATGTATGTCAGTTACAATTTGAGGTACCGAACACAATCAAGAAACCTGTCTATGTTTATTATAAATTGACAAATTTCTACCAAAATCATAGAAAATATGTTCAATCCTTTGATAGAAAACAAATCAATGGTAAAGCCGTAAAATATGAAGATTTGGATACAAGTTGTGAACCTTTAAGAAGTATTAATGGAAAAGCAATCTACCCTTGTGGTCTAATCGCAAACTCTATGTTTAATGATACGTTTGGGCAGGTCTTTAAAGGGTATGATAAAAATACACAAGACTATCAGTTGACAAACAAGAAAATAGCATGGGCTATTGATCGTAAACAATTTAAAAAAACGAAATACAATGCATCAGATATTGTACCTCCTCCAAATTGGATAAAAAGGTTTCCTAATGGTTATACTGATGACAATATTCCAAATATTCATGAATGGGAGGAATTCCAAGTTTGGATGAGAACAGCAGCATTACCTAAATTTTATAAATTAGCTTTAAAAAATGAAACCGTTCCTTTACCGAAAGGGCAATATGTAATGGAAATAGGGTTGAATTATCCAACTACAATTTTTGGTGGTACTAAATCAATCGTGTTAACCACACTAGGAGTCACTGGTACAAGGAATCTTTCGTTAAGTATCATGTTTTTGATCGTTGCAGGTATATCTGCGGTTTTTGCAATTATATTCTTAGTGAAAATTACTTTCCAATCTAGAACATTAGGTGATAATACATTTTTAAGTTTTGAAAATGATGATTATGAACAGTACGATAGTAGTTTTATTAAAGGGCCACAATCAAGTAGAAAAATCATAGATGACATTTCACCACTTAGAGAAATACTATAAATAGATAATAAAAGAAAAGATAGAAATATAGGAAAGGTAGGTTATATGCCTATGGACTTCATTTAATAAGCGGTAACCTACTGTGCTCACAAAAAATATATAATATGTCTTTTTTTCTATTTATTATTTTTTAGTCTTTATGTCATACTTTTAAGATAATCTAGATAGAGTAAGAATATTTGAACATAAGAATTAAACAAATATATACTCTTTGTAAAAGTGATGTACTTCTGGGACATTCTCCTGTTCCCATAAATCCCTTTGATATGTAAACCATGAAGGAAGTAGGGACTCCTTCGGTATATTCAACGTTACTATATCTTCTTCCTCTTCTTCTTCTTCTATTTCTTCTTCTTTCTTTCGAATATTATTATTGTTGTTTGTAGTTTGATCCCTTTGGTTTCTGTATTTTTTTGACTTTTGATGTCTTGACTTATAAGATTTATAATATTCATAATTTCCGTTGTCTTTCTTATTAAATGCAAGCCTATACTTATGACCAAATATTCCTAAATCTGAATTATGTCTATCTAGTTTTTTGGAAAATATACCAACAGACTTTCTCAGAATTTCCAGTTGTTCATTTTGTTCTGCCTCTAAAATCATATTAATTAATCTTTTCGGTACTTCTGGAGGATCGCAAAGATCTTCTTCCGATACTATAATACAATTAGATGGTTTTTTTGGTTCAAATGGAATAATATTCGATTTATTGGGTGATATGTCAAAATTTTTGACTATTGTTTCTTCTGCATCTAGTGTTTCATGGTCCTGTTCAATTCTAATGTCAACTAGTTCCAAAAAGGTCTCAGCAAAATACGAACTATGTTTCCCTGAATAAAGCCTATATTCGTTTAATATCGAAGATATATTCCATTTTTGGATTTTTCTTAGGATTCCTACTATCAATGAGGTTTTGTCGACTAACAATAAATTATAACATTTCGAATTTAGTAGTTTTTGGAATGTCTTCTTCAGACATGTTGATTTAATTAACATTAAATCAGAAGAATCATTTAGTATGAAGGGTGGTTGGGTGTTAATACTTAAATCGTTATTTTCTGTTAGGGGTATGTTAATTGAAGTGTCCATGGATATATCTGGATTTTCATTATAATGATGATTAGTATTATCAGTATCCTTAGTTATACAACTATTTTCTATTGGTATATTATTGTTTTTAATGGCATTAAAGGTTACATTATTTTGAGATACAAAAGTCTTGGTTGGGGGGCTTGACTGTATTTCTGTATTGTTTCCATTAGGTGAAGTCAGATGAGACTTTATACGTCTATGATTATCCAAGGTAGATATAGTAGAAGCAGACGAAAGATCTTCAGTTCTTAATACAGACCAATTAATGGAGGACCTATTGAAAAAATCTTTAAAAAATTTAGATGGTTCCTGACCACCAATAAATAATATAGTCTTTAAATTTAATGTTTCTAAAAAGGACAAATTTAATGTCTCTACCTTAGAACATCGATAAATACCTTCTTCAGCAATTCCAAAACCAGCCGGAGGAACCAACATATTATGGTTATGGGTGTATGAGGTCAACCAATTAAGTAGAAAAACAAAGATTTGCAATTGCTTTTAGTTTAGTCTTTATAAAGAAAAATAGATATATAGATAGATATGTCAATGGAATGAAGAGACATTTGGAGGTATCTGGAATATTAGCCAAGCTGATTAACCTCCTTTGAAGTTTACTTAGTATCATGGCAAGACAATTATGTAGTTCCTGCTACTCTTGTTACTCATCCACTTCTGGTGTAACATCAATTCCAGAGAAACTGAAAAAAAAATTTAGAAGGTAAAGAGAAAAGAAAAATGGTAGCGGTATTCTTCTGATTTATAGAAACGTCAATAAAACTTCTATAGAGAAGATGTATATAGAGAATGAAGGAAGAGAGTAATGTATTATTTCTATTATGAATGATCAGTGTGTGAAAGAACACAATGCTTAAGCGATTGGTAAATATCTTGGATATAATAAAAAAAAAATTAAAAGTGTAAGGATTTTTCATTTTCGAATAACAAATGCATAAGAATACTAATGTTACAGATTTCCACGCTTTCTATTTCTATGTTTGTTTGCTTGTTTGTTTCACTTAATACATATGGTTTCTTTTTACATGATTTTATGATGGTTTTGTAAATTCTTGATTACATTCTATATTCTTAGTCTAAAAAAGCATTTATCAATGTTGTATTTCTTCTATTCCTCCGGTTCATGGATGGTTTTGTTGAGGTTGTTTCTTAAGTAGGCGCAAGTCTAATAAAAGTTTGATCATTACGTTAACAAAAACAAATTAGCCACTGAGACAGTAACAAAGAAAAGTGTCCTTCTTAAGCCATTAATTTTTCTCTATAGACTTACAAATTCAGGTGGTAATGAATCAACAGGTACAATATCTAGATTGATATATTTAGCCTTTTTCGATATGTTTTTGTAAGGATCCACTGTGTTGTTCACATTGTGATTTTCGACTTTATTATTTAACGGGTTAGTAGTAAAGTTCTTTTGATTTTCCTTTAATAATCTATTTGCCATTTCCAATCTGTAATCCATTTTTTTCTTTAATGCAATATGTTTTGTATCCAATGGATTTAATTTCTGTTTCCCCGCAGAACATACTTGCACAGCTTTTTCATATGATCCCATCTTGATTAAAGCCATGGCTTTGTTACTGTAGCCTATTGGGTTCCAAGATTCCAGCTCAATGCATTTGTCATATGATTCAATAGCATTCTCATACTGGCCTTCTTTGAAAAAACGATTACCTTTCTCTTTATAAACTTCAAAGGTGTTTGTTGCCATTCTTAGTTAAAGTATCTGATTTGTGAATACTTCTAATACTTGTTTATATATGTATACACAAAAAGAGAGAGGAGGGGGCAGGAAGAAAGTATATGGACGTGTGGATGTGTGTGTTTATAAAGAATTTTCACTCCTTCTTTCCTTTCCTATCTTTCGGATCGAAGTTTGAGTTATTCTTAATTTTTCATCTCATCTCTAAACCATCGGCTGTTCAAAAGATTCTAGAAGGAAATAAGAATTACTATCAAGAGAAACAAATCAGAAAACAACTAACTGACAAAAGAGAAAGACGAAGATATATTACTGATGGAGAATATATAAGGTCTAGTCACCTCTTCTACACTGTATATTGTAGGATAAGGTGTAGTAGTTAAACAGAAGCAAGGAAAAGGGCATTTTATTTTCTTTTTTTTTCTTTGGAATAAAGATGGAAACAGATAAAGAACAACAATTAGAAGAAATTGAGGCCATTGAGGCAATCTACCCTGAAAATATAATAGAAAAGACTTCTAATTCAACTATAATTCGTTTGAAAGTACCACAGCATGAACATATTCATTTGCAAATATCCCTACCACCAAATTACCCTTCTGTTTCCTCTCCAAATATTTTAGATGTCAATCTGGATAAAGATTACAATAGAGAGGCCTCATTATATGATGTTAAATATTTACGTAATCTGTTTCAAGAAGTAATGGATTCTGTGTTCCATAAAAAATTAGTTTGTATTTTTGACTTTTTGACCGAGTTGGATGGAATTCTGTATGCAGAAGACGGACAAGACAATGAGGCAATCGAGTCTGATTCTATAGATATAAATGAAAGAGTCCCCTCTGATCCATTTGAGGGATGGATTGCATCTGATCCAATTACAGACAGAGGTTCTACATTTATGGCCTTTGCTACGCATGTGAACTCAGAGGAAGAAGCGTTTAAAAAATTGGATATGATTAGGACAGACAATAAAATGAGGAAAGCAGCTCATATAATGAGTGCCTGGAGGATTAAAAGTGCGGATCCTAATTCAAACGTGGCATACCAAGATTGTGATGATGATGGGGAGACCGCAGCCGGCTCACGAATGTTACATTTGATAACTATTATGGATGTTTGGAATTGTATGGTGATTGTTGCCCGTTGGTTTGGTGGTACACACATTGGACCTGATAGATTTAAACACATTAATTCCACTGCAAGAGAAGCAGTAATAAGAGCTGGGTTTGAAACAAAAAAATAAGATCGCAATTAAATTCACGTAGCTTGCACCCAACTTTATGTACATGATACGTATATTATGGTGTATATGGATAGACATTATCTTATATTGTAACTGTATTATCCTTTTATAGATGCTGAACGATTTGCCAATCGATTATTTATTTTTTCCCTTGGTTTTTTCCCAAACCCTAATTAAATATAATGATAAAAAGTGAAAAACTTTCAAAAAAGTTTTTGGACGGCAACTTAGGGTTAATAATTTTTTTTCCGTGGGAAGCGACTTGAGTTTTTTTTTTTTTCGAGATAAAAAAACAAAAATTTCCTATAAAGAGATTTTTTATCGTTGGAAAATTTAATAAAGATAGTTTTTTTTTTTGCGATGAGCTCAAGAGTTTCACTATATAATATACTAAAAGATTACTTTCAACTACAATTGCAAAAAAGAGATTGGGACAAGCTAGCTTTTGTATGTAACATTTTATTTCTCTGACTTCAATAAGGGAAGGTCACAAACTTTCCTTTTGTTACACAGCTACAGTTTTATTATTAAAAAAGGAAAAAGATCAGTAAGATGAGGTCTGATTTTAAATTCTCTAATTTACTGGGTACCGTTTATAGAAAGGGTAACATTATATTTTCAAGTGATGGAAAACAACTATTATCGCCTGTAGGTAATAGAATTTCTGTTTTTGATTTAATAAACAACAAATCTTTCACATTTGAGTATGAACACAGGAAAAATATTGCATGTTTTGATTTAAATAGACAAGGAACTTTACTTTTGTCTGTAGATGATGATGGTAGGGCCATTTTAGTTAATTTCAAATCCAAAAATGTTTTACATCATTTCAATTTTAAAGATAAGTGTTATCAAGTGAAATTTAGTCCCGATGGAAAATTATTTGCCTTAGCTGCCGGTAGATTTTTACAAATTTGGAAGACACCAGAAGTTACACAAGATAGACAATTTGCTCCATTTGTTCGTCATAGAGTTCATGCCGGCCATTTTCAAGATATCACTGGAATCACTTGGTCATCAGATTCTAGATTTATTTTAACCTCGTCTAAGGATTTGACTTCTAGGATATGGTCAATAGATTCTTCGGAGAAAGATTTAGCCTCTACGACTTTTGCAGGTCATAGGGATTATGTCATGGGTGCATTTTTCAGTTCAGATCAGGAAAAGATTTATACAGTTAGTAAAGATGGGGCCCTGTTCATATGGGAATTTACTCCAAGACAAGAAGACATTAAGTTAGCAGAGGCCAACGATGAAGAAGTTGATATATCTAAGTATAGCTGGAGAATTTCTCAAAAACATTTCTTTTTCGCAAATCAAGCTAAAGTGAAATGTGTCACATTTCATCCGCAATTTAATATTCTGGTTGTTGGTTTCAGTAACGGTGAATTTCGTTTATATGAATTACCTCATTTCACATTAATTCAACAACTATCAATGGGTCAAAATCCCATCAACACTGTTGTTATTAATAATACTGGTGAATGGTTAGCCTTTGGGTCTAGTATGTTGGGTCAACTATTAGTATATGAATGGCAATCAGAATCTTATATTTTGAAACAACAAGGTCATTTTGATGCTACCAATTGTCTAACCTATTCACCAGATGGATCTCGAGTAGTGACTGCCTCTGATGACGGTAAAATCAAAGTATGGGATATTGTATCAGGATTCTGTTTAGCTACATTTGATGAACATACATCTTCTGTTACACAAGTACAATTTGCTAAAAAGGGACAAGTTCTTTTTTCTGCTTCTTTGGATGGTACAGTTAGAGCATGGGATCTTATTAGATATAGAAATTTCAGAGTTTTCACTGGCATAGATAGAATTCAATTCACTTCATTAGCCGTTGATCCATCTGGTGAAGTGGTATGTGCTGGTTCAATGGACAACTTTGATATTCATGTATGGTCTGTTCAAACTGGTCAATTATTAGATACATTATCTGGTCATGAGGGGCCTGTATCATGTTTAGTGTTTAGCCAAGAAAATAGTGTTTTAGCATCTGCATCATGGGATAAAACAATTAGAATATGGTCCATCTTTGGCAGAAGTCAACAAGTAGAACCAATTGAAGTAGCATCAGACGTCCTATCTTTAACTATTAGGCCTGATGGGAAACAGCTTGCAGTTTCCACATTAAAAGGTCAAATAACAATATTTGATGTTGAAAGTGGGCAACAAGTTGGTAATATTGATTGTAAAAGAGATATAATTTCAGGAAGGCATTTAGAAGATAGGTTTACAGCTAAAAATTCAGAAAGAGCTAAATTTTTCACAACTATTAATTATAGTTTTGATGGGTTAGCTATCGTAGCCGGTGGTAATAATAATTCTATATGTTTATATGATGTACCAAATGAGGTGTTATTAAAAAGATTTATTGTTTCCAAAAATATGACAATTAATGGGACTCAAGAATTTTTAAATAGTAGTAGAATGACTGAGGCAGGCTCTTTAGATCTAATAGATGAAACAGGTGATAATTCTGATTTAGAGGATCGTATAGATAACACTTTGCCAGGATCCAGAAGAGGTGCTGATCTTTCTACAAGAAGGGTTCGTCCAGAGATTCGAGTCACTTCAGTTCAATTTTCACCAACAGCATCTGCTTTTGCCGCTGCTTCTACAGAAGGTTTGTTAATTTATTCTGCAGATCAAGTGGAACTGTTTGATCCATTTGATTTAGATGTTGATGTGACTCCAGAGAGCACATTAGAGTGTCTGAAAGACAAGGAGTACTTAAACGCTTTTGTAATGTCATTTCGGTTAAACGAAGAGTATCTAATTAATAGAGTATATGAAGAAATACCACTATCTGAGATTCCGTTAGTTGCTGCTAATATTCCTGTTGTTTATCTTCCTAGAATCCTTAAGTTTATTGGTTCTTTTGCTATGGAATCACAACATATTGAATTTAACTTATTCTGGATCAAACAACTTTTATTAGCTCATGGTGCATATATTCAAAACAATAAACATTTTTTTGCAGCGTCTATGAGATCTGTACAAAGATTTATTGGTAGAATTGCTAAAGAGGTAGTTTCTGCTAGTACAGAAAATAAGTATAGTTACCAATTTTTGACATCTACAGATGGCGTTGTATTTGGTGATGAAGATAAAGAAGATAATTTAGAGGCACAAAAGAAAGCATTTGATAATGATTTAGACTTACAGGATGAAGATATTATGTCAGATAAGGATGAGGAGGATGAAGGCTGGGTTGGATTCAGTGAAAAAGTGAGTAAATTACCATTAAACATGGATAATAATGATAACAGTTCAGAAGACGAATTATTATAGAGACATTGAAATGAAAAATCGTTAGCTTCATATCTATCATCATTTCCTCGTAATACTGGAATATATGTATATATATATATATAAATGATAAAGATGTACGTATTAAGTATATATTAATAATTGCTGATTACGTAATTATATGCTATGCTTTTGTAGGGTTAGAAGAAATCTTACTAATGGAAGTTAGGTCTTTAAGATCTGGTTCTTTTTTTTCGGTTTTCTTTAAAATAAAAAACAAAGAAAGGGTTGAAAAATATAATTGAAATATTAGGCATTATAACGTACAAAAGGAAAAGAATAGAATAGTAAAGATTAAGCTCATCGCATTTAGTTTTGATTGATTAGAAGCATAAAATTTTGTATATTTGTCGTAATTTGGTTTTTTAAGAGAGGAAGAACTTTAGTAACACTAAGCAGATTCCAATACTAAAAAAAATATTTATATTATAAGATTTAAAGAGCGTATATAAAATAACATATAATGCTAAGCGAAGAAAATAAGGTGATTGATAAAGTGGAGAAGATTTTGGTATCTTGTCCTTACAATGAAAAGTTGTATCAAGAAGTTTTGCAAGAGTTAAATCCAATTGTAATTCGAACTGCACAAGACGAAGAGTATAGAAACATTTTGGCTAATTCTTACTCGATTTGGAAACAGTTAAAGACCAGTCTAGAAAATTGTACATTAGAGAAAATAATTGAACTTTGTAATGAAGAACATCTTTATTGGTACACAAGAACCATACGAGGATTAATTATTTTAATGAGGAATCTTTCAGCCAATAACCAAGATATTCCACGAGAGTTATCTCTACAGAATTCAGTAGTTGAGTTATTTGTGAAAATTGTGTCTCTTAAATTAAAATATGATGATATAGAGACTTCTACATTTATTGCTATATCTAGTTTTCTTCACAATGTGACAAAAAAGTCTGTAGTATTTGACAGATCAATTTTGAAGTCTTTGATGATATTCTTACAATATCCATTAGAACATCCGGAAAAAAAGCATGATCTATTATTCCCCTATTTATTATATTTTGTTAATTTGATCACTAATGAAGATTTTTTATACTATTTCTTTAGACAAGAACAATGCACAAAGATATTATACAATTTTTTTATCTTAGAGATGATTAAAAATCATTCTACTCTTTCTCATTACTTGAAGAATATTTCAAAGGAAAAGAATGTGGGTTCATCGATTGAAGTTGGTGAAAAGGAATTGACTGCTATTGATATGGCTTTGGTACGGTTATTTAGTATTTTGGCATGTAATGAGTCCTTCTGTGGGTATTTCGAAAAATTAAAGGATAATGATATTCCAAAGACGATAGACATTCTACATGTAATGCAATTAGTTATCACTAGCAGTGATAGATGGGACAAATTTCAACTAACAACAATAATGATGTGGTGTTATAATATTTTTGAAAAATTGGCTAACGATGTTACTACATATTTTGATAGAGATGAAGAGGATGAAGCTAAAGCAGGGCCGATATATCAACAGTTATACAGTATTTTGGATATATTAGTTTCTTTATCTAAATTTCAGCATGTGTTGGAATTTTTAAATTCTTATGGATTTTTAAGCAAATTAGTTCCTTTATTAAAACTGTTACAAGATAACTTAATTCGTGTTAATTTCACAAAAGATATATCAGAAAAGATTACAAAAGTCAAGACTACTGATTCAGTAGGTAATGAGATATTAGAGAACAAAAAATTGTTAAAAAGAATTGATTATCAAACTAGTACAATCAAATCAACCAATTTCCCAGAAATAAAGTCTTTTATCATTGAACTATTGGCAAATTTATCCTATAAGAATAAAAATAATCAAGATAAAATTCGAGAGTTACATGGATTAGAGATTGTGTTATCTAATTGTGTCATAGATGATAACGATCCATTTATTAAAGAAAAAAGTATTGTATGTATAAGATTTTTGCTGGAAGGTAACCCTGATAATCAGAGAATTGTGGCACAATTAGAAGCAAAGGGTGCAGTAAAGGATAAAGATTTAGAAGAAGCAGGGTATGAAGTTAAGGTTAGTAAAGAAGGTGAAATTAAATTAACGTCAAAAGAAAAGAAAGAAGAATAATTGGTTTATTGTGTCTTGTTTTGTGATTGCTTGGTACTCTCTTTATAGTATACATAGCTTTTTTTAAATTTTTTAAATTAGTTTTCTTTCTTTTTCAATCTTTAACAATGTATACATTTTCTTTACCTAAATATTAAAATATCTGCCAAGTTACGATCAGATGATTAATTAATCAGCAAAGGTAGTTTAAAGATTTCGTCATCTTTCAATGTGCCACTCATAAAATTATACTTAATCATATATTAGTTTACTATCAATATATATCTATGTAAATAAAAATTAACATAAAGTCGTAAAAGGGAAATCACGATCATACAAAATAAGATAAACAAAACAGGAGAGAGAAATAAGGAGATTATACAAATAAGCTATTACTTAATATACTTATAAATCCATTTTGATAATTTCTTCATCAATTGCAGCTTTGACTAATTCGACATCAGCTCTTTCAATGAACTTTAATTTTTTTGGTAAAGTGGATAGTTTCTTTAGTTCTTCTGGTAAGACGTGTCTTTCAAAAGAATAGTTGTCAAAATCAGATAATGCGTTATTTACCGCATCAGCAAATTTAGCAGGATGGGCAGTAGATAAAGAGATATAATTTATAGATGAATCCTTGTCTTGAGAAATCAATCTTTCAGTAACACAAACACCGACAGCTGTATGTGGGTCTAAGATGTAATGTTTTGGATTTTCAGAAATTTCATACATTTTCTTAATAGTGGCGATGGTTTCTTCGTTAGAAACACGTTCAGAGCCAAAATCCTTTAATGCAGCATTGATTAAGTTTCTATCAACTTCGAATTTACCTTCAGTCTTTAACTGGTGAAACCAGTTGTTTACGATTTCACCAGTTTTTAAGTCATCACCATTGGCTAAAACTTCTCTAGCCAAATACCATAATAGTCTTTCGAAATTAGAAGAAATCAAGATATCCATGGCTGGAGATAAAGTAGCAGCAACTTTATCGGATCTTTCATAAACACCAGTCTTCAAGAATCTGTCTAAGATATCGTTTTCATTAGTAGCAATAACCAATTTTTCAATTGGAAGACCCATCTTCTTAGCAAAATAACCGGCAAGGATATCACCAAAATTACCTGATGGAACAATAAATTTGACTTTACCTGGAACACCGTTAGTAGCTTTAAAGTATGAGTAAAAATAATAGGTCATTTGAGCCAATATTCTTGCCCAGTTGATAGAGTTAACAGCACCGACATTATGTCTAGAATTGAATTCTTTATCAGCGAAAATAGCTTTCACAATATCTTGACAATTATCAAAAGTCCCTTTAACAGATAAAGTTTGAACGTTCTTGTCAGCAACCGTAGTCATTTGTTCTTCTTGAATTGGAGAAATTCTACCAGTTGGATATAAGATAAAGACAGAAACATCCTTCTTACCTCTTAACCCATAGATGGCAGCAGAACCGGTGTCACCTGAGGTTGCACCAACAACGGTAATCTTTTTCTTTTGATCTTCTGGTAAACCTTTGTTAGTTCTTTCTAAGAAGTATTCAAATAAGTTGCCAACAAATTGTAATGCGACATCCTTAAAAGCATAAGTTGGACCATGGAATAATTCTAAGATATGCAAGTTTTCTTTGTCAACACCAGTAACGTTCTTAACTAGGGGTGTGATATCGCTAGAACGGAAGGTGGAATAAGATTTGTTGATTAAACTCTTTAAGTCTTCATTAGGAATTTCATCTTCAGAAATATAAAGTCTCATAATTTCAAAAGCTAAATCTTGGAAAGATAATTTGGACCATTGGTTAAAAAGAGTTTCTTGAGAAACTTGTGGAATAGTTGGTGGAATGAAAAGACCACCGTCAGTTGCTAAACCTTGAATAACAGCGGCTTCAAAAGATTTAGTTTCCTTGTCAGAAGATCTGGTGGATCTATATTGTTGAGAGTTGGTGACGGTCATATTGCAGAAGACTATTTTTTAACCAAATTCAGGTCGATATTTAAACAACTTTACACTCTGAGAACGTAAATTGGCTAACTTCACTGAGCTGAAGATAAAATGTCGTAGTCGATTATTATTATCCATATGTTTTGATAGATAGTGATCTCTTTATTTAATAAGCATCCTCATCAGCTTTCAAGTGAAATTATATAGAAGGTTATCTAAAAAGAAAATGAGTCGTGCAAAAAAGAAAAAAATTTTTTCCCATTCCTGAAACGGCCAATGCCAGTAACTTCCCAAAAAGGAAACTAAGAGTCATTCTTGGCGGAAAGGGCCTGGCGTCACAAATTGTATGGCGACACAAATTATAACTGAGAAAGACAATTTATCTATTTCGATAAGTAATATATGTATATATACGAATGTGCCTATACATACCTCTATCATGGTATATTTTCCTATGCCTTTGCTACCCCTGCATTAGTATTTATATTCTACCGTTAGCTAACATAACACCGATATTTTCAAACAACATTTCTTCATTGTCTTTATAGAATTGTGCTCTTCTTACGGTATCCTCATTGAACCCTTCATCACCAGAGAGAATCTTTAATGCATTTGCTTGTGATTGGATATAATCTTGTAAGGCAGGTACAGGATCTTGACCCAATTTGTGGAAGAATTGGTACTTATGGGCAGTTTCATTTAATTGAAGTTTTAATAGACTAATCTCTCTTTCGTGTGATTCCAGTTTATCTTTATTTTCTTCAGTATATTTTTCCAACTCTGATATTAACGATAGTCCATCCCGACCTATTTCATCTATTCTATTTTTGTCTGATAATGTCGATAATTTAGGTACTTCGATATCAAAGACTAATTCACCATAGGTTGATGCTTTATCTACTCTTACTGTATAGTCAATCACAATAGGTTTAAATGGCTGAACATGTGCATTGACTAACGATAAAAATTCAGATAACTTCATGATTCTCCTTATTTCATTCTCTTGCAAACCGTTATCGTCATTGTTGTTTGATTGATCCGTATCAACATCCATATTAATGTCACCATCATTATCTTTATTTTCATCCCCTAATAACACAGATAAGAATTTATCTATCTGCACCAGAGTGGTTTCATCAACAGTTTTCCCCATACCATCATCTTTTGGTATTTTATTGTTACTGTAACTACTATTGGAGTTGTGATTAATTCTATTTTTACTCATATTGTTATCCTTTGAAAGATTTGCACTACTAATCAAGAGATTATTAATCAATAAATATTTGTATAATGAATAGACTGCTTCCTGTATAGATCCACGAGACTTTCCAATGATCATTGACAATTCAGGAGAGTATTCTAGGTAGTTTCCTGTGCACCCTTTTGGTTGAATAGTGACGGTGCATTGTAAGTTTTCTGAGCCATACCTTTTAATATCTAAACCATCAAATTCTACTTGATTTTCATCATCTGCGTGCCATTCAACTACATCCACAATTTTATTATCAGTATCATTACTAAGGTTGTTGTTGACAGTGATAGTACTAGCATTATCACTTCCAGCTGTATTTTGAGGTAATGTCAAATTCAAATTAGTAGATTCAAAATTATCGTTATTATTATTGTTGTTGTTGTTATGATTATTAAATACCGCAGGATTTTGATTATTTGAAGTTTCGTTATTATTAGTAGAAGTAGTTGCAGTAGCGCTATTATTATTATGTTGATTCTTTGGCAGTCTTTTAAAGTCTACAGCAATATCTTTAATGAAAGAACTAAATTTGGATCTCTCTGGATCATCAGCAGGTAAATCGTCAATTAATCTACCTTCAATTCTCATTATCCAATAAGGATCTGAATTTCCATTTGTTATTGATTCAACATCTTGTTTAGATATTTCATTATTTTCTTCATTAGTATGTTGTTGTTGCTCCAGTTGCCAGACTTGATTCTCTGCGGTGTTAGAAATAAAGATACGTAAATATTGGATATCATCTTTATTATACTGAGAAAATATACCATTAGCATTCCTTGAGCTGTTCCATTGTTCCACAATTTGATTAATATCTATTTGTTTTCTGGATAAATATGTATCCAATTTTTTTTCAATATCAATCAAATCTTCATAAGAGTTTAGTTCTGGTACTAAATTGCTTAAATAATCTGGAATATAAGTGTCACTTGGCTGCAAAGTGGAAGTTGGATTTGTTTGTTGTTGACTGCGGATTGGAATTTGAGTTTGGTTCTGTTTTGTCTCCATGTGCCTTATAGTTGACTCAGAATTTGAAATTTTTGTATTTACGTTATTTGTAGTAGACATTTTTATTCTTATCCTCTCTCTTTATATATATATATGTATGTATGTATGTATTCAAAGTGTTGAACAACCACAACAAAAATATATTTGGATTCTAGTAACTATACATATACTTGTGTGTGTGTAATAATGGTCCTAAATCTTTACCTTTCCTAGTGCAATCTTCTGCTGTTCTTCAACTTCTTCAACATTTCCTTTGGCTTGTTCTTTGTGAGCGTCCACAAAAATTTTCTTGTTTTCTTTTTTTTCTTTTTTTCGTTTTTTTTTTCTTTCTTCCCAGCGTTGGAGGGCTCAGCACCAAAATTTATGTCAAGGCCATACAAAATTGTATTTATAAAAGATACCAAACTTATATAAACATATAGAAAGAGAGATATTGGAGGTTCTATTCATTCTCTGTACTTAAACATTTACATACATACATACATGTATATATATGTGTATGTGTATGTGTATGTTTATGTATGTTAAAATTTATTACATAAATCATTTACTCAGTACTTACATTCCCTTTTTCTGATTCATACTATACATAAATATGTTGTGTGTCCAATTTTTTTAAAGGAGTCACAAAAAAAAAGATCATGTTAACTTTTCATTGAGTTATTCTCTGTCTCTGTCTGTTTCTCAAACGTCTTTCTCTCTTTTCTCTCATTTTTTGTTCGTTGTTTTGTAATTCGCCAGTCTTTTTCATCTCACGTCTTTTTTCCTTCATTAATTCTTTCTTTTCCTCCATTGCATTCTCTAATTCAATTTGTTTAGCGATCTTGTCGATTCTATTAATCTCATTTTGACGCAACATATTGATTTTCTTTAAAATATCTGCGGTAATCACGGTTTTATCCGACTTCTGGACTAGATCACGGGTATAATTATCATACACTTCAACCATTGAACCAACCAACTTATTTAACGTGTTCAATTCAGCTTTGTTCCTTGGTATGTCAGTACGAATAACACAACGTGATTGTAGAGATTGAATCCATTCTTCCTTATTCTTGGGTCTGAAATCAGGTAGATCTGTAAAACTGATAAATTGCAAAAAATCCTTTGCCTTAGCCAACACTTCTTCATTAAAAGATCCTTTTGTGTAAGATTTGATAAAGTCGTTGATCTGGTTGATCTCAGACATATAAACATATTCTTTAGGAATGGAGTCACTGTCTGTCACATGAGTCAACGACAAGAAGTATCTGTCTAGACGGATCTTATCCATGATTGATTTGTTCACAATAGATGTGACAAACTTGAAGTTTTGTAAGATTTCTTTAGAATTTGAATTGATGTTACAGGTCTCATTGTTGACATAGACACCATTTGGTTTGATTTCAATCTCCAAATACTCGACTAGATCAGGAGATTGGTACGTTAAGAAGAAATAACCTAGAATATACTCAATAATCAAGTTGATGATGTTATGACGTGGCTTTAAATGTGCTTTGATATTGATTGAGTCAATTGATGAACGACCAGTAGCAAATGAGGTTAGCCAAGTATGCAAATGTTGGTCTATGTATAATCTATTGACATTTCCACCTTTCATACTTGTTAATCCAACACGAGCAAATTTCAATTCATTTCTTAGGTACGTGTGTAAAGAAGCAAACAATTTGTCAGCTTTGGAGACATTGATAGACACACCAATTCTATATGTGATGTAAAAAAATAGCATGAGCAAGATACAATACATCTCAAAAGTCCAATTGTAGTATTGTATTCTTTCAAAGATTGTCATTGCCTTTTGTTCTTCAAAGGTCAATTGATTATATACTTCATTTAGACCATTAACATATTCGACGAACCTCGTCAACGGAGTTAATATAACTTCAAACATTGTAGGCTATGTATATACATATATATTATACCAAATTGTGATATCCTACTTTTCTTGTTTAGGTTTGTCAATTTCTTTCTTTCTTTTTTTTATTTTTTGACACAGTCTAAACAAAATAAGAATTGATGTAAGAGTATAAAGTGAAAATGAGGATATTAGATGTTAACTATGAAATATAACTCATAGCATAACACAATTAAGTGATTTCAAACGTCAAGTTAGTAGTATGCAATAATTAACATCTAGCAGGTTGAAACTTTCCTTCAATCGTTTTTGTTCGGCCAAAAAAAGAAAAATAAAAAAAAAAAAAAAAACAAAGAAAACAAAGAAAACGAATAAATAAAAACAGTTTTTTTTTCTTTTCCATCTGAATGAAGAGGTTACCCTCCTTTGGAGCTTCGAGTAGCAAGTATTGTTGGCAGTTGAATACTGCTATATTGATGATTTGATTGTATTTTGAACTATTCTATTATACATATATGGATCTGTGAATGGATATATATATAATTTGATGATGATGATATAATCTATGTGAATCTAAGTTTGTACGTACGCATGGTTATGATCTATTTATTTTCTACGCTTGTTTGATGGTTGGTCTGACTCTTGGAACTCGTTTCCATCTTGATCTAAGATACGTGATTCTCTGATCATATCTCTGACGTAATTCTCCAATTCTTGTTCACAGTTCTCAGACTGAAGAATCTCTTCTAATCTTTTTCTTCTTTCTATGGATTCCGGGTTGGATTCGTCTACTGGATCATTCTCCAAGGTAAAACGAAGATTTTCTTTGAATTGTTGTAAATCCTCCTTTCTTATACCGAAACTATCTAATTGTACAGGTATACCACATTTGACTCGCATATAATCAATCAATTCTGGAAACTCTCCATCTTCTTCAAATACCTGTAATGCAGTTTTCCCCTCATTATTTACTATTTTATGATCACCATTCAGTTCCTCAATAATCACTTGTGCTGTGTTCATATCTTCACAGTGATGTAGGGGAGTATCACCATCGGAGTCCTTAATATTAATATCACCATGGTATTCTTTACATAGCTTCCTTAATAGATCAACGTGACCATATGCTGCTGCTGCATGTATTGGTGTGTAGCCGTTTGGGTCCTTCGAGTTTGCTGTTAATCCAGTACCAGCTGTTAGAAATTTTTCAACTAGATCTGTCCTACCATCACTTGCAGCTATCCAAATGTTCATTTCTCTTCAAATTATGTATATTTGTGTATGTATGTGTCTGCAGGTAATAGCAATGTATATAATATCTGTTAATGTGCTATTTATTATTTTTTTTGATCTTATTTTAAAACACATACCTGTATCCAATAAAAGGAAAATAGAATATATTTGTATTTATGAAGCACTGGAGGCTGGATCAAAACTTCTTCTGATTCTTCTTTTGTTTTAGTCAGTTTCTCCTTTCGATGAGCTGAAATTTTTCAGCATTTTTTTTCTTTTTTCTTTTTTTTTTTTCTCATGTTTCCTCCTTATACTGGTTTATTATGTGCAAAAGAACTGAACAGCCTTTCAAATCAAAAATTATCATAGTATATCATGTATTTGAAGGTATCTATATATCTATATATCTATATATCTATATATATAGATCATAATGTTTATTCAATACACAAAATCATAAGTAGGGAAAAAAGATTAAAGACATAATACTAAATTTAAATAAAACGAAATTTAGCAATACGCAGTCCGTAATAATTATGCATGAATTTATGTATCAGCAATAACAATCTATTATTTCAAATTAATAGATCATATATAGGCACGTAATCACAGAGGGTCCAGTACAAACACCAAATATAAATAGTATGTTGCAAAGAGTGGGCCACTCCTTCAATCTCGTATGCACTGTTATGAAAGTCATTGGCAATTGTGATAATTGAAATAAGAATAGGTATGGTCTAACTTTTCTATAAATAATTATCATACACAGTTCATGTAAGATTGCACTTAAAAAAAATGTGAACATTGTGGCCTGAACAGTGCTTAATTTCCAGTGATTCATAGAACTATGGTATATATGTCTCAATAAAAATTTATGTACAGGAACATTCCAAATACGTGCAAATTCAGACCAAACAACGCAATTCCACCAGTCCCCATAAAAATACCTGTCGGCAAACCTTGTTAATTCAGCCACACAATTTAAGATTGCATCCCAAATTAAATAAAAAACTAATAAATATTCAATAGTGATTGGTGGAATAATTTCTGCCAACAGATAGAACCATTCCTTCGTACGTGTTTTCAAATCTAACGAAGATTGCCCACGTAATTTTCTAACGTTATCACAGGCAGGGTATACAAACAATTGCGCATTCATGATCATTAAGAAGATTATACCAAAAATTGCACAAAGTTTTTCCACGACGTACCACCATCTGATTCTTTCCGTCCTTGGATATTCAAATTGATATATCAATGTAGGGAAAAGTGTAAACATGAAGTAACTTTTAAACGAAATGTTATCTGGGAACTTAATTGTTGAATTTTGGGATGATAGTTCAAATTCACAGAATTCTTGTGATCTTTTTAAAGTCTCAATGATATCCTGTGATGCAACATCCTTATATTTAGCAAGTGCAGCCTTAGAATAATCTAATTCTTTCTTGATGTTCCATAGATAACCATTAAAAAAGGCAAATGAATGGAATTTCATTAAAATTACCATTGAATGTAAAAAAATGAAGACTCTTGTGATCCAATTGAAATTTAAGTACATTGAGGATATGTAATTGAAGAATGTAGCATGAGCTAACTCAAGAAAAACTGAAAGATATCTTCCGGTAACATCCCACTCAATAACTTTCCATTTGACTAAATATTGGATAAAAACGGTAACAAAACTGGTTAACCACATAATCACGTCAAATAAGAAAATCTGTCCCCATCTTTCAGTCATGGCTTTGAGTATTGGCATATTCAATAAGTCACCATTATGCGAGACGGAATAATCAACAAGACCTCTGATTGCAATCCATCCAAAAAGCATCCACATCATAATATACATTCCTGTAAAGTCCGATTCATATGTAATCATAACTACACGGTTCTTCTCATGTCTATTGGATGAATTTGAGTCCGAGTCAACTGATTTTTTATCAAGGCTCTTTTCGTCATCATTAGTAAGAGTAGGAGTAGGGCTAGTTGTAGAATCATTTAAACTTGTTGATGACAATGACTGCTTGCTAAATCTCTTTGACTTTTCAACTGCTTTGATTTGCTTTTCTAAGACAGGGCCATCAAAGGACGTGATTATTGGTTCAGCTATGGTAGCATCCAACATTGATGGTCTTGTATCAAAGTCCACATCAGAGAAGAAAGAAATAACAGACTCTTGCCCTTTACGGTATCTTCTTTTCTCCATTTGATGTAGTCTAGCTAAATAATTTTTTAAGATAGAATCTCTACCCTCCACATCATCGATTGATGTGACAACTGGTTTAATGGCACTATTTCCGTCATTAGCTAAAGAGTCAACTCCAAGAGGATCTTTTACCAATTCACTTGATCTGTCATGATTAATATCTAATCCAGGGACAGGTTTGTCATAGACTAGTGATCTGCGTCTTCCAGTACCGTCTATAGAATTCAATTTTTGTATTTTGAGAAATTGTTCATCTTGCAATAAATTGTTTTCTTCAACTGTCATTTTTGTTCGACTTGAGAAAACTTAAAAACATTCTATGGTATTTTTTTTTTGTTTTTTAATTCTCTTTGCTGAACTAATCACTCTATGGGTGTGATATTTCCTGGACATTTACTACAGTTCAAGTTAAAGGAGATGACACACACAGGTACTCACTTATATACACATAACACACATAACACACATCTTATCCTTCTCTCGAGCAAGCTATTAGTCAATATAATTTTGCATATATACATAATAAATTCCCTCAAAGAATGGAAAAAATCAAAAAAAAAAAAAGAAAAGAAAAGAAAAAAGAACACGTGATAGTACTATTCTGTGACGGTTGATAATAATAGAATTAAACGATAATCTCGCAAAAAATAAAAAGAAATCTTAACTTAGGGTTGTTGATAAGGATCCATAGGTGATTTTTCACTTTTTCAATTAAGTCAATTAGGGTTTGTTAATAACATTCCAAGGTTTTCTTTGATTTCCCCTCCTCCCCATAGGTCAAAATAAAAAAAATAATTACACTGTTAAAGGTGAATAAAAAAGATATTAGAGGGAAAACAAAAAAAATTTTTTTCCCATTTGACTGATTATGAAATGAAAGAATGAAAAAGATTTAGAAATTTTTGCAGCTAGATCATCGGAAATTGTTTTAGAAGCTCATCGAGTTATTTACAAGCAATATTATTATCAATAAATTATAGAATAAGGGCCATTTTTGAATAGACGGAGAGTGATGCTGACTTTTTTTTCTTGTTCCTTCTGCTCTTATATACACTTTCATAACATAAAATACACAATCAAATACTAAAAAAAAATGTCCCGTCCCGAAGAATTAGCTCCACCAGAAATCTTTTATAATGATAAAGAGTCTCAAAAATATACATCGTCCACAAGAGTGCAACATATTCAAGCCAAAATGACTCTTCGTGCATTAGAACTATTAAATATTCCAGAGAATAGTTTTGTTTTAGATATTGGTTGTGGGTCCGGTTTATCTGGGGAAATATTAACCGAAGAAGGCCATATCTGGTGTGGTATGGATATTTCACCAAGTATGTTGGCTACTGGTATAACAAGGGAATTAGAGGGTGACTTAATGTTACAAGACATGGGTGTAGGGATACCGTTCCGTGCAGGTACATTTGATGCAGCAATTAGTATTAGTGCTATTCAATGGCTTTGTAACGCAGATACTTCATATAATGATCCAAAGAGAAGACTGTTACGGTTTTTCAATTCTTTATTTGCTGCGTTGAAGAAAGGTGGTAAATTTGTGGCACAATTTTATCCAAAGAACGATGAACAAGTGGATCAAATTCTGCAAGCTGCTAAAGTTTCTGGGTTTAGCGGTGGTTTAGTTATTGATGATCCGGAATCTAAAAAGAACAAGAAATATTACCTTGTTTTAACATCTGGTGCACCAAGAGCTTCAGAGGAACAAGTCAATTTACATGGTGTCACAATGGATGCACAGGAAGATAGTAAGAATCTACAGCGTAAAAAATTAAGAAAGGGCAAAGAAATAGAATCAAAGAAGAATTATATTTTAAGGAAAAAGGAATTGATGAAAAGACGTGGGAGAAAAGTGGCTCATGATTCTAAATTTACAGGTAGAAAAAGAAGGCCAAGATTTTAAGTTGGATCAAATTGAATGTCAAAGTTATATTAAATATAAAAGGGAAAAAAAATCATTCGATTTGTATATCTTACATTTTTTTCATTTGTCTGATATTGCATTATTGGTCTAGATTTTGAAAGGTATTATTGTATAGGTACCTGAAATATTATGCTTAGAAGTGTCATACAACAGTTGCATATTGTATATGATGGATAATTAAAACAAAGTGAGAAACAAGAGAAGGAATATGAAATAAATGAACAACTATATATATAAACAACTGAATACATAAGTAATATATAAATGGTATCCCTACTTAAGTCCTCTATTAGTCTGCACTCATCTCTTTTTTATCATCTGGGTCATTTTGTAAAGATGTGACCAGTTTGTAACCATAAGTTTCTCCATTTTTAATCATATTTGTAAATAATGGTATATCATTCAAACCATGATTATATAATTTCATCGGGATATGATGGATCTGACCATCTATCAATTTGGGGTTGATAAATTTTATATATCTAATTAAATCTTTTCTAAATTGAGGATTTGCAGGGAAATAGTATTCACCTAATCTTACATCGTATCCGGAAATTAAATATATCAAAGTTCCAATAATTTTGACGTCATCTCTCCTCACCTGTGGGTCTATCTGTTCGATGTTTAGATATTCTAACTGGATAATAGTAGTTGGAGAATCCGCCGGTGCACACTTGTACACCTGGTTAATTGTATCTTCATTTGACACAACATCAATTATATACCTAATATCTTTGTGGTTAGATCTAATCTTTGTCAAGATGTCGGCATCGTGATAGTCGTATATAGAATCGGCACCAAATTTAGATAGGGTTTGATTGTGTTTCTTCGATGCAACCACGATGATCTTGGAAAATGCATTTAATTTTTTAATCATTTGAATTAAGATTTGTCCTACACTTGTTGCACCACCCCAAATCAGTATGGGCGAGTCGATTTGTGGCTGTTTTGGTTCCCAGATTAATTTTAATCGTAACTCATGGATCAGAATTGCGCCTGCGGTAATTAATGCCACTGGCATAGTAGCTGCCGATTCAATTGAGTTTACAGGGCCCTCAGGGATACGAATATATTTCTCATTTGATGGGAAGGAAGGTACATTTTTGGTTAAAAAATCTTGAGGCAGTTTGAATGCGATATTTGCGTCAATTGCACAGTATTCTGCAAATGCACCGTTCCCTGGCATACGGACAGAAGACCCATGAACAAACGAACACACACAGTCGCCTATTTTAAATTCATCTGATGGGATACCCGATCCAATGGCAACGACTATACCAGCAACATCAGATCCCAGGACAGAACCATCAGGACCCATATGATATTCAATATGTTTCCATTCCATTGGATTTGCAGCTACTGAAAGGACTTTAATTAGGATAAAACCATCATCCAAGAGGGGCACTCTTACACTTTTGTCTATTACTGGCTTATTGTCTTTAATGATGACAGCTTCCATAGATTCTGGAATTCCGGTAAAAAACATTTTCTTTCCCTTTTTTTTTTGCTTTTCTCTATCTATATCTATGGATATTTAAATTAATAAAATGTTGAACATATTAAGGTGATATATTGATTTTTGTGATATACTGATATTATTTTCTTTTGAGTTGCCTTCTCATATATATATATATATATATATTAAGTATTTGACAGTAATTAGGTGAAAAATAATAACAAAAAAAAACCGTATGATTAAAACATCCCTCATATACCAAGACAATAGCAAAATGTCCGAGGGAGTCAATCAAAAAATAATTAGGCGCGGTGTGTGGATGTTTATCAGAGAGAGCGAAAAAAAGGGGGGAGGAACAGAACAAAGACAACTGAGACTTTTTTGTATGTGGTGTGCGGATTGAGCGCATGAAATTTATATGGTGCTGAAACTGAATTTTCCTTGGTGCATTTGAAGTTGTGTGGAAACCCTTTTTCTTTTTCTGTTTTCTTTTCTTTTTCCTTTCCTTTTTCCTTTCCTTTTTCCTTTTCCCCCCACATTTACTTGTGTGAGGCCTATCTGCCTGTTAAACTTAGATAAGGGTTTGTGTTCTTGCTTTACGTTTTATACTTTTCCAATGTCAGGGCTTGCACACATTTTTTCATAGTTTTTTTTGTCCCAGGTTTTGGTTTTTTGTGTTTTTTCTTTTTTTGACGAGTAATATTGGGAGAAGAAAGAACAAGAAAAATTGAAAAATGAAAAGTGAAGAGCTTTTTTTCTTATATTTGATAGATATATACAGAAGATATCGTGAAAATATGCTTGTGGAATGCTTTTTTGATCCCTTATTATAATAAGATGATGTATCGTTGAATGACCATATACCTCTCATAGTGTTTCTTTCAATATCACCTTCAAAAAAAAAAAGAATTTTTTTGTATTCATACAAACAGATATATATATATATACATATAATAAGACACAAGATAAGATAAAGGAAAGGTAAATATAATGATGTCTAACAAGTTACTACCAAGAGTTTCTGGAATTTCTTTAATGTATAAAAGATTCTATCAGATCCCTAGTAAATCAAGAAATGTTATCCCAATTTATCCACCAATAGAGAACAAATCAGTCAAACCAGGCATATTACTACAAAAGATTAGTAAAGAGGAATTAGATGCTCAGTTGGATCCACAAGGTTGGCGAAGAGCCTTGATTAAAAAACACACTCCACAGGCCATTGAAAGTGGTGATGTGGTCCGTGTTATTTATAATCAATCCAAGTGTTCTTATGATCCATTTATTGGGTACGTTTTGTCTATAGATAGAAAACATCTGGTCCAAGATGCTTCCATACTTTTAAGAAATCAAATTGCAAAGACTATGGTTGAAATACGTGTTCCTATCTTTTCTCCATTAGTAGAAAGAATCGATATCTTGAAGAAGAATGATGGCAAGAGAAGAAGAAATAAACATTATTATATTAGAGATACTAGATTGGACGTCAGTAACTTAGAAGCTAAATTAAGGAAAAGAAGGTGATTCATTGTTAATAATATTATTCTGATTTTTGTTTTCTTGTTTTATTTTCTTTTCCTTAATATTTATTGCATGGATAAAACTGTAAATATTTATAACTATATATATACATATATATAAACATGTGTAGTAGATGACCTTAAATATTCATGAAAAACATATATTACTATGTTTTTATTTTATTTTATTTCGAGACTGGTTTCGTGTCTTGCTTATTTTTATTTAGTTATAATTATATATATATGTATAGGTATGTATGTATCTTTTTATATATGGACTCGAAAATGATATATAATTATATCGTATACAAACCAATTTTTTTGTGTAACAAAGAAGAAGAACGCTGTTTTTTCTATTAATCAAATAAAATGTCACAAAAGTAACCAAAAAAGAATATAAGCAAAGGAGGGAAATTACAAGTGTCGGAAAATAATTAAATTATTTATTTGTTTTTTAAGAGGTTTGGAAAAACAATATATATGTGGGAATACCGTTATATATATATGTAAAACATATATTAGTAAGTTGCTTCTAGTTTTCATTTTTAGAGCAGAATGAATCAAATAAAAAAAAAAAAGAATAAGAATTCAATGAATAATATCAAAATAATTTTCTTATTTTTTATCATCCTTTCCCCTATATACGCTACTGAGTATCTAATAACATTTAAAGAAAAGGATACAGTCCCACAATTTTTGAATTCATTAATTAAAGAAGGCAATCAACTACATGAATATTTTTCTCAAAGGATTAAAAAAACATTTCGGATTGGATCATTATACGGTTTCCATTCTAATTTAACTAAAGAATTAGTGAGAAGAATTCGAAAAAATCCACATATTTCGGAAGTTATTCCGAATCTTAAGATCAATGCACTCTTTCCAATAGATCAAGATGAGAAGAACTTAGAAGATTTAGATGATCATGAACAAGGTTCATCTTCGTTTGGAATGATGGTGATGCAACAAGGTGCACCACGTCATTTAGCCAGAATTTCTAGTAGGACACAGTTACCTTTTGATTTTGATAATGTTACAAAATATAAGACTATGTTTAATTATTATTATTATTTGGGGAATCAAGGTAGCAATGTGCGTGGATATATATTAGATACAGGAATAGATACTACAAACTCGGAATTTGATAACAGAATAGAATTGGGGTTTGATTGTACAGGAGAGGGCCCAGGAGATTTTAATGGTCATGGCACTCATGTAGCAGGAATAGTAGGGTCTCACACGTTTGGTGTAGCCAAGAATATTACTTTGGTTGATGTTAAATGTTTAAATGGAAAAGGTCAAGGTAGTTTAATATCTGTGATAACAGCATTAGAATGGGCAGTCAACGATTGTAATGAACATAAAGAAAAGAAGTGTGTAGCCAATTTAAGTCTTGGATCATTAAAGACTCATATAATGAATAAAGCTATTGAGGAGGCAACAAAAAAGGGATTGATTATAGTGGTGGCAGCAGGAAACTATAATATGAATGCATGTTGGGTAAGCCCTGCTTCATCAGAGAGTGCTATTACAGTGGGTGCATTTGATGATCGATTTGATACGATTGCCAAATTTAGTAATTGGGGACCATGTGTTGATATATTTGCACCTGGTGTATCTATAGCTTCATTAGTTAGTAAGACAGGTCTAACTATTAATAGAGTTATTAAAAATGGAACCAAGGAAATGGATCCACAGGACATAAATATTTCAAGATATGTAGCATATTCAGGAACTTCAATGGCATCACCGAGTGTGTGCGGAATAGTAGCATTATTATTAGAAGAAGGTATACCGGAAGATAAAGTAAAAGAGGAATTGATAAAAAGATCGATAAAGGATGTGTTTAATTGGAGATCGTTAATGTTTAAACCTAATACACCTAACAATGTAATTCATAATGGAATTGAAAAGGAAGATGATGTATTTGAAGATTTAACATTTTCAAACATTGATGAAGATATATTGATAAAAGAATTGAATGAATATGAAGCAGGAAAGAAAAATAAGAAGAAAGAGGCCATTAAAGTCAAGGATAAGGATGGTAAAACCAGAATCGTTTATTTAGATAATGATTTATGTTTACCTAATAGTGAGGAAAATAATTTTTTTTTGATTCCGTAGTGGAAAAGAAAAGAAAAGAAAAAGTATATAAAATAATATTTATATGATATTATATCTTATAATTGTTTGCAAGTCTTGCAAAAATGTGATTCTAAAGGATAAAAACAGAAACTTCAATAATGTACACTGATTTGTCTAATTCTTTTGGTTATTTTTTGTTTTGTTTATTTATCATCTTATTTTCTTTCAACCAGAAGATATTTAATTAATTGAAAGGCGTTACATAGCAAGCCTAAGAAAAAAACGAAATGTCATTTAAAAATATAAAATAACAACAAAACAAAAAAAAACTCTATTAATATTGCTACGTTATAACTATTAATATCATTATTTTATTATTTTCTACTAGTTAATCCTATATTAAAATATGATACTTGGCAAAATAGAATATTTTAGAAATATTAAAGAAAAACCAACAAAAATTTATCCAAATCCTAATAGATATGCTTCAATATAATATACTGATTCTTACAGTGGTATGCATTTTTAATGATAAGAATAATAAGAATAAGTGAACAGAATAATGCAAATACATTAGAAGTACGTATAACGAAATATACACATTAAAGTAACATTCCCAACTCAATATTGAAATTTCAATACAGACACTTTGTTTTAGATCCAATGCAGCTTGCCCTTTGAACATAAATACAGCAGTTAGAATCACCTACTGAAACTTTTATATATAATAAACAAGAATTCGGCCAAACCGGTCCTGTTTTATCTTTAGATGCAAGATCTTCTATTGCTCCATTATCATATAAATTTTCTTCAAGAAAGCAAGGAACATCTTAATAAATAAATATACAAATAAAGTGTAGAATCATCAGATAAATACAACGACCATCCAATACTAGTGAGTTAAAAAAGTCTGTTATCATTAACGACAAAGATAACTTTTTCTTATAAACATTATACTAATTATATTTAGACTTAAAGATTTAAAACACAAGTATAATGAGTAACACCCACAGACTCACCATAAAGTTTTTACCTACGTAATCATTCATCCTGTTTGTTGACGCAAGGCTTCAGAATCAAAAATTCTAGTAGAATTCATTTTAGATTAATATAATAAGATAATGTAACTTACAATAGGATATTGGTGGTATTATGAGTTTTATTGTTATTTATAGTAGGAAATTAGTGGTACTATAAATTGTTATTGTATTGCTTGGTCTTTTTCTTTCTACATAACTAATATACAAGATACGATATTATACAGTATACTCATTTTATCTTCGAATCTTCTTTAATATAAATTTTCATAATTTTTAATCACTTGGTACGGTGAATTTAGATTATCAAAAATAGCTCTAATCGTATTTCAACACTGTTGATTTATTTCGAAAAAAAAAAAAAAAGAGAAGCAAATAGGCAAAGAAAGGTGGAACAAAAAAAATAGTGACAAAAATTAACTTTTTTTTTTATTTTTATTTCGTTTTTTTGCTGTCCGGCTCGAGCATGTGAAAATTTATAAAATCTGCCTATCCTCCTTTTTTTTTTTTTTTTTAATTTCATCCATGTGATAAAATAAAAAAATAATATAAGACCATGAACAAAAGAAAAAACAAAAGGCCAAACAAAAAACAAAAGTTACTTGAATTTATTATTGTTTTCGTCTCATCATCACATCATTACATCGTTGTGGTATATCATTGTTATTGAACAAAGACTTCTTAGCTTGCACAGTAGGTAAATTCCAGTAATACAGTTTACAGACAGACAAACAGACAGCCAGATAACCACAGAAATAAAAGAACATAGTAAAGGAAAGAGCTAGACTGTTACTTCCCTTATACACATCGTCATGTTCCACTACTAAGCATCGGTTCCTATAATTTACTTCAGTTGTGTTGGATGTAGTTGCAACTTATAGATAGAGAAAGAGAAAAGTGCATAATTCCTTTGCTTTATTCTTTTATATACCCTTTTTGACCTACTTTTCAGTTCGACTTTTAGACATTCTTCCTGTGACTTAGACTTAGTTCTACAACTTAGTAGCGTTCCATTAATGTTTTTCAGATGAAATGTTTTCTAAAAATCTATTGCAGCCCTACTACAGAAAAACGTATATATGACTTTTTTCTACTTGGACCCTAATAACAATAATTTGAATATACAAATCCCTAAAAAAATATTTTCTTTTATTTTCGTTGGCTTGTTCAATATTCAATATTGCTAGACTTCAAGCAACATATATAAAAATGAGAGTTGTAAGCAGATATTCCAAATGAATTTCTCATAGATTCATTGCAAAAAGAATAAATAAGAAAATCACCTAGAGTCGAGTTATATTATCGAGCTCTTTTAGCGTGATTTACTCATAGTCTAGGTTTTATATAAAAATCTGTGTAAATTGGATGGTTCTAAGGAATCTTGCACAAACCCTTACTCCAAATAATGATGATCGTGAGAAAAACACAAAAAATCGTCTTATACCCGATCTTTTGAGTCTCGGTGTTAAACATGCGTGCTTTCTCTAATCTGCAAATATTTGTCCTTAAATTTTTTTTTTCAGATGGCTACCATTTTTTCCAATTTTACTTAGCTCTTTGTAAATTTTTTTTATTCCCACTTCTGATTCTTTGTCTTGTACATTTTCCTCTATTTTTCCTTTTCTGGTTTTTTTTTTTTTGGTTTTTTTCACCACTAACATTTTAGAAGTTATAGAGGAACAAAACAAAAAAGGAAGACATTAACTAAATAATACTCAAATTGTTGCAAAGTTTGTTGTGGTCCGTTCAATATCCTTTTTGCTTATTTGCTATTTGTGTTCCCTTCTTTCTTTCTACACCATTAAAATTGAGCTATTGGTAATTGTATATCTTCAATATCGCTAGAATATCCTCAATTAATTCACATTCACATTCCAGTCTGTTATACATCTAAATTATCTATCTAGTCCTTCTGGCTTTTTTTTTTTTTTTAATTCCCTCTTTTCTCTTTCTGTCGTTGTCGTTGTTGTTCTTTTTATCTTTAACCGACTTTACAATTCATTTTACACTCATTAACTCCATTTATGCAACAGTGAAGACAATTATATTATTTATATATACTTCAACACCTTCGTAAACATAACTATTCGTTTTTGTTTGTCTTTATTCCCTTTTATTTTTTTTTAATTTTTTTTCTTTTAAAGTAAATCGACAATATAAACTTCAAGAATTTGTTCCAAAATTTCATTATCAATTGACAAAGTGGGGAAGTATTCAATACAGAATCGTTTTATTCAATATTACAATCCATTTGTTTTTCTATTTAAATATAAATATAAATATAACTATAAATTACAATTTTACTATTGCTCTCACCCACAACAAAGAAGGCATTTATTGACTTTGTCTACTTATCATAATCATTATAGGAATACAAATCTTAATATTATAGATAATTTTGATAATTTTTTAAAGTTTAATAGAAATAGAGATAGAAATAGACTATTTTATTCAACAAACATGTCACAAGATAACTTATTAGATGATGGTGTCATGACACCCTCTAAACAATACGAAATCACTGATTACTCTGATAAACATAGAAATTTACCTCCACATTTCATTGGTCTTAATACCATAGATAAAGTCGAGGAATCTCCCTTAAAAAATTTTGTTAAATCGCATGGTGGTCACACAGTTATATCAAAAATTTTAATTGCTAATAATGGTATTGCCGCAGTAAAAGAAATTAGATCCGTAAGAAAATGGGCCTATGAGACATTTGGTGACGAAAGAATAATACAATTTGTTGCCATGGCAACACCTGAAGATCTTGATGCTAACGCTGAATATATTCGTATGGCTGATCAATACATCGAGGTCCCTGGGGGTACAAATAACAATAATTACGCTAATGTAGATTTAATTGTAGATATTGCTGAAAGAACTGATGTCGATGCTGTTTGGGCTGGGTGGGGTCATGCTTCCGAGAATCCTACTTTGCCAGAAAAACTAGCTGCTTCAAAAAGACGTATTTTGTTCATTGGTCCTCCAGGTAGTGCAATGAGATCCTTGGGTGATAAGATTTCGTCTACAATTGTGGCACAGCATGCTAAGGTGCCCTGCATCCCATGGTCGGGTACTGGTATTGACACTGTTCAAATTGACAAAAAATCTGGCCTTGTATCTGTAAATGATGAAATATACAAAAAAGGTTGTTGTGATTCACCAGAAGATGGTCTCGCAAAGGCTAGGAAAATTGGATTTCCGGTTATGATCAAAGCCTCCGAAGGTGGTGGTGGTAAAGGTATCAGACAAGTCGAATGTGAAGAAGATTTTGTTTCCTTATATCATCAAGCAGCTAACGAAATCCCAGGTTCCCCAATCTTTGTTATGAAATTGGCTGGTAAAGCCCGTCATTTAGAAGTGCAATTATTGGCAGATCAGTATGGCAATAATATCTCTTTGTTTGGTCGTGATTGTTCTGTGCAGAGACGTCATCAAAAGATTATCGAAGAAGCTCCTGTAACTATAGCTAGTCAAGAAACTTTTACAGAAATGGAGAAGGCTGCCGTCAGATTAGGTAAATTAGTCGGCTATGTATCTGCCGGTACTGTAGAATATTTATATTCCCACGAAGATGATAAATTCTATTTCTTGGAACTAAATCCAAGATTACAAGTTGAACATCCAACAACAGAAATGGTTACTGGTGTCAATTTACCTGCTACACAATTACAAATCGCTATGGGTATCCCAATGCATAGAATTAGTGATATTAGAGTTTTCTATGGGATGTCTCCACATGAAGCTACAGAGATTGATTTTGAATTTAAATCCAAAGATTCATTGAAAACACAAAGAAAGCCTGTACCAAAGGGTCATTGTACTGCATGTCGTATTACATCTGAAGACCCAAATGAAGGATTCAAACCATCTAGTGGGAGCTTACATGAATTGAATTTCCGTTCCTCGTCAAATGTCTGGGGTTATTTCTCTGTAGGAAATAATGGTGGTATACATTCATTTTCTGATTCACAGTTTGGACATATCTTTGCATTTGGTGAAAATAGACAAGCTTCTAGAAAACATATGGTTGTCGCATTAAAAGAGTTATCCATTAGAGGTGATTTTAGAACCACAGTTGAGTATTTAATTAAACTATTAGAGACAGAAGATTTTGAAGAAAATACAATTACAACCGGATGGTTGGATGATTTAATTTCCCATAAAATGACTGCAAAGAAACCTGATCCCACTCTAGCAGTTATATGTGGTGCTGCCACTAAAGCCTTTATTGCTTCAAGTAATGCCCGCAAGGAATATATAGAATCTTTAAAAAAAGGTCAAGTACCACCAAAGTCTCAATTGCAAACCATGTTCCCTGTAGATTTTATTCATGAAGGTAAAAGATACAAGTTTACAATTGCCAAGTCAGCTGACGATTGTTATACACTTTTCATTAATGGTTCTAAATGTGAAGTCAGTGCTAGACAATTGTCTGATGGCGGTTTGTTAATGTCAATAGGTGGCAAATCACATACAATTTACTGGAAGGAAGAGGCTCAAGCCACTAGATTATCAGTCGATTCTATGACCACTTTGTTAAGTGTTGAAAATGACCCTACTCAACTACGTACCCCATCCCCAGGTAAATTGGTTAAATTCCTTGTTGAAAATGGTGACCACATCAGTGCAGGTCAACCATATGCTGAGATAGAAGTTATGAAAATGCAAATGCCATTGGTTGCCCAAGAGAGTGGTGTAGTGCAATTATTGAAACAGCCAGGCTCAACAATTGTTGCAGGTGATATCATTGCCATCTTGACATTAGATGACCCATCAAAGGTTAAACATGCTCTACCATTTGAAGGTATGTTACCAGACTTCGGCTCTCCAATAGTAGAAGGTACCAAACCAGCTCATAAATTCCATTATTTAATGTCAACTCTAGAAAATATATTAAAAGGTTATGACAATCAAGTCATCATGAATGCTTCCTTACAACAATTGATTGAAGTTTTAAGAAATCCTGATTTACCATATTCTGAATGGAAATTACACATATCTGCTTTGCACTCCAGATTACCTGTTGAATTAGATGACCAATTAGAACAATTGGTTTCTCGTTCACGTAAACGTGGTGCTGTATTCCCTGCTAGACAGTTAGCTAAGATGCTTGACAATGCCATCAAACAACCAGGTTCAGATGACTTACTTTCAACTACCGTGGCTCCATTGCTAGATATCACTAACCGTTATATGAATGGATTAGAAGCTCACGAACATTCTGTTTTTGTGAACTTCTTAGAAGAATATTACAATGTTGAGAAGCTGTTCAACTCTCCAAACGTGCGTGAAGAAAATGTCATCTTAAGATTACGTGATGAAAACAGTGACGATTTGGAAAAGGTTGTTTTGATTGTTTTATCCCATGCCAAAGTTTCTGCTAAGAATAATTTGATTCTCGCTATTTTAAGACACTATCAACCTCTATGTAAGATGTTATCTGAGGTGGCTGCTATCTTTTCTACTCCATTACAACACGTAGTAGAATTACAAACTAAAGCTACTGCCAAAGTTGCTTTACAGGCTAGAGAAATTTTGATCCAAGGTGCTTTACCATCTGTCAAAGAAAGAACTGAACAAGTTGAACATATCTTAAAATCATCTGTAGTCAAAACAACATACGGTGATTCTCATCCAAGACGCTCTGAACCAGACATGCAAATTTTGAATGATTTAATCGATTCCAATTATGTTGTTTTTGATGTGTTAATGAATTTCTTGATCCATTCAGACCCTGCAGTTGCTGCAGCTGCAGCTCAAGTATATGTTAGACGTGCTTACAGGGCCTACTCTGTTGGTGACGTTAAGTGCCACGAACACAAAATTGGATCAAGTCTATCCAACCCATTAATTGAATGGAAATTCCAATTACCATCGGCCGCTTTCTCCTCAATTCCACAAATGAAAAATAAAATGGGTATGAATAGGGCTATGTCTGTTTCCGATCTTTCATTCGTTACTGACAGTGACAAAGCTCCATTAAGAACTGGTATCCTTCTAGCTGCTGAACATTTAGATGATGTAGATAGCAATTTGTCACAAAGTTTAGAAGTTCTACCTGGACACACTCTTCCAAGTGGTCCAGCTCCAGACAGATCAGGTGTTTCTTCCACTCTAAGTAATGTTGCTAATGTATATGTTGCTTCAACTGAAGGTTTTGATTCAGAAAAAGATATTTTGAAAAGATTGGATGAGATTTTACATGTTAATAAGCAAGATTTGGTAAAATCTGGTATCCGTCGTATTACGTTCATGTTTAGTGTAAAGGATGGTTCCTACCCTAAATATTACACATTTACTGGCCCTAACTATGAAGAAAACAAGACTATTCGTCACATTGAACCAGCATGTGCCTTCCAGTTGGAATTAGGAAGAATGTCAAACTTTAATATAAAACCAATATTTACAGAAAACAGAAATATTCATGTTTATGAAGGTGTCAGTAAAACATCTCCATTAGATAAGAGATTCTTCACCAGAGGTATAATTAGAACAGGCCGCATTCGTGACGACATCACTATCCAAGAATACTTGACGTCCGAAGCTAATAGACTAATGAGTGATATCTTAGATAACCTAGAATTAATTGATACCTCCAACTCTGATTTGAATCACATCTTCATTAACTTTTCATCAATTTTTAATGTCTCACCTGAAGATGTCGAGGCTGCTTTTGGTGGATTTTTAGAAAGATTTGGTAAAAGACTGTTAAGATTACGTGTTTCATCTGCTGAAATTCGTATTATCATCCAAGATCCAGAAACTGGCGCTCCTGTTCCCTTACGTGCTCTAATCAATAATGTGTCTGGTTATGTTGTTAAGTCTGAATTATATACTGAAGTGAAGAATGCCCAAGGTGAGTGGATCTTCAAATCTCTTGGTAAACCTGGTTCCATGCATTTAAGACCAATTGCTACACCATATGCTGTCAAGGAATGGTTACAACCAAAACGTTATAAAGCTCATTTAATGGGTACTACATATGTATATGACTTCCCTGAATTGTTCCACCAAGCTGCTATAACCATGTGGGAAAAGTCCCCTGTAAAACATAATGATGCTAATGCTAAGAATAAAAAGCATTCTTTATACAACAGGGATGATTTATTTGTCTCCCATGAATTAATTGAAGATGAGAACGGTGAATTGACTGAAGTAGAAAGAGAACCTGGTGCCAACTCTATTGGTATGGTAGCATTCAAGATTACAATGAAAACTCCAGAATATCCACGTGGTCGTCAATTTGTAGTTGTAGCCAATGATATTACATTTAAGATTGGTTCATTTGGTCCAGCTGAAGACAAATTTTTCGCCAAAGTGACACAGTATTGTCAAAAGCGTGGTATTCCTCGTATTTACCTAGCCGCTAACTCTGGTGCTAGAATTGGTATTGCTGAAGAATTGATTCCATTATTCAAGGTTGCTTGGAATGATGACGATGATCCAACAAAAGGTTTTGAATACTTATACTTGGATGATGATGGAATAAACATGTTGAAGAAATACGGAAAGGAAGCTTCTGTTGTCACTGAAAGAATAGTCGAATTTGGTGAAACCAGACATCGTATTACTGCAATTATTGGTGCTGATGATGGTTTGGGTGTTGAATGTCTAAGAGGTTCAGGTTTAATTGCTGGTGCCACTTCAAGGGCTTACAAAGACATTTTTACCATTACTCTGGTTACTTGTAGATCTGTTGGTATTGGTGCATACTTGGTAAGATTGGGTCAAAGAGCTATTCAAATTGAAGGTCAACCAATTATTTTAACCGGTGCCCCCGCTATTAATAAAGTTCTAGGTCGTGAGGTCTACACTTCCAACTTACAATTAGGTGGTACGCAAATCATGTATAATAATGGTGTCTCTCATTTAACTGCTTCAGATGATCTTGCAGGTGTTGAAAAGATCTTACAATGGTTATCATACATACCTGCTAAACGTGGCATGCCTGTACCAATCTTAGAAACAGAAGATTCTTGGGATCGTGATGTTGAATATGTTCCAGAAAGAAAACAACCTTATGATGTAAGATGGATGATTGAGGGTCGTTTCAATGATGAAACAGGCCAATTTGAAACAGGTTTGTTTGACAGAGATTCCTTCTTTGAAACATTATCTGGTTGGGCTAAAGGTGTTGTAGTAGGTAGAGCTAGACTTGGTGGTATTCCAATGGGTGTTATTGCTGTAGATACCCGTACAATTGAGAACGTCATTCCGGCAGATCCTGCAAACCCGGATTCCACAGAGACTATGGTTCAGGAAGCGGGTCAAGTTTGGTATCCAAATAGTGCTTTCAAGACAGCCCAAGCAATTAATGATTTCAACCATGGTGAAGAATTACCATTAATGATTTTAGCAAATTGGAGGGGTTTCTCTGGTGGTCAAAGAGATATGTACAATGAAGTATTGAAATATGGTTCTTTTATTGTTGACGCCCTTGTAGATTATAAACAACCAATCATAGTTTATATCCCACCTACTGGGGAATTAAGAGGTGGTTCTTGGGTTGTTGTTGATCCAACTATTAACTCTGATCAAATGGAAATGTATGCAGATATCGAGTCCCGTGCAGGTGTCTTGGAACCTGAAGGTATGGTTGGTATTAAATATAGACGTGAAAAATTGTTAGCCACAATGGCACGCCTTGATCCTAAATGTAAGAGTTTACGTGAACAATTAAGTGACAAGACATTAGATGAAACTAAACATCAAGAGATATCCTATGAATTAGGTAAACGTGAAAAACTACTATTACCAATCTACAATCAAATCAGTGTCCAATTTGCGGATTTGCATGATAGATCTACTAGAATGAAAGCCAAAGGTACTATTAAGAGTGAATTACAATGGAGGGAAGCACGTCGTTACTTCTTCTGGAGAATTAGACGTAAATTGAACGAAGAATATCTAATTAAGAGGATGAATGAAATTTATGGTGAAAATAACAGTAAGATACCACGCCTAGATAAGATTTCAAGACTAAGATCATGGTATGATCCACAAGTGAATGTCGAAAATGATCGTGAGGTGTCAAATTGGATCGAGGCCAATTATAATAAATTAGATGAAAACATCAAGTCATTAAAGATGGATCATATAGCACAAACAATAGCACGTTCAATGAGACAAAATCATGATATTACAATGGACTCATTAGTTGAAGTAATCAAAATGTTATCAGAAAAGGATAAAGAAAAGATTTTAAAATCATTAAACGGTTAAGAATATTGTATATAATTATATTTCTCTCTATATATGTATACGTATTCATATATTATGAATTTCTACTTATTTTTATTTTTATTATTTATTTGTCAAACATTGCTTATATAATGGTTTGTTAAATTTTATAGCTATTGTATTTCTCCTATGATGATGCCTTGTACATGGAATATCTGGATGATAACTCTGATCATTAGTACTATTAATATCCGATTCTGTAAGACTATCAATCATATTTCTATCCATATATATTGGCTCAGTAAATCTTCTAACCAACGGTGTGGCCATAAGGTTATGGGTATCAATACCAGCAGTAGCATCAGTAAAATTAGATTTAAACTGTATCGTGTCTGCCATATTCCGACATTGTCCCAAATCTGTTAAATTTGGATATATTTTTGTTTTTGGAATATAATCATGGTTATGATTATGATTATAATTATGATTACTGTTGTTGGTATTTTGATTCGAGATGTTTAGTACTGTTTCAATAATATGCAAAGATGGAGATACAGACATGGGATGCATTGTTGGAGTAGAAGGTGAAGATGTCAAAGACGATATTGAAGGCTCTGATTCATTATTTTTATCATCTTCGTCTGTAGTATCATTAATACTTGTATTATTGTTCTCAATATTTTGATAATGTATTGTAATATGTGCATCAACGGGATAATTTGAATATAAAGCGTGATTGGAATTATTGCTCATCTGGATGCTTATTGTATATGAATATGAATATATAAAAGAATATTAAATACATACAAAAAAGAAAAGAAATAGAATAATAGTAATTATAAAGGATGGAATTTCAAGATTCTGTCTTATTATTTCATTAGATCTAATATATGTGTAGTGGTTGTTGTGTATTTAATTAGCAAGTAGCTCTCTAAAAAAAGAGAAAAAAAGGAGAAAGAAGGAAGAGTATATCTTACAAGTAATACTAAACAAAAATATGAACAAACCAAGACTATAAAATAGAAACAGCAACACGGAGTATACATATATACATATTTATGTAATTTAGCGTCTTAACAGAAATCTTTCCCCTTCCGTATATATATATAATCGTTAATTTTTTCTTTGCTCCTCTCTTTTTCTGCTTATCTCTATATGCATTACTAATATTGTTTTCGATAGATAGAGTTGCATGCAGTGGCGTATAGAATAACATCCTGTAAAGCAAGAGATGTCTTTATCCATAATCTAACCACACTCACTCACCTATCAAGCTCAATCTCTCTTCACCCCTCCCTCATCGCATTACCCCTTAATGAGTTCTTTCTTCCCCCTTCCCCATCCCCCGCATTTAATTTGGATTGATTTCCTCCATACAAAAGGGAGAAATCACTAAAAAAAAAAAAGAAAAACAAAAAGCAAAACATCTGCACTTTGCTCTGCTGATATTTTGTGCTCAACACCTACGGTTTGGGAAATTACACCACTGTTGACGGCAACCCCCCCCTTAACATTTTTCGTATGAATAAAGAAAGATGTCATGTAAGAAAAAAACATCCCTAAAGAAAAATTTATGAAAATCGATCACAACCCTACAGTAAACGAACATGTGTCTAAACTTTTCTTTTAACTGAATTCCAAAACTTTTTCCTTTGAACGAAACAAGTCTTAATCTATACATTGTTGTATAAACGATACTAAGTACACAAAGATGCATAATGAGAAATCGACTGATAGCTATCCATTTATGAATATGTACAAGTCCTTAAAAAAATGTTTTTTTTCTTTTCGTTGACTTGTTGAATGTTCCATATTGCTAGCCTTCAAGCAGCATACATAAAAATGAGAGTTGTAAGCAGATATTCCAAATGAATTTCTCATAGATTTATTGCAAAAAAAATAAATAAAAAAATTACCTAAAGTCGAGTTACACTATCAAGCTCTCTTAGCGTGATTTACTCATAGTCCAGGTTTTATGTAAAAATCTGCGTAAATTGGATGAAAGCGAACGATATGTAGAAACTCTATACTAGGTTTTATCTTTTAATAATAATAATAATAATAATAATAATAATAATAAAAGAATATCGATATTACTTGTTTAATGCTGTGTAAAAATTGATCTTTCAAACCTAGGCATGTTCAACGATATTATATAAAAAAAGTAAACTAAAAGAAATAAGGTTATTTGTGATTGTCTTCTAAGGGTTAAATGTCACTAGATTCTTGTACACAGAAAATCTATCATATATATAAACCCTAAGTTGAGTTCTCCGATCTTTTGACAAAAACCAAAAAAAAAAGAAACTATAAAAAAAATAAATACAAAAGGAGATACAATTTTTTTGCCCTAATAAAAAATCCTAAAAGATCCTAGGGCTTGAAAGCAAAATGTAGGGGACATTTTATTTTGCATCAAGAAAGAGTGCAAATATACACTAGGGTGGAAGAAACAGTGCTATTTACAGCTGCGGATTCCCATTGTGTTTTCACACCTTTTCAAAATTATTAGCTATATTTTAATCAGTGATTCCAATAAGAAAAAAAAAAGAAAAATTTGATAGGGCTGGTTACATACGAAAAGATAAAAGATAAAAAATAAAAAAAAAAATAAAAATTGCAGACATCTGTGTATAAGAAGCTAAATATGATGGGATTAATATTTATGAGGATTATAGGGCAAGAAATCAAATTACAAAACAAAAATTAGAAAAAAAAGACAACATTTCTTCCAATCTTACTACAATTCCACAAACTACTTCCTTCTTTCCGTTACAGCTTCATTTGATTCACTGAAAAGACGTAATAGAAGAAAAATAATTGCCGTAGTTACCCTCATTCGATCAATCTTTGCGGGTAACCAGAATATGTGATTTATAGAATTTTTCTGCATCAGGAAAAAGAGGGAAAAAAAATCGAGAAGAAACAGGAAGCTCAAATATGTTGTTAAACATCCAAACACCCCAAAGCTCCGATTATCCAGATAGCATTTTTTACTTTTTTAAATATATACTCTTTTTTTTTCTCTTCCAAGAATATCATGTTGAACGTATTGAGATCTTTACGAACCGGTTTCTTCACTTCGGATTATTATGTATTTATTTACAAAAGGTGTTATTCCTTTTTCTTTCCTCAAACAAATGATTCTTGACAATAGTATTTTCACTTTGGGTGATACTCTTTATCTTCGAGAATAATTTCGCTCAAACAACAAACAAAAAAAAAAGAAAAGAAAAATACATTCCTTTTCTTTTGTTCTTTTGTTTATTCCTCTCGATCTTACAAAGTGAGTGATTGAAAACTTTTATTTTTACTTTTTTGTTTGTGGTAGTTAGTCACCGATAGCGATCCAACGTCCATCACACATTGTCACCATAACAGTGTTTCTTTTTTTGTGCATTATTTACCATAAGCTATCACTTGTCATTTCTCCTCCTCTACTTACTGAAAGCTTTCTTTACTTTTTTTTCATCTCTCATCCATTTATATATACACATTTTCATGATGATTTCAATCACTGCGTTCTCAAAGAACCACTTTTTAACCTCGTCAAGCAACTCTTCTTTCCTCTCATTTTCTTTCCTTTCCGATTGAGAGGTTTCCTTCGTCTACTTCTTTTCTAGATTTTTTTTTTCTCAATACGTTGTTTTCCTTTGACCTTTCTCGCTTTTTTTTTCTGTTTTTTTTTTTCTTCTAGTGTGCAATTGCCTGTTTATCTCGATCTTTTCTTTTATATACAACACTTTTTGGTGTAATCCTCTTGGGCAATTACTGTTTTATAAACTTTCTTCCAGGTTACTCTTTTCTTATCTACCTTTTCAAAACTCTTTACATGCTGTTATATTCGTTTTTTACGTACTCTTATTACTTAAACTTGTAGAAGTTATCTTTCCCTTTCCAATTCTCTTTTGATATAAATTAATCAATCAATCAATCAAAAAAAAAAAAAAATAATAATTAAGATCTGGAAAGAAAAGAAGATACATAAATATCTGTCTATCTATTTTTTTTTTCTTTTTTTTTTTTTTGAGATTTTATTTAATTGTTATTATTAAAAGCCTCATATCACATTAAGGATGTCTGTTACAGAACCAATCGTTAATGGGACATCATCCGTCACCATTAACGCTTATTCTAAAGATTCTTTCCAAAAGGCTGTTGAATTCTATGCCAAGTTTCTAGAATTGGAATGTTCATCAAAGAATGATACTTTTGTTATTTTATCTAATGGTCTAGTCTCTTTGAACATTGTTTTATTAGAAGACTCCAAAAAAGATAAACAAGCTAATGAAAAGATTAAGTTCTTGGAATCTATCTCTAAAACCCAAGACTGGAGGAGCCATGTTTCTCAATCTTTAGTTTTCAACACCATTGACATCGTCTCTTTACAAAGTGCTTTACAAACTTTACAATTCCCATCTCAAGTTTACCCCTCTCCTCTATCTCCAATGGAAATCTACACTATTGATCCAGTTGGTAACATCGTTGGTGTTACTTCTACTAAAAATGCTGTTTCCACTAAGCCAATCAACAACAATGGTAACGACAGCTGTGTCAGCATCTTAAGCTCTTCTACTACCACTACCAGATCTCCATCCGGTTTACCAACCCGTGTTCATTCTTTAACTGATTTGTCATACCGTATGAACACAACAGATGCTTACCCATCTTTGCCAAAACAATCCTCTTCCGCTTCTACCAACGTTGATGGTGAAAAGAAGGCTATTGCTGTCATGACCTCTGGTGGTGATGCCCCAGGTATGAACTCCAACGTCCGTGCAATTGTCCGTTCTACTTTATTCAAAGGCTGTCGTGCATTCGTTGTCATGGAAGGTTACGAAGGTTTAGTTCGTGGTGGTCCAGAATACATTAAAGAAGTCGGCTGGGAAGATGTCCGTGGTTGGTCCACCGAAGGTGGTACCAACATTGGTACTGCTCGTTGTTTAGAATTCAGACAACGTGAAGGTAGATTGCTTGGTGCTCAACACTTAATCGAAGCTGGTGTTGATGCTTTAATTGTCTGTGGTGGTGATGGTTCTTTAACCGGTGCTGACTTGTTCAGATCTGAATGGCCATCTTTAATCAAGGAATTATTAGACACCAACAGAATCTCTCAAAAACAATACACACGTTATCAACACTTGAACATCTGTGGTACTGTTGGTTCTATTGATAACGATATGTCTACGACTGATGCCACCATCGGTGCCTACTCTGCTTTGGACCGTATCTGTCAAGCCATCGATTACGTTGAAGCTACTGCCAACTCTCATTCTAGAGCTTTCGTTGTTGAAGTTATGGGTAGAAACTGTGGTTGGTTAGCTTTGTTAGCTGGTATCGCTACTTCTGCTGATTACATATTTATTCCAGAAAAGCCAGCTTCTAACGGTGAATGGGAAGACCAAATGTGTGAAATTGTATCCAAACACAGATCCAAGGGTAAGAGAACTACCATCGTTATTGTTGCTGAAGGTGCCATTGATGCTGATTTGAACCCAATTACTCCAAAACAAGTCCACAAAGTCCTTGTTGATAGATTAGGTTTAGACACAAGAATCACCACTTTAGGTCACGTTCAAAGAGGTGGTACTGCTGTTGCCTATGATAGAATGTTAGCTACTTTACAAGGTGTTGAAGCTGTTAATGCTGTTTTGGAATCCACTCCAGAAACTCCATCTCCATTAATTGCTATCAATGAAAACAAGATTACCAGAAAACCATTAGTGGAGTCCGTTAAATTAACAAAATCTGTTGCTGATGCAATTAAAGCTAAAGATTTCAAAAAGGCTATGTCTTTACGTGACACTGAATTTGTAGAACACTTGAATAACTATATGGCTATTAACACAGCAGACCATGTTGAAGCAAGATTACCAGCTGAAAAGAGGTTAAAGATTGCTATTGTTAACGTCGGTGCTCCAGCTGGTGGTATTAACTCTGCAGTATATTCTATGGCCACATACTGTATGTCTCAAGGCCACAAACCATATGCCATCTACAACGGTTGGTCCGGTTTAACCAGACATGAATCTATTAGATCTTTGAACTGGAAAGATATGATTGGCTGGCAATCTCGTGGTGGTTCTGAAATTGGTACTAACAGAGTTACCCCAGAGGAAGCTGATATCGGCATGATTGCTTATTACTTCCAAAAGTACCAATTCGATGGTCTTGTAATTGTCGGTGGTTTCGAAGCTTTTGAATCCTTAAACCAATTACAAAAGGCTAGAGACTCATACCCAGCTTTCAGAATTCCAATGGTATTGATCCCAGCTACATTATCTAACAACGTTCCAGGTACAGAATACTCCTTAGGTGCCGATACTGCCTTAAATGCCTTAATGCAATATTGTGATATTGTTAAACAATCTGCTTCCTCTACTAGAGGTAGAGCCTTCGTTGTTGATGTCCAGGGTGGTAACTCTGGTTACTTAGCTACTTGTGCTGCATTATGTGTTGGTGCTCAAGCTTCCTATGTTCCAGAAGAAGGTATTTCTTTGGATCAATTACAACAAGATATCAACAGTTTAGCTGAAGCCTTTGAAAGATCTGAAGGTAGAAACGGTTTTGGTAAATTGATCTTAAAGACTACTAACGCCTCCAAGGCTTTAGCAGCTGAAGATTTAGCCAATATCATCACTGATGAAGCTAACGGTAAATTCGACTGTAAACCAGCCTACCCAGGTCATGTCCAACAAGGTGGTTTACCATCCCCAATTGATAGAACTAGAGCTACCAGACTGGCCATTAGAGCTGTCGATTTTATCGAAAAATCTCAAGATATTATGGCTACCTCTCGTGCTGCTAATGACTTTTATAATAATGAAGATAAGCAAGTGGAGAATACTGCTGCTGTCTTAGGTATCAAGGGCTCTCACATTGTTTTCACTGGTATTAGACAACTTTACGACTTCGAAACTGCTGTTTCCAAAAGAATGCCAAAGGTTATTCACTGGCAAGATACCAGAGCTATTGCTGACCATTTAGTTGGCAGAAAGAGAGTGGATTAAACCGAAGATATAGAGATGATAAAGGAAAATATAACTAAAGTAATATGCTTAATGTTTTATTGATATTTTATTTTAATTTATTGATTTTTTTTATTTTTCACAAATAATAAGAAAGAATTGAGAATCAATTGAGATTATGTTAATTAGTCAGCTTTGAATTTCTTCTAACTACGGTTATATATAATGTCTTCCAATTAATGTTTTAGTTGATTCTCGTTCTCTTTCTTATAAAAGCAGTAATAATAAGTATTTTTATTATAAGTTTTTATGTTTACGTTTTATCTTTTATTTAATTTTATGTATATGATATAGAGAATGAAATAAGAATTTTTAAAAAAAAAAGATTTGTATAAATTCTACTTAGATGTTATGTGATCTTGTATTGTTTCGATTACTTCAATTCTATATAAATATATTAATGTATAAATGCATTTTATATCAATTGATTAAATGGGAAATTCGCTTATTCTATAGTTCACAATAGTTATATCTATATATTAGAATATTCACTAACGTTATTATATTTTAAAACTTACTCAAAGAGTGGAATCTTATAAATAAAAAAAATATGAAAAATAAAGCAACTTAAAGAAGAAGAGGATATAGTAGAGCAAACGAAAATTAAATGTTTCACAGTCAGTATAAGAGAGTTCAAATCACATAAGCATACATAAAAATATTTTATTGTACATACCAATATATGGTCATATTTAAACAAAATTAATCTTTTAATCCAAAGAGTTTTCAAACAATATACTGTAGGATTATTCAATCCTTAAAATAGTAAAAGGTAATATATATAATTCTTAATTGCATATCAAATGAAAAAAAAATCAATACACAGTGTCCTGAAAGGTAAATTAAAGTTTAATAATAGTAATAATATTAATAATATAAATAATATAAATGATGTTACTGATACTAGTAACATTACAACAACCTTAACTAACAAATCTCATAGAAATTCAGTGGAAAATAAGTTAATAAATCGATCATCCTCACAAAGAATCTCTTTGTTTAAATATCCACATGTAGAAGTAGAGGCAAATTCCTCAGAGAGTAGGATACCGCCTAGATTTTCAAATAAGCAAAATAAATCTAAATTATTGGCAAGAGGATCAATTGAAATATATGAAATTAGAACAATTAGTTCAAGATCTTTTTTTCTCAGTGTTGGAAGACACGGAGAATGGATCCATCCAATGTTACCTAAGTTGAGGATACGACGTATTATAGATCCTAACGAATTTTATCTTTTTATTTCATTTTCTAATCCTGATCGAGTATGGAAGATTAAATTTATTGAATATGATGAAATCAAAATTAACAATGAAATAATTAAAGATTTAGAAACTGTGATTACTGGGATATGCCAATATTCATGTGTGAAATCCTTAGATTTGTCATCCGTTGAAATATATGAAACTAATAATCAAGTCATTAAGGGACAATCAGCGCAACACAACAGTGAGGAAACAGATGAAAAAGAAGATGAAGAAAACCTAGATGAATTAAATTACTTATTAGAAACTGAGACAGATAATAATATATCTAATGGTAATATAAATAAAATAGAAGAAGAAGAAAAAATATGGTGTAGTGATGAGACAATTAATATTGAAATAAATACTTCAATAAATGATGCATTTAGAAGGGCGATGAATAATGTAATACCTCCGTGGGATCATAATCCAGATACTAGTTACAATGAACTTATATCTGCTGCTACAACAACAAGTAGTACTAACAATGATTGTTTGCATATTCCTAAACGAAAAAATAATTCAACATCAAGAAGAAGAATTAGTCTATATATTCCATCATCTTCTAATAATAACAGTATTAATGATAAGAATTTTGATAACTACTCCAGCATTACATTTTTGGATCAAAAAAATTTAAGTCGACGATCAATCTCCATCCTTTCCGATTATGAAACATTAATATCCTTGCATGATCTTAAATTATGATTAAATCATATAAGATATTTATTGACATACACAGTTATTATATACAGATAACATAAATATTTATATATACGAATTTAGTGTATATATTAACATGAATGAAAGGGAATGATAATTTTAAGACAATAATCATAATACTTTGTTATAACTAATGTGACCAAACAAAACAAAACAGAAAAAGAAACAACAGTAATAAATGCACAAACGTAAAACAATTTAGAAAAATAAAGATAAGAATTGTTAGTTCAGAAAAGTTAAGAACTTTATTTTTCTAAACTTGTTATAGTTGAGAAATCAACTATTACCATATACACACATATACGTATACACATATATGTGTTAGTGTATATTATTATTATTGTTATTATTGAACTGGGGCTTGTAATGGGTTACCATCAGCATCCAAACCTTGTTGCATCATTAACAATTCTTGGTTACCAGCAGTTTCGAATTGCAAACCACAACCCACTTTATTTTCGTTCTTCAAATGATCAATTTCACCACAGAAGAGAATAGATAATGTTGGTAAAACTTTTCTTTCTAAGAAACAAGCTACTTTACCATTAGAATCTATAGTACCACGGTAAATAGATTGTCTGTATTCATATTTTGCACCAATAGTGGTGAAACCTTCGACAGTTGGTTGGATACCAATCGGAGTACCAGTCATTGGATCATTGATGGGTAACATAGAGGCTTGTAATGTTGTTTCAATAGCAGCTTCTACGTTAGGACTGACTTTTTTCCAAAAGGAGGCAATCAAGGAGCCATTAGCTTGTAATTGACCAGAGAAGATCCAATCTTGCTTAGAGGAGACATAACGAGTCAAATATGAAACACCTGCGTCAGGTGGTGAAGAAGGTTGAACCTTTGAGTAAAGAACTTCCAAACCAAGGGAAAAATTGCGCGTGACACTTTGTAATAGGGATGCCACGGCGACACCGGAGAATTCGATGTTACCATTCTTGTTGTTGATGTTAAAGGATGGGTTTAAAGTTTTAAAATTCAAAGAATAATCTGAGCCTTGATAATCTTGTTCCAATTGACACATTGAAGGTTGACCATTAGCGATTTGTAGATTCATCTTTGAAATGTTATTCTTATTCCAACCATAATTTAATCTACCAGATAAAGAGTAGTCATTATCTATGTTACCCTGAGCAAAAAGATTATCATTAGCAAACAAAGCAGAAAAGGCATAACTTGGTAAAGATTGAGAACCAATTGAGAAAGTATGAGAGGTTTGAAATGCAGGGTTTAGGGAGAAAGCCTTATTTAAATCAGCTCTTAACCCTGTGAAGAAATATTGTTGTAAGAAAACGTCACGAGAGACTTCTTTATTTAAATTTTCGACAGTACCAGGATTAACCAAACCAAGGGATTTTCTATGGTCATTCAATTGTCTGTAGGTGTCAATAATGAAACTTGAAATTGGATTTGAGGACCAAAAACTGTTTTCAGTTTGTTCTTTAGTCATTGGAGAAACATCTGGATTAGTTGGTAATTTATTGATATCAATAGATGCGACTCGAGTAGGGTCAGACATGTTTGCCAAATGTGGAATTTAGGATTGAGATTGATTTGTCCTGCTTCCTTAGGGATAGAGTGGTGTTTATATGTGTGCTTTAACAAGACTACAAAACAAAAGTGGTGAAACAAGAAAAGGATGAAAAAAAAAAGGTAAGTTTTTAAAATAAAGGAATACCCATTTTTTCAAAATCAGTAATACTAACGACGAGAGTGACAATAATTACGCAAACCGAACAGATGAACACATACATAGACCTACTCTGTGCTATGTAAGCACCAAGCACCAACCATCCACTGTTGTTTCTTCTGCGACACTGCGACTCTCGCCATTTTTGTTTCCCTCCAAACTGAAATAGAATTGAAGAGCACGTGACAAACAAAAATCAGAAAAAAAAAATAAAATAAAAAAATAAGCCAGGAAAAGTTTTCTTTATTTTTTTTTTATTTTGGTTTTTTCCCCGTAAAAACCACGTGAACAAAAAAAGGAGAAGCCGTACAGAATGAGATACAAAGCAGTATACGCTTAGTAATCATGATTACTACAGCTAATGGAATAAAGTGAATCATCTAGAGCATAATGAGTTAATTATAAACAAATAATTAAAGAAAAATACTTTGATCTTTAGTGCACTACATATCTATATCTGTATCTATATATATGTGTGTGAGGAGAAAGAAGAGGGTGTAAAAAGATAAGTACAATGCTTAAAACTTTCTATTAACCAATAAATTCTTACCCATATCCTTTGCAGTCAAGTAAACTGTACGGTAAAGTGTGTACAAATCTAAAGTAGAAGAAAATGTGTCCAAGAAACCAAATGGTAACATACATGGAATCCAACCTTGAGCCAATTCCAAAGCAAAGGATCCACTTGGCATACTGTATTGCTTTGCGTATCCACTCTTTAAATGATGTGTCATCCCAGGCTTATAAACTTCGGGTTTTGTAGCGAATGGGTATGCAGCAGTTTGAATTCCATGTATAATAGTAAAGTAATCGTCCGCATAATGAACACCAGTGTGACCTTCTGTACCTACTGCTGTACCAAAAAGGATAACATATTCTGATATAGAAGCATGAAGAATCAACATTTGTCCCATAGCACCACCTGCATTGTTGAAGACCCAGTCCTCCTCGACATATGGATTGATGTATTCTTCACCGTAGTGGCTAGCTAATGCATCTCTTACATCTCTTAGCAAATTTTCAACGTTAATTTCATTGGTGACTGTGGAATTCCCCATAGTTTCAACATTATTATATTTCATTAATACACCGTTAACTATTTCATTTAAAGTCTGTGGATCAAATATATAATTGGTTGGTAACCAGACATAGAAGGCCCAATCCATGACATATTTAACACTAAATAAAACGACAGAAATCCAAAGTAAGGATAGTAACTTCATCTTTAAGGGTAATGGTAAGGATGATGGTGATATAAATATAAATAAAAAAAATATATATTTATGTATGTGTATAGATGTGAGCTATTTGTTATTTGGTTCAGGGTATGTAGAAAGTGTGTACTAGACAAGGCATAACAGGAGGAGACAAGCTGCAATACGATAAAGTTGACAGAAGAATACAAACAAACACGTACATACACACACACACATATATATACATATATATGGATCATACGTTCATATAAGGGAAAGAGAAAAAAGGAGAATAGATAGAAAAAAAATAAAAATAAAAGAGAAAGGCAAGTATTTTAACGACATTAGCAAGGAAATAAATAAAAAAAACGAAAATAAGTCAATCCAGTAGATTTTATTAGAAAGAACAGAAAGATATCGCAGCTCTTTTGCTCTAGCAACCTAATGAATAATAGTATTGATATCACAAATAGTATTAACCATCAGCAAATCTTCTGTGTGATTGTAGATTAACATGTAAGTATTACAATTTCTAAGTCGACCTTACCTTACTTAACTTTGAGTCTGAGAGATATCACCGAGAGATCCTTGAAATTTCATTTCCTATGTCTCTCATTTAACGGACAAGAGGTTTCGAAGTCGTTTCACAAAAATTCCGTTTACTTGTTTACTTGTTTATTCTATTCTAGTCTATTATTTTGATTGCTTCTTTTCCTTCTTTCTCTAAACGAGACCAATTTGGTAAAAGTGTACAGAGAAGTCGAGATTAGGATCTTTTCCAGGAAAAAAAAATTGAACCTAGATTTCCTTTTTGGAACATATATATTAATATAAATCTTTTTCCTTTTTTTTTTTTTCACATTTGACCCTATTTCTTCCTATTTTTTTAATGTTTCATTTTTAAGTTTAATATTTTTACCCTAAGTAAATATTTGCGAAAGACTATGAAAAGTGTAAGAGCAATAACATACCCAACACAGAACTACTAATCCTACTTAATCCATTATTTAATTTTGTTAAAAATTAAATTTTGTAATAAGAGAAATATTTATTTCTTTCTCCGCCTCCAGCCTCTTTTTTCTATTTTTCTTTCATTATATATTAATGTATTATTGTCTTTTTCAAGAAAGTATTAAAGTCATATACTGTTAAATATTGCTCTACAAAACTGTTCAATTTAACATGACCCTAAAGATAGATCTCTAGAAAAAATAGCATAATGATACATTTTCTATATACTTTGCCAAATTCCCCTATATAGAAAGCTTTTCTTTTCTTTTTTTTTTTTTTCAGTTGAAGACGAAACGAAAAATTCAAAATGTAAAACTGGGGTTCTTACTCAAAGATACTCACAAATTGTAAAATACGAAAACATTCCTATTAGGGTTGAAAAACCTATTTTTTCTAATTGACAGGAATATAAATATATATACATAAGTAATAAATAATATTATAACTAACTAATACATGCCACTTGGGATATGCTTTTCTTTTAGAAAACTATTATTTAATTTAATTAATTTACCAACAAAAAATATTAAGCTTAGTTTAGATGTGATATAACACTACATTTTGTATTTATCTATCGAATAAATATTCTATTTTATGCAAGTCAATATTTCCGTCTTTTTTTTTTTTTTTTTTCTCCTTAACCTGGGTTTTCTGACGAAACATTTTCAAACAAGCGTAAAAACTCGAATAAATCTGGAACACGTGCCCTTATTCCAAATTGAACAGAAAAGGGGAAAGAGGCAGGATGAATGGACAAAAGGACAAATACACCTCGTGATCTGTGACAAAAATTTTTTGCCATATGGGGAAATCCAGTAAGCTCTCCTTTTGTATTTTATTATAATAATAATCTCAAACGATCATCAGAGAGAAAAGAAGAAAGAAAGAAAAAAAAACACCAAAAAGAATTGAGAATTTTGGAAGTATAAAAGGAGAGGTACGGATGTTTGAGTAACGTTGAATTATGCACTGTTTTACTCATCATAATTACTAATACTTTTCTGGCATCCATCTTGAATCTTTTTGATCTTTTGACTCAATATTACATAATAAAGAAACTGTTGAAAACTATATCTATGATTATACAGCTACAATCCAGATACTATTTTTAGCTTATATATATATGTATGTAGGCTTACGGGAGTGTGGATGTGTGAAAATATAGATATTTCTGTAATTAGCACTTCTTGTTATGAATGAAGCACAAAGAGCAAAGATTGAAGCAAATAGAAAAAGAGCACTAGAAAGATTGAAACAGAGAGGTCTGTTAAATAATCTACAAGTCAAAACTATAGAAAGTAGGAATTTACCCATCCAACCACAATCTAATCCAAGTTCTAACTCTAGTCCTAATTCTAACAGAATCACTAAAAAACAAGTCAACCATGATTCTCTAACCACAATATCATTATCATCAAATAATAATAATAATAATAATAATAATAAAAGTAATAATGGTGAAAGGACTACTGATAATACTTCTCATGCCAACAAAAATGATGTTCATATCACAAATAAACCTAAAATACGCCCAACTGTGAGAACCAAAGATTATATTGATTTCGATTTTTCCACTATGCAGAATTTAAACGGTGGTTATATCAACCCAAATGACAAAGGTATATACAGTTATCACATAAATAGCAATACTGATGACTATTCTTATTACGAGGGTGAAAGGACTGCTCATTCGCATATCAAGACTTTAGAGGATTGGAAAGAGGAACAGAGACAAAGAAGAAACCTTTATGAAAACAAACCACCACCTGAACATATATCTCAAGCCATTAAATGTAGAGAATGTAGGATTAATATTGAAATGGATCCGATCTTGGATGATGTTTTTAAGTTGAATGTCTGCAAACAATGTTCAAAATCACATCCTGAGAAATATTCTCTCTTGACAAAGACTGAATGTAAAGAAGATTATTTTTTAACTGAGGATGAATTAAACGACAAGAGTTTGTTTCACAGATTAGAAAAACCTAACCCTCATTCTGGAACTTTTGCTAGAATGCAATTGTTTGTCAGATGTGAGATTGAAGCGTTTGCATTTAAAAAGTGGGGTGGTGAAGAAGGTTTAGATAAAGAATGGGAAAGGCGTGAAACCCTTAAAATTAAAAGAAAGGAGCAATTGTATCAAAAAGAGATCCAAACAATGAGATTAAAGACGAGAGCACAAGAATTTACCAAGAAATTGAGAGATAAAAAATATGGGAACTTGATTCATGAACATAAGTTTGGTGAAGCCGTTGAAACATACAAAGATGAGGAGGACAATACAATAATGAAACGACGTTGCATTAACTGTGGATTAGAGGTTGATGAAGTTGAAATTTAACAATAATATATATCTATAGATATATATTTACATACTTTAATATATAAAGAACAGTAATGAACCCAATCCAATAACCGAAGCTGATATGTACCAAAAGATATTTGACATGAAAAATGACTTAGATGGTTGTTTTATAGCATTTGTTTTATACTTATTCTCTAATGATCTTTTAACTAAATTACTTAAGGAATCTCTTTTTACCTTTGAATCAGTAGATGTTGACCCTGTACCACTTGTGGTAGTAGCAGTTGGATTTAATGTTTCTGTGGGTAACATCAATGGTGGTCTGTATGCCAAATACAAAGGTTGCAATGGAGCTCCATTGAATTGATATAATATGAGTTTATAAATACCATAATAATCATCCAACATAACTTCATACGATTTAAAAGTCTCTTCCTGAAAGTATCTGTTGTATGAGGAGGTACCATTATCCTTGCATGGGTCACTTACCAGTTGTCTTCCATCTACAGAGATCGGTGTCAATATTAAAGTTCCATTATCATAAATCTTGTATGTTCCATGCTGGAATGTCATTGCAGCAGAAGGACATGCTGGATTCCTTGGATTTCCAGATACCTGATATGAAGCTTCTTCAAACCAGCCATTCTCAGTAAAAGAATAGGAAATACCAGGCAAAGAAGGTTCAATTAATAGTTCATCTACAGGGTCGTAGAATCCTGGACCAGTAAACACTTGATTTGATTTAGATGACCATGTACCAACGATTGTCAAATTCGAATCTGTATTTTCTCTCTTAACAAGAGCATTATCATCATCGTCATTATTATTATTATTATTATTATTATCATTATATCTGTTGTTGTCATCTCCTTTTCTAATTTCAATGTTACTGGTGCTAGTACCAGTACTGCTGATATTGATAGAACTATCATGAGAGTCCTTAATTTGTGTATTATATGAACCATCATCAATAGCTAAAACATGTTGCAGACTATTTAAAGTCAATAATAACAACCTTATTAACGTAAGTATTGGAAACATAATATATTCTATATTCTTCTTTTCTTCCCCCTCCTTATTTTACACTTTATCAATCAACTAAAGATCACTTAGTAGTCGCAGTAATAAAGACTCCTAAACAGTACAAACATGTCTGTGTAACAATATCATGTTGAATTAAGTTACGCAGAGCTGCTTTTATTCTTTAAAGAAATTAAAGAAACAAAATCAAAAAATCTAAATTTAAAAAAAAATAAAATAAAATAATAAGAAACTGTTTCAGCTTTTATTGCTTTTTTTCTTTTCTTTTTTTTTTTTTAGAATATTTCCTTGAGATTTCCCCAAAGAGGAAATTTTGGAAAGTGCCAAGCCCTTTGAGATAATCTTTAACATGATTTCGTTATATCTTGTAGGCACACAGCTATATATTTCACCATTAGTGAACAACCAATTGACTAACCTATAAAAGATACCCCATACAACATCAATGTCATTATAGGATCTATGTAAAACTTTCAATTAGGGTATCTATGTAGTATATAGTTATACATATACATATGTATGTATCTTTTTCTGTCAGTAAAATTCATTGATGAATATCTTATTGGATATGATTGTTTAAAGAGTTCTGTTGGGAGGTCGTAGTAGCTCCCAAAATTGTAGACTCTTTCTTAAAAATGTCATAGTTGTTGTGATGGAATTTGGAACTAGATGAATTTGCATGAGACAATGATACAATTTTGTTGGTTAATACAACGTCGTTTTCTTTGTCATTTGTGTCATTTTTATTGACTGGAAATGTGAATAATTGTGGTGTAATAGGTGATGCCGTGTTGGTAGTAAACGATGTTGATCCATTTACATATGGATAATGATGATTACTGAAAATACTACTTTCAGTCTTATTGCCACTATTATGTATATTTGAAGTAATAGAAGAGACTGTATTGGTTATGGCATTGTTAATATTCGTAGTATTAACGTAATTATTACTAGCTGAAACAGTAATACTATTGGTACTGCCAGTTGAAATATTAAATTGTTGTTTGGATGGAGTTCTAACAGATAACGAAGGTGACGACTCAATGGATGATGTATCTGTGAAATGATTATTATTACTGTTATATGAATCGAAATATTGTGTTGATGGGAATCTGTTTCTTGTCACATCCATAATGTTCATCATTTGTAAGTTAGTGTAATATTCTTTCACCTTGAATATAAATGGTATAATACCATGTTTGTCTTTGTAAACTAATAATAAAGTTTGGGGAACGTTTATCAATGAATTTATAAAAATTGTTTGAATATTATCATGAATAGTTGATTTAGAATTAGAAGGAGATGACATACCCATGAATGGTGATAATGTTATATCTGTTGTTGCTTTTGTTGCTGTTGTTAATGATAATAAAGGAGAAACATCATGACCACCGAACGTATTAATTAGCTTAAATATCACTGATACAATGTCCTCTATATCATATTTCAATAAATCATATTGCCAACAAGATAAATCAATCAAGAATCTTTTCAGATTAATTAATTCAATTTTCAGTATTAATTCTTTATCTTCATTAAGTAAATCGTCGATATCATCCACTGTAGCATCAGTATCCGTAGAATCATGTGAGTGCCTCTTATTCTCCTCATTTTTTTGATTAGTGGTGATGGCAGTATTACTACCTGTAGCAGCAGTAATATTCGTATTGGGGTTATTTGTACAACGATTTCTATTTTGTAATTGAGATTGGTATAATTCATATTGAATTAAGCAATTTTCGTCTACATTTAAAATAAGATCATTGATCATTGGTTCATAAACATTCCAATTCAAAGTTTCCAAAATATGTAATTCCATTTGACAAAACATAGACTCATCAAAATGATTGTTCTTACCAAGGTTGCTATTGTGAGTATCATTAATATTGTTTTCATTGTTACAGTAGTGTACTAATTCAGACAACCTTGGTATCCTTGCTCTTGGATTTGGACCATAGAATCTACCACCAGTTGGGATGACATAATTATTGATGATATGATTACAACCACCATATGTCTTAGCAGCCAACCAAAGACAAGAAGCAAGAACCAATTTTGCTTGATCTCTCAGTATAATTCTCTTGGAGCAATACCTGTCATATAGTCTAGTTGCATGGTAAAAGATACCATTTGTCACTTTTGATAGAATGGATATTTTATATAAAAAACTAATCATTGACTGCCTTGTCAATTGCGGTACCATTTCTGGTTGTTGATCTATTAATTTAACATCAGGACGGAACTTTTTAAACTGTCTCATACAATCAATGGTGATATCCTCATTATATTCTTTGATGGTATTGAAATGTGATAATAGTTCAGAATTTGATAACTCAATAGGATAATATGTCTGTCTTGCTGTGACAATCAATCCCGGCATTATTCACACGTACACACACACAAGTATGGATAGATAGATAGATATATACAATTATATTTTCCGCCTCTTATTCAGCACTCAATATTGTTAACTATTATTTATAAAACTTTGATGTTACACAATCTACCTTCAGTGCATAAATAAGAATATATGCCAATTTTAAAATAGGTCTTAAGCCATATACAGTAAACAAACAAACAAACAAACAAACAAACAAATAAATAAATAAATATAAATATAAATATATATATATATTTATATATATTTATGGATGTATTTTTAACTGTTGCTAATCAGTCAGGAATAATATGTGTCACCAAAAAGATAAACAAAAAAAAAAGGAAGAAAAAGAACCAAAAACAATTTTTCTTTATTATTATTATTATTATTATTATTATTATTATTTAATTTAAAAGGCTGTTTCAGCTTATTACCAAATTTTCTCGCCTGTAATCTGCATCTAACGACACCAACGACCCCACTAATGGGTCATCACCACGTTTCTCTATGCCACTTTAACCAATTCACCTCCTCTTCTTGTTCCTTTACATTATGTTCAAATTGTTAAAACGATGGTAATAACCGAAAGAAAAAAAAAATAAAAAGAGTAAACAAAAGAAAAAAAAACTCCGTCACGAAAAACAAAAAAAAAAAAACACCGCGAAAATGAAGAACGAATTGAAAACATTAAGAACACGACGCAATAGGCAAAACATTTGGTGTTAGGGTTTATAACTTTACGAATCAAGGAAAGGGGAAGGATCACTTTTTTATTTTTTATTTTTATTTCTATTTTTTAGGTCTTAGAGATTGCATCACTTAGGGCTTTATTCCTTTTTTTCTCGTGTGTTAATTTGTTCAGTTGTAAAGTGTATTGATCCTTTATTATTCTATATTTTATCTGTATTTCATCTATCTCTGAATTGGAATTATCCAACTGATTTTTAAGCTCTTGTGATCGGATTATTAATGGTGGTGTTGTGTTAATAGTCAATTGGGATATCTCTTTCTCCAATGTATCAATTCGATCTTTATGACCCGCGATCTCCAAATTAAGATCGTCTATATCCTTTTGAAATTTTTCTCTCTCCAAAGCTATCTCATCTAAAGTTGACTTTAATTTAACATTCTGTGTCAAAAGATTATTAAGCTTAGTGTCCCTTTCAGACTTGAACTTTTCTAAATTCGGTACTAATTCATCCTTTTCCTTTGAACGTAATTTGTTTCCATTCTCTACTTTCAATTTATTTAACTCACATCTATACAGATTTATTTGTTCATTATAGCGCTTAATATCATTTACTAGATCAGTAGAAGGTTTAAAATCGTCCAGGATCTGCTCCATTTCGGTCTTTAAAGAGGTTTTCTTATCAATGAGCCTTAAATCCAACACGTTAAATAGGTCCTGGCACTCGATCTTATGTCGTAACGTCTCATTTGTGATGAACATCTTGTCCTTCTGTTCCAATTTGATTATTTCATCGTCAATGGATTGTATCTCGTCATCGCATAAGTTGATGTCTCTTGAGATTGAGTGAATTTCATCGTTCATTTCTGTTGTGTCTTTTGATAGTTGGATCAGCTCGATGTTTTGCAGTTGAGATATAGTTTTATTGATTTCTGAGATTGCATAGTTCAGTCTATTGATGTCATTCAGGATTTTTCTCTGTCTATTTTTAACCAATTCGATTGAAGTCGCGTCACCAAACGTTAACTTATTCTTATACGAAGGTCTCTTGGAAGATAGGGATGTATACACTGTATTTGTATTTGTATTTGTATTTGTATTTATATTTGTATTTGTAGTGGAAGTAGAAGTAGAAATAGTGGCGGTGCTTGAAGCATTATTATTGTTACTAGTAAAACGTCGATGATATGAAGTAGGATACGAATATTTTTTTTTATTTGTGACATCTGTTAACATAGCAGAACAATTATTATCCGATATTGTGGTTCTATCGTTATTGATGGGACTAGTACGACGGTTATTTATATTAGATGTATCATTTGTAGCTGTACTATATTTTAGTCTTTTATTCCCCACATTTGGAATCCTTGAATGCATCATACACATACATATACATACACATGGATAAATATAAATATAAATACTAATATATATATATATATATATATATATATATAGATCGATATGTGTATAGATATATATGCAGTTTACTTTACTGGACATATTCTATTGTAATATACACATACATATACACAAAAAATATATATATATAGAATATGTGATATGTGTATAGATTGTGTTACATCTTTGTTTCAGAAACCTGCAAGAAACAACAACGGATCAACCACTACTTCCTTGCCATCGCATGTGACACTCGAGAATGAAAGACGTCTGTCTGTGCATCCAACAATCATGACTTCATCCTCTTCCTCTTACAGTTTCTCTCACATGGTGACCTACCACCTGCCACTCTTTCTTTTCCCACTTAACAAAAAGCAAAAGTAAAGCACAGCAAAAAAAAATATAAAAAAAAAATGATATGGGAACAAAAAGAAACGAAACAAAGGGCAAAAAGTTGGAGAACCCACAACTAACAAAGGAAAACTAAAGGGAAGGCAGTTGTGTGAGATAGATATAAGTATAACCATAAGTATAAGTGTAAGTATATATGTGCATATTGTTGTTTAAAAGGTTGATATATATTTATAGTACTAGAAAAGTAACCTCTACCCCCCCTCTTCAATACACACTAAATTATGTCAAATTTGTTAGAATCATACGATGTGGAATTCAAGACGTTATATGAATCAACAAAATTGGAAATATCAAATGGATCATCAAGTAAGACCACAACAATCAGAAATTTAGAGATCAACAAAGATGATCTATTGGAGATCCTTGAACAAATGAACATAGAAGTCAATAACACTGGGTCTAGCACCGAGGAGAAATCCAAATGGAGGTCATATTTAAGGAATTTGAAGAATGATCTACAGAAGGATATAGTGGATCCACTGAACAAATTGATTGAGGACGAAAATAGAAATGTTCTGTTTAGTACACAGGGTGCCACTCCTGAAGTAGATAACGGCATATCCTATATGGACGAAGAACAGAGACAGCAGTTGTTAGATAGCCACCATATTCTCAACAAAACAAACAAAAGATTAATGGACGCACAAAGGGTAGCGTACGATACAGAACAGATAGGATCCCAGATCATGAACGATTTGCGTGCCCAAAGGGAGACTCTAGAACACTCACGGAATCATCTGTCTCAAGCAGATACATATCTGGATAAATCGGTGAGAACTTTAAGAGTGATGAGCAGGAGACTTGTTGCTAATAAAATCATTAGTTATTCCATTATAGCAGTGCTAATATTGTTGATATTGCTAGTGCTATATTCTAAGTTTAGGTGAACATATACATTTATAGTTGTATATACAGGATTGTATTATATTGTGTTGTATTATCCTATGTTATATTGTGTTGAGATTATGCCAAATCAGTAGTATCCATACATCCACAAATCACGTGCTGTGGCAATTTCTCGGAGAGGAAACTTTCTTTCTTTCTTTTTTTTTTTTTTTTTTTGTTAAAACTACATAACAAAACATAAAATATAATCTACGTATATGTTTACGTATTTGTATGCATAGTTGTATTTATGTTTGTATATGCTTATGTACATGTTATTCATTACCGTTTTGCGGGAGCTGACAAGAGTTGCAACTGTAACATATAATATACGACTCTATTAAGTTCCTTTCTCCCATACACACGTACACACGCATTTATACATATACATACCCATATAATACTCATACATATTAGAATGGATTTATTAGAAAATATTAAACACAGAGCTATTGCAAGAATTCAATCAATTGATCATAAACAGTTTTTTAGATTGGTTATCATCATTGGTGGGTATATATTGCTTAGACGTCTTGCTCAAAGAGAATTGGCTAAAGGACAATTAGCTAATCAGATTAAAGCAGACCAAAAGAGAAAGAAAAATCAGTTGATGGAAGGTACAGATGAGTTATACAATGATGGAAAACATGATAAAGAACCAACTGCATTCGGATGGGGTAATAAAACAAGATACAGAGTCAAGAAACAACAAGAAATGTTGGGACAAGCTATTGATAATTTAAAGAAAAGGCAACAACAGCAACAACAGTACTCTACAGCATATAATGATGATAGTGATGAAGATATTGCTGATTTGTTAGAAGATTAGGAAAGGTATTAAAAGCACGCACACTCATCTTTGCTTGTTTGTTTGTTTGGCTTTTTTTTTTGTTCTTTCCTCCTTTTTATCTGCGCCATGTAACGGTAGGTGTAAGTAATTTAGATGACTGATAGACCCTTTTATATACATTTATCTATATATTAACATATAAATTCAAATATTAATGTTAATATTAATATATATATATATGTATAAATACATACATGCCATTTTAATTTACTACTAGTAATTGTTAAATAATATTTCAACATCCTTACATCACACCAAGGGGGTAGAGATGAGTACAAAAAAATTTTTTTTTTTCATTCTATCTGTGATGTAGTAAAAAATTAGCAATATCAAAGGTTGATCTCATTTCATCTCATCTCATCTCATCTTATCCCATCTTGTCTCACCCTAATTTATAATGGTGCTATGTGATGTTGTTACACTGCTGTATTGTTGTGTTTATTATCTAATTGACCATCTTCACTTCAATAGGCATCCTTTATAATTGCTATTGTCTCATACTTAGCATACATTAACTATAGTGCATCAAATATATATATATATTATACATTAATAATGAGTTTTCGTGGTGGGTTCAGAAATGGGAATAGTGGTAACAACAGCTTCAATATTCCTGTAGGTATAGCATATCAAGATATCTTATCTCAATCTCAATTACATAACTCCGAAGTCCCTAAGTTAGCTCTACCAGTAAATAATCCAACCATATCATATAGAGAAAGACTGGTTGCCTCATACTGTATCACCCACTTAAATGACCTTAGTGATTCTGTGTTTAACCTAGATGATATTGGCAAAGACGATAAAAAGATAAAATGTTCAAGTTTTATCGAAGTGGATAACTCAGACGATATTGAAAGATACGGTGATAGATATCTAAAACATAAAAAAACATTCAATGGTGTCAAGTCCCTGACAGACCATCCCTTCGCTAAAGATTTATTTCCTGAAGAGTTGTATAACGTTATGGGTTTCAACAAGAAAAAATTGTTAAATTTGAAAAGATTTAAAAACAACAGTGCTGGAAGTAATGGAATCTTAAGTGGTAACGGCAACAATGCTGACGGTAGTGCTGATAGTGATAATATAAACGCTGATACTGATGGAAGTGGACAAGACAAACTTGGGTTATCTATGTTAGAGAAACTGAAAGAATTGGCCGAGGAAGTAGGCAATGATGTTGCGATTGGTGGTGACGTTAATGAGAATGATGATGATAATGATGAAAATAAAGAAAATCAAAGAAAATCTGTTATGGATGAAATTGATGAAGATGATGATTTTGAAGAAGATGAAGATGATGACGATGATTATAATGCTGAGAAATATTTCGACGATGGTGATGATGATGATGGATATGGTGACATTGGTGATGATGACAACGAACCTATATTTTAAATATTAACGTATTCCTTTCCCCCTTTCCCCCTCTCCCCCCCTGTATCTCTCTTTCTTTCGATACAAAATATTACCTATATATTTATTCAAGCCCTGATAGACATTCAGAGACATAGATACAGACACACATACTTATATAGATATCTTACAAGACTCGTAAGGAAGGGTACATATTATTCATATTACATTATTACATTCTTTGGATAACTGTTTTTTTTTTATTTTTTGTTTTTTTAATGTATGTTTTTTGTCACGTATCTAGTTATGTAATAATATCTCTATAAGTTAATAATCCATCTCCCATCGTTGTATTTCCTTCTCTCTCTTTCTCTATATGTATATGTATGTATATATAAACCTAATAGTGTGCTGGCGGAGATGGTCTTCTGATTGGTGAAAATGAACTTGTTCTGCTTCTATAAGTTGAAGATTGAGTAGGTAAATTAGGTAATTGTGGTGTTTGTGAGGGATTTACTTTCGATATTATTTTTTCATTAGGCAGTGGTGGTAACTGCATTTTCAATCTTGGTGATAATGATGACGATAAATATAACGAGGCATCTTCTGGTAAATAGGGTAAGCGTGGACCTTCGTTTCCTCTTGATGAACTCTTTCTACTACTATTTCTTCGCGACCCATCTACTGTAACACTTTGTTTATTGTAATCAGGATCTATGGGTGGAGTGGGTCGTCTATAAGAGTCATGTCCATTAACAATTATATTTCTATCATATTCATTATAATTTTTCTCTCCTTGATCTTCATCATCATCATCCTGTACTGATGTCACACCAATAGCCTTTTCTAAAGCTTCTATATCAACACCTTTATTATTATTATTGTTATTGTTGTTGTTGTTAACATTATATGTATGTATTGATCCGATCATTTCATCAGGTCGTGAATTCTTCTCTAATGATATATTAGGATTTTTAAAAATATTGATACGTTCTTTCAATTTTTTTAAGTTTGCAAAATGGAATCTAGTCTCTGCTGAAGTTGACGTTACTGTCGTATTAGAGGTGTCTTGGCTTAACATTGTATTACTTGTATCAACAGATGATGCAAAATTTGGTACACCAAATTGGTTGGTTTCAAAATTATGTTGGTTTGTATATCGATTATATTCACAAGGTGATAAGTTCCTTCTAGGTGAAAAACTGTTATCTTTACTATTAACATTGTCATGACTCATATTAAATCCATTAAAATTGTCAACACCATAATGCAGATTTCGTATCGATGGTGTCACTTGTCTCATTTCAGATGCATGCATATATTGTGGGGTATTTGATTGTGAAAAATTAGATTCGTCTATGCCCTTTTCATTAGTATGCGTGACACTTGTACTGGATATATTCTTGGTTTCAGTGGGTAATAATGGAATCGGTCTGGCTGCTACAGACGCATCTAATCTCATTGTTTCTTTATCGATTTTTTTCAAATGGTTTCTTTTCAAATTTGGTTTAAACGTCAATTCAATAAATATTGTACCAGCAAATTCATCGCCATTTCTTCTTAATTCATACCATGTACAATACCCATTTTTTGGATCAGCACGGATCCCATTCATTAAATCCACTTCACAACGTCCAATAGGTAGTGGAGACTTCTTTTTTCTATCACAATACACTTCTACATACATGACCGGTTTAACACTTGGTGTTATTTCAAATTTCTCCAAATAATCAAAGATTGGATTCTGACCAGCTCTAAATTTCACATCACTCTCTCTTGTCATATGGGCTATTCTTAACCTTAACATGACATTTTGCTTGTCTAATTTGATCAGGTTGGGTAAATCTCTTGCTTTACTTACATAAACATAAAGATAACCTTCATTTCCGCTCCAAATTTCCTCACTCATTAAAATGTAGTTTTGTAGCCACTGGCTTTATCAAAGAAATATCATACACAGGTGCTGTCTTCGTGATGGTTTTTTATTAAAAGAGTAATCAAGATATAGAGTTTGTAGCTTCTTTAAATTTTTTAGACATTTCTCTTTTTTCTTTGATCCTTTAATTATTTAAGTTGGATAATTTTTCAAAGGACAAAAAAATGTTACTGCACAAAAGAGTTAAAGAGTCGATTTCGCTCGAAAAGGCAAAAACTACAGGAATGCTGTCTTAGCTGTTTTGGTAGAAAAGTTTGATTTAACATTTATTCCCTCTATATAGAGTTGATTTTAAAACTCATGTGACTGCTATTGCAATTGTTGTTAATATTACATACAGTTTATGTATAGAGTTACTTATCTTTGATAACGAGAACCAGCATTCTTAGGTCCTTGTGGGAATGTAGTCTTATTGTCATTTCTATTAATTAACGGCTTATTATGAGTATCATCAGATCGGTTACTGCTGTTATTGTTATTATTAGTATTACTATTATTGTTATTAGTATTCATCCTTCTTACTGATGATGGTTGAATAGATGCAAATGAATGAGGTCCCACAGTGTTTAATCTTTTGTTACTTGGTACGTTATTGAAATCTTTCGGTGGTAAAGATCTTTTGAAACTGAATCTAGTGTCCTTTTTCATAAACTTATCCTCTTTAATGGATACATGTCTATCATTTCTACTAGAGTTATCGAATCTTGATCTATTAGGTCCCTTTGGTGGCATCCATCTTTCAGTATTTCTTAAATCATGTGGAGGTCCAGTTTTAGAATTATCATCGCTCATATTATCAAATCCTCTGGAATCATTACCATTTCTATATCTTTTTTCTGTTGGTTTTGTTGGGAGGTTTCGTGCTGGACTCGTTTCAACCTTATTAGCAGTTTTATCACCAGAATATCTTGATTGTTCTAATGATGCTCTCGAAGTATCGACAACTTTTGATCCAGAAGATAAGGAAGAAGCAGGCTGAGATGGAAGAGCAATAATTTTCTTAGATTTAGTTACAGTAGTGGTGTTATTGTAACGACTTGGTCTTTGGGATACTGGTATATTATCATCATACATGTCTTCCATAAGAGAAAGTTTTTGATTTGAGATATAAGTAATAGCATTTTTTAATGAATTTAATTGTTTGATAAAATCTGGGTTATTTGGATAATAAACTATCGAGGTAAACCAATCTTTCAAAATTTTGTGAACACTTTCTCTGAATTCTTTCAATGATTTATTTTGATCCTTGGATAATATTTTTAATTCTTTTTGCACTTTTTTATCGGGAATAAATAAAGATGCACTTTCTACATCGTTTATCTTAAGCGATTCAATAACATCTTCCATACAACTTTCCACTTTATGCATTTTCCATTCTAATTTCTTTGGTCCAGTGTCTTCCTTCTGCAGAGGTAGTTTAGTACCACTTGGTGCTTTAGGCAAACGACTTAATTTTTCATCTAAAAGCATTTTATCCTTTTCCTTTTTTTCTTCCTCTTCTTGTTCCTTTTGTCTTTGCAATTTGTTCATTTCTAACTTCTTTCTTATTTCAATTTCCTTTTGTTCATTAGCAAGTGCAATCTCATACTGTGCTATTTCATTTAATTCAGATTCGTACTCTTCCTTTTCTTTTACTTCATCTTCTGTCATCTCACAGAAATCTTCCAGCTTAACAGCAGAGTTTTTCAATCTTGCTTTTAAATGTCCAAGCAATGCATTTGTAGGTAATTTAATATCTTCTCTTTTTTCAGATAATAGATTTTCTTCTAAAAGAATAATTAACAAAGTTAGATGATTATCAATTACAGGGAATATTAAGGACAAATGTTTCATAAACTCAATCCCATTTCTGATTGACATATAATTTTTTGAACTTAAACAATTAACAATTTGTTTAACTATACTAGTTTGTAATTCATATATTTGACGATTATAAGAAGCAATACCATGAGAATTATCTTTTCTTTCCTTTTCGATAGAATCAAGGATAGTAAAGAAAAACATTCCAAGATTACCAGCTTCTGCATGTGTGCAACTAAATAATAACGCTTCCAATATATGAGATTGAATAAGTTCATTAAATATCATAATTTTGTCCTTAATCTCAAAAACTTGTAAAACAAAAATTGCAGAATATATAGCATCAGATGGAGAAAATAAAACTCTCGGAATAATAGCATATTGTAACAATGATTGGATTTTTTCAGTAGTGAAGGTTTCGAACCAATCATTGACTTTTTCTTTCAATAACCCTGAAGTTTGTTTGAAGACCCGTTGATGTGAAATAAATGCAATCAATATTTTTTTAATTTTATTATTAATTAAAAGCTTCTTTCTAGAATTTGCTTCTTTACGTTCCAAATCTTCTAGTTTATTCTTTAATTCATCATAAAGTGATTTATCAAGGTAGATATCATACAATGATAACTTCCAAAATGTTATGAAAAGATCTCTAGATAAATGTGTAAATTCAATATCGTGAAAAGCTGCTTTCTCTATCACAATATCAAAATTGATATCTGATTTATCTCTGTCTCCACTAGTTAATGTTTTATCATTGTCGTCTTCAGCATTCGCTTTTTGATCAAAATAATCTCTCCATATGTTAAACACCCATGGGGTAGCTAAATGGAATTTATTTGTTAACTCTTGAAAAGATAGAACATTAGCAACAAAACTATCATCCTTACAACAAAATTTGACTAGCTCAATAAAGGACCACAACAAATTAGTCATTTCATCACACCGAGATGATAAAATCTTATAATGTGCTTCACTTTGATTAGCTTGTAAATTCAAATTATAGATTAGCAATATCAATTCAGAGATAGAGTTTTGTTTAATAAATAATGAAATTAAGTTCTGTGCTACATCAATGTTAGAATCTCTTGAGTCATAAATTAATTTTCTTGCCTCTTGTCTTAAAGGTGCACCAGAATTCAACATAAGTAAATTTCTGAATGGAACTTCATTCTGATCCCTTATACCGCTAACCGTGCTGATTAATTCTTTCAAGATAGTTACAGCAATAATATTAGTTTTATCATCTTTGTTATGTAGTGATTTGATAATGTAAACAATAATATTCGAAAGATCCATCTCTGTACAATGTTTAGCCAAATTTGCAATAAAGACGGCCAACCTTTGGACCCAAAAAGCTTGGGTAACACCATTAGACTGTATAGGAGATCTTTGGAATGTCAATCTAAGTAAAAGGACATATTGTAAAACATCAAAAGAAAATTCATTGAAAAATCTAGCTGTAAATATAACTAATTCTGACACTTTATCATAATTTTCAATTTGTTTTACAACAGGAACTAAGGTGGCTAAAGGATTCGAAGATATCAGATTTGACAAATTTCTGGATTCCCTAGTTATAGTATCAATACTCAATGCTTTTAAAAGAGACTTTACTTCTTTCTCTGCTTTATTAAAGCCTAATTTGATAGGCAAAGAATCTTGAGATAATTTCGTTAACATTTCATTATACATAAAATATCTTTTTTCAAAAGGGAATAATTTCATCAAATTATAAACTTCTGTAGCAACACATGTATCTTTGTCAAAGAGTGATACGCAAGGGAAGATGAATTTTCTAGAATAGTCAACCCATTTTTCAACAGTAATAGTATTACCCACAATCTCATAAGAGACAGAATTATCAGCTTCTTTTCCAATATCATTTATGGCAATTCTAACAAGCTTTGTAATTAATGTTGGACAATGTGCCAAATATGGACCTATCACAGATAGAATTTCATGAGAGGATTTGAAAAGTTGATCAATAGAATCAATTGCAGGTAAATCTTTAACCCATTCTGAAAAATAAAATATGTACTGAACATTTAATTCTATGTTGTCATCGATATCTAAAGTTTTTGTAGAGCTGAATAATCTAGGTTTTCTATTGATTAAGTCATTATCTAATGTTGTAATCAACGAACATTGTTGTAGAGCATCCTGGTTTTTATTAAAACAGTATGGTGTTTTCTTATATAATGGATAAATGGAATACTCAATGCAACGGGATAAAAGTTTTGTAATCTTGGGATCTAAGTAAATTAATTTGGGATGTTGTACAATTATTGAAATGGCCTCATTAAAACAACCATGTATAAGTAAATTTTTCAAAAAGTGGATTTTTTTACTCATTTTCCATTCCTCTATTTCTTCCAACTGTGAATCTTTATTTTTTGTAATAGTTTCATTCATTTCACTTTCATCCTCGGGGTCTTTATTGTTGGAATCCTTTTTATCATTTATTGACTTATCATCAAAAGTCTCATTATCCTCGTCATCGCCACTGGTTAGTGCAGCAGCCATGGCTAATGGATTATCAACTCCCTTCATTGACTCCTTTTCAAGAATATCTTCTAATTTATTTAACCAATCGTCTAAAGTAGCATCATCTGGTGACAAGTTTTCCCATATTTGATTTGGATCCAGCAATTTGAATTTGATTAAAATAGAGACCAAGTTTTGATAATTTGTTGAAATGTCATTATTTTGTTGTAAATTGAAAAGAATAACATTAGATAGGATCAAGTTATTTCTGTTGCTATCATTATCTTTATATATAAAGTCAGTACGCTTCAAAAAATTAATGCATTTCATGTATGATGTTAAGATATATTCAGACGATATTATAAGAAAAATATCTAGAGATCTCATGGAGTCTAAGGAATATTTTCCTATAATGTAGTACATTTCATTGACAAAATAATCGATACGATTTGGATTATCGATGATACTTGAATCCTCATAATAATTGATAAAAAGTAAAGATAATTGAGAAAATCCTGTAGCATTTTCATGTAACAGATTAAATTTATGTAATTCGTACTTAGATTTTTTCAAAAGATGTCTTAGTAGAATTGTTTGTTTCCTCTCACTTAATTTTGCCGATAACCAACTGAACTTAAAAATTTCCATGTGGATTGGTTTAAGTAGTTCAGTTAATTTAATTAAATTAGTTTCATAAATCAAATAATTGGTATTGTTACTATCGTTGAATTGTGGTAGCACACTAGAGATTGCAACATAGGATTTCCCGATTATTTTAAGTAATTTTTCATCACAAACTGTAAATAATTTATTCAATAATTCAGATATGTCAATTATATTGATAGATAAGTCTTTCCAATTTTCATGTGTAATAATACGAAAAATTTCTATAAATAAAGTTCTAAACCACTTTTCGATTTGATTTGGATCATGTAATTGTTTTAAGTCGTTGAAAAGGCTTTCTGTTTTCAAAGGCCAGTTTTTGATGGAGTCTTCATTGAATATTGTACAAGTCTGGAAAATATTAAACTGAAATGTATCGTTTTTCCTTCTAATGGCCAATTTGTTGATTCTCTCCATAAAGGAGATTGTAGCATCCATCACGGTTTGTTCTAGTAAATGTTTGCTTGTTTGCTTGTTGGTTTGTTTTTGTTGATGATAAATAATAGCTAAAAATGAGGAAGAAGAAGAGAAAAAAAAAAAAAAACAAATGAAATATTTTCCTTTCTTTGGAAGTTCTTTTCAGTGACTGAATTAGCGTTATTACTTCTTTGCACAATTAGAGGTAAGAGATTTCTATACCACTTCTAAATGCAATCATAATTTCTTTTCCTTTGTGTAGATCTTAAAATGTTAAAAAGAAAGGTGAAGAAAAAAGCGGCGATACCCTAGTTAGGGTTTGTGTCTAGGAAAAAAGCTCTAAACCCTAAACAAATTGGGCACGTGATTTAGTCTCCTTCTTCCTCTCTGTGTTTTTTTTTTGTTAGCGACTTGCGAGTTTCAATCTAAAAAATAAGATAGTTGTAATGATATCATTTAATTGAATCTTTAAAAAAAGAGCTCTTGGTATTTGGACTACGAAAACTTATTAGGCGAAAAAAAGTGGGACTACAAGACAAATCTGTAAATAAGCAAAGTGTCAGCATGGTATGTTCTCTATAATGTTACTCTTTACGACTCTGTATCGTACATATTTTTTTTTATGTGCTCATTTGTTATTGATACTAACTATTTTTTAAATTAATAAATCAGGAACGCTTGTTATTTTTCCCTAGTCAGATAAACAAAGTCAACGTCACGTATATACAAATTTGAAACAAAAACATGTGGGGGTAGGGAATCAAGATACAACAGAGGAAGAATGGTTGTCCAATGTAAAAAGGGACACTTATTACTCCATCCTAAGTCACTCTTCTTTATTAGAATACACTACATTGGCTAAAAATCAACAGCCTTTGAATAGAAATGCTAGTAATTTTAGTTTCACAAAAAAACAAATGAAATGGGAATTACTAAATAAAATGGGGCATTCTGGGTGGTAAGTCCTGGAAAAAAAAAAGGAAAAGGAAGTATAAAACTTTGGAATATATTTTCAGTACATAGGTTTTGTCGTCAGTTTCATAGTGTATCAGTTTCGTATGTATATTTATTTATCTGTTTGTTCATTTTGCAATTCTCAACTTTTCAGAATATATTAGTTAGAGAAAGACTGTATGAAAATATAAAAAAAATTAGGAAAAAAGAAAAAGAAGCAGAAAAGGAGACCTAACTGGTGCATATGATTATTAATAACACAAGTGATAATATGATGTAAGTTTTTAAGGAGCAGATTGTTTATTGAATCGCTTATCTTTTTTTTTTCACCAGCTCTTTCTACAATAGTAGTTCATGTCAAATTTTTATCTTTTCATTTATTATTCTCTCTTTCTTTATTTGCGTTAGAAAAGGTTATTACTTATTACGATCCCACACAGTATTAGAACCAAATCAATAATTACTAGTTGAATCTATAAAATCCTCTTGACATTACAAAAAAAACTTTGATTGGCAGTTTGAATCGAAGTTACCCGAAGAATGTTGGGAAGTCACGTGGCTGGCACCAAACATCCATACCTTCTTTAGATCGTATTTTTTTTTTGGCTTAGTTGTTATGCTTTGTTTTTTTTTTCCTACCTTAATAGCCTTTAAGGCTTTTGATTAAATAGAAATTGATAAAGAACATATAAACGTCCTTCTTTTCAACTTCTTCTTTCTCTTTTTTTTTTCTTTTAAAAACGAGTCATTTTATTACTATGGTTATTCAATCGAACATTTCACAAATTACATTATTTTGGTTGATTCTTGCGTGCCGTTTTACTTTTCAAACCTATAATTTGTACCAAAAGATAAAAGGAAAAATATAACCGGAAATTATTATAGTGATCGATCATCTCATTCACACTTAAATAATGCCTGATCAAGGAAAATTTGCTATCCAAGGTTTCAATTTAGTTAAACTTTTAAAAAGATTAGAAGATGCTACTGCTCGTTTAGAAGATGTGACCCTTTACCAAGAAGGTTATATCCAATCTAAAATAGAAGAAAGAACTCATGCAGCTAAAAACACTACAAGTGATGATTCAACACCTGTTAGCGATTCAAATTCCAGTTGTGTGGGAGTTAGTAAAGAAACAAAGAAACAAGAAGATAGAGACGCTAATGTGCTTGAACCTACAATTAAAGAAATTGATGAAGAAACCCCAAAATCTGTTTTGGAATTTGAAGCTTTTCTCAGTGAGAATATTGATAAATTATTAAACATATCTGAAAAGATTGATCCATTACTATTAGAATCTATTAAATTGTTTAAGAAGTCGTTTTTAGTCCAATTGGATTTAATTAATTTAGCTGTTAAAGCTCAACAACCAGATTATTCTTCTCCTGAGTTTATGAACATAGTTAAACAGATTAATGAAAATATTACATCTATTACTGAATTAAAGGATAAGAACCGTCAAAGTCTTGTCTTCTCCTATTTGAACGCTGTTGTAGAAGGTGCTTTAGTTTTATCATGGTTTGCTATACCAACACCACTTTCCTTTATATCAGATATAAAGGATGCTGCTCAATTTTGGACAAATAAAGTTTTGAAAGAATTTAAGGCGAATGATCCAAACTCCGCTGAATGGGTCACCACTTTTTTGAAGTTATTTGATAATTTGAAAGTATATGTTAAAGAATATCACACTACAGGATTAAAATGGAATAATACGCCATCGGCTATAGATTTTAAAGAGGCAGTAGCCCAAATGCAAAGCATATCTTCCTCTAATGTACCAGTTGCTGTCGTTACCGATGCCCCCGCTGCTGCTGCATCAGCTCCACCACCCCCTCCAGCCCCACCAGCATCTGTCTTTGAGGTTAAAACTAACGATTCTGAAAGTGCTTCCTCTGGTGGCATGGACGCAGTCTTTGCAGAATTAAATCAAGGTGAGGATATTACTAAAGGTTTGAAAAAAGTAGATAAATCACAACAAACCCATAAAAACCCAGAATTACGTGCTGGTTCTACAGTGCCAGGTTCTTCCTCGACTACCACTAAATCTGGCGTGCCACCACCAAAACCAAAAAAACCTTCCACTTTAAAAACAAAGAAGCCACCAAGAAAGGAGTTAATAGGCAATAAGTGGTTCATTGAAAACTATGATTCTCAACCTAATGAGGGTGGACCAATCCTTGTCGAGGCTAATAAGGATGAATCAGTTTTTATTGGTAAATGTTCCAATGTATTTATTCAAATCAAGGGGAAAGTTAATGCTATATCTTTAAGTGAAACAGAGAAGTGTTCACTTTTATTGGAATCATGTATATCTGGTTTAGATATTGTTAAATCCAACAAATTTGGCGTTCAAGTGGAGAATTTTTTGCCCCAGATATCTATTGACAAGTCTGATAATGGTAGTATTTATCTTTCAAAGGAATCATTAAATACAGAAATCTTCACTTCTTGTTCGACCACTATAAATGTTAATTTACCAGTTGGTGAAGATGATGATTTCGTGGAGTTTCCAATCCCAGAACAATTAAAACATACATTTTCGAATGGTAAGTTGACTTCTTCTGTATTTGAACATATGGGTTGAACCCTTTTATTAAATTTCTTTATACTTTAATTATCTATATACACATACATATGCAGACATTTATATATATAATTATGTTTATGAATAAGACACTTTGTCTCTCTTGATTTTCTCAATTACGGTCTAATTTCCTTTCCTTTGGTTCAGGTTTAGTGTAATAAGTATGGGAAAAAACTATTTACAATATTTCTTTTTTTTTTTTTTGAATGACCAATATACATATGTATAAATATATATGTATATGTGTGTGTGCATAGAAAAAGAGAAGAAAGAAGAATATTTGTTCATTTACCTACCCTTTCTCACATAGTACATGTATGCTCTTTCATGAACATTCAAAGCAAAAGGTGAAATAACTTCGGATTGACCTGGACGGGCAATTGGATCTCTTAGATAGATGGCAGAACACGTTTTAAATGAGATTTCTAAATGGTTTGGTAAGATTGCAAATGGGGCTAAAAATTGTCTTGGTTTCCATGGAGTAAAATATGGTTTTGAAATATCTTTACGCCCGTAAGTGTAACCCTTTTGCCATGGTAATTGGATGGCTTTCATTTCTTTTCTTTCATTTTCTTTCAATTTGTCAAAATCTACTGCTGGATGATAATCTAACTGATCAACCCAATTTGGATCATAAGGAATATTTTCTGAATTAACGTCATTGAGTAATTGTCTATAATATGTGCTTAATTGTAAAGAATATTTATTTGCCACTTCTGCTAAAAGCTTATTTGCTGATCTAATCAGACCCTTTTCATTAACTGATAGAGTGTCTGTGAAATCTTTTGGTAAGGAGGATAGTTTTTCGCCATACTTTTTTAATATATTTTCATAATCTTCATCTTTTTTATCTTTAATTAAGGACGAGAGCTTATCCCAGCCAATTAGTCCAGATTTGATTAAATCTTGATAACATTTCATTAAATCATGTGCCAATTTTTCAGTATTATCTTTATTTACAAGTTGTTGAATATCTTTTAAGGTTAATGGAGTATTATTTTGTTCTTTTTTACTATTATTTGATTCAGGTTGATTGCATTTCAATTTATCATAATGTAATTCTAATATTTTATTTAAAAGACTTTTATTTGTGGAAGATTCTAATTCTCTACGCTCATCTTTCTCGATGTTATTACGATATTGCTGAATAAATTCACTAAATTCTTTTTTCTCTTCATAGGAAGCATTTTTATTTTTAAATTTTGCAATTTTTTCGTCCCATGCCTTTTTAGGATTTTCCTTTGCATCTTTAACATATTGATTCCATTCTTCAATTTGAATCTTATCAATTTTCAAAGACTCTTCTAAACTTGGTTTTTTAGCACCTAATGCTTCTAGAACTTTGTCCTGTTTAACATGAAAAATATCACCAGGTTTCAAGGGGTAACCGGGATGACGCATCTTAATACCATTAACAAAAACATTTCCGTGTAATATGAATTGTCTGGCCTGTCTAATAGAAGATGCAAACATGGCCCTAAATAAAGCAAACTCTAATCTTTTCTCTAAAGTGGCATAAGTTTGCAGAATATAAGGGGTCTCCTTCAGTTTATTATTTGTGTTGCCCCCACTTTTACGCAACGAGGCATCTAATTGAGCCACAGAATTCAATTTGGAAGAAAATAAAGTGTTGAATCTACCTTCGGTAAGGTGTTCACCATGATAGGCTCTTGTCTCTTGTTTAGCATAAAATTTTTGTTGGTATAACGTCTTTGTTCTAAAGTCGATCTTACCCTTTTTATAAAGATTGAATAAATTGTATTTGTTGAAAGATGCTCTTATACGTCCTCTGGTTAAAGATTTTAGTAAAACTGCTTTCTTGGGCATCTTTATCCAATTGTCTTAGCTATTATATAGTCACTTTTTTTATTGTATTATGAGATTTATTAAGAAAACGAAAAGAAATATGTTGTGTAGTGTAACAATACTGTAGCAATTTAAATATACATAGGTATTTGTATATGTATGTGAATTGATATGAGTCTATAGTGGTGACACAAAGTGATTAGTAAGAGAGAGCTTGAACTGAAAAGGGACGTTACAGCTCGGATCAGCATTTCAACTGAACGTTCCAATGAATTTTTGTCCTTATTCTTTTCTTTTTCGGTTTCTTTTTTTTTTTTTTCTTTATCTTCTGTTCACAGTTTTCCTTCTTTTCAATTTCTGGAGAAAACAAAAAAAAAGCTTGTTGGGATGTAAGGATGTTCGTGTAATATGATTTTTATAGGTGTATGGATGTTAGTTTGATTTATAACCCTAACTTTTTTGTTTTCCATCAACCCTAGTGTTATTCCTAGAAATGATGAGCCCTTAAACAATATATAGGATAAAGATCAATAAAACAAGACAAAGATAATGAATAGAGAATGTCAGAAATAGTTGATGCTGATAATGAGACTCTGTCCTCCTGTAATAAGAATAATTATTTTCGTGGATACATACATAGTCTTTAATTAATACTAATTCAGTAATAGACACAACAGACAATTGAATGAGAAAGTTATGGCAGTTGATTGGAATATAGTAGATGAAATTAGGCTATTTCGCTGGGTATCGGAATTTAAACCGGTAGGTATACACAGGCATTTTCATATGTTTTGTATTTTGGAAAGAATGAACAATCCAGATAAGTATCCAGTTATTACTTTACAAAAGGAAAGTTATCACAGACCACCGAAATTGTTTACATCTAAAGATATTTGGTTGAAACTAAAACAATATTATAATTTAGATGAGGCAAATAGAATAGAAAATGAATTCATGATTAATCATGATGACACTGAGAATAATGAGAAGCATGCAGCTCATGAAAAGTTGTTTATTGATGAATTGAAGTTGATTGAAAATAATTCACAGTTTAACAATACTAGGTTGTTTCAAAATAGGTACAGGTTAATGACAGAAACTAAAGATTTTTCATTACCATGGGATGAATATGGTGATTTAATATTATCTAAAGCTATTAAAAAGAAAAACTCTGTTGCAAATAAAGAAAAGGATATTAATAAAGATGGTCGGTCTAGGGTTAATTTTACTAAAAACGTTGGTGAAATAACAATAGAAGATAATAAAAAATTTATGAAAGCTAATAATATTCAATCTCAAAATCAAAACGTAACGGAACAAGAAAAAGTATTAGCAAGTGGAAATATAGATAATAATATAAAGGAAGAAATAGAAGACAAAGAGAAAATCGCCGAAAAATTTAATAGCTCATACGGATCATATAAAAATAATGAAGATATCTCGAAAGATAGGGAACAAAATGAGAATAATAATAACATACAAACAAATCATACAGAGTCAACACAAAAGGATGTTGAAAAGATTGAAGAGATTAAAGAAGAGAAAATGGAAAATGGAAATTATGAAAGCATTATTACTCAAGCAAATACTAAAAAAAAAACAGTGGAAAATGTTAAGGATACTGATACAATTGAAAAACATAAAGATTCTAGCTTCAAGATACACGATCAAGGTGTTATAGTAGAAAATCTTGAAAATGATAATAAAATTGAAAGTCAAACAGAGACTAAAACCGAGTTGAATTATGAAATTGAGAATATAGAGAAACAGGGGAATTTAGTATTGGATAAGACAAGTAATGAATCTGAAAATATTCAGGTAAATGAACAGACTATTTTAAATAAAGAAAAAGAAAAAGAAAAAGAAATGAAGCAACCAATAGAAGGATCAAAACGAGAAGGGCAAAAATTGCGAAAAGAAGAAAACAAAGAACCAAAAGAGAGTATACAAAAAGAATCCAGTAAAGATATGAGTCATGCAATAAAACAGAAGGATTTCCAGGGGGGAGTAAGTGAAGAAACAACGACACAAGATGATTTAGAAAAAGAATTGCAAGAGAAAGAGAGGACAGAGCCAGTGCAACAGATACAAAAGAAGCAATTAGAAATCGAGAGAGAAGAAGGAGAAAAGATGGTATTGGATAAAGAAGTTAAAAAAACTATTGAAATGCAAGAGTTACAAAAGGAAAGTAAAACACCATTAGAAAATCATGATAATTTATTGTATAAAAATCAAGATGAGAAGAAGAACAATAAAACAACAGAAGACAATATAGAGGTAGTTGCCAAAAATTTGGAAAATAAGGAACTATCATTAAAAGAAGGAGAAGAAAGAATAAAAGATGAAAAAAGAGGTGAGATAGATGATAACGAAGAAAAGAAAAAGAGTGAAGAATCAAATGAATATGAAAATCAGGAGCAAGATATTCCACAAAAAAACAGAAGGAAACGAGTATATCCACGTGCACATAGGATATCATCAAGATTAAGAAGAAAGGTCCATTCGGACGAAACAAATAGTGAATCAAGTGTAGAGCCCGTTAAAGTGTTCGATGACCAGTCAACAGAGGAGAAGAAGAATGTAGAAGATGAAAAAACAAATTTAAAGCATAAGTTAGATACAGAACAAGATATGATTGATAATGAGCCGCTTGCTAAAAGAACAAGACATTCATCATATGCTAAAGTAGTAAATACTGAGGACAGTGAAAATCAGCCGAATGGAGAGGAAATAGTGTCTTCAAGTATATCATCAAAAAGAGGTAAAAGGAAGAATTCAAATAGGACATTAGAACCAACTAGATTTTCAACTAGATTAAGAAAGAAAAAATAGATAGATATATAAAATAGACGTTGGAATATGTGTGTAATATTAAATAAAGTAAAAAGAAAGAAAGAAAGAAGAAAAGCATTTTACATGTAAAAAAGTAGTTTTTTTTTTTGAAATAAAAATAAAATAAAAAATAGCATCTATCTATTATATAATGCTTATAAAAAAATTAGTTAACTTTTAATAATTCGACATCAAAAACCAAGGTAGCCATTGGTGGGATTAAACCTGGGAAACCACGTTCACCATAGGCGTAAGCACCTGGAATAGTAATTCTAGCCTTTTCACCGACAGATAATTTTGGAATAGCAACATCCCAACCACGAATAACTTGACCAACACCAATGTTACATTGGAATGGAGAACCTCTATCCAAGGAAGAGTCGAATTTGGAACCGTTTTCTAAAGTACCAGTGTAGTGGATGGTAACTAAATCACCGACTTTAGGGAAAGTGACACCATCACCTGGGGATAATCTGTCAATTTTAACGTTACCTTCAATAATTTCAGACATTTTTATTTATTTGTTTGTTTGTTTGTTTTTTTGATTTTTATAAATAATTTTAAATGTGTTTATTTATTTATTCTTTGTACATAGCTATGAAACCAGACAAGAAAAAAATACAGAAAGAAAGGAAAACATTGAGCAAGATAAAGGCAAAGAAGCAACATTAAGATCAAACAGAACAAATCGGCAAGTGGAAGAGAACGTATGGAGGGTTCCAAGGATAGTCAAAAGTAGATGTAATCAAAGGAAAGAATAAAAAAAAAAAAAACAAAGAATAAGGTGAAATCAACTATTTTTTTTTCCTGCTTTATATTTCTCAAAAGATACTCCAAAGTGCATTATTTGTTTAGTTTTTTTATTTCTATTTTTTTTTGCTCTTCTTTTCCTCTATAAAAGTTTTGATCGAGAAGATGTTCGATAGAAAAAGAAAAGGAAAACAATTAAAAAAAATTTTTTTAATTGTTTTCTGAGAGAATGGGAAAAGAAGAGAGAAAAAAAAGAAAAGATTACAGACAAAAAGAAAAATTAAACAAGATATCACAACTCTTTTTTTTTCTTGGGTCCGAGTTATAAAGTAGGCAACATATTTTATTGAGAAGATAAAGCAAGTATCTAACTTTCATATACACACTTATATATATATGTGTATGTATGTATGTATGTATTTATGTACGCATATACAGAGAGAGAGACGTAGCGAAAGAGATGAAAGCATGCGGTTATAAATAATTAGTAAGTTTTATTTTTTTTTATCTATTTGAGGAAGTGTCTATTTAAAAACAGCAACTAATTTTTCACCAGAGTTTCTATTATTCTTAATATCATCCATGATTTGTGGGATATCACATAATCCATTTGAGTACACCTTAATTGGGATATGATGAATATCACCTTTGTCTAACTTTGGATTCAAGAATTTTATGACTTCATGGGTATCCTTTCTATATTCAGGGTCGGCTGGTAAAGTGAAGCTTCCAAATGGGACATCGTGACCCCCAGCTTTATATAGTAAAGTACCAATGATCTTTTTATTGTTTCTTCTGTCTTCTGGCTTAATATCATTTATAGAAAGCGTGACTAGTTGTAAAATAGTTGCATCATGATCTTCGGATGCACATTTATAAGTTTGTTGAATAGTGGTGGTGTTGGACACACAGTCGACTAGATGTTGAATATTTGGATATTTGCTCTTAATTTGTTCAATTACGTTTTCATCATGGTAGTCAAATAATTCATCAGCACCATATTCCTTTAATATTTGTTCGTGTTTTTTAGAGGCCACTACGATAATCTTCGAATAACCGTTAATTTGTTTTGCAATTTGAATTAGATGTTGACCAACCCCAGTGGCACCACCCCAGAACAAGACCGGAAAATCTCTTTGTGGTTTTGCACCAGTGTAATCTAGTTTTAATCCAAATTCACGGTGTAGTGCTACACCAGCAGTGGTAATGGAGACAGGTAAAGAAGCTGCAGCCTCGAAAGTTGTGACTGGGCCTTCAGGGATTCTTTCCTGACCGCTCAATGTCATAGTTTTGGGAGCCTTGTAGGCAATACCAGAATCTAAAGCCACATATTGAGCGAATGCACCATTTGTTGGAAATCTTACAGAAGCACCATGCACAAACCCATATACATAATCACCAACATGGAATACGTTTGAATCTACACCAGGGCCTAATTTGACAATCTCACCAGCCACATCACAACCTAAAATTGAACCTTGGGGACCTATTTTATAGGATATATGTTTCCAATCTGTTGGATTGCCGGCAACAGCTTTTGGTTTGACTAACATGAAACCATTTTCCAATTCTGGCAAAGGGACATTATCCTTGACAACAGGTTTGTCACCTTCAATAACAACGGCTTTCATAGTAATTGGTAAGGACATGGTTCATATAATATATATAATTGTTAATTTTAGTTATACTAGTAATAGCAATAAAAGTGGTAATAGTTTGTTTGTTTTTTCTTTTCTAAGATATTTCCAATAATAGAAATATTCTGTTGATTTGATCAATGTGACTGATTTGTTAATTGAAATTTAATATTGAAGTTCAATGGTTCAAGGTCTTTTATCCATATTTTCTTGTTTTATATACTCCTTTTTTTTTGAATCAATTGATATTTTAAGGAGAAAAGGGAAAGGGGAAAAGAAAGAAGGAAAAAGAAACAATGAAATGAAAACTAGATAGTTCTTAGTAAGCCTTCTTATCCTCTAAATATGCATTCGAATTATTTTTTTTTTTCTTTTCTTTTCTTTTTAATGCCCTTCTTGACTCTCTGTCACTTACTCTTAGTTCTCTAAGTGTTGGGGCATCTTAATCTTTGTTCTGTGGTATTCTCTTCTATACTTTTGCGTGTCTGAATATATGCCGTCTTTCTGCGTCACATTTCCTCTCTCATGTGCGGCTTTAAAAGTTTTGGATCCGAATTTGAGATTTCGAGAACAAAGAAAAAGAACACAGAAGAAAAACGAAGAAAAAGAAAAGAGAATTAAACCGTGGGTAGTGGGAGGTCTGCTTACTAAGCAACGTTTGGCAATTAGCGGGTTAGAAACAAAATTATATTATAGTTAATGGAGCTTCTACTCTGAAGTATTTGTACTGCTGAGCATTGAGGTTTGTTTTACACTCAGTTGAGTGTTAGGAATTTACGAATCTTAGTATTACTCGAGATGGAAGATGTAGTAGATCATTATTAGCTTTGTTTTTTTATCTTTTTGACATCGAGCTAGGGCTGTTATAGTAAATTCTTAATAGTATTCTTGTGGTTATGGATAACACAAAAGAGTAAATATTACTGTCATTTAAGAAATAAAGGGAAAATAAGAAAAAGAGAACAATAATTACAACGTATTTATTCATATGTATATATACACATATTGTTTTTAATGGTCTGTAACAAATATTTCTCTTAATTTCTGTGATTGATTATTACTGACATAAAGATATAATATAGATATCAGTTTATATATCTCTTATCGGCAATTAGTAACTTTCGTTTATTTCATTTCTGAAGACTCTTCTCTATTATTTGTAATATTACATAGGTTTCTATATAAAGTATAAAAATGCAATCTCATTTTTTTGGTTTTTATTACTTCATTTCAACAACTTCCCTAATTTAACTATTAAGTCATTTTTATCGTGTCTTAAATCCCTGATGAATACATTTTGTTGATATTTAAAGTGTCTATAATTATGAACCATATAGAATGAGGTTTCGTTGAATTGTTCGAGACTGTTTGACAATTCATTATAATTCGACTCTAATGATATTTGAATAAATAATTGATGTGCTATATCATGTAATTTGGTAAAATTCGAAATGAAATCTCTCATTGTGGAGAAAATTTCTATTAATGTAGTTGGATATGGTTTATCGGAATATGAAGCTTTTATACTTGATGACAGTAAAGGATGTGATAAAATATCATTTAAAAATTTATTATGTATAGTGTATATTTGTTCAATGTTTAGATTTGGATGATATTGCTTATCAGTAATATTTGCATTATCATTATTATTATCATTATTAGTATTATTATTACATGTGAAATCCAAAATATTAATAGAAGGTTTTAATAAGTCGTTAAACACTACAAGCCCATTTGGTAATGTAACTAATTCATTCTTTGTATTGTCAGCAGACAGGTTATCTAGTTGTAAATCATGTTCTAGTTGGTTAAATTTAGATGCAATAATGTGTTGAAAATAAAATGACTCTACTTTACTATTGAATTGGTGTAATTGTGACCGAAGAATAGACAGTTTTGATAATTTGTTTATAATGTCCCTTACCATACTATTGTGTATCCTCAAAGTTTTAAAAGAGTGAATTATTTCTTTGGTTCTAATCATCTCTTTGTTATATAAATAATCAATTCTTTTAAATTTCCACAAAAAATTAAATATTCGAAGATATTCTTTTCTACCGTCTTGTCTATTTACGTTTAATATTATGGACAAAACAGGTGGAATATCGTATTCTAAAGTAAATACGTCCCATCCACTCAACTGTTGTCCTAAATCTAGTACTCTGGAATCCAACCTATTTATTAATGCATTGTTATCATGACGATTACAGTAATTTTTCAATGAAGATTGTTGTATTGCATCTGACAGTATTCTAGTGTAAATATATGAATTTAGTGAGGATGAGTTTTCATTTAGTATATCTTTAGCATTGTGAATTATTGAACTAATTAAGTCATCTTTACCCATTAATAAAACATCTCGTAACATATGGATGGTCTCTCTGAAATACTGTTTATTCAATAAGACATCCCATGTATAATTCACAATCTCGGTATATTGTTTTTGCACAGTCTCAAAAAATAATGAAAAGCCTGAAATAGGATTTAATTTATGGAAACATTGAATAAATTTCTGTGAAAAGTTATTTGCCCATTGTAGTTCATTACAGTATTTAGTCAAATAAATACACGTTTTACCTATAATAAAAATTTTCTTTGCTATATTTTCGGGAATAAAATCCGGGATCTTTTTATAATTTAATTTATAAGGGATATAAAGTTGACTAGAATTATATTCAATGAAAAATTCCTCAAAAGTAGATTCTAATTTGCTTAGAGTCAGCCATTTTAGCATATAGTCATAATAAAATATGATTAAGGAATTATAAAGTTCTTTAGTAATAGTTCGAATGAGCATATTACCATGTGAATTAAGGGAATGGAATTTCGTCAAATACTCATCACCTCTAACGGATTCAAAATTGGATAGGATCTTTTCATACACTCTTAATTGAAGAATGGGTGTAAACAATTTGTTGTAGAGCCCTTTTAAAGTTTTAATCTCAGGCATATGACTTAACGTATTAACATATTTAGTATAGCTGTGCAAATGGTCGTTTAGTTTAGTCAATAGAGCTTTTTTCATTGGAGAAACATGTATGTGTCTATTCTGCTCTACCTTCGAAATTAATTTTATATATAATAATCCAGCTTCAAAGATTAAATGTAATATGCCACTTGTACTATTTGGAATGTTATTTGGTATTTGTATTTTATTGGATTCAATTGGGAACATACTTGAAGAGGCACCTAACAATGTATAAAACACAGATTTAAGAATATCGTCTTCTGGTATTGTATTGATATAAAATGGTTCTACTATTTTGCTCATAGATGACGAGTTTGTATTTATAAGAGGTCCTTGGCCATAATGTGAGGAATATAAAGACCTTTTATCAGAAATCTTATCCACCGTTTCAAAGGATTCAGCATATAAACTGGGTAAATGATAGTTTGAATGCAATGGCTGAATATATTGATCATGGTTATTTAAATTTAGTTTATTCAGTTCTAATCCAGAATCATATGTATTTCCAATGGAAGATTGTAGCTGCTCTTGCTCTTGGAGTTTGAGATAAAAGTTATTTATGAATGTCATAATGCTACTTTTATCTGACATCGTGAAAATAGGACGTACAAAATCATCTAATTTAGACCATAGTCTTTCAAACGCAGGAAACAATCTGGTTTTGTTTCTAAATTCAAAAATCAGTCGTTCTAATTCTGCTGGTGACCTGTTTGGATTAGCTAATAAGCGTGAAAATTGTTGAACAAATGATCGTATTAATGAATCAGGAAATCCGTGAGGAGCTAGGGCCTCTAACACCAAAAATAATCTATCCTGGATATCCATTCAGAATATGTTCTTTATTTATTTTTATCGTTTACTTTTGGTAATTGACTGGTATGATGCAAAATATTTGCCTAGCAATATTCTTCTAGTGGTTACGTCTTTGTTATCAATTTTAAAGATCTTCAAATTGTTTGTTTACATTTTTGTAATTTTTTTTTTCACTACTTTAAATGAAGAAATTTCATTGAAAAACAAAATAAATTAACGTGTCACAAAACAGAAAAATAACTATTTACTAACTGTAGTGCCTTTTCAAATAAAGATAGCATGGTAGGAGAACAGTAATGATAACAATACTGCGTAATAGAATACTTGTAAGATGATCCGTGATGAATATATTTTAAGAAAATACCTTTTAGAAAAGCTATATAGCGTAAGTTACTTTATATTTGGGGTTAGAGAAAGATAGGAAAAACAAGATTACAGAATATATTCAACACTTAAACACATATATTTATAAATAGATAGAAGTAGCAATAATTAATTACATGGAAGAGTAAGGATCTTGCGTGTTAGAACTAAAATTAGCATTTGATTCTGACATTTCAATGTATCCCAAATCTTCCATTGACTGTTTGTAATGATTAAAGTTATAAAATTGCAGTAAGGCTCTTAGTGCAATTTCTTGCCCACCAGCATCATTCAATTCACCAGCTATATCTTTTCCAGTAACCCAATTGTCAATTAATTCTAATCTTTCATAAAGGTAGACTCCAGATATCAGGTCCATATGTTCGGATTTCCAACGTTTATTTTTGAATGGTGTGAGTTCTTTAACTATTTTCAACATTGGATGATATGTTTCTAGACAAAATACTTTGTAATATTTCTTGAAAAGAAAACCTATGGATAATGGTAGACTTTTCAGTCTATGTGTTTTGTCCCTAGTAATGTACCGTAGAATTTTGAAAAGATTTGTAAAGGAAGATAGAATTGCTATATTGTATTTGTCCTTTTCCACCGGATTGGCTTGTAATGATGTAGAATATAATGGGTTTGATTGAGAACATATTTCCCATATGCTATGATCTGGCTCTATTAGTCTGTTAAAAATCTTATCATGATATATATCCGTATAGCTGCCCAAGAGTGATGAAAAAACAGTTATATATTTAAAGTCGTAGATTAATGATGCAAAATGCTCAAATTTTAAAATATGATTCAACTTAAACCATTTTAATAATAAAACCAAAATACCAGAACATGATCTCATAAGCATTTCCTTACTTCTAATGATCTCCAACTGTGGTTGAATATGGGACGTGTTATAGTTAGACGGATCATTTTTATATCTATATTCGCTGTTAGAAATATTGGATTCAATAGTCTGTAATAATACAAAAATGAGGGAATTAAAACTAGCTAAGCAATCCATATAATATGTGTCTATTCGGTTCATGATTTGTAACTCATTGGGTTCATTTCCTTTATTGAAAGATTGATAGTTAAACGGATCATCTTTGTGATCACTAATAGAATTTGTCATAGAATCATTGATATTTGCTGCTTCCTTATCTTTTTGCCAACCACGTTCGGTAGACATAAAGAGGTTACGTTCATGCCAAAGTTGTTTAGTACTTAATTTTATTTTTAAATTATCATTTAATATATGAGCTGCTTCCTCTATACTAAAGGGAACATCTTTTTTATAGTCAAAGTCTGGTACTGATTTATCATTATTATCTAAATTCTCCAAAGGTGAAATAATTCTAGATAGATAGTTATCATCAATGCCATTGTTTATAGGATAGAGTTGTGGGTAAGCCATATTAGCTTGAAATGATTTTCTTGGTTTTATTCCATTATCATTAAATTGTGAAAAGGTTGGAGATGATGGAGGCGAAGGAAATGGAGTAGCCAAGTGTTTTTCAGGAACAGCTAAAGATGAATTGAGAACACTTCTAGATTTTGACCTTGGTATCTCTAGGAATTGTGATAGCGAATTAGAATCATCTACTGTTGTTTCAGATAATTCAGACTTTGGTAATTCGTAATTAGGGAATCTTGAAGTAATGTCTTCCCTAAATGCTCTATAGTGTAAAGGTGATATACTTAATTTTTTTGATTGCTTCAAACTACTAGCATCGTTATTTGTATTATTATTGGAGGTTGATTTAAACTCTAAACCATGGTACCTGTATATTTTTTTCTTTGTATCTGTATAAACATTCTCATTACCAAATTGTAAGATTATCGTTTTGAAGAGAAGTGAGATAATATTTCTAATTCTCATGGATAGTCTACTATTCCATCTCCAATGTTCAACATATTTGGTCAGAAATGGCATGAGTTTTTTTGCATGTATGAAACTAATAGCTTTTTGTACACATCCTTTAGATTCATCACGCTGATCTATACATACAGTGACAATATAGAACAAAACAGTGGATAAGTAAAAGAGAAGCACTGTTTTTTTTTTCAAATTCTTAGTATCGTGTTGACATGATAATGCTTTTTCTTTGAAATGATCTATAATAATTGGGAGATAGTCGATTAAAATAAGATTGTTTTCTTTTATCATATCTAAATTGATATTCAAATTTTCTGTATATTCATATGTCCCTAAGGCAATATAAGCAATGATTTGAATATTAGAGTCAATCATTAAATCAAAATTATGAAAGATCCTGTCAATAATAGATTTCTTATACTGAAAATCTTGAACAAATGTTTCAGGATTCTTGATTTTTTGATTGAATGTTGATTTTAGTTGATCTAGATAGACATAATCAATTTTAGTAAACCATTCTGATAGCTCTCTTTTCAAATCATAAAAATCTTTTAAAACCCAGTCAATTCTCTGTCCTGGTATATTTTTATGTGTTCTGTTGTTTTCACATATTTCAGATACTCTTTTATCCAAAATTTTTTGAAACTCTTCTCCTACAGGCATATTGTAATCAATTACATCAGTATCATTAGTGGGAGGCAAGCAATTATCATTGTTACCGTTACTATCGCTTTTGTTGTTATGGTTTTTATTAATAGTGTTGTTAATGTTGGTATCATTTTGTGTTCTTAAATCAATTTTTGGTGATAATTGATTCACAGATGTTATAAAACCATCAATTTCATCTACATTTGCAAATTCTTCATCCTCTTGTTCTGTGACAGCATTATTATCATTTTCTTCTGAATCCTCATTGCCATTTGAATTTTCACCTACATTATTTGTATCAATTGAATTATTGTTATCTAGTACAAAATTATTGGGAAACGTGCTATTGGTTGGAGAGCTTGGATCGCTATTACTTGCAATTGATTTACCACTATTGATGTATCTGATAGGATTAAAGTGTTGATTTAATACGGGACTAGATTTATTATTAGAAGAAGAAAAAGATAGACAGGAGGTAGGAGGAGAAATAGTAGATTTGTTATCATTGGTCAAATTTAATTTATTCCGTAAGAGATTATCTAAATCATTTAATAACTCATGCCGTAATATATTACTGGCATTACTGTTGTTATTGATGTTATTAAAATTACTAATATAAGTATTGTCTCTTTGGACATAACTATTAGTCTTCATATCATCTCTAAAGTTTAGATATGATTTCTTTACATTATTCTCATTCTTCAAATCATTCAAAGATGCAGATCGAAAAATTGGCTGTTTTTCTTTCATCCTTTCAGACTATTGAAGGTTATTTGATGGTAAATCAAGCAATTGATCTAGTTAGATAATTCAAGCTGTCCATCTATATAAAGATCAATCTTTCAAAAGAACGATTGCCTATCAAGTACAACATGTGTCTCCTCATGTTAAATTGTTGGTATTTTCCACCTTTGTCTTGTTTATTTATGTTAAGTTTGGGCAGGAAAAAAAATCGTTAAATTTCCTTCTGGGGAGGGAAGAGACAAAATTGATAGCAGAAGGAAGAACAGGAGGGAGAAGAAGAGTATACGTGTTGGTTGGATTGCAAATGGAATAAGAGAAGAAAGTCTTATCATTGTTTGTTCTTTGTATTATTTCCTGTCTGCCCTTCTATTGCTTTGCAAATTGATTGCACAGTGCAAGTATATTGGTATATTATCAAGCAAGTGGCACAGAGTCACAAGACTTATATTTGTTAGATCACATTGAAGGGAAGTTTGAGGATTTTAAAGGATAAGTCTTATTTTTATATATCATTTCTTTTATATTAGCTGTCTCTCAGTATATTTTCGTCTTTGTCGCATCATTACTAAAATATTAGAGACTATATCTTTGCTACAATCTCTGAGAATTTGTGATAGTTATTAAAATGAGTATCAGTTTAGAACATGTGATTGGTTTTAAAGTGAAAGTCATCAATTTACTTGATGTGATTACTGAAGGTAAAATTTATTCTTTTAACTCTGTCAATAACACTATTACTTTACAGACAAGTAGAAAGAATCAGAGTTTCTATGATTTTAGAATAATAAAATGTTCCTTCATTAAAAGTTTACAAGTTATTGGTGATAAGCCCAGTACTAATTCCTTTAAAAAACAAATAATTAAACCATATATGGTAAATTTGGATAGAATTGAAACATTTTTGAACCAAGAGATTGAAAGATCCAATAAAAATAGTCTTTTAAAGGGGAAAGGTGTTACCCCAGAAGGTCAAACTATTTTTGACATGATTTATAAGACTATCCCGGATACTAGATGGGATGATAAAGATATCGTCATTTTAGATGATATTAAAGTTGTTCCTCCTTATAAAATTGATAATATTATAACATTGCATGAAACACAATCTATAAATCTAATTGAAAAAATCATCGAAAGAGGTTGGGATAATATCAAGACTAGCAGAGATTCTACACCTATCTCAAAAGATGGTGATACCGATAGAAAAGGTGGTTAAAATAATGTAAGATAAATATAGTGTAAATATAAATGTAAACATATATAAATGTATATATGAATATAAATTTACAAATTAACTTCAGAGTACTTTCCTAGATCTTTCCTCATTTTTTCTTTAACAACACAAGTGATTTATTCATTAGTATCTCTAATTGTTACCCATTTCAAAATTAAATTCTATTGATTCAAAGAGATGTAATCCAATTCTTTTAGAGCCTGCAATTGTGTCAATTTCATCCCAATTGAATGCAATTTTTAAATCTTCATCAAATTTACTGGGAATTCTAAATGTTTCATCAGTAGATCCTGTAGAATTCAAAAATTCAAATAATACATTAACCCATATATACATTGTTCTGAACCGTTTTGTTGTTTTACTAAAAGCGTTAAAACTACTAGATGCAATATTTCTATTATCTTTATCAGTATAAAACGATGAGGAATCTAATAACATTGGTTTTTGATTGATTGTAATCTCAAATTCTAACATAATATCATTTGCATTTAAATACAATGGGAATTTTAGTTTGCCTTCATAGTTAGATATAACTTTATCGTCAAGATCACAATTATTAGAATTGTTTTCAATATGTGGGGTTGCTATGAAATTACAGACATGTTTAGTCAAATCTAATTTTTCCAATGTAATTACCCCATCTCTTCTTGGATTATATTTCTTGAAATTGAGCCAGCATGTAAAAATTTTTGAAGTAAACATCCTACTTGGATTTTTCACTAAAATGGATGATATAATAAAGGTATAATCATTCTTTAACACATTCATTAGTAGCTTTTGGTTATTATTATTAAATGATAAATAGTTTTGATGATAATTCAAATATCTTATCTGGGATTTAATAGTGACACCGGATGTGAGAATCTGATTTTTAAACCTATTTTCAGTGAATCTTTCCATTGCATTAGCTAAATTCATTTTTCTATATTTCATTAAATATGCAACGCAGATAGTACCAGATCTACCTTTCCCCATTTTACAATGGACAATACATTTATGATTATCACTGGACTCCAAAAATTGATGCATATCATCAATAACATCTTGTAACAGTTTGAATGGGGGTGGATAATGGTCTAACCAACCCTTTCGCAACAATATGGTTTTCAATTGACTTGAATCATTAAATACCTGTTGTGGTTCTAATGGTCCAATTATTTTATATTTGGGAGAATATTTCATGGTTAAGAATCTTTTACAAAATGCATTTTTGGTTACTAAAATACCAGAAGGAAATTGTAAAGTTTTTAATAAGTCTTTATCTGTGTAATCTGCATCAGTAACTTCTATTTTCAAATTGTATAATTTCCAATTACCCAATCCATAACTGATATTTAGATACGTTATTAAATCGTCTAATTTATTTCTAAATAATAACCGGTGTGTTGATACCACAGGACAGGAGCAGACAATCAAGTCTGATTCAATATGTGATATATCTAGCGGTAAACCTAAATTATTTTCACTGACATTCATCGGTAATCGATAAAGTTTTTTTAACACGCAAGAGAGTCCCATATTATTATGGCAATAACTTGTCATTGATATAGAAATTGGCGGTAATATATTAGTTAATACAAATGAATAACGTTTTGTTGGTTTTGCCCTTTTATATTAAATTGCTGGTAGTAGAAAATATTATTTTATAATTTATTAATTGGTTACAGAATTAATTTGGATTTGTATAATTCTTTTGTTTTTTTTTTGTGACATGTTACAACCAATTAACAAATTAAAAGTGACACAGAGGATGAAAAGAAGGAAAGAAAGTGAAAATGAATGGTCAATTATCTATATAAAATTAAGAAAATAAAAAGCTGTAATCAAATCAAATAATTGATTTTTATTGTGATATTATAATTATTCTTGTGATAATTGTTGACATGAGGCCACAATTTGATTACAAACCCATTCTAGCGTATTATCTATTGATACATCATCACTGTTCATGAAATCCTTTATATCAGAGGATCTTATAGGGTCTAGTTGTCCCTCAACGTCATTATTAATAAATAGTGGTCCATGTGTGTCAGAGTAGGATTTATATACAAATTCATCAAAATAATACGGTGGATCTACCCAAAATGAATCTAAAGTTTGATATCCATTTCTAGCTGCTCTTCTTTTTTTTAATTGTTCATATGGGGCACGTATTAATAGTTTAATGTCAAACTTGGACCTAATATCATCATCATTAAATAACATAAATCCATCAGCAATAACAATTCTCAAGTTTGAATCTATGTTAGAATATTTTAGTCGAATTTGATCCAATATTGATGGATTAATTTGAAATTTATCTAAATCATCGACATTATTATTGTGTATTAATTCTGTTTTAGTTTGGCCGGTTTTACGAATGTGGTCTAATTCTTTACTAAATAACGATAAATCTAACGCCTCCGGAGAATCCCAGTTAGCAATGTTATATTTTGGGTTAATTGGAATTTGATCATCATGTTTAAAAAAATCGTCTTCATGAATTAATATGCTCCTGTCAATTAAATTTGATGTTAATTTAGCAATTGTTGTTTTCCCACTGGATGAACAACCACTTAATCCAACTAAGACTACTTTCTTGTTTCGGGTCATGTACTCTTCCTATATTACGTTCAATTGTTTCAATGTCACTAATTATGTATAGATGAGGGAGATTGTATATTAGTCAATGTTTGGAGAAGTAAATTATAGATTTTGTTGTTGAAACTCTCTTATCTTCTCTTACATAAAAGTTTTTATTTTTCCTGTTCAGTACCTCTATTTTAATGGAAAATGTAGTCATGAATATACTATTTAGAAAATGAGATAAGAGTGCTGGTAAAAGTAGAATATACTACATGTTCAACAGGCAACAAAAAAAAAAACAAGAAGCAGGTTAACCAATCTGAATAAACACAATGATTGTTGGTATTTTTGTTTAGGATAAGTTATAAATGAAGATACATATAATATATATAAATATCATGCGAAGTTTTGATATATCTTTACTTTACTTTTTTTTTACTATCGAATATCCTAGATTTTAAAAATTCAATCTAGAGATGGTCATTTACGTACATTGAGTATATGAAAAGGTGGACTCCACTGTCATGTAATGAGAAAGAGATGTTATTATATTTGTATCTATCAACCCTTGTGCTTATTCAACGTTATTATGCTATTACCCATACATAATGAAGTATACGATAGTATTCTACAATGGATAGTAGCAAAAACTTCAGACTCTTTCTAATGGAGAAAGATCTGAGATCTGGTCAAGATTTCTCGAGCTAAAGCTGTTTTTGGTGTCTGTCTTTTCTTCCTCGAAGATTCTTTTCTTTGAACAAAAAAAAAAAGACAAAATGGGTAGAATGAAAATTTTTTTCGTATTGTGCGCTTGAAGGTTTTAGGGAATTTGATCTCCATCAAATAAGTAGCTAGTGTGATATATAGAAACATAAGTAGAGAGATACAAAGTTTACAAAAAGGAGGTAACAGCTATGGAGATTTGACATTAAATAGCCAGTCTCTTCATTCAACTCTGTTTGAAAAAAAGGAAAAAGATAAAAAGGCTATAAGATTGCAGTTTAAAACAGAGTTTCTGCAAAGATGGGTTATTTTGTCCCTGAGAAGAGTTTGGATAACCTTAAATTTTATAAATATCAAAGCGAAGACAGATCTTTACTTTCAAATTATATTCTAAGACCATATTGGAGAAAGTTTTCTACTATCTTCCCATTGTGGATGGCACCAAATTTAATCACATTATCTGGGCTATTTTTTATTATTATTAATGTTATTATCACATTATATTACGACCCAACACTTACGAAGGAGTCACCAAACTGGACCTATTTTTCTTATGGTATTGGCTTGTTTTTATATCAAACTTTCGATGCATGTGATGGAATGCACGCACGTCGCACAGGTCAATCTGGCCCATTAGGTGAATTATTCGATCATTGTATTGATTCTTTAAATACAACGTTGTCTTTGCTCCCATTTTGGTCTATTACTGGCATGGGATTTTCTTATTCGTTAATATTTGCCCAATTTTTATGTCTTTGTAACTTTTATATAAGTACATGGGAAGAATTTCACACAAAGAAATTGTTTTTGAGTAAATTTTCAGGACCAGTGGAAGGTATAATTATCCTTGTCATTTGTTATTTCATAACTGGTGTCTGGGGTACACAATCTGTCTGGCATAAACCATTATTTACTGTTGATGGTCTTTGCACAATTGAAACGATTCATGTTATGTTAACTTTTTCTGGGTTAGGTGTTTGTTTTAATATTGTCACAGCATTACAAAATGTAAAGGGTTACTATGAGGAAAATGGAAATAAAAACAATAAATCAAAGGAATCCATTCAATTAGATATCTTAGATGCTATTAATGGGTTGTTGCCATTTTTTGTTTTCTTTTTATCTATTTTTATTATCGTGATCATTGAACCTAAATTTATTAATTTACAATTTATCATTAGCATTGGATTGATTATGGCTTTCGTAGTGGGCCGTATGATTGTTAACAATTTGACTTTGCAACCATTCCCTGACAAAAACATTCCAATGTTTATTCCAACCTTCCAAATCATAATATTTTTGGTCTGTAGACATTTCTTAAACATTGTTCCAATGGAAGATATTATCTTGGGTTTGACTTGGTTGGGTTTAGGTTTAGCTTCTGGTATCCACTTCATGTTCATCAATGAAATTATTTATGATTTCACAAATTACTTGGACGTTTACGCTCTATCCATTAAACATCCAAAGAAAATTTAACCGCTCTTTGTCATGTGATTAAATATTTATTAATTATATATTTTATTATTATATCATTTGTGTTCATTTATTTATATATGTATATGTATGTATGTGAACATCTACATATATACATGGAAGCATTTCAAATATCACATATCTCTATATACAAGAATTTGTATGTGATTGAAATAGTATTATTAGTGTTAGGTGAAGAATGAAGTGGAGAAGTTTCCTAGTAACGAATAAGTGGAGAGGAACAATACATACATAAATAAATATGAATCAAAGGTGAGGAAGGGGAAAAGAGAAAAAAAGGAGGGGAGAAGTATGATAAAGTCTTTAAATTCAAGCTTTTGTAGTGGAAGTACTATTTTGTTCATTTTGACCTAGTAGATCATTAGCACCCTTTTGTAAGTCAAAAGTCTTCTCCATTTCAATCAATTGTTGTTCACTCAGTATAGATAACGATAGAGGAACACCTAATAATAGGGCAGACGTAGTCAAAGCCCAGGTTAAACTTCCACCTTTAGAGAAGACAGTTCTGATGAAAGAAAAAGTGGAGTGGTAAGAATCAACAACATATTGTCTTTGTTTCGGTGGAATGATTTCTTTTAAAGCAACGATTCTTTCTAATAAAGTTTCATTTTCATCAAAATCGTCATCAAATTCACTATCATCTTCCTCGTCTTCATCCTCATCCAAATTATTGTTTTTAGTAACAGGAAAAATATCCTTTTCTGAAGCATCTAATGGTTCAGTCGAAACCACTTGTGGCCCTTGAGTTTGTGGAATTTCTTCCTCGTTGATTTCAGTTAATTCAACCATTGTACCTTGTTCTGTTATAGTTAACTTTTTGTTTTATTGGAATTATGAGAATCCTTTAATATTTTTCCTAGTTTTTGGCTAAGAATTACATTATAAGACTCTTTTTAAGAGATTTGACAAGATGTCATGTTATCTGTCTTTTAACTTAAATCAGCAGTCCTAAAGTTTTTGTCTCTTCTTTTTTTTTTAGTTTGTTCGTTTCTATCCCAAAAAGTCCCATAAAAAAAAAGTAAGCAGAGAGATATTTGTTGATCTTAAATCGTTTTATACGGTGTGCACCAAAATCAAGAAAAAATACTAATTTATAAACCCTAACTTTACACGATATAACCCTAACATTTCTTTATCGGTAACATTAATAGAAGAAAGGTATTAGAAGTGGTACTTATTCTTTAAAAAGCATTTGTTCTCTTCTGTTATTAGTGTACAAAGGTCAATATATATTTAAATGTATGTATGTATATGTATAATGTTATATTAAGAATTATTAATAAATTAATTTATCAGCGAGAAGATTTTTTAGATTTCTTTGACTTTTTTAGCAGCTTCATTTCGCTATTGTAAATGTCTTCTGCCTTCTCTGTGCTTCTTTTCTTACCGGTTTTTACACTTACTACACCACTATTTCTTTTTGCTGCCTTTTCTAGACTTTTTTTAGATTCGTTCCATTCCTCGCTGTTATCATCAATTTGATATTTGTCTAAGTTTAAGGAATTAATCATTTCTCTTTGTCTTTCCCGCATGGCTTTCATAGCTTCATTACCAGCTTCTTCTAAGTCTTCCTCCATCTTATCTAATGCATCAGCAGCATTATAACTCCTAATCTCTTCACCATTCATTTCTGCGATTGTTTCATCTACTAACATCTCTGTTGGTAGCGTTTCTTCAATAGCTTCACTGATAACTTCTCTGAAATAAACAGACATTTTTCTAATTATTTTAGCAAACATAGCGATTGTTTGATTTGAAGGTAAATTCAATTCTTTAGTAATATCATCTATGCTCTTGCGCTGTAAACCTATAGCTAATAGTATAGCACTTTGAACACTGGATAAATGGACTGTACTACTCATTTTCCCACCAAAGTAAAGTAAAGCTAACATTGGAATCATATCAACAATAACATGATAATCTAGAAGATTGTTGGCGTAACTGTCTAATCTCTTTAAATCAAATGGTGAAAATAGGTCATCTAATTGGGTCTTTGTCAATTTGGCGATACTATTACCATTATCATTTGATAATTCATCAGCCTTCTTGGCACTTTCAATAACGCTTAAAGCTTGTACAGTTGTGAATGTTTTGAAATCATATGATAATAATGATAAGAATCTTTTATGAAAATCTCTTGCAAATGCAATTAACCAGTCAGGTTGTCTACCTTCTAACACATTTAACATTACACATGTATGTTCACCAGTCAAGTCATTGGCAGTTTGACGCAAATAAACAGGGACAAATTTATTATTCTTCCAAAATTTATGTAGTTGTTGGGTCAAACCATAAGAGACACCTAGATAATGTAAGAATTCTGGTGGTTGTTCGGATAATTTTAATAATAATGGTGGTAAAGTCTTGGCATCTCTTAATTTAATATTATCTTTTAACAAACTGTCCTTTTCTAATTCATGATCATCGATTCTCTTGATGGAATAATCCTTTGGTTCGATATCTTCCGACATATCGGTAAATTTACCTTCAAAATAATCTCTTAATAACTCAATAGCACGAGAGCCGTACCCCATGGATGCATATTCAGGATTGGTGGCAATTCTTACAATACGAGCACCACTCAAACCTGCAAATTCTTCATCTTGGAATTGCTGGGAGACCAACCATGGAATCAGGTCACCACCAGCTCTTTGACCTCTGGACAAAGAATTTCTTACACTCTCCTTAGAAATTTGACCTTCAAGAGCAACCTGTATCACACATAATGGGTCAGGAATTTTACCACCATCTTTTGGATCAATTGGTGGTAGTAGTACAAACAATTTGTGAGCAGGTGCATCACTCATTAATTGAAGATCGTTAGGGGAATTCTTATAGTGGGACGCGACATAAAGAGCCATCATCTTTTCTAGGAAATTTTCGGATACCGGATGGTAAGAGAATAAAGTATCTCTATTAACAATAAATAAGTTACATTGAAAGGGATGTGGAGTACCCTTGGCTGCAAATCTTGGGTTTTTTATTAAAGTTACATCTAGACATAATAGTTTATTTAACCATTTTTCGATAGGATCTCCATCTGCATATCTGATTGGTTCTTCTAGGGATATTTCACGTAATTGACGAGTTCCTATAGTAGAGTAAGAAATTGTGTTTGGTTTTTTGTCTCTTGAGGTAATAATCGTTTGGGAATCTTCACGACCAGTACCCTTGGATTGGTTACGTAACTGCTTAATTAGTTTCAGGGACAAGGATCTGCCTGTACCTTCATAACCATTAATAGTAGAAGCCATAAAGACTAAATATGGACCTAACAAGCCCTTAACAATAGGTAATGGAATAGCAGCTGCTTCATCAATAACAACTAATTCAGCTTGACCAAGAACATGATTATCTTGCGGAATGATATATTGAATTGTTTGTCTATGACCACGTTTAATATCTACTCTGACAATAGCACCATTGAAATCAGGATTAGTAGATTGTATGATATCATAATCGATATGTTCTTGGTATCCAAGAGCATCAAAACCTTTAAAAATAAATTGAAATAAGGTTTTTAAGTTTTCTGGTGATGGTGATGTGACAAAAATATTAGAATATCCATGGGCCACAGCAGCCGCTATAGAAATACCTAAAGCTGCAGATTTACCCCTACCTCTACCTGCAGTGAGGGCTACAGTGGAATTTAATGTTTTTTCAGAGATAGCATCAATAAATGTTAAAATCGCATGAGCTTGATTTACAGTTTTCGATAATGCAACTAGTGAACCTGCTGGTTGAACATCCTCTAAAGATTCTTTCAAATCTTTTAATTCTTGTTGCTTTGGAGTTAATTTATCAGAATCATTTGGAGGTAAAGCTTTGACATTTCTTGCACCAGAAATAGGTAATACGTTTAATTCATCGTCAACAACCAAACAATTACTGTTCCCACCCAAAGATAAAATAAATCTTTCATTAAATCTAGCAACAACATCATCATGAGCTTCTGTACGATAACGAGAATGAATATCCATTGACATGGTATATAGTTGTTTTAAGGATGACATTGTTTTTAAAAGGATAACAATAATACCACCACCTTCAACTGTTTCAATTGTTCTTGCCAATAAGTTTGGAGTCAAAGCTTCAAAATCTTGTAAAATACACATACCATATGTATTGCCAAGAATCTTCTCAGTTTCTTTATAATAAACGTATCTAATATTTTGGTTTGAAATAAAACTTTCAAATGGATCACGTTCATTTGCTTCTCTGGTACCTCTTCTGATTTCATTCTTGATTTTCTTTTCTCTTTTTTTTCTGTGGGATGTGAAACCTAAAAGTTTTTTCTTATATGCCCAAAGAACAGACTTATTCATTTTTAAGTCCGCACTCATCATTAAATAATGTAAGTTTGGTAGTTGATTACGTGCTTTATCACCAACTATGATAAACAGTGATCTTTGTTTGGTTTGAACACCATTTCTAATCAAAGAAGGAATACGAGAATCAATTGCCTTCTTAGCCATTTTTATATATGTTGAACTTTGTTGTTAGGCTATTATGTGTGACAGTAGTTGTTTAAAAATAAGGTAAGTAATTTATCAGTATTAATAAGATATTAAAACTATTATACCTTAAGTTATAATACTCCGCAATCCATATTTCATCTCATTTCATCTCATTTCATCGTTTTATAACATAATATTTTTTTTTTTACTTTTTTTAGTTTTGAAAAAAAAAGATCATTTTGAACGTTTGCAAGTAATGGTATATAAAAATTTCAATTGGAGTCATGAAATTGCAATGATAAGAAGACCATATATAAGAGGAAAAACATCCCTATGATATTTTGAGTTTGCGATATTTTTTACATAGGATTTGAGCATCTCAATAAGCGAGAAGACAATTTAAGAACTGTTTGTAAAATTTTGTAGATATATGATGTATGTTACGTAAGGGTAAGGATTTTGAGTAAAGCCAATGCTAGTGATTTCAAATATTCTAATATCAATGGATAGTTATCAATAGATTTACGTGTTTTTTGTTATATACAAACGTTGAGTTCAGCAAATGATTTCTGGAAATTCCATATTTTACTTTAAGTGTCTATAGGATAAGTAGAGTATGACTTACTGGTGTACTATCTTTCAATTATTAAATCTATCTATTATTTGTTTTTAGAATTTTTTTATATTAACAAGTGTTTTACTTGATAATCTTAGATTTTTTTCTAACCAAAAAAGAATAATGATACTATAATCTTTCTAGTGGTACTCGTACGTTTATAATAATAGAATAGTTATTAGCACAATCATTAGAATCTTTGTAGTATCTTGTTTAAGGTGGAAATGTTATAAATCCAAAATGTCAGACTTGGATATGGCTATTCTTAGCACGTTGCATAAGTCTTCCTTCTTAAATTTTTTATGGAAAGAACTTTTGAAATTCAAGTGGAAATCTGTAAAAGTAAGGACATAAGTATACAGAACAGGACTAACAAACAAATGAATAACTAAGAAATTTAGCAGAATGGCATATATGATACTTAGATTGAATAGTTATATTAACTAGTCTAGACTAATTAACTAACTATATTCAATATTGTACAAAGAAATATGGAGTGCGTCTATATCATATAATTATTTAAGAAGGTTATTAATATTATTATTTTCCATTGGCTATTCTCAGAATGTTACTATTAAAAGGCCATTATGATAGTTAGAAATATCACAAATTGTGACATATGAAATCCGGATGTCACTATAAACGATCTTGTGGACTCCTTGGTCGACGACAGTGTTCTTGTTTTTCTTGTTTTTCTTGCTTGTATAAATATGTTTATCTGTGTATATTAGTTTACTCTTTTTGTAGAGTATCGTTTATATATCATATACAGACAACAAATCAAGCTATATCTATCTATTTTAGTGTCTAGAAGAGTGTGTTTCCTTGCAATAGGGTTTTCGTCTATTACAGTCCACATGATTGTTTACAGTGACAGCAAAATTTCATATGTCATGTAATATCCCTGATATTACTGTTTAGGGGTTGTTTAGAAAAATGAGGGTTGACGATATTTTTCTAAACTTTCCTTTTTGCAAAATTTTACAAACATAGATAAAAGCAGGAGTAACCAACATGAGTACAAGAGAACAACCAAGAAGAAAACAAGGAACAAGGAACCAAGGATTACATAAGTTTAGATATATAGCATATAAGTGTATGCTATTAGGATATCTTAGATTAGGAATATAGATATATAGATATATAGGAATATTACACCTAGAGATATAGAAAGAGTCTATATCTTATATCTATCCAAGTGAAATATTATTGAGATTTCAACAAGAATAACTGTTATCAGAAACACATAACCTCAGCGTTATTATATGTCATAGTTTTTTATGGTGCAAAAAAATGCGAATTCTGTGGATCGAACACAGGACCTCCAGATAACGGTGACCAAAGTTTCTAATCTTCAGTCTGGCGCTCTCCCAACTGAGCTAAATCCGCAACAATCTGATAGCTCGTGTCGCAGTATGGTATGGTCAAATTCTTTGTGTATTCCAGGGAAGCGCAAATAATATTAATAGTCATTCAAGTAATCGAGACAGTAATCAATTATAGGCGATAATATAATTACTAAAACGGTCTTATATATTGAGCGGCTTATATTGAGCTAATATATTTATTCAAAGTTACTTAACTTGTTACTTGCTTGTTGTTCTCTTTTTGTTCATATATAATATATAAATTATTTACAAGAAACGGTTATGGAAGATGATCTTTTATCTCCAGAAAACGTTGTCCTTTTATATGTTTTCTGGAGCTCGATCGATTATTCAGATTAGTACGTTAATGACTTGACTGATTCACCCTAAAATTTATTACATTAATTTAGGTGCACTAATGGATTAGAACTGCACCCCAATTTGCTAGTTATGGTAATTGTGTGCACTACTGATAAACGACACAATTATTATGGTCATTAGTAATACATGTGTGACTTATTAAAACAATAGGTAAATTCTAGATTCGTCAGAATCTTATGTAATCTTACTGGAACTAATCTTTTTATCATGCAGCGCCTAATGTTGTAGCACATGGCTTATTAAAACTGTTGGAAAATGAGAGTTTATTACTGTCATTTCCATAAGAATTATTTTTAATTAGTTTTTCTGTATATTAGGTGGTGTACGGATGTACCATAATATCAGGAAGACATTTTATTTTTCACCAAATATGTTTTTCAGAGATTTGAAGAGAAATGAAAAACTTAAAAGAAGAATCAAAGTAAATAAAAGAATTTATACTGTATACACTATATAATAAGTATATACATGTATTTAATACAAAAATAAAATAAGCATCTGTAACTTAATAATGTCTGCCATTACCATGGACGCTGAAGGCTCCAAATTCCAACAAAAACGATAAATAGTTCTAAATTCATTCAAAATATTAGGTAATCTTGTTGGTGATGACTCCTCTATCATACAACACTGGTGGTCCCTGTATAATAAGTTAGTTAAGACCATCGAGATTATACAAGATTTCAGTCAAATCTAGAATTATCTATTGTGTTTACGTACAACGTGTTCACATAACTCTGTTATTGCGCACTCATAGCATATTATGTTCATATATACTGTGTTCATGTACACTTGCTACTGTACCACCATAATCTATTGTCCTAAATGTTTTATGAGATTCAATTATATTATTATAGCTAATAATGAAGATATTGATTATAAATCCAGTAATTTATTTAGTTGAATAGCTGATTGAGTTTCACAAAACATATAAAAGGACAATAACGAACAACGAAATAGTACATAAGCTTGATACAACTGCTAATATAAAAGACTGCCTAGAAATTGCCTTACCGATTGTAATGATTACTGGCTCAGTTATTATTGAATATCCGATTGATATTATCTGTGTTTTTCGAACAATTAATAAACTAGGGATTACTTATATAATACAGCAGTTTTTTGCTACAGTTAAAATTTATAAATGTAACCTATCAAAAGGTTAAGAATATGGTATTATTATTTGGGCTTGAAATCATGTTATTAAACTAATAAGGTTAACTGTTGAAATAGAATGTTCTATAATGAAATAGATAGAACAATAAGATTTTAGCAGACACTAAACGATAAATTGTTGAGTAATAATTGTTGAGAGGTCACCAAAAGTTGTTGAGTTTGTTTATTAAATATCTTACTGTTCGTAGAGGAAAATGACTTAATGTTAACATATATAAAGCCAAGGATTTCATCATACATTATTTTTATCTTATTTACAATCTTTGTGTATTATTACTTCTATGTTGTATATAGAGAAAGAAAGTGAAGAACTTTATTATAATTTTGTATACTAAATCTGTTTAATATAATATTGAGAATGTTTACTATATATCCAATGACTACAGGTGCTCATTCTTAACAGTAACAATAAATATAAAGAAGTTATATCAAAAATTAATTATTGCTTATTTATTGTTTGTGAGAGTAAATATTGGAGAATGAGAATTTACTACTACTATTTTCCAACACTTTTGTTCTACATAATTAATATACAAGCAGCTAATATACCATGGAACACATTTCATTGGGAGTCCTCTTTTTTATATGCTATTATAATTTTCCAGTAATTTAGTACGTTGAATTTGGATTATTACCAGTATCTTTAATCATATTTCGACACACATATTCGAGGAGGCGAAAAATTTTAAAAAAATTGCGCTAAATAGAATATAATAATTCTATTCAGGTTGAAGCTATAAAAGAAAGTGAGTATCTACAACTTAATAATGTTTACTATTATGCTTGGTGCCAGGAATACCATATTTTATTATTCTTCTATTAAAAAAATTTTTTGATTATAAATTACTGATGAGAAATAACGTTTGCTGAAATCGAATGTTCTAGATTATATGAATAAACCGACTGAATTTTAGTAAATATAAATTTTTATTGAAATGCAGAGAATTTATTGTTTCCCTATCAGTAAATGCAAACAAAACAAATTGATAAATTATTGCTGCTAGTAAAAGAGATATGTTAGATAGGAAAATATGTAAAATCAACACTTTTTTCATATCATGTTTCTTCCCTTGTTTGTCTTTTCTAAATTATCACCTTTATATTATACATAAATAAGGAATCCGAAGAACATAACCATAATTTTGTACACTATATATATATAAATATAACATTGAGATTGTATACTCTATATCCAATTACAACAAGCTGTAATTTTCAATGATAATGATTGATTCTAAACTAATTAAATACAAGAATTTATACTGTATACATTATATAATAAGTATATACATGTATTTAGTACACAATATAATAAGCATCTATAACTTAATGATGTCTGCCATTACCATGAACGTTGAGGGCTCCAAATCCCAACACTAATAAATAGATTGTCCTGGTTATTCTTGATAGCCTCGTTATTCTTTCTCTAGTAGAACATACTAGATAGAATAAGAATATTGATATTGATAATTACCTCCGGCATTATTTTTCAGGCGCTAATTCTCAACTTTTTTAGCAAGTTGTCATATTTTTATTGTATATTTTCAAAGAAAAGTATTCTTGTGTATGGTTTTGGTTAATAACTTTACTATGTTTATACATTAATGGAATCGAGTAGTATTATTGGTAATGTAAAGATGTTATTTTAACTTCTGAAATATAAAGATTTGTCTATGTTTTGTTTCATTCTTGTGACTTTCCAAAAAACAATTAGAATCAATCTTTTGGAAATAAATAAAAAACCTTTTTAGAAATGTATTTCTTCTAAAAGATCATCTCAAGCAATATATTTACAATTATTCTTATTCTTGTTATTACTGGAATGATATATTACCGGTTTGAGTAACATGTAAATATATCAAAGAGGAAAAATGTTTGTTTTGCACATTCAACATTATGCAGATAAAATCAAACAGAATCAAAATAAATTAATATATTATGAAAAATTGCCAAAAGGTAAATATATATAAGTAGACGACTTTACTTATTAATTTTCCAATCTGGATGAATAAGTTATATACACTTTATCATATGTTTCTTTTGTATTTATATAATTATTAATTCCGAATCAAAAGATCGAGGGAAAATTACACTACATATCAACATAATAATAATACACAATAATAACATATAGTATGATCACCGACGCTAAGAACATGTATACTAATATTATTCATCCAGAGGAGTTATATTAATAATTCTTAAGTGAAATCTAATATAATTGATAATACTATTAATATTTACCATCACTTCTGATATTCTCTTACAAAAATCAGATATCTTTTAAAAATGCTAGTTATTTGTCACCAATGTTAAGCCTACAATTAATTGAATATACTCAGAGTTTAAACTCAGGGTTTAATCTGTATAGATTCCATTGCCTTAATATTAGCTATTACCCGCAGAGTATGTTTTCCAAAATTTTACAATTAAGGCCTTTTTACATTTTTGAAACCATCTATCTCAATATAACAATAATACCAACTCTATTTGTGTTGAAAGTGTTAAACAAACGTACACGGATAATTCAGATTGACGAAAATATATACCTTTATCATTACTATTAAATGACATTCTTATATTTATATTAATATTATTTGAAATATATATTTAATAATCTATTGTAAGAAGCCTTAATTAGAAACCTTTAAAAACATAGTCTATAAGTGACATAACGTCAAAACAAAGAACTTGAAATACCAAAAATTCTGAGCCTAAACTATAAGTGTATTTGAACAAACGATCGTTGGATTAACATTGGTGGAAACTAACTAGAAAGCTTGCTGAAGAAGCCTCTGATTACTGAGAGATGATGTCAGAGGTAATTATCAACATTAATATTCTTATTTTATCTAATAAGTTCTATTAGAGAAGGAATAACAAGACTATCAAGAAAAACTAGCATAATCTATTTATTAGTTTAGAATCAACCATCATATAATTTGTAAGCTTTTATGTACACAATTAATATTAATCTTTTAGTATATACATGCTATAACCCTTACATGTCCATTATGTATTTATTTGCGAAAATATTCTTCAAACAACTAAATAGAAGATATTAGAACTTATTAAAATAATAAAACACCCAAAAAAAAATGTAGATAAAATATTTATTATTGTCAAACATTTGTCTTTTATATATTGAATTTTAGTTTGTTGTACTACCTAATATTTTTATATTCAAGGGGTAGATTATATTAATTACACAACAAGGAGTTCAATCTGTAATTTCCATATTACAATAATTATTACTCAAATCGATGTTTTTTATTAGGTATTCCTCATTCATATATATTGATCTTCTGATCAATTATTGTAATTTATAATATTTATAACTTTCCACTATATGAATTAATACACCATACTATATTGTGAAAGTTTGAATTTGAATAAACTCTTATTGACTTAATTTTGTATTTCTAGAATATCTTAATCCTTTAAAAATGATATTTGAAAATAAACCAATTGGTAATATCGTAAATAAAACTGTTAACACCGATCTCATAAAAAGGTGTACTTAAAAGGTTATTGCTATTAGTAGTTATGTTTAGTAAATAAAAATAAGAGTAGATATATTATCAAATAAAAATCTTCCCTTTTTCTTATGTAAAGTTCTAAAATAAATACAAAATGTAGTCATATATAATATCTATGAATTAATCATAAAAGTTATTCCTTTACATTCCTTATTTTGTTTTAATATATTAGTTCAACTCTAGAACATATAATTTATATTTTCTTCTTTTTTAGTTGCCTTTTATTATAACAGCTTTAACAGTATTTCAATTGAAAATACCTATTAATTACTCACCATATATTATCCATCTTATTCATATACATTCGCCCAATATACACAACATTACTAACTATACCTTAATTAACTAATGATTGAGCATAAGGTAATGACCCGAAACTTAAAATTATATATTTGAATCAAGAAAGGAAAGAGAAGGCATAAATTTACAAATTTCCTCTAATAAAGTTTAAAGAATTATATTTTATACTTTTTACTCGTATTAATTTGCTCTTACAAATTATATAAATAGGCTGAAGGATCCTATTTGTATCATCTATACTAATAATTGTATTGACTAAAAATGAGCACTACTTTCAACGAAAGTTTAGGCACTTCTTCAAGGAAACTTTCTAGAAAATACGAATATATTTGAACGCACATTTACCACTACAAAATTTACATATATTCAAGCAGTATCTATTATAATGATCTAGTCGTTATGAAAATATTTTATATTAATTCAAATATATCACTAAATTGAGTTTCTAATTTCTCACTGTTAGTTTCATTATTGTACATAAATATCGATTACCATCTATTTCCTTCAATCTTGTCTCATATTTATAGTCAATAATAATATATCTTATTTTAAAATTAAGTAAGAGTTAGCATAGTCCTGCATTCTTTCTCCAATAAAATAGATCAATATTGCATATTAACTTAATACTTCGAATATTAAATTACAGTAACTTTATTACTTAGAAGAATGAATAAAAGAAATGCTTTATACATATCTATAAAATAATTAGTTCTTAAAAAACTGTTTATATTATTTATTAAATTCTTATTTATACAGAAATTCAAATACTTAAATCTAGTATGGAATATCATTATCTTGACTGGTTTGTTTCTCTGTATTTTGAAAAGATAAATTATTACCGTTTTTATTAGCGTTCTGTTGAAGAAGCATTTCATGGAAATTACGTATTTGTTCTATGTTTGGTGGGTGTGTCACATTTGCAGCTGGTGGATGCATCTGTTGTTGGTATTGTGGAACATGTGCTTGTTGTATATTCTGTTGATAATAAATATTTAAATTTTGATTATACAGAGGCTGCTGTTGGAAGTTTGACTGTTGTGAATAAAAATGGAGATTGGAGTTGGCATAATTATGCTGCATATTATAATTTAGTTCGGGACCAAATGCCTGGCCCGAATAGTTAACATTTGTATATCCCTGTGTTCGCATCTCCCCATAAGCTACGTCAAAGTTGCTACTATTATATTGTTGTCGTGGATATGAATTGGGATTCTGCACAAATGGCTGTTGATAATTTCCGCTAAAATTATTAAAATTATATTGACTTTGTTGAGCCATATGTCCATATTGATTTGCAGTAGATTGATACATGCCTCGAGATGGATTTGAATAAGCAGGATTGTTTTGATAATTCATTCCCAAATTGTTATTTTTAATATTATTATCTGAAATGTTATTAAAATTATTAATAGTATTATTAATGTTTGATGCATGATCAAAACTATCGTTTTTGATATCCTTATGACGATTCACCCTAGACATATAATGTTTTTGTTGTACTATTCCAACTGGAGCCTTCATCTTCGAATATACAGTATTTTCTTGATAGCTAGTCTGCTGTTTCTTTCTTGTGACCTTATTATTGTGGGCATCTTTAAATTTATTATTATCATTATTATTCGTATTACTGGCTGCTTTTTTCTTCTTCTTTTTATTTTTCATCATTCTCTTGAACTGTGCTTCCTTTTCATCATCAGAAAATTCTTGTTCTTCTTCTGGTAATTCCTCATCATAACCATTTGAGGCATCTGTACCTTTTACACGTTTCAATTCAAATGTGTCAATCCAATGTGCGTCTGGAACAACAATAAATATCTTTGCTCCAACCATTTCTTTAATCTTGGATATTATCTCACTTTTAGTCTCATCTACTGGAGATATACCGACCTTATAAAATGGATTTTGTAATTGACCAAAAACCTCAGATAAAGTACCGACTACTTCACGATTTTCCAAACAAAAAATAGACCCATCCTTTAGAACTCTTTTCTCACCAGAAGTAGTACCCTGAACAATAACATTAGATTCAAAAATAGATTTAATAATACCAATCTCTGAAATTTTAGTCTTTTCATCGATCTTGTAATTTTTTGGGACCTCAATAATTTGTTCTTCAATAATCTCATTTTTGGATCTTATCGCTTCATTTAAATTGTAACCTTCTTCCTCATCCTCCTCTTCGCCTGTTTCATAAATATCTTTAGCATCATCTGTATTTTCTTCTTCTCCTGAACTAGAAGTGTCTGTATCAGAAGATTCACTGTTTTGTGATTCACCTTCGCTAATCCTACTATTATTATCACCTATATTGCTACTACCTTTACTATCAATGCAATCATCCACACCCACTGCATCTCTTTCTGTGTTTCCTTCAATAATTTGATCATCTTCATTTGATTTCTCTCTCACTTCCCCATTATCTTGCTTACTATCGATATCATTTCCATTATCTTTTTCATTTATATTCGAATCTCCAATCTCTTCAACCTCCTCATTATCAATATTTTGCGATTCTGTTTCACCTTCGGATTTCTCCAGTGAAGTTAATTTCAGTTCTTCCGCTGTTATTGAATCTGCGTTCTCTAAGGCTCTACTGAATAAATCACCTGTCATTAATAATGCAATATGTGTTTATATGTATCTATATCTGGTTCTTGTTGTTCCTCTACCTCCTAATACCACTTAATCCAGAGGAGAATATAACTTTTTGTCAGTAATATCAAAAACGAATCCTTAAGTTTTAAGTATTTTGTTCAGATGGAGAATAATGAATCATACTGTATCATCTCATATCATACAGTACTTTTTCTTCAGCTCATCTCATTATAACAAAAATCGCCTCTTTTTTTCACGAACCAAAAAATTTCAAAAAAAAAAAAAAAAAAGAAATTCTGATTCAAATTTTTTCCGTGAGATATGTTTTTTTTATAATTAGCTTTTTCTGTGGGAAATCCGTATAATATTATAGTTTAGGGTATTGATAATTTTGACACATTCTTCACAAAAAGAGCAATAGTCCAAAAAAACAACTTTGATAATAATTTTCTTTTACATCCACACACAATGATGACAAAATGTTCTGATCTTAATAATATTATCTTTTGATGATAGAAGATTTTGTTGAATATATTAACTAGCCCACTCCAAAACCTAAAAGAAAAATATCGCAAAATCATGGCTTAAATAAGGAGGGGAAATACTGATATGATACCTTTATAATCATCGAAATATTACTGGAATAGACTTATTTGTATAATGTTAAATGGTTAAGATTGTAGAAGAAATTTAATGGGAACCTTAAAAATTAACTGTGTCACTGTTTATTGTGATTAAGGTCCTGCAAATAAGACAATTTTAGAATATGCTGCAATTGATAATAATTTTTTGTCTTAGTAGTAGATCAAGACAATAATATATTAGAGTAGATGATTATCAAGACAAAGAATATTCCTTAGCAATACTCTCCCTAATTCTTGTCAAAATGAATTCCTACAATGAACACCTAAAGCATTTAATAAATGAATTTCTGCGTAAGTAGTTTCTATGTTTAAAGTAACTGTAGTGCAAAAAGAAATCTAAATATACTATATGTCATATATGAAACAAACATATTAATATTCTCCTCCCCCCTCCTCAACTAGCTGAAAAATCCAATAAAAACATCAGCCAATAACTATGAACTAAAAAAAAGAAAACACAGAAAACCTTGTATAAAATCGCCTGAATACCTTGTAACAAGAATCATTTAGTCACTAGTCAAGAGGTGTGGTCTTTTTTTCTCTCTCCCCCACACCCTAATCACCTACAAAAGTTTCAATATTTGGGAAAACTAATAAATTACTGCGGTTGTCTCCTATAATTTTTAATGCACGGAAATAAAAAATTTCATAATAATTTGATGGGAAAATCTTTTTCAGATCGTATTTTTCTATAGATCAAGTAGTTTAAGATACAAAAAACAAAAATAACAATAGTCAGTAATGTTGAGTAAACCACATTTAATAGACAAGAATTTTTCAACAAAAGAAACAGTTTTGTAAAAACAAAAAAAACTCTCACAAGCTTTTAAAGTCCTCGTCTCTATTTTCCAAATTTGTTATCTTTTTTCCAATAATATTCGGAAACCCTGATTTCATTTTTTTAGAATAGAACTTCTATGTTTTAACATAGACTATAAATAAATCTAACACCCTTTTTTTTCTTGAATAATAACAAACTTAACATATTTCAAAAAACTAACACTTCTTTGTCATCCAAATATATTAATGAATAATGAAGGGGATATATTCTAATAACAACATATTGACCTAATATATTATTTTTTTTGTTAAAAAACTCATGTATGTTTATAAGAAGCCCTAAAATTATTTTTATCTTTTAAAAAAAACAAAAAAAAAAAAAGAAAATTCCTTTCATTTTATCTTTTTTTTTTTTATGAGAAGACAAAAACAACAGGGGTATATTGTTCTCTCAAAGTCGGTGATATCATCCTATTCTTTTTTTCCTTTCACCCCCACCTCTTGATAGCCTTTTCGTAAATTATTCTCGGTGATTGCCGAGACCCCTTCCCCTTTAGACTAAGCCGCTTATTAATAGATTCGAAAAGTGATGCCCCCCCTTGAAAAAAACAAAATGATAGGAGGCGAGAGAAATTACAAACTGGAAAAAACTGCTGCATGTAAAACATACGAAAACGAAAAATAAGATGGGCAAATAAAAATATTTTAGTTTTCTTCAACCACTGTAGTCATTTGAAATTAGGGTTTGTCAAAAACATTACAGAACATATCCATTTTACATGAACATCATGGATTACTATTAAGGCTATATAGCTTGTATTAAGATAGCTCAATAATAACCCCACTCTAAGTACTCTTATGTTTGTTTTTGTTTGTTTTTTATATAATTTCACAGAACATTATTTAGGATATCTGCTTATAACTAGTGACTTTAAGTCTTTTTCTTCAAATTTAAAAGTATTAACAAGTGAATGGAACAAAAAAAAAGCATTGCAACAATAATTGAAGATAAATATTACGTTTTTCAAGCTTCTAATAGAATGATAGTAAAAATTTGTAAATATAAGCGCGAACAGATAGTTAACAGTGAATTTCTCACTATCTATCTCTGTATATTTAATACTGTTTATACAACCACTTGATATATTACATTGTTTTTCAAACTAATCAGAGTTAGGGTTTCATCCAAACGTATTAGACATCCACTTAATTTACAGTAGGGTTCAACACAAAAGTCTTGAAAGCAATTTTTTGTCGGGAACATTATATTTGTTTTTTCTACAAAACTTTTTGAGTGAAAAATAAAGGGGACACCCACGAATAATGATGATTAACCGTATTCTGAGACGCTTCTTGCTGTGCGAAGATAATAATTTTCAATATTCAGAGAGATGTAAAGAATATTAGAAGAATTTCTATGGGTCGAAGAATTCGTTTAAAACGAAAAAAGCTTATTTCTTCTTTGACATAAGCACCTTTTCTACTCACCTTCTCGAATATTAATTGTTATATATAGATGTAGTAAATCTCACAAGTATTTCTTTTTTTCCTTTCGTGACCTGTGAATTACCTTCTTTTTTTTTTATTTAACTACGGAGTATTAAAATCATCTTAACTTTCTTAGTGACATTTAACTCTTAAAGATAGACAAACAAATAGACACTATAATATACATAGTGAGGGACATAAGGATTCCTACTTTATATAAAATATTTTTATCCTAATACTTATTCACTCAAATTATATATTGGCATGTGTGTATAAAATTATACACATAAACTACATATTCATACCTTTGCACTTTTTGAGATTGATTTTTATTTTTTTTCCCTTTTAACTTGAATAACAACTATATTCATCTATTTAATGCTTTATTCATCTACATATATTTTTTTGTATTTTAATTGCATCCACCTATAATAAAAACTAATACATTCAAAAAAAAGAAAATAAACCAAAAAAAGCTCTCCAAAATATTTTCATGTTTTATTTATATACGCTATCATGACTTCTGAAAATAGTAATTCTCATACTGAAGATATATCGTCTTCTTTCATTGTTGACAGTCTCTATTCTTCTGCTGAAAGTTCCAGCGAGAATGAAGACAGTTTTAACAATAACAACAATAATAATATTAATAATATTAATAATGACAATAGAATCCATACAAACCTCACAAATACTCCCTCTTTACGTGTCGTACCATCTAACGCTCCATCAATGGCAAGAACCTTAACCAAAACAGTAACAAATATATGGAATGCAGTTCAAGATGATAATAAACAAACTGCTGAGGAAGGAAAATCTGGTGATTTAAATAAGTTATTAGAATCAAGATTTGATTTAGGAGATGCTTTTCAAATAGAGGATAATAGAAATAATGGAGAAGCAGAACAAGGCCTACACCAACATGACGAAAGTGACTTTTCTGAAAAAGATCATAGTCCATTACCTTCTGATCTTGAAGCCACTCCAAGAAGTTCACAGGAGACAAGTACAATATCTTCTTTTTCTGCCTCATCATTGACAAACTCTGCCATAAATACTTTAAACAGACGGAAGGTAAATGGTAACAACAACAATAATCCATCAAATGAAGATACTTTAGAGAAAGTATTTACTAATAAATCTACAGGACAATTAGAATTACCCCCAGATAGAGGATACGCATGGGTAGTCGTGTTCTCTGTATTTTTAGTTATGTTTAATACATGGGGTTGTAACTCAGCATTTGGTGTATTCTTATCATATTATTTAAATAATGGTGTTTATAAAGGTGCTACAAAATATGATTATGCAATAATTGCTGGACTTACTGTATTTTTGGGGCAAGGTGCTAGTCCCATAGGCCTTCTGCTTATGAGGATTATTGGAAGGAAACCCACAATGCTGATTGGTACTATCTTTTTATTAGCTGGGTTTTTATTAGCTGCCTTCTCAACAAGATTATGGGAATTATATTTAACTCAAGGTGTGTTAATTGGATTTTCGATTGCTTTTATCGCTTCACCTGCAACCACTGTTTTACCAGGTTGGTTTTTAAAAAAAAGAGCTGTTTCTATTGGTATATCTCTTTTAGGGACAGGTGCTGGAGGTGTTACATTTGGTTTGGCTTCACAGAAGATGATCAGTGATAATGGGGACACGCGTTTATGTTATGTTATGTTAGCTGTTGTTAATACAGTATGTGTTATAGTTGCAATAATTTTAGTCAAATCAAGACCACCTATTAAATCAACAGGACTTCATTGGGATAAGATCAAAATAGAAGCACAGAGATTGTTTGCTTGGGGAGTTATTAAACAACCACAGGTTCCATTAATATGTATTTGGTTTACATTAGCATTGTTAGGTTACAATTTAATGATATTCACCTTAGCATCATATGCAGTGGCACGTGGGATGACATCTCATCAAGGGTCATCATTGACAGCCATATTAAATGGTGCACAAGTAGTCGGAAGACCATTAATGGGCTTACTAGGTGACAGAGTTGGAAGAGCTAACATTACCATTATAATGACAACAGTGATTACTATCTATCTATTTGTTTTTTGGATTACAGCACACACGTATGTTCAACTGATATTTTTTTCTATTATGGTTGGTTCCTGTATTGGTGTAGCAAATGTCATGAATACTGTTTTGATTGCAGATTTGGTTAAACCATCTGAATTCTTAGCTGCATGGTCTTTTGTTAATTACGCAGGGTCCCCTGCTTTATTATGTTGTGAATTGATTGCACAAGCTTTAGTGAAAGAACAAATGAAAAATCCATATCTTTACACTCAGATATTTGCGGGTTGCTGTTTTGTATGTGCACTTATTATGATCTTCATATTGAGAGAATATACTGTCAAAATTAAACTGACAAGCAGACAAGAAGAGAATAATTTAAAACTACTGCAAAGATCAGACAACGCATCTGATGCTAGTTCTGGAGTATTCAATGATAACAAATCTACAGCTGAAAGTTGGGAAATCATCGAGCACCGTAGAGATAAATATAATCTTTTGTTAGGTGCTGGAGTAAAGAAATATTTCATGAGAATGCTCTACCCTATGAAAGTATGAGGATTAATATACGGGTGCGTACAAGTATGTAGATATATACAAATATATATACTTTCCTACTATAATAACTCGTATGGCTTCTAACCAGTATACTAATTGAGTTTTATACATATGACATTGACACATTTTTCTAGGACAATATAGAAAACAAAGATATGAAGAACACCTTATTCATAACCTACTGTAGTCCAAATATTTGCCATATGCCTCTTTCATACCCGTTAGATCAAAACAAAAATGTGATATTACATATTCTTTCTATGGAAAAATTTCTCTATCTGAGGTTCAAGACAAGGAGTTCAAAAACAACTAATTGACATGCATTTTTGAGTTAAACAATCTTGCAGAGTCTAGCAAACCTAAATTTATGCCAAGACTAAAAAAAAATTGCGCCTTTCTGGAAAAAATTTAAGGACAGCAAACTATAAGTGAAAAAAAAAGGAAAAAAGGAAATATTTATAACGCCGACATGAAAAAAGCGGAGGGGAAAAATAATATTCTATGTTTTTCCGAAGACTTATAGCTGTTCGAAATTGAGGGTTTAGAGAAAAACATCTTGGAACGTATCCATTCACACGAATTTCATTTATAAAATACAGAATGAATAAACTATGCTGAAGTGACTCAAGAATAAAATATCTTCTTTTATGAATTCATTTTACCATTTATAAAAAGCAGCTTCTTCTGATTAAACAAATGCCATTAAGATCCTGTCAAAAAAAAAAAGTTAGAAGTGTATTGATTTACGATAGTGCTGAAATAACCTCTCAGAAAGAAATTTTTTTTTCTTCAAATTGTATCTATCTAGAGAAGACTTTTTTGATTTACTTCAATTAAATTCTCACTAATAACTATTTCACTTTGACTTATCTGGCTGTTATCTGTTCTCTATACTTTATTCCTCAATCTCAATCTATGTGATATTCCCATATACACCTAAAAGGAAAAACCAATGGAAAAAGAAAAATTTTATTGAAAAGGAAAATGAAATACAATATTAATTCCCAAACAGGAAACACTCCGACGTTTCAGCAAATGACACTTTTTTTTTTCTGGCTTTCTAGAATTTTCTTTCAACTCTGATCTTTATACTCTTTCTTTTCCTTTCCCTTTTTTTTTTCCAAGTAAACAAGATTTCGTTCGATAAAGTAACGAGACATCGTCTTTAAAGATGACTAATTTTTTTTATTTTTCATAGCTATTTTTGGCTCTATCTGTATTTCAATTCTTATTGTTTCAACCAATGAGCTTGTATGTGCACACACATATGCATATATACATACATACATACATACATACATATATATATGCTATAAAAATTTAAAAAACAAGAGAAGGTATAGGAAACAACTAACATAGTGTTTCTCGACTACTTCCTATATATTCAAGTTCTATCTCTTTAGCTCACCTAATTTGGACTAAGCCATTCAAACTAACATATCTAGCAAATCGTTATATCTCAACAGACATTATTACACTTTTAATCTATTCGGAACCAAACCTATTTCGATTTTTTATTTAGTCATCTTTCTTTAGTCTGTTTTGTATTTAGTATTTTATATTTAATATACTTTATTTTTTAACTTTTGGTAATGGCTGAAAGTATACGAAAAGGTAAATATTCTGGTGATTTTGAGTTGTATGCTATCAGTTCTTTAAGGAGTGATATTTCAACCTCCATCAAATCTTTCCAGCATGCAGATATTCCTGACTATCATACCAGTAATCATGAAACACCAGAGAATAGTGAGAATGAATTGAATCGAATTCTCACCGAAAGATTTGATGTTGGTGATGCAATTCGTTTAGAAGCCAACGAATATGATTTTCATAACTTGTCAAACAAAACAACCAATCGTATCTGTCATACTAATACTGATAATCTCAAAAATATGGAAGATATAGAAAAGAAGAGTATATCTTCTCAAGGGGAAGAAAAAACTATATTAGAAAGAGTGTTCACTAATAAATCCACTGGTGAAGTTGTTTTACCACCTGATAAAGGTTATGCATGGGTGATGGTGTTTGCCGTCATCCTTGTTATGCTTAGTTCTTGGGGTTGTAATGCTGCTTTTGGTGTATTTCTATCATTTTATCTAACCAATGGAACTTTCCCTAATGCTACAAAATACGATTATGCAATTATAGCTGGTATCCCTGTAGCATTGGGACAAGGTTTAGCACCATTAGGATTAATCTTGATGAGAATTATTGGGCTCAGGACAACAATGCTGGTTGGAACCATGTTTTTGTTAGCCGGATTCTTGTGGGCCTCCTTTGCCACTCAATTATGGGAACTTTATGTTTCTCAAGGTGTTTTCATCGGCATATCAATTTCATTGGTCGCTAATCCACCAACTACTTGTATACCAGGCTGGTTCTTGAAAAAAAGAGCTGCCGCTATGGGGTTATGTTATCTAGGTACTGGTCTGGGTGGTCTTATGTATGGTCTTGCCTCAAATAAAATGATACAAGATTATAATGGTACTTCTATGTGTTATAGAATGCTGGCCGTCACCTGCACTGTCTCATGTCTCATCTCCATCTGCATTGTGAAGGAAAGAATCCCATCTAAGATTACTGGACTTAGATCAAAGAAAGCAATTGTAATGGAATTCAAAAAATTCTTTGATATTGATGTGATTAAGAAGCCTACTGTCTTATTAATTGCTATGTGGTTTAATTTAGCAATTTTTGCTTACACTCTAATGGTTTTTACATTGTCTGCATATGCTGTGGCTCGTGGCATGTCACAACATCAAGGTTCTACATTAACTTCACTATTAAATGCTGGCCAGACGGTAGGGAGACCAATAATGGGGCTTATGGGTGACAAGTTTGGTAGAGTTAACGTTACAAGCTTCCTAACGTGTATCTTATGCATATATATATTTGCATTCTGGATTCCTGCACACACTTTTGTTCAATTAATTTTCTTTTCCATAATGATGGGCTTATCTGTAGGTGTTGCTAATGTGATGAATAGTGTCTTAATTGCTGATGTCGTTAAACCAGAGGAATTTTTACCTGCCTGGGGTTTTGTAACATATTCAGGAAGTCCATTATTTTTGGTATCTGAGTTGATAGCACAAGCATTGACTGTCCCAGAGAAAAAAAATAATCCATACATACATACACAGATATTTACTGGGTTTTGTTTCTTTGGGGCATTGTTATTAAGTTTTGTCTTAAGGGAAAAAGTTGTCACAATTAAATTACAACAGGAGGTGAAGAAAATAGAAGATAAGATAAATGAATATGAAAAGTCTGATCGTTTAGGAAGTTGTATGAACATTATTCAAGAAACTGGTGAAAATGCTGGTTATGATAGTAACTTTTTAAGTAAATTAGAAGATACAAAAGATAAATACAATCATTTATTAGGTTCTGGTTGGAAGAATATAATAAAGAGAGTGACATACCCAACAAAAATTTAATATTCTTATATATTCTTTAAAACCGTATATTCATTCTTATTTAATTAATAAAATAATTTATAATCTTCGTTTACTTGTATATAATCACATCTGCTCCCTGTTTTCGTTTACAGTATTTGTGTAATTTTAGAAACAGGTCAGTTTAAAAGTTTTCTCAATTACATTAATATATATTCTATCTCTCTCTGAGTTATACTTGTATTATTATCACAATTCAACCTATTGATCTATTGAAGGCGCCAGATTATATACAAAAATTAAAGATTAAAAATAAACTATTATCTCTTTTTTATAGAAATACTAATAACGAAATCATTTCGATTTTCTCATACCAAATAAAATAACTCGAAAACACCTAAATAATTTGAAGAAACCAAAGGAATGTGATTTTATTATTTAAATTTACAAAATCAATTAAAAATCAAATAATTATTTATTAAACGTGTCACTTACTTTCTAATCTTTACAATAACTAGTGCTTCGTAGAATATGACCTCAATTAACCATACTTTTTTTTTGTTTTTTCTTCTCTACTATTAACGTAGTTTTTTTTTGTAAAAGAGATAAAAAAAAAAGAGATGAGGTTAAAAATTATCAATAATTATAAAAACTGCCACAGGTTAAATGGTAAAAATTACTACTTGTATAGATTTGATGTAAATTACAGCCGTATTATTTTGTGTAAACCTTTTAGAAAATAAACAATAATAAAAAAGCTTTTAGAAGGTATATCATGACTAATACAGATAGTAGAAAAAAAAGAACATATTCTGATTTGGAAAATGAAGAATTATTCCCAGTAGCAGATAACAGGAAAATTATTACCAATGACACAGGAATAAATCTAATTAATAGTGAAATAGAAGAAGAGGAATTATTGGAAGACGTTATATTGGACAATAATATTAATACCTTAGAAAGTGAAAATTATATAAAATGGCAAGATACGATTTCTAAAGTAGTTAAATCTGTGGTATCTATTCATTTTGCACAAGTAGCTCCATTTGATTGTGATCCAGCTTTAGTTTCTGAGGCAACTGGGTTTGTGGTCGATGCTGAACTCGGAATTATCCTAACTAATAGACATGTGGTAGGTCCAGGTCCTTTTGTTGGATATGTAGTCTTTGATAATCATGAAGAGTGTGATGTGATACCAATATATAGGGATCCAGTACATGATTTTGGTTTCCTAAAGTTTGATCCAAAGAAAATCAAATATAGTAAAATTCAGGCTCTAAAATTAAGACCTTCATTAGCCAAAGTTGGTTCTGAAATTAGAGTGGTAGGTAACGATGCTGGTGAAAAACTAAGTATATTATCTGGGTTCATCTCTCGTTTAGATAGAAATGCTCCAGATTACGGTGAATTAACATATAATGATTTTAATACTGAATATATTCAGGCTGCTGCATCCGCTTCAGGGGGATCTAGTGGGTCTCCAGTTGTTAATATTGATGGTGATGCTGTAGCCTTACAAGCGGGTGGTTCTACAGAGGCTTCCACGGATTTCTTCCTTCCCTTGAACAGAATACTGAGAGCTCTACAATGTATTCAAAATAATAAACCAATAACTAGAGGGACCATTCAAGTTCAATGGCTACTGAAACCTTATGATGAATGTAAAAGATTAGGACTCACGTCTGAAGAAGAAAGTAAAGCTAGAACTTTTTCACCAGATAAAATCGGGCTTTTAGTCGCTGAAACTATTCTGAAAGATGGCCCTGGCTATAATCTTATAAAAGAAGGTGATGTTCTTATCTCGATAAATGAGCAGCGTATTTCTTCCTTTATTCAAGTTGATGATATTTTTGATAACTCAGTGGGTAAAGAAGTAACAATCCACATACAACGTAGTGGTATAGATCATATAATAAAGACCATTATCCAAGATTTACATTCTATTACCCCAGATAGATACGTAGAAGTCTGTGGTGCCACTTTCAATGATTTATCTTATCAAATGGCAAGATGCTATGCACTTCCAGTGAAAGGTGTATTTTTGAGTTGTGCTTCTGGATCATTCAATTTTGATTCAAAGGAAAAAGTAGGTTGGATCATTGATGCTGTTGATAATAAAGAAACACCTGATTTGGACACATTTATAAACGTTATGAAGGGAATCCCTGATAGAAAACGTGTGACAGTGAAGTATCATCATCTATCTGATCACCATTCCCCAGTTGTTACATCTATATATATAGACCGTCATTGGTGCAGTGAATTTAGATTATACAAAAGAAATGACACTACTGGTATATGGGATTATACCAATGTCTGTGAACCTGTCCCAGCGGAACCATTAAAACCACATAAAGCAAGGTTTATAGATATTGCCACCGATAATATGGACTTAAAAATTTTATCACATTCCCTTTGTATAGTAAGTACAATGGCAGCTATACCTTTGGATTCATTGTCTGCCGAGACACTAAAAACTGCTGGGTTAATAATTGATGCTGAAAATGGGTATGTTATTGTATCACGTAGAATTGTTCCTCATGACTGTTTAGATTGTTTTGTCACTATTGCTGACTCTGTCATTGTCCCTGCCACTGTAGAATTTTTACATCCAACACAAAACTATGCTATTGTTAAATATGATCCCAAATTAATCGAAGCTGATGTAATAACACCTAAATTTTCAGAAAATAAAGTAAAACATGGTGAAAAACTTCAGTTTATAGGGTTTACACATAATAATAGATTAGTAACATCCGACACCGTGATAACTGATATATCCTCCATAAGTATCCCAAGTAATCTCATCCCAAGATACAGAGCTACCAATTTAGAAGCAATATCAATTGATTGTAATGTTAGTACTAGATGCAATTCAGGTATTTTAACAGATAATGATGGGACAGTAAGGGCTCTTTGGTTATCATTCTTGGGTGAAAGACAAGAGAACAAGGAAAAGGTCTATTTGATGGGTCTTGATATTGTAAATATTAAGGATGTCGTGAAAATATTGAAAAGTGGTGGCAAACCGCAAGTTAATATTGTAGGTGCTGAATTTGGATCTATATCTATCTTAAATGCAAGAATCAGAGGTGTTCCCCAAGAATGGATAGAAAGAATGGAAGCTGAATCCCACAGTCGTTTACAATTTATGACTGTATCTAGAGTATCGTATACTATTGAGAGAGAAAGGTTACAGACTGGTGATGTAATATTATCAGTAAATGATAAATTAGTTACAGAGATGGACGATCTAGACGGAGTGACTACATCTGCTAAAAACTGTGAAACCCCTCCTTTATTAAAATTTAAGGTTGTCCGTGAAGATAAAGTACTAGACTTAAATATATCCACCATCAATGTAAAGGAAACTGATCGTTTGATAATTTTTGCAGGTTGTATAGTCCAAGCACCACATCATGCAGTACATCAAGCTATGACTGAAATGCCAAAGGGTGTTTATTGTGTTTTTAGAGGGGAATCATCTCCAGCTATTCAATACGGTATTTCAGCCACGAATTTCATTACTCACATTAATGAAATACCAACCCCAGATATGGACAGTTTTTTGACTGCTATTAAGCAAATCCCTGATAATCATTACTGTAAGATAAGACTAATGACATACGATAACGTGCCATTTGCTATTTCCTTAAAGACTAATTACCATTATTTTCCTACTGCCGAATTAAGAAAAGATTCTATCACAAACAAATGGATTGAACATGAATATAAGTACGATCATCAAGAACAAAAATAATAGTTAAGAGAGTAATGATCCCCAAACTTTGGAACCTTGTTCAAAGAATTAAGAACAATTGAATAATTATTTAACATTTAAACACATATAGACATGCTAATTATTTTTTAATATAAATTCAATATATACATGAAATAAGTTATCCTTCTGAACAACAATAGAAAGGAATACTAAGTTTCCTGTTACAATAAATATATATTTTTCTTAAAAATATATTTTATTATATCTTTAAAAAGTAAGCTTTACCAAAAATAGACAATAATATTAACAAATATGGATATTAAGAATTTTTTTTATTATTTTAATCTTTAATATTTTACCCTAGTATCTACAAATAGAGATATTGTTGAAATCAATGGTACGGAAGCAACCTTTTAAGATGTTTTATATATGCAGAACTTGCTTCTTTTCTGCCTGTTAATGCTTTCAACGAACGTTTAGACCAACCACAGTTCCCATGATTTCTGCCTGCAATACCTCTCTTATAACCATGTGCGTTTTTTCTCCATCTTTTGGCCGTTGCTTTGTGTGTTTTCATCAAACTTCTTGTCATAATTAATGATGGTGAATAACCCTTCATTAAGCCCATCCCACAACTCACTATAGGTCGGAATATATTTTTTAACAGCATAACTGACTATTAAACGTACTTTAAAATTATCTTAATCCTGACTTACTTGCCTTGACTCTGAAAATTTGATCTGAATTTCTTAAAATAGTAAGTATTTTAGTCTTTGGTCTAAAGTCTGGTTTTTAAATAGCTTCGTGAAGTTCCTTATTTGAAACTTTTTTTTAACATTTCCCTTTTCCATTTTCTAACTTATTTTAGTTTCTTTTCAGATTTTCCCATTTTAATTTATTTTTGTGTTTGATGTCGTTCTTTTTTTTTCTTTTTTTTTTGGGAAAAAATTGTTCAACCCTAAGATTTAGAAACAAAACCCTAGGGTTTTATATGTTTTTCCTTTTAGGCAAATTAAAAGAAAAACGTAATTATCAACGAACCAAAAAGGAAAAAAAAGAACAAAAAATTGATTATTAATTATTTCAGATTTTACTAGAAAGAATTTAGAAAAGATTTGCTCGATGAGCTAGTGTATATATGTAGAAGAAGAAACCCAGAGAATAGTTTGGTGATCAAACTTCAACTAATACATTTGATTATTGAGATCCATAGAATTATTTACTTCCATTTAGGTATACAGAGCGTTGTGAATAAAAGATGGAAGTTTGTCAAAGGTGCAAGAAGGAAATTGCAATCATCAGATCCCGTAAGGAATTCTTCTGCAACAAATGTTTTACCAAGTTTGTAAGTTTAAAACAAAGAAAGCGTATGATGGGTGATGAGTATTATCGCAATGTATTCAAAGTTGCATACAATAAAGATGGTACTCATGAAGTTGGAAAAGTTGTTATGGGTTTCGATTTCCAAAGTTCCTGTTTAGTCGCCCTTGATATTATTATTGAATTATTAAGAGAACAATACCATCAACATGGAGGAAGAGTTGGTTTTACATTAGATATTGTATCTGTCTATCAAAATAATAAAACTTTGAATCATTTTAAAGATGCATGGGAGTGCATTTGTTCTTCTGAAAGATACTCAAATGATAGAATATTAGACTATGTAAAAATACACTTTATTAATGCAGACACTTTTTACCATAAAAAGAATCTAATGCAAATCCTTGTTCATAATATCAATTTCGATTCTATGGCTCTAGACTGGGATGAAAAATATAATTATTCCATTGAAGACTTATTGAAAGCATGCCCAAACAGAAATACTAGAAATGATTTTTGGAATATTATAGTCCAACATACAGTAAAACAATTTGCTATGCAAACTAAATGTTCTGTTTTAATTTGGGGTAATTCGATGACCAAGCTAGCTGATCAAATCTTGGGTTTAGTTATCAAAGGCAGAGGTGCTAATATAGCAGCAAGTCTTGATTCTGAATCGCTAGATAAAGCATACGGAAATATATTTAAGAATCTATACCCAATGAAAGATATTCTTTTATCAGAAATTGATGCATATATAATATGCCAAAAAATGGATTCATTATTAGTTGATTATACCTTAAGGAAATCCTTAATTATTTCAGATGAAGACTCTAAGAAGGAGAACGTCAATACTACATTAATTAAAAATATGTCTATTAACGAATTAGTACGAAAATACTATGAGGATATGGAGGGTGAATACTCAAACATCATTTCTACTGTTTTAAGAACTGGTGACAAATTGCAAGCTCCAACTAAATATTTGGAAGAAGGAACTATTCCACAAATATGCTTTATTTGTTCAAATGCTATCTATTCTAATCCCTCTGTTTGGTTAAATTCTATTACTGTTGATGAGGGTCATCCTATTGAAACAGAGGAAGAAAAGGAATACTATAAACAATGGAAGGAATCTAAAATGGGTGTTGAAACCGAACAATATCTTAAGTTAAGGGACTATATATGGAACAATGGTGATGCTGTGCCTTTGTGCTATGGGTGTACTATCAATTTAAATGGTATAAAAGGTAAAAATGTAATATGGCCTAGAAATACTGATAAAGAATTACAGGATGTATTAAATGAATATCAAATCAATGCAGATGACAAGTGAATTATTGTCATGTCATGATTATGCATATGCTTATAAAATTAAATTAAAAAATTTATATATGTAGATATCTAATTACATTTCCAATACATTTCTATATTTATTTTATGCATTAAACATCACACAAACTATAAAACTGATAAATATATATTCTTTATAATTGCTCCTGATGGAATATATCGAAATTCTGGGATGAATTCTTCAAAGCTGGCATGCTACATTGCTGTTGTGGTTGCGGTGTAGAACGAGATGGATTCTTTAACATACTTAGTAATGCTGCTGACTCATTTAATAAAGAAGGTGCAGACTGTGGGCTTATTTGAGAAACTGGGTGGGAACTTTGAGAATTCAAAGAAGTATTATTAGATATTTCCGGTGTACCTTGGTTACTTTTATTTGACTTACTTTGCAACATTCTTAATAAGTCTCCACCTGAAGAAACAGTAGCTTGTTGATTAGTGTTAACCTCACTTGGCGCATATCTCTGATTATTAAAAAAAACAAAATCATCTGGTTGTTTTCCTTGTATAAAAGTACTTTGGATCATTGTATTATTATTATTTACTTGATTATTCGAATTCAAATCTATTGCTTTATCCTCTGAAAATTCCTGTACACCTTGAGAATTTTTCTTAAGTAGATTTAATAATTCATTATTTGTTTCTTCTGATTTTTGTATTGAAGATTTTCTCACAGATTGTGGTGTTGTATTTGGTAGGTCAAATCTATTCTTTAGAATTGCCAAAAGATCAGGACTTTGCTCTTCTTGTAACTTAGTATATTGTTGTTGTTGTTGCTGCTGTTGTTCAAAATGGGTCTTTATTGCTTCATGTGTCGATACAGAAGGTTGCTGTTTATTTGTTACATGATCATTTATAGATGGAGAAGACAAAGAATTTTTTGCAATATCTTCCAATTTTTCACCTCTTTTTAAAATTTTAAATTTCGGTTTAATATTATTATTCAAAGAATTGATATTTGAATTACTAGTATTTATATTAAATCCCTTAACTGAGACCATACTTTCACTTTTTTCATTTTTATGTGGAATTTCTCCCCCTGCAAAATTATTCTCTTGTAAAATAGAATCAGGAAGAGATTCTTTTGAAGGACTTTCATTTTCATTCAATATTTCTAATTCCTCACTTTCTTCCTCTGATTGTAATTCAATAGGGGCACTTTCATATGCTGTTCTGAATGCGTTTACATCATCTTCAGAGTCTGTACTATCTTCAAAATCACTGTAATTCTCTTCAGTTACCTCAGTTTCACTATGTACATTGTCATTGTCAGATATTTTTAAAGGTTTTTGCCCTCTAATTGGAGGTACAGAAACACTTGGAGGAAGACTATCTGGTTCATCTTCCTCAAAAGAATGATTTTCAAAGAATTCATCATCATTATTGTCTGAATTGATAGCATGTACCTTAACAGATTCACTAGGAATACCTTCATACGACGACGATATGGGTTGATTATGCAATTGATGGCTCTTTACCATACCAACGGTGGCAGTAGTTGCTATAGGGCTAGTAGTGTTAATAGCAGTAGGCTTTTTCAATAAACTTAACAAATTTTGAGATTCTACATCATTTGAAACATTATTATGTTGTGCTTGTAAAATTTCACTAGATGGCAGTTTAGAACCAATGTTTTGACCATGTATATTCTTCGATAGAGTTTCAGAAACATCTTTTTCAGAAGATGGCAACTCTTCTCCTCTTTGTAAAATTCTCATCTTTGGTTTCACGTCCTTAGTTGATGGAGATGAAGGAGAAGACTGTAAAGATAGATGTGATACGGATTTTTGAGTGTTTTGCAGCATAGACATTAAGTGATTTGATGTTTGATTATCATCAGATGTTACTAAGGATGGTTTTGATAACGATTGAACATTTGGCGTAGATGGAATATGGATCGGTTGTGATTCATTTAGTGGGTGAGGTAAATTTCTTGGAGACAAGGGAACCTGACTCACTGGGAACATTGGACCTTGAACGGAGTTTGGCAATACAAATGGTGTTTGCAGGCCATTTGGCAACGAACCATTAGTAAACCCAAATGGTGTAAAAGGCTGGAATCCCATAGATCTGATTGTGCTTTGTTCAGTTGTACGTACTGGGGGCATCATATTGACAAACATAGGAGTTTGTTGGATTATTGGTAAATGTCCGATGTTAGAATTATTTAAAATTGGATTGTTAAAAATGTTGTTACTATTTCCATTACCATTACTATTATTTTGACTATTTAAAAAGGGTAAATTCTGTGTAGGTAAGAATGCTGGTGTTGATATCGATGATTGCTGATTTTCGATATGTGTGGATTGAACCGCTGAATGCAACATATTTAATAGATCTCTACCTGGATCGATTGTTTCCTCCTTTGTGATACCTAATAAGAGCTTCAATTGTTCTTCAGCATATTGTTTCAATTGATCCTCATTTTTCACTTGTTTTTGATGTTTCACCCACATGGAGATAGGCCTAATCATTGAATTAATTAAGTAGTATTTGAAGGATCCATTATTATTACTTTTATAAATATTTTTAGTAACGGTTTTGAAATCGAACCATTTAATCTTTTCAATTTCATTTCTAACTTGCGGTTGGAAGAAGAAATCTTCAGGTACATCTTTGATTAAATAAATCTTATAATTTTTGGCGGAGATATTTCTTTCAATGAATTGATTTTCATCTATATAATCAGTCAGATCAAAACCAATCTCCTCTTTAACCTCACGTATACAACATTGTTCATCGTCTTCATCTTTAGATATTTTGCCTCTTGGGAAGGACCAGGAGTCCGATTCTGTGCCTTTAACCAATAGGATTTTATTAAGATCCTCATTAAATATAGCTGCACCTCTAACGGGGATTGTTTTTTTATATCTAGAGAATTTTGCCAAAGCTTCATCTGCTTTAATATCCCATTTCCATATCAATGGACAAATTTTGATTATTAATTGTGACAAAGATTTAATCTTCAAAGTCGGTAAATTTTGGTTCATTAATTTTATAAAATCTGTATAAAACCATGAGGCTTCTTCAAAATGAAATAGTTCCCTCTCTACACTGGATAAATCCTCTGAGGGACAATTAATAATAAAACGTACTAATAAGTCTTCAAGTACCCTGTCTAGGGATGACACATTTTCTAATGCATTCCTTAAAGGTAACGACATAACAATCTTTTGTTTTGAATTATAATATAATTGTAATGATAAAAAAAGAAAAAGAAGAAAAATAACTTGTTTATGTTCTCTTAAGTGAAATTACTTTTGTCTATATGTGTGTATGTATGTATATATTTCTTCTTCTTTTTATAAAATCTTGTTAAACAATGATTAAATAGGCTCTAATTAAAATAACCAATCTTTAACCAGGTTATGTAAAACTTTTCAAATATTAATGCTTTAGTAGGCGATGTGTTATGTATACAGATGGACACTATGATTTTAAAGAGTTATGGTTTTCCTTTAAACTCTACACGACAATGTTAATTGTTTTTTTAGAAATAGAAAGCAAAAAAATAAAAAAAAAATAAAAAAAAAGAAGAAACATGACAATCAATAAAATTACGTTACCCGGATACACATATATAACCGTCTGAACTTCAATTTAGAGACATGTTATCTTTCACGAAAAGAAGTGTCAATTATGTTACGTTGCTTCCACTTCAATATCTGTGTGTGTGTGCGTTTGTTTAAAGTACAAATGAATGCATTTGTACATTTCAACCAGAAATACTATGGCTTGTTTTACTTGTATACTATGTGTTGGCAGTGCATTCTCAAATTACACTCTTCTTTTGCCCAGAAGACCCAAGAAGTCTGGTGAATTTCCGAAAATAAATAAGAAAAAATAATAGAGAATAAAAGACACTAAAACATGAATATTCAACTTTCAAGAAGCATAAATACGTTCATCTGCATTGGGTATTTTTGTAATCCACATCTTCTTAAAATATATACACAAATTGGTCATTATCCAATACTTTATATAATCCTATGCAGGCTTCAAATCTTATCACTTGATGTAAACAAGGATGAAGCGACACACATAATATTATATTGGTCGCAACAAATCAAAATAAAAAATTAAAAAATTAAAAAAAGCCAAGAAATATCCAGCCTAATATCTTATATAACTCCACAAAACAGTTAATTGATTGCTTACTTGCTTAATCAGTTAGTTAGTTGATAAATCATTTAACTGGCTTGGTTGTAATTCATTACGATTTCCTTTGAAAACAAAAAAGAAAGATTTAGGCGACACAACACCCATACCTCCAATATAATCAAAAGAGGAAATTGGTGATTTGCAAAGCCTAAAAAGAAAAAGAAAAAAAAAAATAAAACGTCCAAAGCAAAATGAAAAAAGAATCTTAGAAAGAAGGGAAAAAAAAGAAAAATATAGTGATAAAACAGAGTGGCAGATAAAGTTAATTGATCAATATAACGACCAATTTAGTTACCATCTAATACTACATAAAGCAATCAAATTTTATATAGTCAGACTCAGTCTATCAACGTTTACATCTACAACAATAATAACTTAGAAAATAACCAATTTGTAAAAAAAAAAAAAGAAAAAAAAAACAAAAACAAAAAAAAATCAAGAATGGGTATTAACAATCCAATTCCAAGAAGTTTGAGAAGTGAAACTAAAAAGGCAGCTAAAATATTAGCCAGTTTTGTTAAGCCTAACCAAGTATTTGGTCAGGACCAAGTTATTCCACATGATGTTTTGAAGAGAGCTAAAGGTTTAGCCATCATCACCGTTTTAAAGGCTGGTTTTCTTTTTTCAGGGAGAGCTGGCTCTGGTGTCATCGTGGCAAGATTAAAAGATGGTTCTTGGTCGGCACCATCTGCAATTGCTATGGCAGGTGCTGGTGCGGGTGGTATGGTTGGTTTAGAATTGACTGATTTCGTGTTTATTTTAAATGATTATGATGCAGTTAAGTCGTTTTCCGAATTTGGTACCATTACTTTGGGTGGGAACGTCTCTGTAGCCGCAGGTCCGTTAGGTAGAAACGCAGAAGCTGCTGCATCGGCTTCCACCGGTGGTGTTGCTGCAGTATTCGCTTATTCTAAGACTAAAGGTTTGTTTGCTGGTGTCTCTGTGGAAGGTTCTGTAATTTTAGAAAGAAGAGAAGCTAATAGAAAATTTTATGGTGACAGTTGTACTTCAAAGATGATTTTATCTGGTAGAGTTAGACCTCCACCATCCGTGGATCCTTTATTCCGTGTTTTAGAATCAAGAGCATTCAATTATAGAAGTAGATACGATGATAATGGTGGCTATGATGATGACTATAGTTCTAATGATAGTAGATTCTATGACGATATTCCAGACTCCTTCGACTCTTCAAGCGTTAGTAGACGTTCCAGAGGTTATTCAAGAAGTTCAAGAAATAATCGTTACTCTGATGATTTTGATGACTTTGATGATGATTATGACAATGATAACTACAATGGTAGAAACCATGACGGTAACAGAAGGTCTGATTATAACAGTAGCAGGAATAGAAGAACTTATAACAGAGATTCAAAACCCCGTTTTGATAGTGAAGATTTTGACGATGATTCAAATGGTGCAAGCGATTACTATGCTGCTCACAGAAGTTCATTAGGTCCTCGCGGTGGTTCGAGATCCCGCTGGGAAGATGATGTTTATGACCGCAATCAAAGGTCTTCATATACTAGAAAAAGTTACGATAATGATCTAGACGATTTGTCCAATCAATTTTCAAAGACAAAGCTATCTTCTGGAAACACAGTAACACCTTCCGGTTCTAGTGCAGCCGCAGCCGCAGCTTCTCTTTCTCCAAGGATAGGTTCCTCTGGAGCTCCAAAGGCTGTAGCACTGTACAGTTTTGCTGGGGAAGAGCCTGGCGATTTACCTTTCAAAAAAGGTGATGTGATTACCATTCTTAAAAAATCAGAATCTCAAAATGATTGGTGGACTGGTAGAGTCAATGGTGCTGAAGGTATTTTCCCTGCTAACTATGTTGAGCTAGTATAAAATAGCATTACCCAAAAAAAAAAAAACAGGAAAAAAAAAGTAAATGCAAAGTTAATACCGGTTGTTTTATTATTTTCAGTATTATTTAATTTATTCAATTATTTACCATCCCACCCAAAATATGATAAATCACTAATCCATCTTTTAACGTCATGTAATTTATTTTATTGTGTTTCATTCCTTCAATTCATTTGTTAATGTATTAAACCAATGATAATATGATATATATTCGTACCATGACAAGAAAAAAAAAGGTTTATCTAACTTTTATATAGTACTAATTCCACTAATGTAATGATAACGTTATAAATCTTTTTCAATTTTTTTTTTTCTTTAAATTTTAGCAGATTACATGTATTCAGTTATATATTTATCATATCTATTATACCCATAGTGTTACTTCAATTGGAGTTTGATAAAACTTACAAAGGGATCACAACGAATGTACTATGAGATAAACAGTAAATGCTTGATTATACCTTATCGTTTAGTAATAGTCGCTATTATTTCAATCAATTAGAAAAATAATAGAATTATAAGACTTAAATGAAGAGCTAAATGATCTCAAAACATGTGGTTAGTTCACTTACAAAATGGATTCTGATATAATATTTTCTCTAGAAGTTTTCAAATAATCAATTCTCATATCAATCAAATCTACTGAATAGTCCTCCGTGAGTGATTCTCTCTCATTTCTAGCTTGACTATTTGATACCTCATAATGAGGGGGTGGGTATTTTACATCATACAAACTATTTAATTTAGTGATATTTGAAGAATCACACATTATTATAGAACTATTATTAATATAATTAACACTGGGCATATTTATATGATCATATATTTCTACTTTTGCATCATAAATATGATTCTCGTATGAAGATGGAAAAAGATCTTTCATTAATATATGAAAATTTGATATATCTATGTTGTTATTATTTTTAGAATAATAATTTGTTAAAGTACTACTATCACAAGGTAATGGCCCATCTGACTCAAGAGATGGCTCTGAAAAGTGTAGACTAGGTTCTTTAAAATAATTTCTTTGGACCATATTTACTGGAATAAAAGAAGAGATATAAAGATAAACTGGTAGGTGTAATTCAAACTGGCAAATCTTGTGATTAGGTAAAAGGACTTTTACATTCATCTCTAATTCATGTAAAATCGTTAATTTCTCCATAATTGAGCAATCTTGTGTCAGTTGACTTAAATTATTGGGTATGGGGAAAGAAAAACATTTGAAATGATTAATCCTTTGTTTAGTTGAATCTGTAGTGAATTTTGAAAAGAAATGTGGGTCTGAAACTTTTATATCATTGATTTTTCTTCTTTTGTTAACTACTTTATTCTTATGTTGATATTTAGAATACTCAATTAATTTGATAATGACATTCGTTATTTTGATATCATTATTTTTAGACTTTACTGTGCAGGAAATGTCTAATTTAGAGCCAATGGCGGCGATTTTCCATGGAAGTTCCACATGTATAGACATCTTATTTTTTGACTTTATTTCTACAAATTCCGAATTTTGGAAATCCAACATGTCCACACTTATAGTTCTAATAAACATGAGTTGTTTTGTTGCTGATAAATCAGGAAGTCCTTTACATTGCTGTATAGTTGCACATAATTGGTATGCTACAAACACATTAGGGTGATTATGAACACTTTCTGGTAAGTCTCCCGGCAAAACTGCGCTAAAAGATAATATATGCTCACCGGGGTCAAATATTAGTATATTCCGTTTGGGATGCTTATATCGTTCATTTATATCAGAAAAGAGACTTTTGAAAAAATTTGGGGTTTTATTAAAAACCTCATTTGCCATCTCATTACTACTTATAGGATTACTACACTTAAGTAATCCAAAATTTTCAATTTCATCCCAGCAATGCTGATAAAAATATGATTCTAACTTTATGAATTCTACTTCACGTGTTCTGTAGATTTTTTTTGCTGGGATAGGAACATTCAATCTTATTTTGCCCATTAACCTTATATAAATTTTGCGGCAATGTATTTTCTTGCAATTAGATAACCTTAATTTGCCAGAAAGAAATATTGGTGATGCCCTATCATGCTTTCCCCTAAGAAATAAAATACCATCATTTCCGATTTCTTCCAAATCGATCTTTAGATTGATCCCCATATCCTCGTCATGTGAATTGTCAAACAACGAGAAAACCATTGTAACATTTATTTATGTTACTTATTTTTCAGTTTCCTGTTTGATATTCTTGAGTCTCTGTAATATATAATCATATTGTATTTAGCCGCCAGCTATCATTGATATTAAATACATAAATAAACAGACATAAAATAGCATGAGAATATATTTAGAAGGAAAAGAAAAACCATGACATACGCGGCTAAATGTTGTAGATAGATAGAAGAAACATAAAAGAAGGAAGAAAAAGTAAAGACAGGAATAAATATATGTGGAGAGAATTAAGTATAACCACCAAATATATATATGTGTGTATGTGGCAGATAGAATAAACCAACATTTGACCTATATTGTTTCCTCTTTCTCATATGAAATGATTCACTCTACAGTTAGATCCGATTTTATATATCAATTATGGTCATTGAAATATGGTCTAGTAGTAAAAGTGTTGGTATCAACGAACGTGTAAGTATTTGACCATGTGTATCAACTGGATGTAATATTAGAACTTTCTGCAATTTGTTGTACTCTTTCATAATATCATCGAATAGGTTACGTTTCTTAGACTAGATGAATATGTGAATTTACTCTATATTGAATAAAAGTGACTTACTACATAGAGCACATTCTTCATCTCCTAAGGGATCAAAAATATATACCAATAAATACCCTTCTTCATCAATCAGATATATTTTTCTAACATTTATCCACTGTCGACTTTTACTGGATGTTCGATTATGTGGATATATGATTAGATAATCATCTTTCTGAATACGTTGTGCATCCCCCATAAATACCACTTTTGGTGATGTCTTAATATCATCTGGAATTTTACAAAATGCAGCATGTCTCTTTGGAGATAGATTTGACGTGGCCTCATATATGAAATATTTAGTAAATTGTTTAGATGCTTCCTTGGTTATTGTTCTTGATGAAACTTTTAATAATTCTTTTATATTACGTGGATATTTTACATCTTGTATTTCATCAGACACTATTACAAAATCTTCTTCATCTAATTCTGATATATTACTTAAATCATGTAATTTATCAATTTCTGAATTTATTGAGTTATTGGATGTGCTATTGCTGTTGTTATCAATCAAAATTTCTGATTTACGTTCAATAGAAAATATATGGATTTTGTGGCTTGAACTACCCACAATTAAATATTTATTATCTTTACTAAAAGAGATACACTTAATTGTGGTTGGGTATCTTCCCCGTCGAAATTGACAAATTCTTTCTCCAGTAGAAACATCAAAGACTCTTATAATCGTGCCAAGTTTAGATGCAGTAGCAAGTAGTGATCCATCATCACTTAAAGTAATAACTTGGAGTCTCCGCTTATGCGCTTCTATCACTAGATAAGGCTGTAGTTTATTTAGATCGAATATCAAAACATCACCAATGAAATCTTTGTCATTACTATATGGAGATGCATCTGAATTATCATTATTAAATTCAAAATTTTTCGTGTAGGATGTATCGACAGATGAAAAGGAAGTATTTTTTAAGATATGCTTGGGGGATATTTCTGTATTAAATTTTCTATTCTTTTTAGTTATGTTATGTGATTGATTTTGCCTTTTTGTGATATTTGTTTCATTTGTAATTTTGCAGATAGGATACGCCAATAATTTATTTATTTGATTATATGAAACTGCTATTGTATTCTTATTAATATTCAACCCTTCTATAACATGTAATAACTTCATGTTACATAGCCTATAAATGTAGATTCGATCCGTTAAACTTACAATTAATTGATCTGATGTTATTCTTACCCATATAATCGTACTGGGATAAGTCAATCTACAAATACAGTTTAAATTAACCAAATTTATTAACAGTAGTTGTCTAGTAGAATAAGCTGGGTCCTCACCATTGCCAACCACAGCAATTAAAGAAGATGAATCGAAAAGTTCAGTTATACTATATTTTCCATTTGTTTCGCTGAAAACGAGTCTTAATGGATCTACATTAAATATGTTGTAACCGCCTTTTATAGTAGTAATAATAGATGTTCTATGTCGATTTATTCCTATATATGAGGAGCCATAGTTTTGCATCCCTTTATAGTATGTGTTACCGTCTTAAAATATATATGTATCACTTGTATTGATGTATTACCATAGTAAGTTAACAAGCACTAGTAGCTAAAGTACTTCTTTAACAAAATATAAATAGGAATGTACTTAAAATAAAACTTTTTTAAAACTTGTGCTCATATGATATTTTGACAGGGTCCACACTTTGGATTTTATGTTTAACTCTTTTTACTTTTTTTTTATGTATTTTTCTGTTTTTTACATGTCCGAAGATCCTTAAGGTTTACAAAAGTGAAATAGTAGTAAAGACCATAAAAAGGTCTAACAAAATAGTAGACTTTACACAACACATCATTTTATTAATACTACAGCAGAGCCTAATACTTGTAGTTTTACTATACTAAAATGGAATTTTAATACAAGTCTTAGTTTTGACCTTTTAGTAAATATAAGTTTTTTTCATTATTATCAATACAATTATTGCATAATCTTAGTTAAATTTGGAAGAAACTGATTTTATATTATAGAAAGTTCCAACAAAAATTTAATTATCTGAGGACAGATATTTGCTATTTAATTTAAGTATGTTGCACAACATTTGATTGATAAAGGAATCTTTTGAAATTATTAAAGATTTTTTACGAGTTCTGCATCCTACGTTAAGAAAATCTATAATATTAGGAAATTATCTATTTCGATCCTTTTTCAGATATCTTAACAGGATTATGGATTTCTCAATACTGTGATATAATATTCACTAAAATATTAAAATTAAAAACAACTGTTCTTCATCAAGTATTTACAGAGTATAACGATACCAACTTTAAATAAAGCTTCACTTTTGCCTTTTAATAACTATGTCTACTGAAAGAATGTCGGTAATATCCTATTTTATTGTCCTAATTTTTTTATTGAGTAACTTAAGCTGGATTAATGAGATAATTTCATTTTATCATTCCAGAAAATGGTTCATAAAATCACTAAATATTTTACAATCTGTAAATTTTACTTTGGAGGAAAACGTTACAAGAGAAGAGTAAGCTAAGCACGATTCATAAATGTCACAACAATCAAGGAGCAATAGTTATAATTACCCTTTATTTATCTTTGATTATTCTGATATTCAATTATTTAAAAATAATTACATATATTCTTGACACCAGGGATCTGGAACCATCAAAATGTATCTTTCCATAGCCTCCCTAAATCTATTTTTATATTGTTTTGGTGTAACAACAGTAGGTTGTTTAATTACTTTATTTCCACCTCCAACAAGACTTTTTTCCTTCACCCAACTTTCAAGTTTCTTATCCCAAGTAAAAGTTCTGATAAAATCAATAATACCTACTGTCAACACCATGCTGTCATTGTTGAGTCCAACAACTAAAGAGTAATCCATTACATTCATTTTAGCTAGAAATAATGTATCATTCCATAGAGAAGTTCTTAATAATTTCTTATCGTATTCTCTAACATATATTGGAGACTCATAAATATATTCCACCATATTTTCATCTAGAAGAACCTCATTTTCTTTACCAGTCTGCTCAACATGTCTGTTTCTCATTGAACCTTTCAAATCAAAAATTCTGCTTGGTTTATTGTCATAAAATAAATTTTCCATTATAATAATATCCATCTTATAATTCTTTGATAAATTTGGATTTTTAACTTGAATTTGATAAAATCCAAAAACTTTAGCCAAGGCGGTAGGCAAATCATGGAATATTGCTTGTGCCATATATTCAAAGTAACTTGGTGCAAATTTAATAAATGCATCTAACTCAGAGTGAGATAACTCTTTGATGACAAATCGTTCATCTAGAGTCTTTAAGAAGGTACTACCACTTTTACCACCAGATGAATCCCATTTAATGCATCTTGACAAGCTTTGTATAAAATTATTGTTGCAATTAGAAGTTCTTCTAAAAGCATCAAAATGTTCAGAAAAGAAAATTTTACACGACATTACTGTTGAATCATCTTCAAATTGATATCGAAGATGGACCGCAGTTTTTTTAGTCATAATCTGTTCTAAAATCTCTGGAGTTTCACTTAGCCGAAGTAAAATAGAGTTTTCTTCTTCTGTAGAATTTACATTTGTGGTATGAGATGCACTGGTAGTAGAATGATTTTCTGTGTCCAGAGTATATATACTTGTATTTTCAGTATTCTGTATAGAAGGTAAATTTTGTGAATATGCTTGGTATACAGCTAACATTCTTTCTTTATAATCTAGCATATTTAAACAAAATGCTGCTAAAGAAGAAGGTTCGTCTTCTCTTATAATTACATCATTATCGGCAAATACATGGTCAGTCGAGGAAATTGGATAAACTAAAGGCTTCCAAAGATACCCAGATCGATCTGCCCAAAAATTTGTTATAGCTTTCATTAACAAAGATTTTTCCGGCTGTACTACAATGCTTTCTTTTTTAGGAGGTTTGGTTTCAGCAGTGCTTCTAGAGGAGGATTCAGAACCTAACGATACGTGCTCTGGCAGTGTATTGTCTTCGTTATTTTCTTGGTTCCATACTTTTTCTCCCCAGCGAGTAATAGAATTTTCTAATTCATTCTCTAAATTGGCAGAAGTTTCTTTTTCCAATGTTTTATTATCATCTGTTATGATATTATCTGTCAATTGAAGTATGTTTTTATGATCGAAGACTTCATGGTCTTTTTGACTGCCTGGATCATGTAATGGCTCTGCAACAGCATCTTTAACATTCTTGTACACTTCGATAATTGGAGCAGATGATTGTAATTTATAATTCTTGTATTTATTTTTATCACCTCTTAGTCTTGTGAATTCTTTATGAAGTTCAGAATCTTTAGGAAGTGCATCTAAATGTATTTGATCGAAAAAAGATGCTAATTCCAGTACTTTTGAATTTTTCTTAGTTTTGTTTTCTTCCAAATCTATGGCAGTGCTTATGGATCCTTCTTCACTATTTAATGGTTCAGCTTCAGGACTATCATTATGTGGTTTCTGAATATTATCCTTTTGTTGAATCATCAGTGCATGTTTATAATTTTCAGATTGCTTGCCTTTTACAAGTGTGTTCTGGTCTCCTGTAGATGAGTTTCTATTACTTTTTTCTTTTTCATTAGTAGCTAATATTGTATCTGATGTTGTTGTAGTATTGTTATTAGTCATGTCCAACTCACTTTCTGTTGATTTAGGCTCTCCAAATAATTTTTTTAGCTGCTTTGATGTAATTCTAGTAATATCTCTTTCTGAAGGAAGATATTCTTTTTCAAATAAATTAAAGTCATTATCCCAATCGGCTGCATAGTCACATACAATTTTTAATAAACGATTCAATTGCAAGTGTTGATCACCTGGATATCTTTGATACAGAGATTCTAGGTCTGAGAATAATGTTTTCTTTTCTTGGTATACTTTTTGTTTCATTTCATTGATTTTATTCTCGGCATTTTGTTTTTTACTATGATGTATACTATCAAGTGTGACATGTTCTAATCTGTCCACAACACTGTCATAGAACATATTTATTTTATCTAAAATCTTATAGTAATTTTCAACCTTAAATTTTATATCAATATTGGGTTGCCATCTCATTCTTACAGGAGGAGTATTGACCTCATGTATATCTAAATCTGAATATTCCATCCTTATTACTAAATCACCATAACTAAAATACTTGACATGGTCCTTAGTAAAATCATGTGAGCAATTTCCAATATCGGATAGACTTCCCTTCTTGCTCCAGAACATAATTTCTAAGTACTTACCAAAAGAATAATTCCATGTTTTCTCACTTATTTGTAAAATAGGTGTAGAAGTCCCACAGTTTTTACAATAACTCCAAGTTAAGATAATATTTTTAAGTTTAGGAAGTTTTGTTTGGAATTTTTCAATCATAATATCGACTTTACCAGTACCATGAACATAACTCCTGTAATGATCAAACAGATAACTGTTACAACCTTGTTCACAAGGATAATGTGCTGTAAGTACAATATTTTCAATCAGTTGGCCTATTGAAATATCAGTGTCCCAAAAATAGTCGATGTTAACCAACTGTGGACCAATACATGGAGTTGCAGTCTTCGTTGAAACCATCGAATACAAAACAGTAATAGCTTGATGAGAACCAGTACCTAACATATTATGTGATAATGAATAGAACACTTCCCATTGTTTACATCTTTTTTTGAAAGTAGCTTGTAAGTCTTCAATCCTTTTCTGTTGCAAAAAACTAGTAATATATCTCATATCTTTAAATGTAAGTGTGGATTCGATGCCCAATTCCTTGATTTCTGGGTGATTTATGGATATATCCTTATCTTCCAATGCTGCCTGTTGTTCCTGTCTATGTTTAATTTCGGCTTCAAGTTCTCTCGCCTTGCTTAAAAGAAAAGGCATTGAAAATTCAACAGTAGGTGATGTCGTTAATATTCGATGGCTAAATTTTTCTAGGAATTCAAAATAATAGCCATCAAAAATACTCATGCGTTTTTGTTTGCTTTTTTCAAGGTAAAAGGACGATGAAAGTTGAATAAAGTTATCATTAAAAAAGGAACTCTCTAACTCTAAAGCAAATACAACATAAACCATAAATTCTGCAACATGTTTAATTTTTTCTAAATTTTCATTACAGTCACCTCTGAGCAAAAGTGTTCCTCCCAAATCACTATTACAACCTTTCAAAAAAGTATATGTGTTACTAATATTTCCATATATATAAGTTTTGACTTGAAATGAGCCACATTCTCCCATCTTCACATTGGATGCTAATTTATCAATAGAGACAGCAATATCAGCTTCAGTTAGTCTTGCAATTCTTTCTATAATTTGGGGCTTTATGTTATATTGGACGGTGACGCCAGCTTTTAAAAGTAAATCTAGCGCATATCCGCTAACATTAGCACCTACGAATATGATATCAGGATGCAATGAAGTTAATCTAGAAACCAACTTGTTTAAATATTCCTGTTCTTGGGCAAGTACTGTTTCAAGACTTAAAAAATGATTTTCATTCTTTTGATATTCTAAAGGAAACATGATTAATAAAATTCTGGGATTATCAATGTATGAACGCATTAATTTATTAGGTAAAGCTTTTGAAAACACGATTCCATTCACATATTCTGATTGTTCTATTGTACCGCCAGCTATTCGTTTTATTTTGACATACTTCTGCCTATAATCTAAAGTGTTTGAATCCCGAGCACTCAAGGTAATAAATTGTACTTTCTTTAAAAGAACTTCTTTAAATACAGTTTCCCATCTTTCCTTACCTTTAATATCCTGATCAGCTAATACTTGCTTTAAAAGCAAGTGCATATGAACCGTAGCAACTTCATTGAGTAAATTTTTTTTAAAACTGTATGTACTACTTGTTCTATGAGGATGATGCAATGAAATACTGGATAGTCGCTTCCATTGTGTGTTAACATTATTTGTTTTTGAGTGCCGTGCATTTAAAATAGTTTCACGTTTCTCGAGAATAGCATTGCTTTTAGAAATTTCATCAATAAGATCATCAGTATTATTAGCAGAATTTTTATGAGAATTGGTATCTTCTAAAAATTTATTTCCTGCATCATCGTCGGTAACAACTGATAAAAGATTGGGAGCACTCATGCCCAAACGTTCAAAATCATGATGATAGAATATTTTATTTCTGTTTTTGGTTCGTCTATTCTGAATTCTTTTTAATGAGGCCTGTGCTCTTTGTAATGACCTGGATGAATTTCTAGTTGATCTTATAGGATTTGTCGCTACTGGAAGATCATGTAAAGAAGAGTATATTGACATTGTACCTTCATCTTCAAGACTGTTGTCACTACCACTTGAATCATATCTTAATTCTGAATTTCTTGCATCGTCTACATGTACGAGATTGTCTTGAATCAAGTTTCTATCCTTAGGTGCATCTTTTTTGAAATTAAACTGGAACTTAAAATTTTTGTTAGTTAAATTGCCAATTATTGTGCTAGCAGTCTTAATACCATCTTTTTGGGGTTCTGTGTTGTTATATATTTCTGGTTGCTGCTGGTTATCAAAAGTTTGTGAAAATGGGCTTGTTTTATTTCCTGAGCCAACATAATTTAAAAGAGATTTTCGTAAGGAGTTCATACTTGGAATGCGCTTGTGACGATTTTCAGAAGGTGATAGAGAATAATATTTTTCAGAGGACCCTGCATTTTGATATTTCTTATGCTTCGAACGGTATTGTTTGGGTAGCATATCGACATCTCTAATAGTGTAGCGTTCGTTATTATTTGAATAGCTGGGGGTATTGAAGGTATAATATTTATTTTTTTTTCTATCAGAGCGATTTCTATCAAAACCAATTTCCAGTGATCCTCCTTGTTTAGTGGCAGGAATTGCCATTTTAGGAGGTGGTGAAGGAGTCATGACAAATAGTTTAGAGTCTTCATCAGCAGTAATGATACTTCGGACATCATCCTGGTTCAATAATATGATTTCTTTTTGTCGTTTTTCGGTAGGTTCAGAGACTGATAAAGACAATCCACTGTTTAGAGATATTGAATGATTATCGTCTGAAGAAGTATTGCTATCACTGGATATAGAATTTCTATCTTTAATTTTTTCGTATGAGAGTTTTTTTTGGGATAAAATTCCACTCTCGTTAAGATGATTGTTATTTTCTACAATTGCATCGTCAAGTTCATCTTCTTCATCACTAGAATCCATATAAGTGTTAATATGTTCAAAACAATTGTAACAAACACGCATCTTACCGGTGTAACCTAGTCGTTCCCCGTCCATTAGTAAAGAACAAGCATGACAAAATATCTGACCACATATTCTACAATGGTGTTTTCTCCTAAAAGTAGTAAATGGTTTCCCACAAGAAAAACACTCTTTAGCACTTTCATCCTTCATCCAATATTCTTTTGAAATAAGAGGTCGCTTTTGTTTAAGGTCTGTTTTATTTTTTTGAGCATGGTAGAAACCAAATAAAAAACTCCTTGATAGTGATGTTGTCATAGATGAGGATCTACTTCGAGTAGAGAACCTGTCTTCCAAGTCTAATAGTCTTTGACTATTTGGATTTCTAATAGGTATTGCCTTCACAGTGGATTTAGATGCATAAGTACTAGATCTATTTACATTCATGGAATCACTTTTAATGGGGAATATATGTTTAGAATGTATTGAGTTCATACTATCATTAATTTGTGTGGTTCGGTGTTTATTTACATCTGGATGGAATATTGATAACTGGGAATTTGTGGTAGTTAATTGATTACTTGGATCTGATGTTTGAAATCTTATTGAGTGGATATTATTATTGTCAATTTTTACAGAAGAGGTTGTATTGATATTTATAATATTTTCTGGCAGAATGCTATCTACTTTTTTGCCTACAACTAAATTCATAGTTAGGTCATTGCCGCTGTTATTGTTACGATTATTGACTTTCTTGTCATTATAATCTGTCTGGATCTGGTTTAACGCAGTCTCAGAAGCAGAAGTATGATCCTCAAAGTTATCCCCAGCAATAGCAACATTTTTAATATCTTGATTTCCATTCAATAATGGGGGACTTTTCTTCCTATGTACCTGATTATTGAATTGTTTATCGAGTACACCTTCTATATGAAGATTATCTAATTTTGTAGGTATACTTATATCACTCAATACTGGATTTGTATCAACATCAGTGGTAGTTGTTGTTGTTAATGACACGTTTGGTCTTGACAGCATATCGGACATTAGGAGTACATTGCTAGTTCTATTTGTATTGGCGACATTATTGTATTCTGGAGTTTTTTGGAGTGTGGTAAGGTTTGAATCTGTTATTTGATTGGGCTTATTCTTGTTATGGTTGTCTGTATTGGTATTCTCAACATCTTTATCAATATTCATGTGATTATATGATAACCCCTTTAATAGAAAAGAAAAGAAAAGAAAGACTAAATAACTGTTATTATTATTCTTATTATTATTTTTGGCGTCAAGTTAGTCGAAGTGTTTATACTTATTTTTAATTGTGATGGGTTTTTTTTTAAGGATCAAGAGAGGACTGACTGGTGTAAATGTATAGTAGTTTTATTTTATTTTATTTTATTTTTTTGTTTTAGTTATATATGTCTTAATATGAATTTTATATTTACATTTCTTTTTTTAATAATAATTGGTTATATCCTAAGAAAAGAAATAATTAAGATATCAGAAAAAAAAAAAAAAAAAAAAAAAAAAACAATAAAAGCGATGTTGTGAAAAGATAGAAATGAGAAGATTATCAAATAATGGTAAGTATGAATATCTAATATAGTAAACAAACGGCATCGATCTAGACTAGTGACTATGAAACAGATCAATTGACAAATGTCTACTGTATTTTATGTTATTAACAATAAACACACACACACACACACATATATATATATATATGTATAAATCAAAAGTCATTAAAAGATAGATACAAGGATTTTTTAGGATTGTGGATAAAGTGTATTTTGAAATGCTTGTCAGGAAAGATATGTTAGCCAATTTTGTTTTATGTTTATTTTTTTAATAACCTTTTGTGTTGGGTTAAGAAACAAATATGAAATAAATGAGAACAACATGAAATATTACGATGAAACATTATGTGTGGAGCTTTCTTTAACAGACAATAATGAGGATAATCTGTTATTACCGTTTAATACGACAAGGGTTCCAGGGAGTGAGGAATCAATGTTAATCCAGAATTTCATTCAAGATTTTTATCGGAAGAAAATGGTAAACAAAGATTCAGAGGGCTTGGATCTTTATATTGATCAGTTTTCTGAAAATGGACATATGTTTACTAATATTGTTTATACATTGAATGCGTATGCAGAGCGATTTATTGTTCTTGCAGCCCATTATGATAGTAAGGTGTTACCGGAGGGATTTGTTGGAGGGATGGATAGTGCTGTTCCATGTGCGATACTTATGTATGCGTCAAAATTTGTTGATCGATTATATTCCACAGATAAATTAAATATAAGACGGGATATGGGGATAAAGATGATATTTTTTGATGGAGAAGAAGCATTTGGGGAATGGTCCAGCAGCGATTCCCTATATGGATCACGCCATCTTGCCAAAAAATGGACAGAGATCGGACTTATAAATAAAATAGAGACATTTGTTCTGTTGGATCTCATAGGTAGTAAAGGTAATCAAAGTATTCCAAGTTATTATAGAAAGAGTCATAGACATTATAGATTACTAAGTGATATTGAGGACGCATATTTAAGATCTGCGTATGGGATTGAGACCAAATTGCATAAAGAATTGGATATAAACGATAGAGGGTTTCTACATATGAATCAGATTATTATTGATGATGATCATTCGCCATTTTGGCACCAAGGAGTATCTACGTTGCATTTAATACCTAATCCATTTCCAAGCAATTGGCATACTTTAGACGATGATTTTGAACATCTGGATCAAGGAAGTATTAATAAGTGGGCCATTATGGTATGTGAATACTTGTATGCCAATTTAATTCTTTCCTGAATACTCGATTTTGGCATGAAACGCGGACAGCTTCGAAAAAGAATAAAAAAAAAAAAAAAAAAAAAAAAGGAAGAAGAAGTTTTTATCAAAAAAATCATAACATGAGAAAATCATTCGTTTTCTTATTGTTTGTTTATTTCTCTTGTCTTTTGTCTTTTATGGCACACAAACGTCGGACCTTATTCCCTTATTTCCCCTGTAAGGTGTTTTTGTTTTGTTTTTCCTGTACGTAATTGTAATATTTTTTTTCCGTTATTACTATTATTATTATTAATTCAATAACAATAAAAAAAAAAAAAATAAAAAAAAAAAAATAAAAAATAAAAATAAAAAAAAAAAAATAAAAAATAAAAAATAAAGAAAAAAACGAGGAGAAAGAAGGAGAAATTAGGGGAGACACACAGATGATATAACGCGACAAATCTGCAACGCAAATGTTTAACGAATCGCCGTGGACTAACGTAATGTCAGAAAAATCTGTTGGTGTGTGTTATATGAACATAATATAGCATTATACACTGCAGGAGAGAAGCTTTTTCTCTCTTTCTTTTTTGGTTTCGTTCTGGGTGTCTTTCTTCTTTTGTAAACAAAGTGTTGCGATTGATGGGGTTTTAATCTTTTTTTTTTTTTTTTTTTGACAACACGGGTTGACTGACTGAATGACTTGATACTTTCTTTTCACACACACACAAAAAAAAAAAAAATAGATACATCTACACTTACATCTACAAAGATATACGGATATATATATATATAATTGTTGTTGTCGTTGTTGCTATGAAAAACGATACATCTCTCTTTTTGTCTTTTTCTTTTCTTCTATAGTAAAGCAATAACCAACACACTATAAGAATTTTTTCCCTTTTTTTTTTTCAGTTAATAAAAGAATACTACTTTAAGTTATGTCAAATAATACAAAGGTGTTCAGCAGACAAGTGACCTCAGATGATTTTATTAATTTATCTGACCCACCTAGGCCTAAGGAATCTCCTTTTGTGTCAGAATCCATCACACCTAACGGATCATATATTCAAGACGCAAGGAGACCCCGTACGTTACAAAGACGCAGATCTACAAATTATACAGATGCGTTGAATCTAAGAAAAATGAATCAACTAAGAGAACAAACGATAAACCATAACAGTTTGGAAGAAAATAAACATTACACTCCCGCTTACGGTCATGAACAGGGTTATTTGACTCAGAAAATGGATTATGAAGATATAAAACACGATATTCAAAGTTGGCAAGACTACTATGACGACCACAATATGAATTCTGATTCTACTATCGATATGGGGGATCGTGTTCAACATAAACATAAGGAGACCAAAGGAAAACCCGTTGATGTCCCATCACAACCTATGCAACTGTTTAAGGGTGATTATTTGGACAATGAAAATGATAGGTCTGCAACTTTACCTTCCATGAATAGCAATAAAAATAGCAGCGGTGGGTACACCACAAGAGATTTGCCCTCAAAACCACAAATGTTTAGACGCCGTTCTTCATTCGAATATGAAGACTTTAAAAAAGACATTTATGATAGATTAAAATTCTTCGAAGAATAGATAACGCTTAATATAGTTCGCTTTCGAGTATATGAAGAAACAAAAAAAAAGAAATGGCTTGTTTAGATTACGCATAATCTTTAAATTCATATACATATATATATATATATATATACATATGTTCATTCTAACATTTTATTTGTTATTATGTTTTTTAAAAGAAACCATAAAGTGTCTGAATAACTAGTTACAATAACCCCTTATGGCTATAACATCTAAATAACAATCACTCCCTCAGCAATTAACAATCCACACAGATATAAGATAATAGGTACACCCCTATATAACAGTGCTTTTTTATTTTTTTTTTTTTTTTGAGCAATGTTGTACCTTGAATATATCTTATTTCATTCATTTGTTCGATTTTCATTAATGTTATTTCTACATGAATGATAAAAAAAAAAAAATAAAATAAAATAAAATAAAATAAAATAAAATAAAATAAAATAAAAAAAAAAAAAAATAAAAAAATAAAAAAATAAAAAAAAAAAGAGAGAAAATATAAGATTTGTTGCAGTGAGAAATTACTTTTAAAAAACAAAACAGATGATAGTAGTTAATTTATTGTTACTAGAATAAGTTAAAGTAGGACACATATATGTTTAGAAAAGTGTGCTATTAACCACAAAGAGCTAGTATATATTGAATAATGGTTTCTATTGGTTCTCAAGTTCGTAAAGCGGCTTCTACAATTGATCCGATTGTTACAGAATATGCAGTAGGCTATTTCAACCATTTATCAAAGGCTACATTTGATGCAGTCCAGAGCAAACAACTGAATTTACCCAAAGAAATAGATTTTATCCATGATTTACTTTTAAATGCAGGAGCCTCTAAAGATGCTGTTGATAAGCTGGCCGAGAATATTTTGAATGAATTATCTTTGCAACTAAAAGAAAATCAAGCTAAGTTGGAGATTACAGGTGATACTTCAAAGAGGTTATTAGATATCAATATCTTACAATCTCATAATGAAAAGGCCAACATTAATACCTCTTTGAATTTATTAGGCGTTAATAATGATATTGAACACACCGGTAGAAAGATGGAGACTAGAGTTGATTTGAAAAAATTGGCTAAGGCTGAACAGAAGATTGCAAAGAAAGTGGCAAAGCGAAATAATAAATTCGTTAAATACGAAGCTTCTAAATTAATCGACCAACAAAAGGAGGAAGATTACGACTCATTCTTCTTGAAGATTAATCCACTGGATTTCGGTTCTGCTGCTGGTAAATCTAAAGATATCAAGATTGATTCCTTTGATTTGTATGTTGGTGATGGTCAAAGAATTCTATCAGATGCTCAATTAACATTGAGTTTTGGACATAGATATGGTTTGGTCGGTCAAAACGGTATCGGTAAGTCCACTTTATTAAGAGCTTTATCTAGGAGAGAATTAAACATTCCAAAGCACGTTTCAATCTTGCATGTTGAACAAGAATTGAGAGGAGATGATACTAAAGCTTTACAAAGTGTTCTTGATGCTGATGTTTGGAGAAAGCAACTGTTACATGAAGAAAATAAGATTAATGAAAGATTGAAAGAGATTGAAACCTTAAGATCTGAGTTTGAAGAAGATTCCCTAGAAATAAAGAAATTAGATAATGAACGTGAAGATTTAGACAATCATTTGCTTCAAATTTCAGAAAAACTAGCCGATATGGAATCTGATAAAGCAGAAGCAAGAGCTGCCTCTATCTTATATGGTTTAGGTTTTAGTACAGAAGCTCAGCAACAACCAACTAATTCTTTCTCTGGTGGTTGGAGAATGAGATTATCATTAGCGAGAGCATTGTTCTGTCAGCCAGACTTGTTGTTACTGGATGAACCTTCTAATATGTTGGATGTTCCATCTATTGCATATTTGGCAGAGTATCTAAAAACATATCCTGCTACCGTTCTTACAGTTTCCCACGATCGTGCATTTTTAAACGAAGTTGCCACTGATATTATCCATCAACATAATGAACGTCTTGACTATTACAGAGGTCAGAATTTTGATACTTTCTATAAAACTAAGGAAGAACGTAGAAAAAATGCACAAAAGGAATATGAAAACCAAATGGCTTATAGAAAGCACTTACAAGAATTTATTGATAAATATAGATATAATGCAGCTAAATCTTCCGAGGCTCAGTCAAGAATTAAGAAATTGGAAAAATTACCTGTATTAGAACCGCCTGAGGAAGATAAAACTATTAATTTCCACTTCCCAGATTGTGAAAAATTATCTCCCCCTATTATTCAATTACAAGATGTATCATTTGGTTATGACGAGAAAAACCTATTGTTAAAGGATGTAAATTTGGATGTGCAAATGGACTCTAGAATTGCCTTAGTAGGGGCTAATGGTTGTGGTAAAACTACATTGCTAAAGGTCATGATGGAGCAATTAAGACCACTTAAAGGTTATGTTTCTAAGAATGGTAGGTTACGTATTGGTTATTTTACGCAACATCATGTTGACTCTATGGATTTAACTACATCTGCCGTAGATTGGATGTCTAAGACATATCCAGGCAAAACAGATGAAGAGTACAGGCGTCACTTGGGTTCTTTTGGTATTACAGGTACACTAGGTTTACAAAAAATGCAATTATTATCTGGTGGTCAAAAATCTCGTGTTGCTTTTGCAGCTTTGTGTCTAAATAATCCACATATTCTTGTTTTGGATGAACCTTCCAATCACCTGGATACTACTGGTTTAGAGGCATTAATTGATGCTTTGAAGAACTTTGCAGGCGGTGTATTAATGGTATCTCATGATATATCTGTGATTGATGAGGTTTGTAATGAAATTTGGGTGTCTGAGAATGGTACTGTTAAAAGATTTGACGGTAATATCTATGATTATAAGGATTATATTCTTGCATCAGCTAATGAGGCTGGTGTTGTTAAACATCATTAGAATCATATGTTTAAATTATTGTTAAAGTATGTAGTACTTATATTACTATATATAGGTGTATTGAAATAGTATATTGTTGACAGATTTTGTTACCCTTTATCTAAGCATGTACTTACATTGCTTCTTTCTATTATTTAGCAGTAATAAAAAAGATATAACGACTTTCAAGTTATGAAGAAGAAAAATTTTTGAAATGGACTGTTAGCTTTTGTTTTTTGTTGTTAAGAGATAGAAGCGTTACTATTCACAATATTAAAATATGTAGGTTGCAAAAAGAAATGATTCTATTTTATAATCACCTTGAGATAAAGTTGAAATGATTGTGTAGAAAAAAATATATTGGTAATTTTTCAGTTATAAATATAATTAAAGACAATATTGATTTGATAAAGTTTTACTAAAGCTAAATACTTGAAAATAAAATGTGAAAGGATTGGAAAAAAATGGAAGTAATGATATATCCTGTATAAAATAAATTCTATGAGGAGGGTAGTTTAATCCATAAAGAAGCATAATAATGTAGCAACAAATTTGCAACAGCGCATCAAGTTTTTAAGTAATATATAGTAACACTGGTATGTAACTTCAAAAATATGAAGAACTGAAGAATAGATATTATTTGCATTATTTTTTATCTGGTAGATTCTTGTTGTTTACAACTTGAATCAATTTTTGTATTAAATTTAAAAAAATGATATAATTTTGAAAATTATCCACAATATGGAAGTTCATAATTTATTTTATATACAAAAATAAGGATATAGAAAACATTCTAAGGGGATGCCTAACTAACAATTACTTTTTAATAATAAATATTTTTGTTGTTTCGATAATACTTTTGAAATTATTTGTATTAATAGTTGAAGACAGTTACTCATTGTGAAATGTTGAGAATTTCTTACTAAGGTGAACGCTTGAGGCCTTTTAAAAATAATTGTATAAACAGTTTTTATAGTGTACATATTGACATTAAGTATTTATTGAAATTGAACATTCCAAAATACATTGTAAAGGTTATTAAAAGCAATCTACTAAAATATGGATATTAATTATATATATAAACACTTAAAAATTACATAATTGGTGGATTCTAACTATTAAATAGATTAGTCTTGGATATTCGTCTTGTTCTTCTTTCTAACCTATTTGATAGAATACGAGCATTAATGCTAATAATTACCTCCGGCACTATCTCTCAATAATCAAGGGTCCCTTAAGTAAGCTTCTTAGTAATTTACTACCAATGTCTATCCGACAATCATATGTTCGTTTGAATACACTCACAACCTTGGGCCCAGAGTTTCGATTGTTCCAAGTCCTTCGTCTTGGCATTAAGCGTTACCCGCAGACTACTTATTTCAGGATTTCCAGATAGGGCTTTCTACTATGTTATTAGCTTATCTGTAACTATAAATAAAAATAATCAATGAATCTATTTTGTTTAAAATATATATTTTTTACAGAAAAGGAGAACCTAAGAAACAAAAAGAAGACCTTCCAACACCATCAATTAATATCCTTTTGGTTTTTGTAGGAACAAAGGAATACTGTTGAAATAGAATGTTCTATGATAAAATAGATAAAACAATAAGATTTTAACAGACACTAAACGATAAATTGTTGAGTAATAATTGTTGAGAGGTCACCAAAAGTTGTTGAGTTTGTTTATTAAATATCTTACTGTTCGTAGAGGAAAATGGCTGAATGTTAACATATATAAAGCCAAGGATTTCATCATACATTATTTTTATCTTATTTACAATCTTTGTATATTATTATTTCTATGTTGTATATAGAGAAAGAAAGTGAAGAACTTTATTATAATTTTGTATACTAAATCTGTTTAATATAATATTGAGAATGTTTACTATATATCCAATGAAGAAAGGCGCTCATTCTCAACAAATACATTATCCATATTTACATTCAAATTGTATATATTTTAATGAATCTCAAAATATTTTCTTTTTTGAGAATGAGCACTTGAGTTGATTAGATATATAGTAAACATTTTCAATATTATAATTAGATAGATATAATGTACAAAGTTATATTAAAGTTCTTCAGTTTCCTTATCTATCTATGATAGCTAGATAATAATGCACAAAAGATAAACAAGGGAAAAAATACGACATGAAAAAGCATTGACTTTATACATTTTTATATCTGACACAGCTGGTCTACATGCAACACCAATTTATTGATATGTTTTGCTTGCATCTATTGATAAGCAAACAATACATTCTCCACATTTTGTTATCAATTTATATTTGTTAAAATTTAATTGGTCTATTCATTGATTTTAGAACATTCAATTTCAACATTCTTATTGTGATAAAGTGAATAAATAAAGAAACAATAAGAATCACAGTTAATTTTTTAATGTTTATTTGTAATGTACATTAACAATATAATAATTTATAATAATTGATACTGGTATAAAAGATAATACTTAATAGAAACACATATTTCAAGAACACTTATTTTATACTTTGAAATATATTTCAATCTTCAAAGGCTTCTTAAACACTGTGATTATGTTCGTTAGTCATTTTTCACATTTTGTAAAAAAGATAAGTGGCAAATTAGTCTTTATTGATTAGTTGTAAAGTGCAGTCAATATCAAATGAGTATTTTAATAAACAAGACAGTGATTGTTATAATCGGTAAGGCAATTACTATATGGTGTTTTATATAGTAAACAAGTATATCGAGCTTATATATATCTTTTAATTATTCTTGTTCTTATTGCTATACTTACTCATATATAATTTATCTATATAAGAGAAAAGTTACGGAAGATGGTTTATCTTCAAAAGTTATTGTCCTTTCACATATTTCTGACTTGATCAACTATTCAATCTGGGGTCTTAATGAATTTGTAATTCACGCCCCAATTTATTAATTATAATAAATTGGTCGAACCTTAATGAATATTTGAATCAATAGATTGTGGTGGTACAATAGCAAATATATATGAACACAGTGTACATAAATATAGTATGTTATGGTAGCGCAGCAACAGAGGTATGTAAACATGCTGTACAAGAACAGGTGGCAAATCCACAAGTTATACCTAAAACACCATAAATAACTCTGGATTCAACTAGAATCTTATATAATCTCAGTACTTTTAATCACTTTATTTTTTCAAAAACATGAGTTGTTTGGAGGGTTGGCCGAGTGGTCTAAGGCGGCAGACTTAAGATCTGTTGGACGGTGTCCGCGCGAGTTCGAACCTCGCATCCTTCACTTTTTGGAAATTTTTTAAATGCAAAAATGTTCCGTAAAGGCAAATGAATAACTAACACACAAAGAGTTCTAGAACCATATCTTCACATTTTAAACTAATACATTATCTTTGTGATGATCTGAGTGATGAAGAAAAAAACATATGTGCATATACACATTCTTAATACCAATTATGAGTTCATAATTTAAAGTAAATTTATCTAAACTAACCATTGGTTGTACTTAAATCAAAGCCTAATCGCTTTTGTTTAGGGGCTTTTAATCACCAAAAATAGTTGGCCTTTTATTTTTAATTTCTATGTTATATAACATGTAGAATAGCAAAGTTTTTACTTTTTTAATGATCAATACTTGATCCCTTGCATCGACGACCTAATATACATATATTAATATAGATATTGATCAAAGAATACTCAATTTACAAGTTTTAGTTAATTAACGGCGTATTATAACATTTCATTATCTTACCGAAAATAATGGACAATTATGTATGAATTATACATTCAAAGTTCATAAAAAATCGAGTAAAAAATTTTTTCTTGTTAAGCTATATATTAGGTTATGAGAAAGATTACGAAATGGTTTAATTCATTTGTAAAGTTAATAGTTATGTTTTCTTTCCAAATTCTTTAGTTATATAACTATGATTATTCACATATAAGTAGCTCAAGTATCTCATTAACTATTTTTCATACTTCTGTCAGCCTAATCTGTAATGAACGTTTTTTTGGGTTTTTAATAGTCGTCCAAAAACAAATATTTCATTTTGCTTAACGAATGTTTAAGGTTTTAGAAAATTTTTCTAAAAAAAAACTCTTCAGAGAAGATAGATGAAGATGTGTGGTAAGTTTGTTCTTATTGCTTTACAAACATTCCTTCTCATTATTAAATAATTGCTTTGCATTGTTTTGTTATCGAATCGAAGGATTCTTTTGAAGAAATCAATGATAATGATAAATAGTAATTTATCTCCACAAAGTCCTTCTCTGGCTAACACTGTCACCAATGAAGATATTGGGTCCACAGACAGCCAACATTTAAATAACAGCAATTCCGATTTAATAATGCACGATAGAGATATAAATAACACTATGTCTGAATACCTAAACAGTGATAATAAAGATTCAGATGTGAATGAAGAAGTTAAAAAATTAGGATTAAGAAGATCCACGCGTGTTCCTAAACCAAGAGTGTCTGTGGAGATTGATTTTGGCCCTGAGAGACCTTATAAGAAGAGAAAGAATAATGGTAAGAAACCTGGACCCAAACCTAAGAGTCAAAAAAATAAAAATGTTTTTAAGAAATCAAAGACAACTGATCAATCTAAAGATACTGATTCGACTTCCCAAGAAAAAAAACCATCAAAAGAAGAGTCAAAAGTAGAACAAAAGAAGCAATCTAAAGAAAAAATTTCTAATAAGAAAGTTGTTAAGAAAGCTAAGAAACCTGTCAAAAAAGTTGCTAAAAAGTTAACTAAAAAGGAATTAAAGGCGCTAAAGATATCCAAGGGTATTGGTCTACAAGAGCCTTCTTTAAGTAATGCAAATTGGTCTTCTAATGCACCTTTATTATCCTCGGATTTTAAAAATCAAACCAGTGTTGTTTCCAGATTAAGAAGTCCCAATACCAAACCAATTTATTATGCCGGTGATATTGTTAAAATCATGGAATTTATCAATAAATTTTCTAATTATTTTGGTTCTGATATACTGAGTCTTTCATTTCAAGATTTTGAAGTAGGTTTAGATCTTTATCCATGTTCTGCTCCACATCAGTCTAGAGGCATTTTTTCTGAAACCAAGGGTTGTTATATATTATATCAAGATTATATTTTAATAAAGGAAGTTATTGCGTCTCAAGATAAAATGACCCTAGTATTTGTGACATTACTAAAACTTTTATTCTGTGATGAGAAAGCTTTTGGTGAGCCATTAGAATTACAGGATATAACTCCATATCCGAAGAAAGACTGCCAATACTGGCTGAATGAACTTAATAAGAATGTTAGTAGTTGGGGGTATCCAAGGGAATGGAGACAATTGACTTCAGCTGATAGAAGTAACTTTGAAATTAAATTCTTTGATCATGATGATACAGAATTTATAGATCCAGCTACTAAAGAAGTCTTAACACCTAATTTATATCGATGGCCAGCAGTTATTAATCCTGAATCAAGCCCGCTACAAAATACTGAGTTGTATAGTAGAGGTATTTTAGGATTAGAACCCATGGATAGAATCATCTTTTTGCGTGCCTTAGTTGATTGGTGTTCTTCACATTCTACAATTATTCATAATGAAATACAGCAACTTTCTCATTTTAAAAGAGATCCCGCCTTTGGTATTGAGACCCAACATGTACCAAGGTATTTTATTGAGGGCCCAGATAAGACATTTAGATGCTTTAAAGAATTGTGTAAATTGGTTGAATCTCGTTTTGAAATTCGTTCTCTTAAAAAACATTATAGAAAGCGATTGAAGGAAGGTAAACAAGTCGAACTTCAGGCAAAACTCAATTTAATCAAGGAAATTAAAGATACATTACAGAATACAGAACCAACTAGAAAAGAAGAAGTATTCTTTTCTCTTTATAATAAGTGGTTAAAATTATTTGAAGGTGAAATCATTGATAATCCTTTATCTAATCCATTTGATGATCCTGTCTATAAGCTACGTTGTCAAGAATTCTTTATAGGTAGAATACCACGTATGGGTGATTTCTACATTCCTAGATTATATTCATATGGAAGTGAAAGCAAGATTAATACATTCACTGATTTGAGAAAATTAACTGAAATTTTAGAGAGATTTTCTAATGGAATTTATAACTCATATACTTTGTTTGAAAACTTTGGTCAAACAATAAGTGGGAAGTTCAAAATTTTATATCACGATACCCCATCATTGGTTCGTGATGTCAATAAAGGTAATGCTACCACTGATAAAGTTTACTGGTATGAAATGTGTCATGATTCTAAAACGCTAAAGGAATTTATTGAATTATTAGATTATAAAATTGCTGTTCCAATTGAAAAAAATGTTGATGAGGGGACAGCAAGTGTTGACAATCCAGATACGAACAAATCATTAGATAATGATAAGAATCTTCCTCAACCAGCTGCACATGTTAATACAGCTGAAAAGAACTTAGATACTATGATGATAAATACAAGTCCATTACCAAAGGACGCTAAATACAACACAGCTAGATATAAGTTAAAGGAACTAAGAGATTATTTATCAAAGATACTGTATTTATTTGAATGTTTTGAAGAATTGAAAGAAAAGTATGGAGATATGATACCGGGAAAAAGACAACTAAGAAAAATAAGAAGACAGAATTATGTAGACGAATATGTTGAAGATTCAGATTAGTTACATTGTATATTGGCATATGGAGTCTAAGATTAATTGATAGAATTAATATTTTTCTTATGAAGAAAGAACTAGAAAGAAATCTGAAATTAAAAAAGGCATAACATTATTATAAGTACATTATGTGAAACACCCCGGGCAATTAAGCATATAATGACTTTTTTGCTTCCTATTAACTCATGATTTTATATAATACATTTATATATATATACTCTCTTTGTAAAAAGAATATTATTTTACTACATTGTATAACAATGGAAGTATTTGCATATAAGTTGAAAATGCTTCATTCGGTATTAAGAAAATAAATAAACAATCCATTATTCTACAAAGTACTTTTCATATCATTAAATTCAGGTTTTACGTTCGTTAGAAAATATAGCAAAAAAAAAAAGATTCAAAAGAACAAGAAAGAACAATATTTATAATATAGAAAAATGAGCAACAACTTTTGGATATAATGTTTATGATTCATATCTTATCCATTATTCAGGCTGTTTATTTTCTATTGAAAGGTTATCTTGACTAGCAGCCTCTGAATGCTGATATTCTAAAATTTTCTCTTTGTTTTTGGTGGCTGCTCTAACTATTTGTGCAAAAGCATCTTGGGTGAGAGCAGATTTCAGCCTTGCATCATCATTAAATCTTTTCTTATTATTATCATTATTATTGGTTTTATCATTTAAATTTAAGGATGGACCATGACTTTCATTTTTTATCTTTAGACCACTCATCCTATCGGATAACAAGTTAATAGAACTAGAAGACCTATTTTCTTCTAGATCAGAATCTATTTCATTTGTCAAACAGTACATCTGCCTCAATCTTTGAATTCTATTATTTAACTTAACAATTTCCACTGCTTCCTTAAACTTCCTACGAGCATCGAAGTTCTTCTTAACACTTGGTAACAAATCTTTACGTTGTAGTTCTTTACTCACAATCCATGGATCCTGTAACAATTCTGTTGCGGTGGGCCTTGTTTTAGGATCCAAATCTAAAGCTCTTAATATAAAATCTTTTGCCTCTTGGGAAATATCATCCCAGTATGGTTTGTGAAAGACAACTGGGTGTTCATATTGGGTACATTCATCTAAAAATCCATCAACAGACTCAGCTACAAAGGCAGAATAACCACTCAAAAGTGTATATGTGATTACCCCAATTGACCATATATCACATGGTTTCCCGTGTCCACTAGATGTCAATACTTCTGGTGCCACATAGCCTAACGATCCAGCGCCTTTAAAAATTAGATCATCGCTAGATTTTAATTCTTTTGCAATCCCAAAATCTGCCAATACCAATGGTGATTTATCTGACTTATCTATATACAACACATTTTCAGGCTTTAGATCCCTATGAACTATATTTTTGGAGTGAATGTATTCAACTGCTTTTAGTATTTGGATCAAAATGGCTACAGCGTCGACTTCGGTGAATTTTCCTCTTTTCAAAATTCTATCAAATAATTCACCACCGGTAGCCAATTGAGTGACAATATAAAACTTGTCTTCTGTCTCAAACCAATCTTTAAATTTAACTATATTTGGATGATCCAGCTTTTGTAAGATGGATAATTCATCATATAACATTTTCAATTGAACATCATTACCTTGCAAAGCTTTCTTTAATAAAATTTTCACAGCTACATTTTCATCTGTCGATAATTTTCTAGCTTGTCTTACAACACCGAATGAACCTGCACCCAATGTTCTACCAAACACATAATCATATTTTTGCAATGATTTCATACTGATTTTATGGTATTCTTGTTTGTTTCCCTTTGTATATTTTTGTAATTAGGCTTCCTTTTCGATTCTGGACCAGCCAAGGTAATAATACTAATAGTAGTAGTAGTAATAGTAATAGTACAACTGAGAACTACAAGAAGAAATAGGGGGAAAGGGAAGGGTTAATTATGATGTTGATACTCTTTCTAGTATATCAACTAATATTAATTATCGGAAAAATGTTATAGACTTGAGTCCAATCCAAGTCTTTTCCTTTGAATTATTGCCCTATCGTTTAATACTGCTCAGCTTTTAAAGGGAAAAGGGAGCTTGCTTCTTTTACTTCCCTTTATTGATCGAAGTCTTTCAAGTTGCTTGACTTTTCTTTATTTTGCCTTTTTGTTGTTTTCACATTAAAACGTCCCAGATTTGAAAGAAAAATAAAAAAGAAAAAAAAAAAAAAAGAAGGGGAAGAAAACTAGAAAAGAGGAGAAAAGTGACTGAAAAGGTTATATAGAAACGTTGAATCTAGAGTGTCGCTCCATAAAGAGACTGTGGAAGCAATTTGGAAAGACGTGATATTGACAAGTCATAATATACATAGTGGTGTAGTTGGAAACGTATATAACGTATGTGCATCTTTAGTTATATATAAAAAAAAAGTAGGTTTGAAAAAGAAACGTAAATTTTTTTAGTAAAACGGTGTTAATATGCAATGAAACAGAAATATGAGTTTATTATACTACTATGGGTCATTCTTATTTACTATTATTACATTTATTGTCTAGTATAGAAGCCTGTTAAAGAAAGAAAAAACCCATTCGTAACTATTTATTATCATAATAAGCTTGATCATCATCATCATCATCGTCATCAGCAGGGGTGCCATCTGGATTCAAACTCAAATTAAAGTAATCATCAGCATTATTTGCATCTTGCAACGTACCTAAATCACCTGGGGTCATAAACACAGTACTACCAGCTCTGGATTCTCTTGGAGAACCTGGAACACTCATTGGTCTGGCGATCTTGAACTTCTTTGCACCAACAAAAGTATCCATATTCGAAGCATTACTTTCTTCACCACCTACTAGACGTTTATATTCTTCTGGATATGCTCTTCTCAAGGCCAATTGTCTAGCTTTAACGTATTCTAGACCCATTCTCCTCCAATCTAACAAATCAGATAATCTTTCTGTTCTGTTTCTTTGGTTGATTCTTTGTCTCAAAGTCTTTTGACAAAATTCTTCCATATAGTCAACTAGTTGTTCGACAGATTCCTCTGGACTCTTGAATCTACGGTCAACGATATAAATACCATAATCTTTAGCTTGGTTTGCTTCAATCAAATCTTCCATATAGGCACCAAATCCAGACAAGTTTGTAGAGACCGATGGAACGCCCATGACAGTACATTCAGCTGGCGTGTAACCCCATGGTTCATAGTAAGATGGAAAAACACCTAAGTGACAACCACGGACAAATTCATCATAGTCTAAACCCAAGATTGGATTGTTAGCATTTAAAAATTCTGGATGGAAAACGATTTTGACTCTATCATCGGATTTGTTAAATAATTGAACATGTCTAATTTGATTCAAGATTGGATCATTGGCATCATCAACCATATTATGTGTTACAATAGGTGGCAATTGGTTATTTGGCCTTTTTAAGGTTAGGACTCTTCTCTTTAACATGATCTTATCGGACTGAGATAACAACTCGTTCAGATTAGTTGGGATCTCTGTGGTTATGCCATTATTTGGATACTTCAAAGCATGTTCAAAAAGTTTTTTGCCTATATTTTTGGTTACTTCGTTGACGGTATTTTCCAAAGCTCTAACTGCAGCTTGTGATTGTAATTCATCCACAGTATAAGATTTGTTTTTAGCAGGCATGATAATGAAAGCTACAACCGTGGTCTTGGAACCGGACATCTTTAAACGATAGTTTAAACGTGCCATAGCTTCAATAAACATATCAGCACCTTTATTTTTGTATTCATATCTACCAGCGATAAAGAAATACAAAGTATTGTTCAAATCAAAATCAAAATTACCTCTAAAATGGCCTCTAACAAAGTCATGAATCTTTTCCTTTTTCAACGCATGCAAGTTTTGGAACTCATGGACAGCTTGGAATTTGACAACGTTAAGACCGTTTGGTAAAATTCCGTCTGGTTTTCTCTTTAATAGATGTTCTGCTTCAATGGCTGTGATATGTGAGACTGTAGTAAAGACATCAGCAGTATGGGCGGCTGCTCTTTCGATACAGTACCTATGATAAATGCCTCTTTTGCCAGCTTCTTGATCACAATCGAAATATTGCAAATTGTTATAAAAGTCGACATCACCAGAAGCACACAAGTACCTACCCAGTAGAGTAGCATGTGTAGTGAAAATGGTGACCACGTCAATTTTCTTCTTTCTACATAGTGGTAACGCAACACCGGCTAACCATTCGTGGAAATGCGCTACAATAGCGTGCTGGCTATCATGAACAGCTAATTCACCAAGAAACCATGCTACAGTGTAACCCAAAAGAATGGCATCATTTGTTTCTATATCATTATCAGGGGATGGAATACCGACAAGAGACCATAGATCACCTTTCCATTCGTTTAGATAGTGGGAGCAAGAACCTAGATCGAAAAGAATAACTTTTGGAGACCCCTCGATCAACCAAGTACCGTAAACGAAATAGAAACCTTTATCACGCATATTTCTCAAAACAGTTTGAATTGGTTTCAATTCATCTGGGAATGCATCATCTGCCTCCCAATCTATTTGATCAACTTCAGATTGGTAAGTAGCTTTATTCAAAGGACCAATAAGAGTATAGTTTTGCTTGTATTGTGCAGAAGTAATGGGGGCTTTTGATTTAAGCACGGAGTAGATACCACCAACTCTGTTAGCAACTTCAGTTGCAACCTCAAATAACAAATGGTTCTGTAGATCACGGGTCATTTTATAAAATAAACTTATTTAGCTCAAGTAGTTCCTTTCTAGTCTCTGGTTCTGTTTTTTCTTTATTTTTTTTATTTTTATTTATTTATCTTTTATTATTGCTCTTTTGGTTTACAACTAATGTTTGGTTATTTGTCAGTAATACATTAGGTTTGAAAAAAGGGGAATGAGAAGACATTAAGAGGAATAAAAGGGAGAGAGTATGCAACTTAAGAAGCACAATCTGGAATACTATGATAGATACACATTAACACAGGCACACACTCGTGCATGCACAAATATATATATATACATATATATATATAGCTATACGTGTATGAGAAAGAACAAGAGAGATTTCCTATATGATAACGGTCGAGGAAACCATAAACATTCTACTTTGGAACAAGAAATAAACCAGATTAACATCAATGTCGAAAAAGAACAACAGCAACAGCAGCAACAATAGTAAATGAACAAAAACAAACAAAAACAAACAAAAGCCTTATTAGTTGTTGCATAAAAGTGGGACCATTTTCCCTTTTTGAGTCAAGCATACCGTCTACAGTGAGAAGAGGAAGGGGGAGGTGGAGGGGGGTAGGAGACCAGAGAGGCAAAAAAAAAAAATAAAAAAATTTAGGGGGTGGTGAACTACAACAAACAAACAAACAACGCTCAAAATGAAATTTCCTTCATTTTTCCTATTCTTTCTTCTTGTACCTCTCCCGTTATTCCGTATCTTGTATTGTTTTGTTGTTTCCGTTGACTTGACCCTTTTTGTCTTTTTTCTCTTATTATTGATACTTCTTAACCCTCCCCCCACTCCCTCAACCCCTTTTTTTTTCTTTATTCATTTATTTATTTATTTTTATTTGTCACATAGCCACTGTTATAAATAAATAAATAAACAGAAACAAAAAAGAGGAATTTTTCTTTGTTTAAGTGAATACCAAAAGAAAGAAAGGTGAGGCCAGGGGGGAAGGGGAAGAAGGGGACGAGGACACAGAGAAAGAGAGAGGGAGAGAGAGAAAAAGAAAGACAGAAGAAAATGTTTTTTATATTATGCGTAATGAATAAACTCTGCTTGAAAAACAAAGTTTTAAACTAAACAATGCTTGCATGGATAATAATATTCTTTTCTTTTTTAGGTTGGTGTGCTGATAATTCTGTTTTTTTTTTTTTTTTTTTTTTTTTTTTTTTTTTTTGACCTAAAACAAAGGAAAAAGACTCTTAATAACGTTGAGTAAAAAATATAATTACGGAAAATGTTGGTTCATTCATTATCTTTTTAAACTTCTGTTCTTACAAATGTGAACAATAAGACCAAGTACATACCACTCATGGGATTATCGTTTATAGAGTGCTTAAAATCGTAGAGTGAAAGTTATATTGACTTTCAGTATATATATATATATTCATTGAGATATAGAGGGGTTCTTCTAGTCAAAAGTTTGTACCAACATACAACCTAAAGGTATATTAAAGATACCGGAGTACAACTATACATCTCCGTCAAAGATGAGAAAAACTTAAAACTTTTTTGTACATCCTTTAGCAGCAATAAACACAATATAAACAAGTCAACTGATTCCTAAATTACTAATCTGGCCAAATAAATCATATGAAAGTCCTTTTTATCTTTTTTATTTCTTTTTTTTTGTATATCTCTAATGCTTCTAGATGCGTCGGATATATTGTAAAATTTTTGATATATTCTTTGTGATTATGCAGAGTAAACATCTCGTCCCCTTGTATCTCTTCGCATCTTCTTGCAAAAGAAAAAATAAAACTTTCTTATATATAATAATTAGTATCTGAAATTAGATCAAAATAAATTAAAATATGGAACGTTTAATACCTGTCCCTTATGTTTTCTTTTCTTTTCTTTTTTTTCCAAAGAATATAAATTGTTAAAAGATAACATTATTAACCAGTAGAAAATAATTTTATAGAAGTTCATAATAAGAAAATATTATGTGATATTGCAGAACAACCTAAAACAATAAAACACTCTATGGAACACCCCAAAAATAGTAGCACTGCTCGAAACAAGTTACAAGCACATAAGAAATAGATACGTGGACTGTCTCTTATCATAAAAGAGGTACAACACTTGATAAATCCAAACATTTCGATATTTCACATACAAAGGAGTGGGGCATTAAGAAAACATAAAAAATAAAAAGAAAACAAGGAAAAGAAAGGAGAAAAGACAAACGTAGAATAAACATTTATCCACATCCTATCTTTTATAGCAACAACAAACCCTACATGCATTGTTTAGAAAAAATGTTCTTTTCGTTTTTTTTTTTATTTTGTTTTTCTTATCTCGGAGCAACGGGTTGGCATTGCTGACATGGGAATTTTTCTTTACCAATAACGAACAGCTGAAACGATAAGAAATGTTAGCATTGTTTAGTGAAGAATGTACTATTGTATTGATTGTACAAAATTGTAAATTGGTGTATTATTAATGATCTGTAAACTTGGAGTATTGTTTACTTGCAACAAAAGATTGTAATAATTTTAATGTAAAATCAAATATATATATATTTCGACAAAATTTTTTTAAAACCGTTTAAAATAGGTACATAAATATTCTTATTAAGCTCTTTTTCTAATCAAAACATTTCACAAAGTAATTCTGCCCTTTTTTTTATGTTTTTTCTTCTTTACCGAAAATGAAAAGACATTAAGCCCTAATACCCAAAAAATCACACCTCTCTTATTGACGTTCTTTAAGAAAATGTGAGGAACTTGTCTTTTTTTCCTTTTTTTCTTTTTTCTTTAGTTTTTCTTCTATTCCTGAATCTTGATCGAAATATTAGGTTCAAGAAATGATTTGCTATAAAATACTACAACTAGAGCATATTATTTACGGTAAGATACTATATAATTGATCAGAGAAAGAATTGGTCGAAAATTATTCAAACATATGATTCTTAGTATTCATTATCAGTACTTTATATGATCGATAACGTTATTATTTGCTTCTTGTCAATTCGTAAAGTCTTTGGTCACCCTCTTCAAGAAGTTGTCTTCTTGTACAAGTTGGAGATTTATTTCCTAGATCGTTTACTTTTTATTTTATTTTTTTTTATTTTTTTAAGAAAAAAGGAATATTTTACCGATGTACCAACTAAAAGATTGAACAAAGTAGGGCTTACAAAATAAAAAAAAAAAAAAAAAAAAAAAAAAAAAAAAAAAAAAAAAAAAACAGATTTTTCTCTCTCTTTTTTTTTTTCCCAATAATTTTGTCCGATGTTTTTGTTTTATCTTTTATACGTCATAACCCTATATCCATTATCTGATAAGAAAATAGTACTATTTGCTTATCGAAACCTTAATAGTCATTTTTTATCAACGACTTCGAGGTCCTCCGATGGCTGAATATTCTACTATTCTATTGTTTATTTGTCTATCCAAAAATTCCTAAACACAATAGATTACTATATGTCTGATTAATCCCATATCATTTATGTTGGAAATAACTAAATGATTTTTTAGAGTCACTAGGGATTAGGAAAGATAACCACCAATGATAAAGAATATGATATTATTTTGGGGCTGTTTTATTTTTGTTTGAATACACACACACACATATATATATATACATACATACATACATACATACATACATACATACATATATATATATATATTTATAGACAAGTAGATGTGTGTGTATTTGTGTGTATTACTACTGTCTTTAACAGATTTAAACCTTATCATAGTTAGAATGTCAACTAATCAAGGAAAAAAAATATCAATAATCTATCAAAATATTGCTAAAACATTAATAACATCACAATGAGTTTATCTGATGAGAAAAATGTCATTAATGACAAACGTAATTCTGCTAAATATGATTCTGAATTCATATCACAAGAACCACTCTCTGATAGTAATGTTGCTTCTTCATCTGACCAAAGCACCTCTAAATTAGGTTCAAGATGGGCAAGGTTTATAGATTCTTTTAGGGAAATGGAGAGACCGGAGGTCGATCCAAATATGTCAGAATTGGATCAGATCGCATTCAGAACGGCAAATACCCCACTACAACAACGCCTTACAAACAGGCATCTACAAATGATTGCTATTGGAGGTGCTATTGGTACTGGTCTTTTCGTTGGTTCAGGGAAAGCTTTAAGAACTGCTGGTCCTGCAGGGATTTTAATCGGTTGGGGATTAACTGGTACTATGATTTACTCCATGGTTATGAGTCTGGGTGAATTGGCTGTCGTATTTCCTATCTCCGGTGGTTTTACTACTTTTGCTACACGGTTTATAGATGAGTCCTTTGGTTTTGCTAATAATATCAATTATATGTTACAATGGTTAGTCGTTCTTCCTTTAGAAATCGTTGCTGCCTCCATCACGGTTAACTACTGGGGCACCGATCCTAAATATAGAGATGGTTTTGTTGCTTTATTTTGGTTAGTCATCGTATGTATTAATTTCTTCGGTGTCAAAGGTTATGCTGAAGCTGAATTTGTATTTTCCCTTATTAAGGTCATTACTGTCATTGGATTCATTATTTTAGGTATTGTATTGAACTGTGGTGGTGGTCCAATCGGTGGATATATTGGTGGTAAGTATTGGCATGCCCCATATGGTGCCTTTGTTGGCTCAACATCAGGTGCTAGATTTAAGGGTGTTTGTACTGTGTTTGTTACCGCTGCATTCTCTTTTGCAGGCAGTGAGTTAATTGGATTAGCCTCTGCAGAAAGTGCAGAACCAAGAAAATCCGTACCAAAGGCTGCAAAACAGGTATTCTGGAGAATTACCTTATTTTATATAATATCCTTAACTATTATTGGCTTGTTAGTACCATACAATGATAATAGACTGATCGGTGCATCTTCTGTTGACGCAGCTGCTTCCCCCTTTGTCATAGCTATCGTCTCTCATGGTATTAAAGGTCTGCCCTCTGTCATCAACGTTGTCATTTTAATAGCAGTCTTATCTGTCGGCAACTCCGCTATCTATGCATGTTCCAGAACTTTGTGTGCTCTGGCTGAACAAAATTTCTTACCCAAATGGTTTGGTTATATTGATCGTAGAGGTAGACCTTTGAACAGTATCATATTTACATCAATTTTTGGTTTAGTTGCCTTTGTCGCCCAATCAGAGAAAGAAGGTGAAATATTCGACTGGATGCTAGCATTGTCTGGTTTATCGTCTTTATTTACTTGGGGCACAGTTTGTATTTGCCATATTAGATTTAGAGCCGCTTTGAAAGCACAAGGTAGAAGTACGGATGAATTGCCATTTGTTTCACCACTAGGAGTTTACAGTTCCTATTGGGGTATTTTTATAATTGTATTAATGTTTATTGCACAATTCTACATTGCAGTTGCACCAGCTGGTGAAAAACTAAGTGCTACTGCATTCTTCGAAAGTTACTTATCCTTCCCTGTTGTGCTGATTTGTTATATTGGTCATAAGATTTACAAAAGAAATTGGAAACTTTATATTAAAGCAGAAAATATGGATATTGATACTGGTAGAAAAGAGATTGATCTCGAAGTTCTTCGTCAAGAAATTGCTGAGGAAAAGACTATACTTGCTGGTAAACCTTGGTATTACAGAACTTGGAATTTTTGGTGTTAGAAGCTTACTGCATGTGTACATATATATAAATTTTGTAATCTTAAATACTTTATAAATATATATATATATATATATAATGTTAGTGATACCTCAAAGTTCTATATACATATATATTTATTTCTTTTTTTTATTAATTCTGGTTTCTCCTTGTCCCTTAATCAACATTTTACCTTTACGTTTCTTAGTCTTCTTAATAATTGATTGCTTATTCTGAGTTAAATCAGAAGCCTGATCTACTTTAATATCTTCTTTATTTTCTTCAAAATATTTATTTAGGAAACCCACACTATCCTTACAAGATATTTTTCTTTTATTTAATTTTGAGAAATCTAGGGGTTCATGACACTTTACATTTTGTAAAGAAGAAGATGATGATGCCTTAGTACTTATTCCATTATTATCATTTCTTTTATTAACATTTTGTGACTTCAAAATATTTTCCACACTCGATACAATATGAAATTTATTCCAATTTATTGCTGCAAAACGAATCTTGTACAAGTTAAAACGTTCCTGATTACTTCTTTCCACCTGTCTTTTATATTCATTATACGTAGCTCTATCAAAACAATGTCGGAGAAAAATGTTTTGATCTTTTATAGGTTCATGATTCAATAAAACAGATTTATACTGTGTTATAAAATCTTTAAATACTGGATTTAAGGGATGTTGTTCATCTAAAAATTGAAATTGTTCTTCTTTACCAAGTTCTGCTTTTAAACTAGAAAAAAAATCACTAGTATTATCGTCATTTTCATCTTTTTGATTCACTGTTGATAAAACATAAAACTCAGCAGTCTTCTTTATGATATGAATGTCTTCAGGAGATAATACACCCGCATGATCATAGTTAATGTAAGTGAAGGGGGGGAAATCTTTTATAGATACACTAGATTGATCTTCTATTCTCTTACCTTCTTCTCTATTCATTAGTAAAAATAGATAAAAATATTCATCAATTCAATGGTAAATAAACTGCTTGGCAATTTTTCTAAATAGTAAAACTTTTCTTAGATTTTTTAACCATTTAAACAAATAATTGCACCACTGCTTATCTTTGAGCTCTACAGAACTTTAACTGTATTTTTACATATGTCTATATATCATCATATTTATTATTTCCTTTCTTTTTTTCTAATTTGCATTTTTTTATATTCTTTGTAGCCATTTATTCATTTTGACAAATCAAAGAACCGTTGATTAAATTAAGAAGATTGTTTGGACTGATTGAGAATGAGCACAAAGACACTTTAAATACATCCATACACACACACACACATATATATATATATATATGCATGTATATATATGTTCATGGTTAGTAGATTTAGTTAACACTTTCTTCACTTCCCTCGAACTTTTAGCAATCCGATAATTGATAGATATGGAGAATTTACTAAAGGTTAAAAGTATTGTTTCCAATATAGCAAATTGTCTTCGACCGGAAGATTATGTAAGATTCAAAACTGTCAATAAGCAAGTTTATTATGAACATTTAGATGAAGAATTTGAACAAGAGTATTTTTCACTTAGATTAACTCTTATGGGTTTAATAGTAACGGTTGAGAAAAATAATGGCACATATGCTTTGATAGATAGCAATGACTTAAAAACTTTAACCCCTGTAAATACATTCAATAAATTAACTAGTTGTGATATACATAATGCCAAAAATTGTTTTATCCAAGTATATAAAGTATTTTCCATATATTGTGATAAATTGTATAATAATAGCTTAACCAACTTCTTTCCACCACCATTTGATACCGATCCTGTGGTTCAAAGTGAAATACTTTCAAATATAAAAAAATTTAATAAATGTAACATTATCGATCCTAGTTATTACCAAGAAACAGTTACAAATTTTAATATTCTTAAGGAATTGTTTGTCAATTCATGTCTGAATGAAATGGAAAATAATTTTAATGCTCATAACTATGATGTGGTAGGTAAATTCATTAGAATATTATTACAAACAGATGAACAAAATATTTCAATAGATTTTTTTAATTCAAAGATTGAATATCCTAAATTAACAGTTAACGACATTCAGCTTACTGTTGAAAATATACCTAAAATATGGGCACCATTAAAACAACATCTTAAGGAAACAATAGAAATGATTGATATTTTCTTTGAAGATAAATATTCAATGGTCCCCATTTTCTATGAAAATTTTGTTCAACAGACAATTTTAGAGGGTATTAATGAGTTACTAGAACTATCAGATTCAAATCAAAACAATGATACGGAATTTCTGACTTTTTTCCCAAGTGTGTATTTTGAATGTGTTAAAGCATGTTGTATTGAATTACCTGATTCAATTAATGGTTCAATGAATTTACCAAAGGGAAAAACATATCAACAATCACTTAATGAATTATTAAACATTTATTTAGAACCATATGTGGTAAGATATTTGAATCTATCTACTGGCCAATTTGAAAAAGATTTAGAAAGACAATTTAAAAATTTTAAGATCGAACAAGAAAATAAAATAGAAACAGATTTATTAAATATGACCACTAAGGAGCAAACTGATAGTGAGGATCAAAGTATGGAATCACTTAAAAAGAATGATTCGGAGAATAAGATAAATTTTTTAGAGTCATTTACAAAAGTTTTTAGAATTACTAACACTAAAAAGGAAGATAATGAAGAAAAGCTAAACGATAATTTGATAAATCTGATGAATACAAATTTACAAAATATTAAAAAGTTAATTAACCTTGAATTATGTTATAATATAGTCCAACAAGCCCACAATAAAGTAGATACAATTCTCAGTTTTCAGTGTATTCCACAATTAGGACCTTTGATAAATGCAAAATGTGAAGAAATTTTCAAGATATTAATAACAGTAATGAATAGAAATCATGTAACACCTGCCTTTGAAAAGGCCATAGATTTATTAGATGAATATGATATTACTGATCAAAATACATTTGATACAGAGAATATAGAGCAATCAGTAAAACCATTGATAAATTTTGCCGAATTGATTAATATTGGTGATATCATCTTACAAATGATATCAATTTTTTTCAATAATGTAATGGTCAAGAAACAAATTATTGACAACAAAAATTCTAATAAAAAGAATATATGGCAAAATCAAGTATTACAAACAAAGAAAAATTTTGAGACGACATTGGACAATTTTGTAGCTGACGGTTTGAATATTGGTATCAATAAATTACTTGAACAGATAAAGCTTGTCTTCAACACTTCACAACTACCAACAGATTATTATCCACCACCAAATGACCCTCCAAGGGATACAATTCCTACTAAATGTGCGAAGATGATCATAGAAATATTATCTAATCATTGTTTCCTATTGACAGGGGCTACCGACAAGGGAACTATAGATGTTTATCAACAGGAGATAGGCAGACGATTTTTCATTGTTTTAGTGGAGCATATTAAAAGACAAATAATATCCACTAAAGGTGCCATTCAACTGATATGTGATGTCAATTACTATTATGATTTCATCAACAATAGACTAAAACAAAAGAATGTTGTACCGTATTTTCAAGGATTAAAAAACATCTGTTCACTGTATTTGATAGACTCCAAAGATTCAAAAGAATTGGGTAAACTGATCTGTGATTTAGGTAAATTCCAGGGAATATTCACACAAGAAGAGATCTATGAATTTGTTCAAAGAAGACAAGATTGGATTGCTGTTAAGAGAGAAGTCCAAAAAGTTATGTACGGCTTTGGTGTAAAAGATTGTGTTATTATGTAACAGAATATAACATCTAGTACTGTTATCATCATTATTAGTGTAAGAACACTAAAACCCATACACCGTCCATTTACTTTGTTCTTTTGGATTTATTTTCCTTTTTAGGAAAGCCTGTCTAGTAAATAAAATTTCTGCGTGTAATAAAGCTCCATACAAATTGTTATTCGAGACAGATCAAAACCTCGAGGTTTCGTATTCAAGTAATGCATACCTCTATACTTTTTAGCGTTTAAAAATGACTCCCTCTTTTAATTAGTAAATCAACAAAATAGGAAAAAGGAAGTATCCTAGGCTGCTTTATAAAGGTTTTGTAAGAAAAATTGCTTAAGTTAAAAGTTACTGTCTTTCAGTTCTACTATATTGTATATTGAGTTTTAAAAAGTTTTAAAACCATAAATTTCTTTCGTTCAGAATTAGCTATAACAATAAAAAGATAAAACTCATACTAATGTCAGCAGATACTACAGATATACCTGTGAATACTAGTTTGCAAACAGATCCTGAGATAGATTTGGATAAAATCATCAATGGAGCCGAATCATTGACAGAGGATATCATTAAAGAGACTAAAGAGAATGCAAAGAAAAATAAAAAGAAGAAGAAGAAGAAGAAGAAGAAATCGCAACAGATATCCATTGATGTAACAAGTTCTGATTCTGGCTTACAAAATAATAAATCACTGAATCTTGATTCAATTATCGTAGGTATCGAAGAATATTTACAGGATAATGTAGAAGGTGATGTACCTGTAAATATCAATAAAGAAATTTCTGAAACCGATGCTCAAATGGAAGATACATCTGTTGATGATCATGCTAAAGATGAGAGCATTGACATTCCTGTAGAATATCCAAATAATATGAAAATTTCGGATAATAAAAGTTCAGCTTCTGCAAATAATTCTGATAAGAAGAACACTGAAGAAAATTCAGCATATGTGTTAAACAGTATTTCCTCTAATAATGTTACACCTGTGATAAGGAATACTTCAATGCAAGAGGATCATTTGATTGATGGCGTTTCTAATAAACCAAAAAAGAGTAAAAAGCATAAAAAGAAGGGGAAAACTAGGAATAAAAAGAAAACTAAGAAACCTTCAGAGGAAACTAACACAGTGATTAAAAATAATGAAGAAAGAAAAGATGATATCGTGGCAACAACAGAAACTTCAAATGCTTCTAATAACGAATATGCCTCAACTCCGGTCATAAAAGAAAATGAAGAATCAATTGCTGATCCAGATAGTCCAGCTACTTATAGTAAGTTGACTGCAAGTGCCAATACTGATTCTACAGTGGATGATAAAGAGACACAGCAGCAACTAGAAGAAGATATGGAGGGAACAAAACAATCTGATACTGATGCTATGACTGATTATGATATATCTATTTCAAATAAATCACCGGAAGGAAATATCGATGAATTAATGGAAGCAAGAGAAAATGTTATTTCTGAAAATGATAAGAATGAGTTTTATAAATCTGAAATTAAAGAAGTAAATGTTTCAAAATTCCAAGTACAAGATGATCCTGTTTCACATGGTACCGCTGCAGTGGAAGATATTGCAGTAGATACAAGTAATGAAAATACTAGGTCTTCAAAAGAAGTGGAGGAAAAACATCCACAACAAGAAAGGGAAGAGAATTCTGACCTATATGAGACATTCCAGTCAAATAGTGCAAGGATAGAAGATATGGTTAATGAAAAAAAAGAGCATACAGCTTCCTCATCATTAGACATAGACTCTACTTTAACTAGTATTGAGAACGGTAGTTCATTGGTGCTTAAGGCAAATCCCCAAGAATCCTTAGTGGTTGACAATTCGAATCAAAAAGGGTTACACCAGAAGGAAAATGGAGATAAAATTCTTGAGGAAGATAATTTATCCGAAACAAATTCTTCAAAAGATTGCAATGGAGAAGATGCAGAAAAACAACCAAATCAAGTTACAGATATTCAAGAAGAACCAGCAGGTGAATCAGATATCCCTGAAGACATAGCGGAAAATTCTGTGACAGAATTTAAAATTGTATCTGATGAAAATTCAATTAGTTCAAAATCACATTCTGATAATGCTGAAGTTATTCAATCTTCAAATTCAGAAAAAGAAGAGGAGGTGAATAAAATAGAAATAAGCAAATGTGTATCAGAAATACAAGAAGAAGAAAAAGGAGAAGAAGCAAGGGAAATTTTAGAAATGTTAAGTGATAAAGAATCACCATCTGAAGAACAAATCTGTAATGTTATGGTGAATGATTCAACAGATATAGTAGATTCAGTTGAAGGACTTTCTCTATCTGAAAGTAAAAACAACTCTTTGCCTCAAGAAGGACATACTCAACCTGACTCTTCTCAATCCCATAGTATCACAAACACATCATTAGATGACTTATTTGCTGAAACTGAAGAATTGTTAACTAACTTAGAATATGTTGATGATTCAGAATTGAATCAACTACTAGGAATAGGTAAAAGTTCAAATGAAAAAATAAAAAATAGTGAAAATATTCTGAAGAGTAGTGAGATCGAGCAAGCAAACAAACAAGAACCAGTGTACATATACACATCTCTTGCTGGTGGAGGTTTTCATATGATACCGAGAACCAATAGATTAGCAACAATATTGCAAGCAAATAAAATTGAATTTACCTATAGAGATCTTGGAACAGATGCTGAAGCACGTAAAGTGTGGAAAACGTTTAGTCGTGGTAGAACTTTACCTGCCGTTGTAAGAGGTCGTGATACAATAGTAGGCAATTGGGAAGAAATAGATGAATTTAATGAGGAATATCGTGTACGTCAAGAAATATATGAAGCATTATGAAAATAAAATCTTCTGTTTTATGATATCTATCTAGAAAAAGTTCTCATGTATAAATCAGTATGTAGTTTAACACGAGCTACCAATGAGTCACTACCCATTTGATTTACCCTAAAAATCTTCAGATGTACTGTAAAATTTAAGATTGCAGTATTATTTTATATATTTAATGATATTTATTTGTTTTACTACGATTATTATGAGCATTCATACTTTAAAGAGTGAAGTTATTAATCTTTTGGTTAATAAAAAATACATATTTACTATTAAAATTTATTTATAATAATTTGAAAAGCTACTCTTACAGCAATTGCAACACAGCGAGAGAGAGATACATCAAAGCAATGTGTAAGGAACCTAACTGGAAATCCAGTAGATACGCAATTCCGAGGGTAACACCTGAGTGTCTGGGTGGAGGATTGGTGCAGCTATATGCGCAGTGGCTCGTATAAGGTATTGAATCTGATTGGAGGATTTCCAGGGAGTAAGAATTATACCAGATCTTGTCAAAAGGCCTTTGATTATTGAGAGATAGGCTAGGGGTAATCACCTTATTTAAATACATCTTAGTACTGATATTAAGAAGTAACTTTTAATATCATACAAGACTAAGACTAACAACAAGAAGAAGTAATACTACAACATCAGGGTTATTAAATAGTAATATATAGAGCTTACGTAAGGGTGTTTATACTTATATTAATTGATATGATTCATCCATTTACATACAACAACTCTTACACAATGTTTTGAAAAATACAAATAAATTAAAAGTACGATATGAAGAAATCTTTAGTTCTCATATGTGAATATTAAACAATTTTTCCCTATGAATTAAAAATAACTTAAATAAGAAAAGTCTATCAAGGTTTAGTGATACCTAAATGATAAATACTCTTCGTTCCATTGTTCAATAGCAGTTAAAAGCTCATTGGTTTATTAATTTTATCCTAAAACACCCTATTTCAGCAGGTACAAACAGCAATTCAATTACTTTAGGGTATCGTATGTAAAATCAGCTTTACCAAGCCTGTTTTATTTTTCTGTTCATACTCTTATTTTTATTATTTGTTGATGTTGTATATACATTATCCAAATCACGTATGGAAGAAAAATTACAAAAGGTTGTAAGAAGCCCTAATCGGAAATCTTGAAATACGTAATATGCAAGTAACAACAAATGCCAAGGTGAAGGAATTGGAACAATCGAAACTCTGGATCCAAACTCGTGAGTGTATTAGAACGAACAAACAATCATCACATGAACATTGATGGCAAATTACTAAGAAGCTTTTTTAAGAGAACTTTTATTACTGAGAGATGATGCCAGAGATAATTATCAGCATTAACATTCGTATTCTATCTAATAGATTAGGAAGAAGAACAAGAAGAATATCCAAGACTAATCTATTTAATAGTTAGAATCAACCAATTATGTGATTTGTAAGTATTTATATATATAATTAATACCCATATTTTAGTATATCACTTGAGATAACCCTTACATGATGATTTATAAAAGATGAGCGAAGGAAGAAACATGATATGAAAAAAATATTAACTTTATCTATTTTCATACCTGGCACATCTCGTCTATGAAAAGTACCAAATTGTTGTTGATGTTTGTTTATATCTACTGGTGAGCAAGCAATGTATTCTCCACATTTTGCTATCAATTAATGTATACTAAAATCTAATTAGTTTGTCTATTCATTCTGGAATGTTCGATTTCAGCAATTATATAATCTGTAAGTGTTTATATATAATTAATATCAATATTTTAGTATACTACTTGTGAAAACTTTTACAAAGTTGTACTCTCTCTTCAACATTGTTGTTCTTCTTTAGTATATATGAAACTAAATCAACTATCCCGTAAAAAGAAATTAGTATATTATAAGTTCCATACAATAATCATTAATTACATAATTCAATTCACCCTCATAAAATATTTTAAACAATATATAACAGCATAAATAATTAACAGAACATTTTAAATACCTTCACAAAAAATAAATAATTATAAATTTAAAACATTAGCAAAACACTTGGTAATAATAATATAAATTTTAACCTCTCAAAGGTTGAGGAACTCGTCCTTGTTAGCTCAGTTGGTAGAGCGTTCGGCTTTTAAACATTCGTTTACTCAAGGACAACCGAAATGTCAGGGGTTCGAGCCCCCTATGAGGAGTTCCTTTTTTACACGTGTCATTGCGAATTTTGAGAAAACTTCAAGGTATGGGAGATATCAAAATCTCGAAGATGATCTCAAATTTTTTTTTTTGTAGATAGAATATATTACCTATTATTTCAGTTACAGAATCTTGTAATGTTTTCTGATTTCTAGAAGACGTTCAATACTTATTGATAAATAATGACTACCATGTATCTTATTAAATATATTTATATTTCATACTTGAGATTACTTTTGTTAACTTTCTACAATACATAATTCAACATAAGCACAGTAAGCTTATTGCCTATTTCTTTGGCATTAGTGAAGAAATAAAGTGACAAACTACCATGGTAGATATCAACATAAATAATATTTTTTTTAAATCCTATTCTATCGATCCAAATTCAGGTCATTCCATATATGTTTTTGATTCAACATATCTTCCGGAACCGCAAATAATTGGAAATGATAAACAAGTATATGATCTACTGATAGATAAACTAATGGATACCCTTATAGAAAAGCTACCTTCTGCTCCATACTCTTTGGTTGTATTTTCATCAGGATTTTCACAAAAAAAGATTAGTTGGGTCTATGGCATAAAAATGTTTGCCAAAATTCCCAAAGAATTAAAATATTATTTACAAAAGACATATATTGTACATGAATCGTTTTTCATTAGAACGGTATATCAAGTATTATCCAATGCTATGTGCATAAAGTTTTTGACAAATATGAAAAAGTATAACAATGAATTAACAACACCATTGGAAGAGGATACAGCAGAAGGATCATCTTTCTCAATTATACATGTTCCAGATTTAACTAGTTTATCCAGACTAATTGACATTACCCGTTTAAGGATATCTCTTAATGTTTATTTACATGATTATAATTTATCTGAATATATTGATGTGCCTGACTTATATTTTACTAGACTGTCTGATATAAGCAAAAGAAAATATAGGCAACTTATTTTTGATAAAATTTATAAAAAACTAAGTATACAAGCACCTCAAACAGAATTAGTTTTCCAAAAGCCTGGCTCTTACAAGAAAGTTAATATTTTCTTAGATATTATTGAACGAAACAATTATATTGATATATCACAATGGGACATTTATTCCCTAGCATCTGTATTTCTAAATTTCTTAAAAAACAAAGCCAATCCATTGGTTCCAATAGATTTAATTACCTTACCAATTCTTGATACTGTGCAATATACAGCTGATATTTTTGAGAAAATTATAGCTTTTAATAAGTATTATGATCTTTATATTACAATTTTTCCTTTATTTATTTCAATATTAGACTCTTTTGAAAGGTCTCAACACACTTCAAAATCATTAAGTAAAGCCATCGCTCCAAGTTTATGCAAAGAGAAAATTTCAATGACAAACAAGGATAGAATTGCAGTAGGTACACGGTTTATTAAGAATCTATTAGAAAATTTCAACCCTGTTATTAAAATATATGAACAATATCATAGAGATAAAATAAATAGGAGTAGATCAAATGTAAGTATACAAAAGAATAATAACAAGATCATGACTCCTCAATTACCAAAGCCTAGAAAAAACCATGGTAATAAAAATAATGTCACTGACCTTAAGATTGACAATTACACTTCAAGTAGTGATGTAACAAGTCCACTAAAGTCATTTTCATCTTTGAAATTGAATGATTCAAGTTCAGTTGCTAGTTCGCCAGTGTCAACACATGAAAAAACTTCATCGAAGCTGATTTTTGACAAATCAGTGCCTAATTTAGAACATTCATCCGCACAACAACGAATAAGTAGTATCGAATCTATAACACGTGTGGTCAGTGGAACTCCATATTTTTCATTGAGATCCAACTCCAGTGAAATTACTCCCTCTAAACCCTCGACACTCAAAACCAAACCTTCTATTTCCTCACTAAGAACAACCAGCAGTTCCCTTAAAAGTGATGATTTTACTGCGTCTGAAACATCTGTTGATAGCCCAACCAAAGGTAAGGAAAGTGCTGAAAGTAATTTTGCACAGGATATTGTTGCTGATTTTTCAACTTATCAGCCACCTGAACTTACAAAAATACAAATATTTGATAAGGAATTGAAAAAGCAAAAACAACAAAAGTATAAAGAAATCAGCACAAAAGAAAAATTTTCTGTAGAATCTTTTACTACTATTAAAAGCAATAAAAATGAAAGTAAAGTTAGCAAATTGGCTGCCTTATATGAAGAAAGACTGTTAGGTTTGCAAGTAATGAATGAAATTATGAGGAATAAATAAAACCATTGAATTATAAAAAGGATAAATACCTGATGCTTTTACAGATTTTATTTAAACTTTCCATGATAATGTATTTATAAACTGCCATTTCTGACTTTTACAAATAATCCTTATGTCCCGACATAATTCTACTTAAGAAATAATACACACGACAATTAGTCAAAATAATGCATTGATATAATATATTAATAGTTTTCAAAAATTTATCGTAAAATGCAATCTAGAAATGTTTTGTTATAATTATAGATGCTAGCCGTTGAATTCACCAACAGGACAATTTTCACAAAAATACACGATAAATAATAAATAATAGATTCAAATGGAAAATAATTATATAAATAAATAAATATACACATAAATAAAATGATCATGACAAATTCTGTATCATTAACAGGATGAAAAAAAAATTAAGCCTTTTTCTTTAATTGGCCAATATAGTTCATTGCAGAACCTGCTTTGAAGAAGTCGATTTGATCCTTAGACATTGTATGCTTGGTTTTGATAATAAATGATTCACCATTTGATTTAGTTATTTTAACATCTAAGAAACCACCATTATTCCCATCCTTTGCAACTAAGTCAATTAAACCAACAGTTTCAAGAACGTCACCAGAATGAATCTTATCGTAATCAGCTTCATCAACAAAAGTTAATGGTAAAATACCTTGCTTCTTCAAATTTGTTTCATGAATTCTAGCAAAAGATTTTGTTAAGATAATTTCACCACCTAAAAATCTTGGAGATAAAGCTGCATGCTCTCTAGCAGAACCCTCACCATAGTTATGTTCAGCCACAACTGACCATGGTCTGTGCTCTTTTTTCCATTTCATCATTAAACCTGGGATATCGTAAGCCGTACCATCCAAGTCATAAGCCTTATTGACTTCACCAGTCTCTTTATTTTGTGCACCAATTAAAGTATTATAGGAAATATTTTCTAAATGGCCTTTATACTTCAACCAAACACCAGCAGCAGAAATGTGGTCAGTAGTACACTTACCTTCAACCTTCAACAGCACATTTGTCTTTAATTCTTTACCATTCCATGGCTTAAATGGTTCTAATAATTGCAAACGATCTGAATCCGGGGAAACTTTAACCTGTACTTTTGGATTTGGTTGAGGATCAGGATTTGGATAAAATATTTTTCTACCTTTTTCAAACCCATTGGTTGGCAACTCTTCACCCTTTGGTGGTTGGAATCTGAATTCTTTGCCGTTTTCTAATTTAATTGAGTCAGTTAACGGATTGAATTGGGCATCACCAGAATAAACCATAGCTGTAACCATTTCTGGAGAAGTTAAGAAATTCATTGTATTTCTGTTACCATCGTTTCTAGCTCTAAAGTTTCTGTTAAATGAGGTGAAAATAGATGTAACTTCGGTGGAGCCCTTTGGAATATCAGTTCTATCCCATTGACCGATACATGGACCACATGCGTTAGCAAGCACAATAGCACCATTTTCTTGGAGCTTCTTAATAATTCCGTCTCTCTCTAAAGTGGCCCTAATTTGTTCAGAGCCTGGAGTAACAAAGAATGGAATCTTTGGTTTCAAACCTACAGCAGATGCTTGGTTAACTAAGTCAATAACACGAGTCATATCTTGATAAGAAGAGTTTGTACAAGAACCAATTAACCCGACGGAGATGTATCGCGGCCAATTTTCAGCTTTAGATTTTTCACCATATTTAGAGATTGGTGTTGACAAATCTGGAGTATATGGACCATTGACGTGTGGTTCTAATTCAGAAAGATTGATTTCTATCACCTTATCATATTGTGCACCTTCATCAGCCTTCAAAAAACCATACTCCTTCAATGCAATATCAGCGGCATCGGCAATTTCTTTTCTACCTGTGGCTTGTAAGTAACGCTTATGAGCTTCTTGGTAAGGGAAAGTAGAGGTAGTGGCACCTACTTCTGCACCCATATTAGTTATTGTAGCCATACCAGTACAGGAAAGTGTCTTGACACCATCACCAAAGTATTCGATAATGTGATTGGTACCACCTCTAACAGTTAATTTACCAGCCAATGTGGTGATAACATCCTTTGGAGAAGACCAGCCGTTCAATTGACCAGTCAATTTAACACCCAAGATCTTTGGGGCTTTCAATTCCCAAGGAGTATCAGTCATAGCGTCGACTGCATCAGCACCACCAACACCAATAGCGATGGCACCTAAACCACCGGCATTAGGAGTATGTGAATCTGTACCTAACATCATTAAACCAGGGGCGGAATAATTTTCTAGTACAATTTGGTGGATAATACCTGAACCAGGCCCCCAAAAAGTGATACCATATCTTTTAGCACAACTTTCCAAAAATTCAAAAACTTCCTTATTATTTGTTAGGGAGGAAGGTAAATCTTTATTTTCACCTTCTTTACCAACGATTAAATGATCACAGTGGATAGAGGTTGGTACGAAAGTTTTATTTAAGCCTGTGGTCATGAATTGTAATAAAGCCATTTGTGCTGATGCATCTTGCATAGCTACTCTATCAGGAGATAATTTCAAATACCTGTTACCACGAATCTCAGAGAGTGGTAGATTACCGGATAGAGATTCTTCAGGATTAGTTAAATGTGAGTAAAGAATCTTTTCAGCCAAAGTTAATGGGGTATTATTTGTCAACTGTCTAACTTTTTCTAGTTTGCTCAATAATTTGGCATAAGGTGGCATTCTTGTTTGAAACTCTTCAGAAACTTTTGGAATCTTTGCAAAACTTGCAAAAGACCTTCTAACTTGAACCCTAGCAGAAAGCATAGCTAATTAAAAGGTTATATTTATGGTTTATTTAACGGTTGGACAGAGGGGAAAAAAACAAAAGAAGAAAACAGTGAATATGATTAGATAGAACGTTATTAAGCAAGTCTTTTCATTAAAAGATAATAGTAATATATAAGACAAGAGCAAAAAAGTTCAAGCAAGTCTGAGTAAAGAAATACACACATATATACATGTATACACACGTACATACATATATACACATATACATGCATATATATATATAGTACTAAATGATCCAAAAAGTTCATGGATATATGTCAAAAATAATTTATACAGTAAATACAAGACACAACAAGCAATATAATAGACTCACAAAAAAAAAAAAAAGAATAAAAAATAAGAAAAAAATACAAGAGATTGAGTCTATATGAACTGCGATTCCTGATGAATCATCGGAATCAAATAAAATCAAGATGAAAATTACGTGTGCGATAACAATAGAGACAATAACAACACTATAGTAATGTATCTTTAATCCTGCTCGATGTCACTTAGTCCCTTATATAAAATTCTCATTGCGAAGAGATTTAAGAGTAACAAAATGTGATGATTTATTATATTTCTCGAAGAAATGAACTCAAAAAATTTCCAATGGAAAAAACCCAAAATGTAAATAAATAAAAGAAAAAAAAATTCCTTAGTTATTTTTTAAAAAAGAAAAAAGAATTACAAGGAATTTAAAGTGTTGCATTACTTTTTTCTCTTGAGATTATTATTATTATATTATTATTATCATCATTTTTATATATTCCTGGGAGTAAGTTGGAATGTTTGGGAAAGATATTTCGAAGTAAAGATGTAAAAGGGTGGAAATATTTTGATTTTCTTGTCTTCTTTTCTTCAGTCCAATATATTATTTTAATCTTGGAGTTCCCAAGTAGGGGAAAAGAAAACTAATTACGCTAAAACATAAGTTATATATTGTCGAAGAATATATATATTTAAAATATATTTTTTTCCAGGGCGTGTAGAATCTGCACTGACTTGTGATATTTTATTTTTTACAAAAATTTTGAAGTTTTGAAAAGAGTGTTCTTCCGGCTTAGTAGTATCTCGAGGTAAGAACTTAGAATTGCTTATAAGAACCTTTTTAGTTTTTTTTTTAATTTTTTTTTTTCACGTTTGATTGCGCCTAATCTGCTATTTCCTTAACAAACCTAGAAACGAAGCAAGAATAAGTAGCTGTTCGCTTATTTTAATCTTAGTCTTAATCTCTATTTCTAATTATTTTGTTTCTACCGATCTACTTACTGTACCAACTTTTGGAATGTGCTTACATGTTCAATTTAGTTGTTATCACACATAAGAACATATACCACAGACTTTTAGATAGTTTATAAAAGATGTAAAGTAAAACCATATTAAATATTCTAAATATGTCATAAAATAAAATTGATAATGATAAACAAACAGGCAAGCGAACAAACAAACTTGTTATTCAAGTATGGCCTCTCTCTTGTATAAAAGTTACTTACAGCTTTTACACCACGTGGTAGTAATGGCACCCACGTTTTCTACTTATATCTTGATTACTTTATTAAACCTCCTCTGTTTCTTCTCCTCCTCCGCAGAGAACAAACAAACAAACAAAAAAAAAAAGAGGGGTATTCTTTACTTATAAATTAACGTACAGGTTCATTTAGCAGGTTTTGCAAAAACAAAAACAAAAAAAAAAGAAATAAGAAAAGATGAAGGGAAATTCCATCTGAGTATTTAAGCAAGATATATTTCGACTTTGGATTCCTTTCACTTGCTGAACAAAAAATAAAAAAAAAACCGATTAGGAGCTCTACATATTGCAGAATACGCTCACCATATGTCTACATAACATCAAAGAAGATCGTATCTACTTCAGTTTGTGAATGCTGTTAAGCTCAGTAGTAATAAAGTGAAATTCAATGTTTGTTTGAAAACCTTCCCTGGCATACACAACAAAAACACAGTACAACATTATTAGCACACCCATACATCTAACAAAACAAAAAAACAAAAAAAGACCTGTAAACGCCGCCGCCGCCGTTCTTCAACCACACAAAATAAAAAAAAACCGACTTGATCTTCTTCAGTTTTCTTTTTTTTTCTCTTTTTCTTTTTTTTTCAGTTTTTTCCAGCCAACCCACGTGGGACAAGAAACATCGAAAAAAAAAAAATTTTTTTCTTCTTTCTTTTCTTTCTTTTTCTCTCTATTGTTCACCCGCCTCTACCTCTATTATTTATTTTTATCTTTATTTTTCTGTTTTCTATTATCTTAATCCAACAGATGGAGGAGCAAGGCAGATGTTCAAAGAGAAAAATAATGTAATTGTGAATCTGCAGAAAAAGAAAGAAACACATTGTATCGTAGTAAAAAAAAAAAAATAAAAATATGTAAAAGCAATCACAAATTGAGAAAAAGCTTGTATAGAAAGAAGGACGAGAGAAGACAGACACAAGAATGGAACAGAAGAAAGGAGGGGAAACATTGTTGCACTATTTAAACATTCAAATCGTGTTTTGATGATCAATCTAGCAAATTCAGTCTTTTCTTTCCCAGTCTCTTGGTATATCTATCGCTCAGTTCTCACTTACGATCTATCACCAACTTGTGAATAAATCAAATCAAGTCTCGAGAATTTGTTTATAATCTGATTCTTTGCTTTCTTTTTTTTTATTTTTTTATTTGGCTTTTTTGGCTTTTCTGCTTTGTTAATAATATAACAAGTCTGAAAGATGAGGTTTTCCCATTTCATTAAATATAATGCTGTTCCAGAATGGGAAAGTCATTATATGGACTACAATGGTCTCAAAGATCTGATTTATACTCTACAGACAGATAATATCAACTTAAACAGCAATAATCTAAATGAACAAAATGCTTCATCATCACCTAATAATCTTAATAATAAGAGTGTTGATAAAATCTTCGATACTAACGGGAAGTTTTCTAAAATAAAAAATAAGTTTTTCCCAAATCAGAATTCCAAAAGACCTAACTCAGATAATAGTAATAATAATAATAATACTGCTAGTACTGTTAATAGGGTTGAAAGCAAATATTCTATTGCTGATGATGAAGAATCCCAATTCAATGTAGAAAAGAAAACATACAGAAATAGTGATAAATTAGATATAGAAAACTTGAATAACCACGGTGTCACTGTTCTTTCCGAAGGAGATAACGAACAAGTCTTAGAAAAAACTTTCGAGTTGGAAGACTTCAATCCTCATGAGTCGTCTAATGATTTGACTCACCATAATCCATTAACCTCAAATAAACAAGCCAAGAAAAATAAACGGCTTAACCCTCTACAAAAATACAAATTTTGGGATTCTGGCTCAGACAACGATAATAATACTCTCTATTCTACTACTACTTCTACTACTTTGACAAAGGATTTTAACCCATACGATACGTTTGTAGACGAATTGACTTTGGAAAAATTGAAAGTTGATGATTTTTATAAGAGAACTGAATTGAAATTTTATGATAAATTCAATAATCTCGTCCATGATTTAGAAAAACAGAAAATTCTCTCTTCTTCACAATTAACCACACAATCTTTAACTAATACAGAGCTATCCTCTGCCATCCCTTCCAAAAACAACAACAACAACGTTAACAACGTTAACAACACTAACAGCTCAGTTTCTTCAAATGTTTTTGCAGATAGTAATCAAGTCACTGAGGAAGAGGAAGAAGAGGACGAAGATGATATATTGGACAATGATGAATTTACTGATACACCAGAAAATACTGCATTACTTCATTATTCCCAATTTAATGTCGAGAAACAAAAACAATCTATTTTAAAACAAAGTATTGTTAATCTTTATATCGATTTGTCTCAGTTGAAATCTTTCATCGAATTGAATAAAATGGGGTTTAGTAAAATCACTAAGAAAGCTGATAAGGTTCTAAAATTGAACATCAAAGCCGAATTGATCCAAACTGGTAAATTCTATAAAGACACCTATATCTTCCAAAAAGATACTTTCACAATCCTAAGCGAGAAAATTAGTGAATTGATAACTTTCTATTCTATCATCACAGATCAAACTTCAGATGTTCTGGAAGCTAAAGAAGAATTGAAATCTGCTCTTCATGATCATATAGTATGGGAAAGAAGTAACACATGGAAAGACATGTTGGGATTGATCTCTCATGAAGCCCCTTTGGTCTCAGATTTGCAAAAGGATGATGAAAATATCAGTCTAACAGGTAAATTACAATTAGAATACTTCACATTTCCATTACCGCATCCAATTAATCTAAAATTTACCACAATTGAAAATATAACAATACCAAAACTATTTTTCACTTGGAAAGCATTTAAAATCGCATTCATTATCGCTGTTACTGGTGTACTATTGGGTGTCAAGACTTTTAATGATCCCGCACAACATCGTTGCATGGCTTTGGTTGAATGTGTGGCCTTTTTATGGGCAAGTGAAGCCCTACCTTTACACATCACAGCATTCTTGGTGCCTTTATTAGTCGTATTATTCCGTGTATTGAAAAATTCTGATACAGGCGAAGTCTTAACAGCTGCTCGTGCATCTTCCACTGTTTTATCATCTATGTGGTCTTCTACTGTCATCATTTTATTGGCAGGGTTCACATTAGGTGAAGTGTTATCTCAATATAATATTGCTAAAGTCATTGCATCCTGGTTATTGGCTGCTGCAGGTACAAAACCAAGAAACGTACTCTTGATTGCCATGGGTGTTGTCTTCTTTTTGTCTATGTGGATCTCTAATGTGGCTGCTCCTGTTTTAACATATTCCTTATTAAAACAGGTTCTTGATTCATTAGAAGCAGATCAACCCTTCGGTAAGGCTTTAGTATTAGGGGTTGCCATTGCTGCTAATATTGGGGGTATGTCATCGCCAATTTCATCTCCGCAAAATATTATCTCAATGCAATATTTGAAACCCTTTAATATTGGTTGGGGTCAGTTCTTTGCAGTTGCTTTACCTACAGGTATCATTGCTACATTGATTTGTTGGTTGCTTTTAATTTCCAGTTTTAAAATCAACAAGACTAAAGTGGAAAGATTTATTCCAATTAAAACAAGATTTACATTAAAACAATGGTTCATTATTGTGGTTACTGTTGCCACAATTCTGTTATGGTGTGTGGAAGCCCAAATTGAAAGCGCCTTTGGTTCATCTGGTATCATTGCTGTTTTACCTATCTGCATTTTCTTCGGTTCAGGGTTATTAACTACCAAAGATTTCAATTCACTTCCATGGTCCATTGTTATCTTAGCAATGGGTGGTACTGCACTGGGTACTGCGGTGTCTTCATCTGGATTATTGGCTACTATTGCCAGGGCTTTGCAAAGACGAATCGAGCATGACACACCAATAGCTGTGTTATGTATCTTTGGTGCATTGATGTTGGTGGTTGGTACTTTTGTTTCTCACACTGTCTCTGCTATTATTATCATTCCATTGGTTCAAGAAGTCGGTGATAAATTGGCGAATCCTAAAGCTGCACCAACATTGGTCTTCGGCTGTACTCTATTAGCATCGGCTGGTATGGGTTTAGCTTCATCTGGTTTCCCCAATGTTACCGCTATTTCTATGTTAGATAAGAAGGGTAATAGATATTTAGATATGGGTACTTTTATGTCAAGAGGTGTTCCTTGCTCTCTGATTGTGTATGTCTGTGTAATCACCATCGGTTACGGTATTATCGTATCTGTTGTTCATACAGCTCCGTGAGAACATAACTATACACGTCTCATATGTAAAATAGTCATATATCCATACATATAAATCTATATATTCATACATAATAATAATTGTCATTTGTTAGCATCTCTGATTCAATTTGTTTTTATTCGAGTACATACATATTTACATGTTTCATACTTTGCATATTTTAATCATAATTAATAATACTGCTTATAGACAAATTTTTTTGGTATGCTTTCAATAATTTTATCTCTGGTAAAGGGTTGTAAGCCTACACGGATAATCTGAAAAGTTCGAAGTTTTTCCACTAAATATTTTCAGATCGGTAAGATCATATCGGTAATGTTCAAGAAAAAAAATAAAGTTTAGAAAATTCAAAAAAAAAAAAAATAATTGAAAAATTACTATTACAGTAAGTTAGGCATCTCAAGTGACAATACACAACCGAAGTTGTTACGGTTGGTTTCACAACGATTGTCTTTAATTTTAAGCTACGATGTTTTACCTGAACTGAGTATCACCAGATATTACACTATTTGCTTTTCTTTTTTAAATCTTTTTCGTGATACTTTGGAAGTCGATTTTAATATATATAAATATTCCACATAGGACACAAGAAAAATACATAGGAAAAATAGGAAGGTAAACTATAATATATTACTAATGGAAACCCAAGCTGATGATATAAAAAATACTTCACTACAACCGACAGAGATTGAACACCCAATGACTGTTATATCTATATCTCCAACTTCAACTACTTCTCTTACTGAATCATCGGACAAATCGTTACTTGAATCTAATGATGACCTTATATCCCAGGGAGACGAAAAAGAAGAAGAAGAGGAAGAAACAACTACAAAACTCCCATCAATTCAATTACAGAGAGAAGAAATCAATAAACTTTTTCAGGAACACCAGAATAATGCTAAAGAAGGCGATAAAATGTTCGTGATTCCTACTTTCTGGTATGATTATTTTTTTAATCCTGATATTGATGACTCTTCTCTAGTGAAACCGATCGATACATCATTGATTTGTAGTGATTATAGAAATTTCATTTTAAAAGATTACGATCAATGCCCATACATGGCCATTCCAGAATCAGTATTTAAGAAATTTGTTGAATGGTATGGTTTAGCACCAAATGCTCAGCCAACATTTACAAATTTAATTTTGGATAAAGCAACCAACAATGTAGTAACTGAATATAATAAATGCTTTTTCAGAGTTCAATACTTGCTTTCGCCAGATGGGAGATCAAGAAGAATGAACAATCATGTAAATAATATTAATTATTTTACTATATCTTGTATTAGCACTTTGTCAAATGCTCTCCAGGAAGCGTTAGATTTTTTTTTTCATATTGAATCACATTTAGATATAAATAAAACACCAATCAAAATTTGGCTTGTCAAAGACAGTGATTTGGACGAAAACTCAAGTCACCTTATCAACACATATATTTTGACACCTGTTAATTTTTTAAGTTTTCCAAATGTTATTCGAATCCAACCTAATTTATTGTCATCACAATTACGTGATTTAAATATTTCTAATGGATCATTTATTATAGAAATTAAACAAAGTAATTTAAATTATCACTGGACTTCAAATTATTTTCACTACAATAAAATTTCTTTATCAAACGGTAAGGTAGGTTTATCAAATTTAGGTAATACCTGCTACATGAATTCTGCATTACAATGTCTCATACATATACCTCAGTTAAGAGACTATTTTGTGTATAATGGATTTGAAAGAGAAATCAATACAGAAAATCCTTTGGGTTATAAGGGCAATATTGCAAGAGCCTTTCATGATTTAATACAAAATATATGGGGTAGTTCAATATTACCTTTGAGAACTTCTTTCTCCCCCAATCATTTTAAGTCTATGATTGGCCATTGTAATTCAATGTTTGGTGGTTATATGCAGCAAGATTCTCAAGAATTTCTAGCGTTCCTTATTGACAGTTTACATGAAGATTTGAATAGGATTATTAAAAAGCCATACGTAGAAAAACCAAGTTTACTGAGAGATGCAGACATTGACGATTCTGATGCAATCAAAAATCTGGCAGAAAAGACATGGGAGTCACACTTACTTAGGAATGATTCCATTATTACTGACTTATTTGTCGGGATGTACAAATCTACTCTAGAATGTCCTAAATGTCGCAAGGTATCTATAACATTTGATCCATATAATGATATCACTTTACCTCTTCCGGTTCATTCTGTTTGGAAAGCTACAATACGGTTATTTCTTCAAAATTTACCTCCATGCATGTTGGAGGTTGAATTACCAAAGACTGCTACATATAAAGATTTAAAAAATTATGTATCCAAATGTGTTAATATCGATGCTGATAATTTGTCCGGCTGTGAAATATTTGGCCATCAGTTTTATAATAATTTTGAAATGCCTGATTCTAATTCACAATATTTACCGTTACACGAATTGATATCTGAATCAGATATAATAGTATTCTACGAATTACCTGCTGATGAAAATGATGCCATTGTTCCTGTTTTGAATTCATATAGAGATCCACAGTTCCCATCACCATCGTTATTTGGTGTCCCATTCTTTATTATTCTTAAACCTAATGAACTCAATAACCCACTTTATATTCGCAAGAAATTACAAGACATGTATATAAACCTAAGTGGAGGCCATATTTCATTCAATCATATAGATAGCGAAACACCGCTTTCATTTACTGATTTCCCTTTATTGGTCAATAAATATAGTGCTGAGGAATTATCTAAATATAGTGAAATCATACAATTTGCTACATGTACGACAGATAATGGGAAAGAATTTTTCAGAATCAAGATATTAGATGATAGTAACGAAATAGAAAGAAACAATATGGATGAAAATTCACTTCAGTTTTGGACACCAAGAACTCACATCAACTTAAATGACTCCGAAGATATTGTCAATGTATTGGATGACATAACCAAGGATATTTATAATTATCCTAAAATTAAGGAAGAAGATCGAAAAAAACAAAGTTTGTTTAAGGAAAATCCTACAAGTGACACAGAATCATTGACGAGCAAGCCTTCTACTAATAATGTGACTAGTGCCGATGAAGATGTAATGATGGAATCCCCGGTTTGTGATAATTCTATTGCTACAGTTGAAACCAATAATAATATAATGGAAAAGTCTACAACCGATCATCAAGTAAAATTCATTCCCAGAAAAAAACTAATATCACCAACAACATTCATAGTATGTGAATGGATAAAAGATAATATGGAAGAAGCATTTTCGGCAGATAAAGTAATCAATTGGGAAAACCCGGGAATGATACCTAATAAAGAATTAGAATCCATTAAATTAGAAAGATTGAACCAAAATGAAAAACAAATAACATTAGACGACTGTTTAACATTATTTTCTAAGAAAGAAGTCCTTGGATTCAATGATTCATGGTATTGCCCAAATTGTAAAGAACATAGACAAGCTACAAAGCGTATACAATTATGGAATACACCAGATATTATGTTAATTCATTTGAAACGTTTTGAAAATACCAGATCATTTAGTGACAAGATTGATGATGTGGTTAATTTCCCAATTACTGGGTTTGATATCAGTAAACATGTTGTCTGTAAAAATGATTCAAGTAATAATATATATGACCTAATTGCTGTCGATAATCATTACGGTGGTTTAGGTGGCGGTCATTATACAGCGTACGTAAAAAATTTTGTTGATGATAAGTGGTATTATTTTGATGATTCAAGAGTATCAGTGGCAAATCCAGAAAATTCTATAGCAGGATCAGCATACTTACTATTTTATCTGCGTAGAGGTTCTTTGAATAAACCTAGTAAAGTAAAAACTATAATTGATGAGACAAGGATGGCATATGAGAATCAGATGAAAGAAATATATAGTCGCCAAGAAAGCATATACAAAACAAACCAAACAGATGATGAGAATAGTAGTAGCAGTGATGAGATGGATATTACTGACAACGAAGAGGTATCGGAAGAAAAAGGGGACAAAAATAAGGAAGTACATATTGATAAGGACGAGTCAGTTATTTCTTCCAAATCGTACAAAAAAAAACATTTTCAAAGGAGACATATTAATTTATCTGATACATTTCCATGTCCAATTGAATCAGATTCAGAAGACAATTTAGTTATCAAAAGACATGAAAGTGATAATAATACAACAAACAATAATGATAAAGTAAATGATGTGTCACCTAGACAAACAGTTGAATATAGCACAAAATGTCAAGAAGTTGGCCATCTTCATTTAGATGATGTAGAAAGTCTAGAGCAAGAACATATAACAAGAAGGAAAATACGTGTATTAAATAAGGTATACCCTAAAAAAACAGAAGATGATACTACAACTTCATCTGATTTGGATAACTAGAGAGTATTCCAAAACCCCTTATAAAAATGAAGAAACAAGTAAAATTCACTAAATAAACTATGTAAAGTTTAATAATTACACTTATAGAATATCTACATATCGCTAGATATAGATGTATTTAAGAATATTTAAATACATTGTAATTATACTTTTGTCGATTTATGTCTGTAAGTTTCAATGTAAAATGAAATAAATAAAAACAAATAGGATGAAATAATAAAACAACCTGCCAAATTAGATGTAACAGAACCAAAACAGTCTCCACAATAAGGTAAATCAATTCCCGAATAATGCACTAATTTCGTGTAAGTAGAAAAATAAATGAAAGCAAGATCTAAAATAAACTGTAAAATCTGAAAAATTGTAATCAGTTGTTTCCACCATACTCTAATCCCTCTAGCTGAAAGAAAGTAATACCAGTACATCAATACATGAACTGCCAAATTTAAAGAGATCGGAACCCATGATATTGTTGTATATCCAACTAATTCAGTATAACAAAGCAAAGCAGTAGCTCCATGATGATATGTATGTAGGAAAGTTAACTTTTTATGTTTTAAAACTAAAAAAAATGTGTCCAAGAATTCAAAATACTTTATTAAATAATTTATGTAATAGATTGTCATTATTGGTTGTGTTAACGCACCTGCATCACAGATAGCAAAAAATAGACCATTTTTATGAATTATTGGAATAATCTGTTCTAATAATAATATTAAAAGGATCAATGATACAGTTGTCAAAAAAAAATTATGCAACTGAAATAGTGCATTTAACTTGAATGACTTTGTACCTTTCAATACATGTTGTCCTCCAAATATAAGTGTATAATAAAGGGAAATAATTAATAAAACAGTATTTGAGCTACTTAATGGTACCTCATTTACTTTAAAATTGAATTTCCCTGGTGAAAATTTTCCTTGCATTAAGTAAGTTACAAGTTTATCGAATAATTGCCATAAAGGTCTTTTAATTTCATAAAAGTTCATTGAATTCAATACAGAACCTATCATTTCCATGGATAGTTGTTATAAAAATGAAGTTAGCAGGGGAGCGGAATAAATATTTCAAAAAAGTTTTAGCTTTTTGATAAGTAAATATATATTTTATATAACAAAGACTATTAAGAGGGTATTTAAGTTGCAGAGAACAACAACAACTTCCATTATACTTTTATAAATAGTTGTTATTTTGCAGTGTCATTTTACTTAATTAATGGTTTTGTTGCTCGGAGTTTGTTCACAAAAAGAAAAGAAGAAAGAAAAGAAAATGACAAAATGAAACTCCGATATTATTTTCAAGTTTTTACAATAATAAAAGCTTAATGGTCTTTTATATGAAGAAATAGGAGGTTTGATTTAATAAATCGAAAGAATCATCAATATTGAATTGGAAAATTAACTATGGATACATTAATACCAATTTGAGTGTCTATAAGAATGTATGAATAAATAAATACATACATATATATATATAAAGGTGTGTCTGTGTGCCTTAAAGCTTATTTAGAAAGTTAGTGTACAGTTATGAATCTGAATCTAGTAAACCCTCCTCTTCCATTTCTTTTTCATAAGCCAATTCCAGGCTGTCTTCATCTATCATTGCGTCAACATCAAGCATATATGGTTCATCAGAAGATTCTTCTGCACTTATATTACCTTGGTTTTTCTTAATTGATTTAAACCTAGTTTTGATTCTATCCATATTCCTTTTCTTAATAAGTGCTTTATAATCTACAATTTTCTTGGTTCTGTAATAATGCAAAACACATTCCTCGGGCGACCTTAACTTCCCCATATAATCGGATATTTTACCAAATTTCTTAGGAAACCTTAAATAACCCTTGATAAAAGAATCATGCTCTTCTTTGGTGAAAGTGTCAATTTTATCTGTAACCAATCTTATAGCCCATTTATCTTTATCCACATTTAAGTTATTTACATCTTTAAATTGCATAGAATTTCTCTCTAGGGTATCGGTTAGCATCATGGGGATCGTTGCAGCTTGTTTATTATATCTATAACCGGGATCAATCTGACACATTATATCCTCTAATTCATCATCATTGACATAATCTGCTCTATTGATATGAGCCCGTCCATTAAATCTATTTGAGGAAATAGTGGTATCATTATCAATATCATCAACTTCATTATAGTCACTGTCTAATTTAGTGTTGCATTGTCTTTCTTTCTGCTTTCTTATTTCATCAAAATGTTCTATTTCTTTACATTGTTTAATCCAAATTTGATTCATCATACATTGATGTTTTTTAGCAACTAAGTGAGTTTTCAGTTGTAAACATTTATTCTTCAATAACCAATTCATACAATTTCGGACCAACTTATTATTGCTAATATTCCTTTGATAAAATGAATACTGTGATAAGGAAGTGATATAACTTTTTTCTTTAATATCATTACACTTTTCAAATTTCAAACGATATTTTAAATACCATAATTTATTTTGCAATCTATTTAGTGGGAATACATATTTATTGTAAGTTGGGGTATTCTTTGGATAAGAAGATATTTCGCTTTGATAATTCAAATCCGATAATTTTGTCACTAATAAAGCTGGATTATTAATATGTTCAAAATCTTTCAATTGATCATATCTAGTATTGCCCATAGAGTTATTCTCAATCGTGTCATTATCAGGTTCAGATAATGGTATACTATTTTCCTTATTCAATAAATTATCGTTATTAATGCTACTATTATTACTATCATTGCCAATATCGGAATTTAATAAATTTGATACGGATATATTATTTTGACTTTTAGAAGACTGTTCCAATACAGATCTGATTGGTTTACCAGAAAAACTATCTGTGGTAATGGTAAGGTTATGAGCACGTTTAGCTTGTGGTTTGACGTAGGAGTGTGTTATACTCGAAAAAGTAGAAAACTTTGATATTCTATTGCGATTGGTATAGTTGTTATCATTACTTTTCTTCTTGTAATTTGTGGGCCTGTTCAATTTTCTGTATTGAGTAAAGGATGAGGGTATGTTGTTATTGTTATTATTATTGTGGAAATAGCGATTAGATAATGTACATGGGGTTTGATATTTATCAAAATTTGTTTTATTGAAATAATTAACATTATGATTAATATTGATATTATTAGTACTATTATTATTATAAGGATGGGAATGATATGATGTCATATTAGTTGGATCATATCTTGATTTACTAATAGTTTTATTAATATCGAAAAAAGAGGCGGAATTACTAACATTATACCTACTTCTGATATTTGGTAAGGATTCAAAGACATGAGGCTGATACCTACTTTTCTCAATACTAGTTAAATTAGTATTTTCATCAACTTTATTATTACTACCATTATTATTATGAATAGTAGTCGTAGTAGGGCTAATAGATTGATTTATAGTTAGATTAGGGGATGAAGAAGAACCATAAAATGTTATATTATTATCATTATTATACCTTGATGTATTATTAAGACACGAATGATTAGTATTATACTTACTACTGGGATTTGTATACGTGTGTGTACTATTATTGCTTATTTTACTATTTTTTCTATGTGTATATTTATGTTTATATGTATATCTATTTTTACTATGGAATGGATTGTCTTTGTAATAGGATGGATAACCCATATCTCAATGCCATGGATCCCAAGGTGTTTAGATATTAATTTTAATAAACTGCTAATCACGCGTTATCTGCTATTATTAGGGTATTTATTATTTCTGTTACTGTCTATATTTTGTTATTTGTATGCAATACAATTTGAATCAACAACATTATAATAGTATCAGCAACACACTATAATTACCTTTTATCACTTCTATTTGTCTCTTTTTCTCTTTCTCTTTCTCTCTGTCCTCAAGCTGATAACATATACATAGTCTAGGTATAATTTAATTTACCACTACACGTCAAAAAGACGTACGGTATTGCTTATGTACATACACATATACGCACATATATATGTAACACTCTTGTTAAATGAAATTGCTTGTCCTCGAACCTTCTGAAAAAAAAAAAAAAGAAATGGAAGGAAAAGAAAAAAAAAACTATTTGTACAAACCGACTTTCTCGAGACATTTGGATCGTACCAAACGATCACACTGTACGTTAAAAATTTCTGAGAGAAAGAAGAAGAGGAAAAGAGAAACAAACACTCTGTAGTAGTTATTGATGTTTGTGTTTATGTCATATACACAAAACACATGTACCATATGCAGGATACCAAAGATGTGGAGCTGCCTACATTTTTTCTCTCTTTAATTCTTGCAATTCTCTCAATTTCTCTTTGTACAAATTTTGTATGTTTTATTTCCTTTTTGGGTAAACGTAGTGATTCTTGATGGCACTACGCAGTTTTTTTGTTCGAATCCCAATATGTTTTCCTAATCAGGTAATAAACTGGATCTTGTCTCTCTTTTTCTCCCCTTTTTTGTGTGTGTTTTCGAAACAAAACCCAGCAAATTCCTATTGTTCTCTTCTCGAAAAGACACACAATAGCGCTATTTTCTCTTTTAGGTAAAAAAAACAGAAAAATGTATGAAAATAAAAAGAAAAAATTAAGAAAAAAAGTAGCAAATCTTGATTTAACGCGTTTTGTTCTCTCGATGACCTTTCTGCATTAGATCTCTGTTGCTACATATATATGTACATACATATTAATACTATATATTATTAATATAACGCTCTATCAAGAATCTTATTTTTAAATTTGTTGTCTTCGGCAACCTATTGTTTCCCTCTTTTCTCTTCTCTCTCTTTTTCTATATATATATATGTATACGCAGCATCTCTTCCTTTGACATTTCAATCAAGGTACTTGGAAAATAACTAGATACCAAAACATTATCTGCATTTCAAAAAAAAATTTAACATTGCATAGAAATGAACACCAGACGAAGATCAATGAGACTGAGAAATCATAGCAACAATAAACATTCAGATGAATTTCTTACTCCAGAAAAACAAATTATATCAAATGATAGTACCTTGCTATTGACGCCAGACTCTGTTTCCTCCTCTTCAAAAAAATTAAATATCGTTAAAAAAAGATTATTTAGTGAAACAGACCGTGATGACAACAACAATAACAATAGTAACAAAAGAGATAACTCCAGTCTGAAAACCCCATGTAAAAGACAACAACTATCGCCTATCTCTCCAGCTCCTTCCCCACAGAAACTTGTCTTTGGTAAAGACTCCATATATTCAAGGACTAAGTCCTTATTGCAAAGATCTGCTGGTCTATTTGCATTTGAGACTGGATGTTTAATTACTCGTGAAGAACAATTTCATAGAATTATCGACTTCTTAGATTCAAATATCTCAAATAATATTAGCTCCTCTCTATATATCACCGGTCCTCCAGGGACTGGGAAGACTGCTCAGTTGAGTTCCATCATAAGAAATAGATTCTTACCTATAGCTATTCGACAAAAGAAACAATCCAAAAATAAGCAAAAATTGATCAATTCCCATAAGAGTCGTAATAATAATAATAATAATAATAATAACTATGACATCGAATTGTTTCCCAATCTGAGAAACCAATGTTACTTTCAATTGAATAACGGCCAACATAAATCCGTAGTAGCCACTCTGATCAATTGTATCGCATTGAGTGAACCACGCATGGTCTTTAACCAAATATACGAATCCTTTAATGTCACAGATAATACGAAAAAACCAGTCAGAACAATAGAAGACCTGAAACACTACATGGAATCCTTTAATAAAAAAATCACTTTCTTAGTAGTCCTTGATGAAATAGATAAACTGTTGTACTCTTCCAATAATGATACTATGGCCACAAAAATTATCTTAGATTTGTTCCTATTGGCAAAATCACCATCTTGTAACTTTCTTTTAGTTGGGGTGGCTAACAGTTTGGATTTAAAGGATAGATTTCTTTCCAGACTGAATTTGAAACAAGAGTTGTTACCAAGTACTATTGTGTTTCATCCTTACTCGTCAGAGGAGATGTTTAAGATTGTAATGGACCGTATCAAAACAATCAAAATATCTGATAATGCAGACATAGGTGCAGGTGTAGATGGAGTTGATGACTGCATTTTCAATCCAGTTGCCATAAAATTCGCCTCTAAGAAATGTTCTGGTTCTACTGGTGATATAAGGAAGCTCTTCGACGTTTTAAGAAGTAGCATTGAACTAGTGGAACTAGAAGTGATTAAACAGATCAAAATAAAAACAGGTATAGAAAGAAATGATGCCACAAGAGGGGTAACAAATGGTTTCAAATTAATCAAAGTTGGGATGCCACATGTGGCTAAGGTATTTTCACAGATTAATAATAATGTCTCTACGAGATCGCGGATTTCAAGATTAAACATGCAACAACGGATTATATTGTGTTCCTTGGTGAACCGTGAATCCATCGACGTTTTCCATAACAACTGCTCTTTGGACACCGCATACGATTATTATAAACAGTTTTTAAAGAGGAGAGATTCTGTTATGAAACCATTAAACAGAAATGAATTCATTGAGATTGCCAACAATTTAGAAACTTGTGGTGTAGTTACTATGAACCACGGTAGAGCAACTGGAAGGACCAAACATGTAGTTAAAATGATTCAAACTTCAATAGATAAAAATGAATTCGAAGAAGAAATTCGAAAAATGGACATTTTGAAAAGATTTATCTAGTGCTAAAAAGTTATTTCTCTTTTCCCATTTTATTTTTATTCGAATTATCTTTTTAATGCTCTATTCTTTTTTTTGCATATACATACGTACATATTTTATAGAATTCAATTAATTGCATATAGTTACATTCACTCTCACACATATGTGATGTGGATTTCTACTATACCACTCACTTTACTAAATAGATCTTTTATTAACGTTTTAGTTCTTATTTTCTCGAGCATAGATTTTTTTTCTCATGCAAAGTTCTTTTTTTTTTTCTGTAATATGCGGGCATCGCTATTTATTATTTTTATAAGAGATCAACAAACAAATCTATTAGAATAAACAAATAAAAAAAAAGAACGTTAGTTAAGCAAAAGAGAAACAAGATCAGATTCCATTGAATTAATTGAAAATATTTTTTAGTTAAATTATCGGTAAGCATAGTGACTTTAATAAGACAATAACGAAAACGCCAGAAGAAATACAAAAGATAAAAAAAATTTTATTAGTGGTACGTTAGAAACAATAATTATTGTTTAAACAATTTTAAAGATTTACAATGTTATCTAGACTACGTCCATATTTACATATTGTTGTCCTGTGTATATGCTGGTATGTTATTTCGTCTTTAGCATCACAAGTAACAAAACATATTTTAACTCTATGTCCGCTTCCATTGTTTCTAGGGGAATTTCAGTTTGTCTTCACAGCATTTTTAGCTTCTATATCATGTCAAATTGCATATATGTCCCCAAATTTTAAAAATACTTTTCCCCAAGGAACTTTTCCTGATTATAATTCATATGGTGGTCTTAAAACTTATGACAATGCAAATTTCTTATTAGCAATCACAAAACCAACAAAACATATTATTGAGACCGTTTTACCTTTAGGTTTATTTCAATTTGTAGGGAAATATTTTGGCCACAAAGCTACTTCTTTGGTCCCTGTGTCTACAGTGGCAAGTATAAAGACATTATCACCTCTATTTATTTTGATGTTTCAAAAATTGCTACATATTAAAACTTTGAAAATCAACAAAACCTTAACTCTTAGTTTAACTTCATTAGTTCTTGGAGTTTGGATTATTGTTAACGAGGATAGCAAATATCACAAGAAAAAACAAACAGCATCTTCAACCAGTTACTCTACATATGGCTTAATATGTGCTGTGATTTCTATGCTTGTCTTTGTGGTACAAAACATTTATGGTAAGAGTATTTTCACCTTCAAAAGCACTCCTTTAACCGAATTTGACAAGAGAAAGCATTTACATCACGAAGATTCCCCGTTACCCCTTTATAAGGAAGAGAATCATTCAGTAAACACACAACCAACGAAATCTAAGAAATATGATAAAATGACATTAATGATTTATATTTCAGTCATCGGATTTCTTTTATCTTTTGGTTGGTTTGTTACGTTAGAATTACCGATTGTATGGAGACATATATGTCATGATGAAGTATCGGATCATATTAAGACTATACCATGGAAATTGTTTATTGTAAATGGGACATTCCATTTTATTCAAGCTATGATCACATTCCACCTACTAGGTGAAGTATCTACATTGACATATTCAATTGCAAATTTAATGAAAAGAATAGCTATTATTTCTGTCAGTTGGTTGTTTGTTGGCGGTCCAATAACATTTCTACAAATATTTGGTTTGTTTGTCAATACAGCAGGTTTGTTTCTTTATGAAAGATGTAACAATAAAAATAAAACATTAAAAAAATTACGTCCTGAATGATCATTGGGTATGCTATCTTCTTCTCTCTTTTGTTTTATTATTTATCAACCAGTATTATTGAATGGTTTTTATAGAATCTTCGATCTTATTAGAATATAACTTATAATTGAGACTTATTAAATGATATTAAACATATCAATACTCGTATATATATATACGAGTATTGAAACGTTCGTAAACAGTGGCATTGTAGTTAAAATTGTGTATAAAATCTTACAAGAATGTTGTTATTCTCAAAATGCTAGATTTTTTATAGAAAGTACATGTTTTATAAATTAATTTGTCTTCGTAATATGTATATACATATAAAATAGAAATAAAGATCTCTTTTTCCTCTATGTTTTTTTCTTCTGCAAGAAAAATATACATATACATATGTATGTATGTATATGTACATAATATTTTGCTAGACTAGTCAATACTATATTAATAATTAATTTGGAATTTGATATTTTTCTCTTTGTTGCTTTCGTCTTTGTTCCTTCATCAACTTAACCGTTTCTGGATCAAAATTTTCTACATATATTGGAAAGATAATGACTGTTAGAGCAATAAACACTAATGCCATTTTCCAAGGAGAATGCAATATATTAGCAATCATACCGCTTTTTAAAACACCGGGATTTCTTACTTGTAAATAATTTCTAAAAGGTTGTTTTTGTACCAAAGAGAATCTTACCATTGGTTTGATATCAATAGGATCCAATTTTTCTGGGAATTTAATGTCTTTTGATGGAAAATATTCTCTACCAAAATAGTTTCTGAAGCCTTTTGTCTCCAAAGTACCATTCTCATTCATGAAGAATTCCACAAGTACTCTATTTGGTTTCACATTAAAGTCTTTTGATAGAGGATATATAACAAACCGGGTAGTTTTATTTATCCTTTCATCCACTTCAATGTTATTAAATTCAAATGAGCCATCTGGATCTTGAATATATGCAGTTGCCTTAATAGGGTGTTTGTTGCTATCAAGGGAGCCGATTTGTTGTAATCTAAAACGTGTATTACTTATTTTAAAAGTTGATAGATTATATGGTGTCACATCCAACTGACCTTTAATAGTTAAAGCAGAAATTAATTTGAGTAAGATCAAACTCCAGAAAAGAAAAATTGTTAACATTGAATTTTATTATTCGTTAAATATTTGGATTTATAGTTGTTTATGTATAGCGTACATTAATCATATACACTTACAGAGCTGTAAAGTAACTTTTTATAGAAGGTTATTGGAATATATCTCTCGTTATTATTTTGAATAGACTCTACATTATTTATTTGGTATTAATCATTATTTGTATATATTTAATTAAAACTAAATATATTGACAAAATTCTTTCCAAAGATGTATGGGTTTTATTTGAAGTAATATCTATTATTACTTAATAACCGTATATCACCTTGTTCTTTCCGATGATGATATATATGTGACAGATAATAGATTATTGTTATTATGCAGTATTATTTAGTTACCGCAAATATTGAATATTAGAGATATATTAAAAGATATGGTCAAATTTTTTTCTACAGGTGATATATCCTTATATATGTTTATATATAATAACAATTTGATATACGATATATGGTACTCTTTCTTTGTTTTCTTTATCAAAGATAGAATTTCTTTTTATCTTTGTCCATTTCAGGCTTATGTTCCCATTCAGTTTCTTCTCTAAGACCTCTTTGTAATCGTTTCAATTTTAATGTGAATTGCGGACCTAATTCTTGTAACCCAACTCTTTCATTTTCTTTAAAAATGTAACGATGTCTTCTAAAGAAAATATAATCCCTTTGATTATGTAATGTAATTACTTGTCTACCTTCGAAATCTGGCTTTTGTGGTAAAATAGACTGAAATAGTTTACCAACAGTCTTGCCAAGTCTTGTTTGGAAATTATTTAATATTAATTCTGGTATATGATTGGTGGGTTTCCCATGTCCAACAATCTTTTCTACTTCTACATATGAACTTAATTTAAAATAAAAAGTTGGTCCTTCTGGCAAGTGCATAAAGGTTAAGCCGGTAACTTTTTTTTTATCTTCATTTATAATAATCATGTCTGTGAAATCTCTCTTTGTACACATTTCTGCAATTTCTTTCAATTTATATCCAAATTTCCTTTTAACAAATGTTACATTTGGTAAAATTTCGATCAAAACATTAGCAAATTCATATGCACACTTTCTTGCATTTACATTTGTAGTTAAAAAAATCTTGGGTGATTTCCCATCACCTATATTATTAAAGGATTTCATTAAATCGTCTTCATCTTCTTCAATAGATTCCCCTATGGTTTCATCAAATACTCTCATAGAATCAATGGTCTTTGGCACATTTTCTTTTAATCTTTTAGCTTTTAGCTCTGGATTTTCTCTTTCCTCTTTAGCTCTTTTCCTTCTCATCGAGTGACGTTCTTTATTCTTTTCGTCTTTTAATGAAGCAAATAGTGCTTGTCTTTTCATTTTATTCTTGACTCTAATCTCTTCAGCTGCCATTTTTTTATATATTATTTATTGTTACTGTTGGTGCTTTAAATAATGCTGCCAAGTATTTATTTAATATTCTTATTGCCTATTTTGCAGCTTTTTTATTTTTTTATAATATTCATAGGAAATACAACTGCAAAATAGTTAGTCCCTACTCAACTAAGTTTATTGTTTATCACATATCTGGTTTATCTTCCAATTTCACATAATATATACGTTTCACTTTTCACTATAAAGTTTGTTTAAAAAATTTTTTTTTTTGTTTTCGTTAAATTTGCGATGAGATGCGATGGTGAATTTCATAATGTATAGTTGTTTACAGGAAGGAAGAAAATAAGAGATAGACATGTGTTAACATTCTACGCCTCAACAATAGAATCAAAACAAGAAGATTGTATCCACAAAACATATTTATTATTGTTAATATATAAATGGAATATACATAGATCTAAATGTGATAATTATTCTTTCATTCTATCTTTTCTTCTTATTTCAGACATTGTACCTGTATACTTACCCTGTTTAAGTATTAAATCAATGGCACCAAATTGATCTATACCTTTACCTAGTTCATTTTCGACAGCTGCTCTTGAAGCTTCCCCCAATGCTCCTCTATGGCCTCTTGAACCAGAATCCATATTAGTAAATATTTGAAAAGTTTCAACACAGTCTGCCAAATTTTCAACAAGTGGCGATTCTAAATATTTGTCTACTGCATTTTCAGATTTTACAAAAACTATTAGATCACTATCTTTACCTTTATAGAAAAATTGACCCACTTCCGTCTTATGGTTAGGTTTTGTTGCCATATTTTTCATATGTGTGTCTTGGTTATTATTGTTAAAAAATTCACTTGGACCATGCATGATTAGTAATGTGATGTTTTCTTTTATGGATAACAAATCGATAGAGTAGATGAGGTGCAAAAATAAGCATATCTAAATAAAAAAAAATTTCTTTTACTAAAAAAGCATATAGACCAATAATAAGCAAGAAACAATTTTATCTATCCACTTTTTTTAAGAATGCATATATATATATATATATGTATATATATAATATTTTGCGGTGATTATACTTTTAACTATTCCTTCAAGTAATCCTTTTTTAATATCTTGACATACGTCATTTTTAATATTTAGAACAATGTATATCTAACACGTCAGTATATACAACATTTGAAGGGACATATTTAATAGCATACATGATTGAATGTTTACGAGTCCCTTTACAATATTATACTTTGTATCCTTATCACTTATAAAAGAGTAGTACAAAAAGAGAAATTTCATTTGTCAGTTGAGCAGAAAATGGGGGTTATTTACGGTGTTTCTTTTTTTTTCTAAACAATTGTCTTAAATCACTTAGGGTAAAAAGCATTAATTGCAATAGATGTTGCTATATAGTTCTATCTCTATAACATTTAAAAACATAAAAAAAAGAAAACAAACGAATATATATATATATATATATATATACTAATTATTTTATTACTAGTTTATTACAATTTTTTTTTATTTTATTTTGTGTCGTTATTACAAATATCTATTACTTCTATTTTCTAGTCTATCAAAACTATGTATGCTACTAATATTATTATTGCCATTAATGATATTATTTGTTAAAACATTTTCATTTATGAAATAATTGTTTTGGAAACCAGGTAAAAATTCTAAAACGTCATTTTTATTACTATTAGTGTTTATATTAGCAGTAGTAGTAGTAGTAGTAGTAGTAGTGTTATCACCTATTTTTAGATGTGCAAAATGTGTAGTATAGATTGGATTAGGTATAGATGGTTGTTTCAGATATAAGTTTTTCTTACTATTAGTGCTATTACTACTACTATGATTATTAAAGTTATTATTATACTGTTTAAAAGATCTTCCCCAGGACAATCTTATTCGAGAATTTCCAATAGGAAAACCTTGCATATTGGATATAGCGGCCTCTCCAGACTGTTTATCTACAAATTGAATAAATCCACAACCTTTTCCCTTTGGTATATTAATATATACCATGGGCCCAAATGGTTCAAAAATACTTTTTAATTCATCTTCAGTGACACTAGAGGATAATCCACCAATAAATACAGTAGTGTTGTTTGGATCAGTGAAATGGTTTATTTGTGGTACATGTTGATTGGGAACAACAAATTGTGTTCTTGGTAATTGTTGTGATGAAGTGGAAACATAAGATTTAGAATTGTTGTTTTTGGATGCAGAAACTGTCATATTGTTACTGTTATTATTCCCTTGACCTAATTTTATTGCTCTACCACTGAAATATACACCTTGCATTTCCACTAAGGCATTTTGTTGATCCAGAGGATCACTAAATTTTACAAAGCCATATCCCTTTGACAAACCTGTACTTAAATCCATAATTATTTTTGCACTGACTGTTGATTTATACCTGCTATTAAATAGCTCAAATAATTGGGTTTCGGTAACAGTTGGAGCTAAATCTCCAACAAATACAGAGGTAATTTCGTTATTTTTATGACTATTAGCATTATTACTAAAATTATTTGACCAATTTAATTTGAAGAATTTATCTGGGATGTTCGGAATTGGTGTCCCGTTATAATTCAATAACACATAGGATGCTTCTTTATTGGTTGGGAATTCTATAAAACAATATCCTTGATTTAATCTATTATTCGTATTAGGTTGCCACATCATCTTTAGATTAATGTTAGTAACACCAATTGATTTCCAGAGATTACTTATAACTGATTCATCCCAATTTGTATCCAAATCACCCATATATAAGGTTGTTAGACCATTCTCATTAGTTCCTGAGTTAGCATCTATATAACTATTACTACTATTACTCATTCCATGTTTATACCTAGATTGATATGGTCTCGTATTATCAATATTGTTACTAATGTTAACATTATGATTGGTATAATATGTCTTGTTACTGTTATAATTATAATAAGAATGACTTCGGTTTTGATTATAATTTTGTTTACGCAAATAATGATTATTTTGTTTCTGATATATATATGACATTTCGACTATATATGAACGTATGTGTATTTTTTTTTTCTGTAATAAACAAAAATGAAACAAATTATCTAATAAATATGGCTGGATTGGATACTAAATGGATAGTTATTAAGACCTGTTTATGGAACCCCACAGCAACAGCTTTTTGTGATGATGTACAAAATTACAATCTATCAATCTTAGTTTTATGTTTTATTTTGTTTGCCTGTCAAATTTTAAGATTGCTTTTGTATATTTAAAATAAAATAAATTGTATACATATATCCATTTACTTTCTATATATCTGTGATACTTTTAATGTACATACATATGATCAGTATTAACAGTCGAAGATACTTAATGATTTATCTTCATTTCAAATCATGCCTTTTCTTTTTTTTTTTTGATTTTTTAATTTTTGTTTTTTTTTTTTTTCCTGTCGATTTTTGACATAACTGAACACACACAGGAGAAAAAGTAAAAAATTGAATTAATTGACATTAACTTTATCCAAGACCTAACTGTATCTGTAGAATGTTTCAGAATCCTAATTAGAAAACTAACATACCTATTTCATTGATATATACATGCATTTATTTGTCTATTTATGTGTTTACATTCACCTATGCAGCAGAACGAGATCAAATGAGTCTGGAGATTATCTATAACAAAATATATATTAAATAATGTATATCATAATATGTGGAAGATTTAAATTAATTCTCTACTAATACAAATGTCTATCTTTCCTTTTAATAAAAACCAGTTTATAAATTATATATATGGTTTATACTAGTAAAGAAAACAAGTTGATTATATTATTTACTGTCTCTCTATATTTATGTTTATTTATTTTTTCTGTCTTTTGATTTGGTGAGTAGGTGATTCCATAGACTTCATAATATACGGTTGTATATTAATTTTACCACTAATTTTGTTTTTATCCATAGATGATGAAGATCCCGATAATGAGATTGTTGATTGTGTTTGATATGGTTGTGATACAGTATGATTAAGCCCGGGTGGTGAATTTATCCCAAAGACTGAATTTGAAAGATAGCTCGATCCCCATGGTGATTGTCCTATATATGGATTGAACTTGGTGACTGGTGTAATTGAATTGTTGTAAATTTCTTGATATGATGGTGCTTGTCTAAATATCAGATGCTGATTTATAGATGTATTATATGATTGAAATGGTAATACAGAGTTTCCCCAAAGTGTATATTCATCACGCAGATTTGATAAGTTTTCTTGTATTGATAACAAAGAATCGTTGATCTTTAAATTAGTTTTGGGTACTGTTTGGTGTGAGGAGAAATCTCCATGCTGATTATAAGGTATCGATTCATTGATAGGATATTCACTTTTACAATTCTCTATACTTGATGGATTTTTATTAATCGATGCTTCATTATTACTGTTATTAATATCAATATTATCCGTAGAAATATTTTTATTGGACCCTATGTCATATGGAAACACAGTGACTTCTATCTCATTAGAACTTCTGTTTTTGGAATCTCTTGACATTGAGTTTACTTTATTTATCATATAATATCCTTTATTAGCCACTTGGTGTATGCTTTCTAGTAAATTATGTAATCGGTATGGTTTAGAATATCTATTATTTTTATCAAAATTTGCCACTGTTACTGGAACCACCACATTTTCATCATCATCACTATCTTCGTCTTCTTCTTTTATGGCAGTGCTGTCATCATTTTTACTATTATTGCGTTCATCATAACTAGTTTGATCTTTATTTATGTTTGGATACGGTATTTCCTTATCTAAGGACATAGAAGTTTGATTATCAGTTCCTTGTTTATTATTAATTAGGACATCATCAATTACAGGTAAATAATCTAAGGGAAAATCTTGATCATTTAAATTATCTATACTATTATTAAAACTTATATTTAACGGAGATAATAACTTGTTATTATTCTTTTTGGTATTTCTATCTGGAATGATATTATATTTATTATTATTATTGTTGGTTTTCATAAAATGTTCATTAAAATTATTAGAGACAGAATTTTGGACATCATCATCATTATTATATGTTTCTAATCTTGAATTATCATGTAATATTAATGTGTGGGTGACAATATTATTATTGTTATTATTGTTGGTATTTATTTTTTCATCTATTACAGCATATGTCTTTTCTGAATTTATGTGATTATTAATAGAAGAATTATTCAAAGGAAGAGATAAATTAGGTTTGGTGGAATTTAACATTGTCTGTCTCTCTTTCTTTGTAAATCTATTTGTGTTACTTCTATTTTTTTTATAATTATTATTAGTGGTATCATTAGTAGTAATATCACTATTATTACCATTGTCATCCTCTAAATCAGTAATCATATTGGTAAATCCATTTATTTTTCCGTTATTAAGATATGATATCAACTGATCCATTAAAGGAACATTAGAATTTGGATTGTATTTAAATGATAGTGCAGGTTCAGAGATAGCTTTAGTTGTGGCCAACTGATTGGATTCTTCTCGTTTAAGATCTCTACACAAAGCATCTATAAATAATTGTAAATGTGGCACATTGAACCAAAAAAATATTTTTTGTTTCTTTTGAGTCTTTAAGCAAACATTTTTAAATAAAAAACTCAAAAAATTTGATTTTGGTTGTTCCAAGATTGCATCCTTACCACATTTTAAATTTCTTAAATCTGAAAATATACCTTCTTCAAATTTTTTTCTTTGAACTATTTGTCTACCAAACTGTTCCATTTGATAGATACATGACTTGACGATATCTGTACCTGTGATATAAAACAGATTGTTCCAAAGGATACATGTGATGAAACCCAATTCCTCAGTAAGATAATATCTTCTCATTAGCTGATCCGAAGACCATCGAACAGGTGCAGTCCTAATGAAAAAATATAATTCATCCAATTGATTTAATGCATTCTGTATTTCTTGATCGTTTCTGACGTATGTTGTCTGTATTAAATTTTTATCTGCTTTTTGGGATGAACTTGAGGTAATAGTTTTGTCATTGGGGTCTTTATTATCTAGATCTCTATTTTTTTTTGTATTTTCACTTTCCTGTGTTATCATATCTTCACCATAGGCATTTAAAAAGCAATGTGCTGAAAAAAATTTGTCAAAAAAAAAAATATTATTAATCGTTCGTTATTGTTTGTACATTAATATACATAAGAATATTCTAAATATGGATTTGAAATAGAGTTAAGTTAATTAAAATTCAAATGTAAAGGAGCAAAAAGATCACGAGAATCCAACCAGGAAGAGGTGTATTATCCAGCTGAAACATTCCTAATGAACCCAAATTCTTCTTAATTTAAATTGTCAGAACCTGCAAAATATTTTCTTTTTTTTCATTTTTCTTATTTTTGGAGAAAAAAAATTCTTCTGAACAAAAAGTGAAACATTCTTAACAACTTTGAAAGAAACAGAAAGAAATTGAAGAAGAATGTAGGGTGTTTGGATGCATAATGCAATGCAAACACAAACAATATATATATATTAACAGGTATGTGTTCGTTTTTCTTGTTATGCTTTTGTTCCTAGTATACTGAAGGGATTTTTATCTTAGATAATGTTGGACAAGTTAATTGAATGTAATCCTTTATGGGAACTTGTGGACCATGCAAAATACAATAAATTAATGTGTCTAATTTCAATTTAATATATGTATTATCATCGCCACTGAATAAATTCGCATATTCCTTTTCAAATAAATTTAAAATCGAACAACATTTAGATTTTTCATAAGTATAATGATCGATCATAGTAGTATTACTATAATAATTGTTATTTTTACTATCAATTTGTGTTTTCCATACTGATAAAACAGTTGAATCTAAAATATTTGACCATTGTCTTTCCTTGATTGTGAAGTATTTAATATTGACCTCATTCATTAGTTCATCCATTGTTATATAATTACCATCACTATTGTTATTTTTTCTAATAGAGGAGGAGGAAGAAGAAGAAGAAGAATCGCATGATGATAATAGTAATATCGGTAGATTTTCTGTATTTACAGATAATATCTTTGCATTTGATTTGTTGTTTGTGGTATTAGTGTTTTTGTTATATATTGGCAATGATAAGTGATATTTTTTAGCTAATAGGCATTGAATAAATAAAGAATCAGGATCAGAAGAATATATTGTGTTACTCTTCGGATCTATATTGTATTTATTAATAAGTAAAGTAAAAGATGGAATACCATCTCTATTAGTGGTAGTAGTAGTATTAGCAGCCGTATAGTAAAAGCTTTTTTCGATAAATCTTGGTCCAAGGTATAATCAAATATGTCCTCTGGTTCGTATTGTTTGATTGGAAATTTGCTTAAAAATTTAATAAATGACATTGTCATCGTTGTAATATATATATATACGTATTTTCTAAGATTTAATTGTATCAGTATGTTTAATCCCTTGGGAGTTAACTATAATGACACATAAAAACTATGCATAGACAAGTTTTATCATGAGTATAGGTTCACTTTGTCTAAATATTCTTGGAGCCAATTTTTTTTCCTTCTCTTTCTTTCCCTTTCTTTTCTTTTCTTTTCTATTGTTGTTCGGTTAGTTTTTCTTTTTCTTTTTTTTTTTTGTGTTTGTGTTGTCTTCAATATCTTTGATCTTTGAATCGAAAAGGAAGTTAGAACAACCTAAATGGTTAATATATATTCATGCTCACTATTTACAGTTGTTTGTTTAATCACCTTAAACCCTAGTGTCTCTATAAGGTTCCGTCTATATATGGTTTTGAAATTATAGTCACTATATTATAGCATATCATATCACACCATATATTAGATAATAAGGAGTATCTGTGTTTTGTTCGCGTGGTTAACTGACCTTATTGTTGTTGTTTTTTGTTTGTTTTCTGTTTTGTGTTATTGATTATTTGTTTAATCTGAATGTTTTAATACTATTTATCTTGGTGAACTGATATAATAATAGTAATAATATATACATTGACTAAAGGATATTGGATTTTACAGGTTCGTAATATCTAACATAGATATTTTTTTATCATTATTATTATACTTATCCATTTCTGTTTTCTGTTAAGCTCCGTAGATAATTTATCTACCTAGTGGTATCATATCAATAATTTATAAAAACTTCCTCTTCTTTTTCTGTTTGCTTTAATTATTCTCATTATTATTAGTGTTCAGATTTGACATTATTTTAAAATGACTGTTGATTATGAAATTTATAAGGAAGGTGGGATTTTAAAAGATAGGTATCAAAAGATTGAAGATATAAGTGAAGGTTCCTATGGCTATGTGTCTTTGGCTAAAGATCTCAAGGAAAAAAAATTGGTTGCTGTTAAATATATCTTTAAACTAGACGAAGACGAAGATAGATCAGATAATTATGATTCTGATAAAAACTATTCTGATAGAAACTATGATTCAAGTCAAGAAAAATTCCATGTTCAAAATAAATCTACTAATAAAAATACTGATAAATCACTGATATCTTCTAACATTAAATCTAAGATGTCTAATGATGTATGTTTTGAAGCTATGTATGAAGTAGATATACAAACTAAAATTGGTAAACATAATAATATTGTACAGCTATTAGATTTCTTTGATTCTTACATCATTTTAGAGTATTGTACAGGTGGTGATCTATATGAGGCTATTAAAGATGATATTGTGCCAAGGTCAACTAATGCAATCACTCATATCATATCACAGATACTCGATGCTGTTGAATATGTTCATAATAAGCATATTTATCATAGAGATATTAAACCTGAAAACATTTTGATTACTGGGATAGATTGGACAATCAAGTTGACAGATTGGGGGTTAGCAACCACGAACAAAACGTCAATGGATAGATCTATCGGTTCAGAAAGATATATGGCACCAGAATTGTTTGAATCAAATTTGGATCTTGAAGAAAGGAAAGAACCTTATCATTGTGATAAAGTAGATCTTTGGGCTATGGGGATTGTTTTCTTAAATATTGTTTTCCATAAAAATCCATTTAGTGTAGCCAATCAATCAGACAAATCTTTTTGTTATTTTGCCGCTAACAGAGAAGCACTGTTTGATGTCTTTTCATCAATGACATATGATTTCTTTCAAGTTTTACGGTATTGTTTAACAATTGATCCAATGAATAGAGATTTGAAACAAATCAGGGTTGAATTAGATAATCTAAATGAATATACTTTTGATGATGAATATTACAACAACCTTGAAGAAGAAGAAGAAGAAAACTATGGATACGGAAGCAGTGGAACTGAGTACGATACCGAAGTCTCTGAGTCTGCATCAAATGCTGTTCAACCGCCGGTATCTTTACCTACACCTGTTGGCTCATTAAAACCTTCAAATGATACAAAAAATCAGTCGATTGACGTAGATATGGATAAATCAGCTGCATCAATTGATAACAATAATACAGTAGCAACTGCAGTTGCTGCTAATAATATAGAAATTAAAGAAAAGATTAAAGATTCTACCTCCCAACTAATATCACAAAACAATAATTCTAACCAGCATTTAGAAATTCCTACATCTTATGCTGTTCAAGATAATTTGCATGATCATCATACAAATCCAAATAATAAAGGCTCACATAAAAATGATCCTTCAGATATATCTAAATCTAATACGAAATTCAAATACAGTAGTAATAATAAAAAGAACCGTGGTAAGAAGAAAAATAATGGTAGATATCATATTAAACCAATTCAAATCAGAAATAGGAATAAATCAAAGATTATTAAAAATTCTAGAAAACCCTTGGGTATACCAACACCAAATACACATATTAATAATTTTTTCCATGATTATAAAAAGAATAAAGATAAATCTAATTTTAATACAAGAGACTTTTTTACTCCACCTAGTGTTCAAAATAGATATATGGAAGGTGTGTTCGATCATAAATACCGTAAAAATAAATCAAAGTATTACTTGACAACAAACACTAATAATAATAATAATATCAATCCTCATGGAATTTATGGTGCTAATAAAGGTTGGCATAGTAGTTATAACCAAAATAATGGTTTAAGCAACAGTTTTAAATACAATAAATTTAGAAGACCAAGTACAACAGGTAATTCAGGTTATAATGTGTCAACTCTTAAAAGTTCGCATGGCCAAAGAAATAGCTTCAACAATGGTTCATTAACATCAGGTTTCTTTAGGCGTAGTTCATTAACAACACATTCACCAGGAGCATATATTCCGCCAAACCAAAGAAATTCAATTAGTCATGCTAGTGGTAATAGCCCTTTACCGAATCTAGCATATGCATCTCTATCAACATATAATAATATTCCTGATATCTCTACTGTTTTGGATAATGGGCATTATAATAATTCTCCAGGTTCTGTGAATTCCCATAATAGTCGTGATAGTAGTAGTATCAGTAGTAGAAATTACAATAACAATAACAGTTATGATAATAACGATAGTAATCACAATAATATTAATAATTTAAGGAAAAATAATTCTCATGAATTAAGCATATTAAATGATGATGGTCATGAATCTGACGATGCATTATTTACATTAGATGAAAATGATTCCGATTTAGTTAAAAATTTCAATTCTTTATCAATAAATTCAGGCACTGCACACATGGGTATGATGAGTCATGACCATATTCATGATAATGGAAACACAGCAAACATTGCTGGTCATGATTTATTAAATGTTCCATCTTCAAATTCAGTACCTTCGGTTTTAGTGTCTCAGCATTTCTCCACTTCCGATGAGTCTACAGTATCAAATACATTAGGAAGATTAGTTACTAAAGGTGGTACCCCAAGTGTTACGAATGACTATTTACCAGATTTATTGAAATCGCCTGTAACTAATGAAATTCATCATGATGACATGGTCAATTCATTGGTTAACAACAACTATAATCAGCCTATTAATGGTGGTGTTCTTCATAGATCATCTTTTGGTGACAATCATTCAAAAACATTTAAACCTGGGGTTTACATTCCACCTCATCATAGAAGAGCTTCTATGAATCAACAATCGTCGTCGTCTCCACCTTATGAACATGTATTAAATGTGTCAAATAATCAAATCAGCTATGATAATAATTTTAATGAAAAAAATAATGAAAAAAAGAACACAGCAGATAATTCTCACGATAAAATACAATCTTTCAACATATTAATGAATCCATCCCAATCTACAACATCATTGCAAAATGAATATGCATTTGCAGATTCTAATACTGAAGCCATAATATTTGAAGAGGATGAAGAAGTGGCTTCAAATAATGGAAGAACAGTGTTTGGTCCATATGAAATTTATGATAATAAATCGGATTATGATAAATTAAACAAATTTAGAGCTGGTAGGAAATCTACCACACTACAAGATGAAATTGTGGGCTCTTTAGAGCAATATAAGAATAATTGGTTATTACAACAACAATCACAACAAGAAGAAATTATTTGACACCACATTTATATAGTTATAGTCATAGTCATAAAAATACTAATAATAATAATATTTTTGCCAATCAGTCTCTTTCTTTTATTATTTTTTTATGATGCTCATTATTATGGAAAGTACCTATGTATATATGAAATTATATATATATATATAGAACTTCATACATTAGTATATAATACTGATATAATATTATTAAATTGTGTGATCTGATAATGCTATTTATTATATCGTACATATGAACGTAGACATATATACATGTATGTATATATATATATATATATATATCATTTACTTATCCTATTCTTACCCATAACTTTTTTCTTCTTTTGAGTAGAGTTAATTTTCTCTATCAATAATTCTTTTTCATATTTGCTATCTTCAAATTTGATATGTTTATTTACTCTATCATTGTTATTATTTTCAGTGGTAGCAGTATTTTGAAAGTGTTTTTTGCTGATGGCTGGTTCTTGTTTTAACGATGCTACAATTGAAGACTTCAATTTCGTTTGTTTATTAATATTATCACTTTCAGTTTTTATTTTTTTTATTTGTAAATTTTTAGCCTTTTGCATATATTCTTTGCATCTATTTAACTCAATCATAATAGTTTTATCCAAATGTTTGCAACCAAGTAACTTCATATAAGCAAATAACAAAGAATTCAAAATATAACAGTAATTGTTAACCAAATCTAACTTATCTAACTCACTCGTCATAATAACTAATTTATCATTTAATGACTCTTTTACCATATGCTGCAAATCTGGTTGTAATGTTTGAAGATGACGTTTAAGATTATTTATATAAGGTTTAATTTTTTGTAAATCTTGATCCATTTTGCGTGTGCGTGTGCTTTCTTAAATGTTGAGATAATGATAGGTTACTGATGTGATATATAATATTCTCAAAATATGTATTGGTATAAAGGAGTAGACTTATATTATAACAAGAAATAGTTTTTTTTGGTTACCTTTGATATTTATCTCACCTTCTCATTAACATTGTTTTTTTTTTTTATTTTTCCTATTTTTAAATTTTTCAATTTTCTTTCTTCTAGAAAAAATTCTGTTAAAGGTAAATTAAGAAGGTCATATAAATTGAATGCAGTTCAATAGATTAACCTATACAGCAATATACAGAAGGTGTACATACAGAGATAAAAAAAATAAAATAGATTGTGTATACGAATATATAATTAGTTGATTTAATATATAGTTTCTTATATGGTTACATATTTTGATTGTTATAATTGAAGGGAGAACTACAAGAAAGTTAGAGGTATGAATACATAATCTATATCATTTCTAAACCTTTAATTTACTTGGTTTGTACCATAATCATCAATATCTCTGTTATGTTTCTCTATCTATATATATGTTTATGTTTATATATTGATAAAAAATTTAGAGTCTTTTTGGAAAGGGCCTGTTTTTTTGCTAGAATTTTCATCAGCGGCTAAATTAACCAGCTTCTACTTTCTGATATTTTTAGTATTTAAGAAAGAGGTTTCAAAGAATATTTTGCAAGAAAGAAGATTACATCAATAGATTTTATTAGAAAGTAAGAAAGAAGGATATAGCGTTTTATTAACCCCCTCCCCTCTTAAAGTTGTGTGCAAATACGAGAAAATGATCCAAACAGAAAAACAAAAAGAATTAGATCTATTACAAGAACAATTCGATTCATTATTAAAGGTACACAATCTGTATGTTATAAATTAAAGCAGCAAATAAACCTTATAGTTATATACTAGTTTATTAACAATGTTAGTTGATATATATATATATATATATATACTTATGTATTTACAGATGTAGGTATCTGTTATTAAATTTTTTTCTAGACCAATATTGAGTCCAAATGATATAATAGGTACACATATTAAGGATTTAAAAGCGTATAACGAATTAAGAGATGCAGGTCTTAGAATGGTCCAAATGGTAGCTGACGATAAGAAGATATCTCTTAAAGAAGTGGTTGATGAGATTGGCTACTCTATCAAAGATGATTAATTTCCATATACAAGTATCAGACCATTTTTCATTTATTTTTTTAACTAGTTATATTCTTCTGTTTTTTTGTTTTTTTTTTTGAGAATTTATTTGAAAACTGATATTACTGTACAACATTAACCATTGTTGCACTACAATTTTGTTATCATGTTGTTATCATTTCAAAGTTTTATTCATATATTGCTATTAATGTGTTGATATTTTGAAAGTGACGCTATCATGTTTCTTGACTGTGATATTTTTCTTTTCTTTATTTTATTTTCTTGGAGAACCAAAAAGAAATCAAAAAAAAAGCATTCGGAGAATCAAACATTTTTATAATTTATTGGAAAGAACAACTAAAGTAATGTTTAATTAAAATATTTAATTGTCATATATATTGCCATTTAGATAAATATTGTGACTTTTCATGACAATTTTGATTATTATCACTAATAAGTAGAGAGTTTTAGTAACTTATAGAGTATTCATAAATACAAAATAAACAAATCTTTTAGGATTTACAAAAGCAATAGATTTTTAAAGTGAATTTCCATATAGCTCGACTTATATAGATCTATATTTGTTTTTTTTTTTTTTTCAGATAGTTGAATGTTATTAGAAGAATTTATTATTTCATACCAAAGATAAAAGTTAAAAGGATTGAAATATAATTAAGTGTGGATTATAAGAAAATATTTTATCCTTTTGTTTAACATTATTTTTACAATCTTACATTTTAGTTAAATTATAATAAAACAGAGGTAAACAATAGTATATGCATGGTATAAAGTTATCTAGATATCTTAAAATATTGGTGCTACTATGGTTCCTGCTGAATTTGGTTAATGGTTCATTGAGATCTGTAGGGTCTAGCAACTTTGATGCTGAACATGAAGAGCAAAGAATAAGTCTAGTGAGAAAAAATCAAAGAAAAAATATAGAAGGCTCTGGCTCTAATCAACGACTTTTATTGCCAAAATTTCATAATGATAAATTGTTGGATAAAATAGAGTCAACTATAATGAGCTCTAGAACCACACGCCCATCACAAGCAATTCCAAATAAGGTGCAAGATGGACACGGATTAATAGCAACCCTTCCGGTTTCATATCTTGTTGGGAGAACAATCAATGATCTTACTTTAACTGACTTAATTATTGTAGCAGATATTGAAGGTTATTTGCATGCAGTCAATAGAAGTACAGGTGAAACAAAATGGTCTCTTAATTCTACTGGATTCGAACCTTTGGTGAAGATAGAGCAGCAATCCTCCGTAGAAACAAAAGAAACTTTAATTGTTGAACCTTTTAGAAACGGTTTACTGTATTTTTTTCATGCTAACCAAGGATTACAGAGAATTCCAGCATCTGTACGTCAATTAATTGACAATTCACCAGAGTATATGAGGGCAACACTTCCTGTTGATAATTATGGTACTACAGTTGAGGATGAAAAGATCTTTACAGGGTCTAGATCCAGTTCATTATACACAATTGATCTTAATTCAGGAGATATCATATCTGCATTCGGTTTTGGAACTAGAAATTTTGTCAAATGCTTTCCTGATGACGGCAATAAATATTCTGTACATCCATCAAATTTACTAACTATTGGAAAATCAATTTATCACTTGCAAATTGATAGTCATTCTTCCTCTGTCTTTAATGTAACCTATGCAGAATGGCAACCAAATTCTTTGGATTCACATCTTTCAAATGAAAATACAATTCCAGGAGATGGGTTACTGATTACTCCCTTTAGAGATAAGACATTATTAGCAGTGGATACTCATATGAGAGTAGCGAAATGGATATCATCTGAATTCCCAGGTATTGTTACAACAGTATTTGATGTATTTATGGATAATTATTCTTCCGAACCTGTACTTGTAGCTCATCCATTTCATTCTATATCAGATGAGGAAACTGAGGGAAGTAAAGTTTACTTAGAACAAATTGAGAATCAATCATGGGTGGCTTTCTCTATAACAAATTATCCATCACTAGTTAAAGCCGCACCGCTATCAAAATATGTAACTAGTGATAATTGGAGAAGTGAATCAATTTTTAAAAATGAGAATCTTTTTAGAACATCTGTGATAGGTGTTCATGTACTTAAAGAACCATCTTATCACTTTTCAAATCAATACTTAACCAGATCCCAAACTATGCCGTTATTAATTGATTCTGTTGCATATGAATCAAAAGCCTTAGCAACGAAGCAATTGAATATATATCCAAATCAAGAAATAATAAATGACCTAGAAGAAGAAATAAAGGACAATCGTGAAGAGAAGTATATTAAATCTTCAATAGCTCTATATATACTAAGATTTTGCTATAAAATTTTTGAAAATGGTCTGATACTAATAGTTTCAGTACTAATTTTGGGAGTCTTACAAAGGCTTCACCTTGTACCACCTATTGGAGCTATATTGAATATATTCGGAATAGCTCCTGTTTTTAACAATTTAGATAATATCAATAAAGTCAATAAAGAAGTAAATACTTCAGAAAATGGGCAAAATTCTTCTACAGATGAGGTTACCATCATTGATGAAGTAACAAAGACTGCAAATCACTATGTCAACAATCTTAGTCCTGATGTAGTAGTGAACGAAGAATTGGACATTATAACAAAGAAGAAGAGGAAACGTGGCACTAGGGGTGGTAAGAACAATAAACGTAAAGGAAATACCTTAGAAAATAATGAGGTATCAGACAATTTAAAACATCTGGTTGTGTCAAATAAGGTTTTAGGATATGGTTCTTCAGGTACTGTAGTCTTTGAAGGTAAGTTTCAAGGAAGACCAGTCGCGGTGAAGCGGATGCTTTTAGATTTTTGTGATTTAGCTGAAAGAGAAATTGAGCTGTTAACTGAAAGTGATAATCATAGTAATATCATTAGATATTATTGCTCTGAAACCACTGAGAAATTTCTATATATCGCATTAGAACGTTGTAATGCCTCTTTACAAGATATTATTGAAATGAAAAATCCTAAGATTGAAATATCTGATTCATTAATTAAAACTCTAGATCCTATAAACATACTTTTTCAAATTGCATCAGGTATTGCGTACCTTCATTTGTTAAAGATTATTCACAGGGATATCAAACCACAGAATATTTTATTAGCAGTTTCTAAAATTATTGATAAAAATACGGACATTGAGACTGAAAAGATACGAATATTGATATCTGATTTTGGATTGTGCAAAAAATTAGATGTCGACCAGTCATCTTTCAGGACAAACCTTAATAACCCAGCAGGTACAACTGGTTGGAGAGCACCTGAGTTGTTAAATGGGAGTTTAGTCAACAATGATGTTATGTCGAGTAGTACTACCTTAAATAAAAATGATTGTGTGCAAGAATTATCAAATTCGTCTACTGGTACATTTTATGATACGTATACAAAACAACGACTAACAAGAGCCATTGATATCTTTTCGTTGGGATGCGTTTTTTATTATGTCCTATCTAAAGGAGAACATCCATTTGGTGATAAATTCATAAGAGAATCAAACATAATTAATGGCTACTATAATTTGGACCATCTGAAAAGGACTATTGAATATAAATCTGTAACTTTAGAAGCAACAGACTTAATTAAAAGGATGATTGATAAGGATCCTAAAAAAAGACCTACTGCAGCTATAGTGTTGAAACATCCACTATTTTGGCCAATATCTAAGAAATTGGTTTTTTTGTTAAAGTTTAGTGATCGGTTTGAAATAGAAAACAAAGATCCAACTAATCAGTTATTATTAAAATTAAATGTTGTATCTTCTAAAGTGATTAAAAATAGGGATTGGTCTTCCAAGTTTGATCAAAAATTCATGGAAAATTTGGGTAAATATAGAAAATATCATTTTGAAAGGGTATTAGATTTATTGAGAGCAATAAGAAACAAGTATCATCATTTTATGGATTTGCCTGAGGATCTAGCTAAAGAAATGGGACCTTTACCAGATGGATTTTATAAATATTTTATACGAAAATTTCCTAATTTACTAATGGAAGTCTATCTATTTGTCGAGGAAAATATGAAAGAGGAACAAGTGTTTGCTGAATTTTTTTAGTTAGATAAATTATATGTGTTGATCTATGTTGTATTTTATATCGTTTTAAAAATCTCCTTTGCATAAATAATACTATTTATTTTGGATTTATAAGGATATATTGAGAAATAGTGAAGCAAGATGGAATAATAAGATTATGGAAAAAGATAAAGTGAGCAATTACATGAATAATTGTTTTATTTATAGATAAAGTTACTACTGATACACGAATATATATATATATATTTCAACTATATAGCTTTATCATGTTCGGTTTATTTATATTCTAGCTTTAATGAGTGATATATGTTTTAGTTGACTAAACGATTATCTTTAGGTGACATGCTAGTAATGGTACTTTTATTATTTTTTAAATAATATTCGGCTAGTTTGATTGCAATAATTGTGAATATGCATGCAGATGCAAACATTTCATCGAACCAACAATCGATAGTAATGTTAGGTACAGTGAATTTTTCACCTAATAAATTTTTTAATCTAAGAGATATATTGAAAGGTAGGTTTGATCTGATCATTAAAACTGTGGCAATTACATAGATACCAGTTAATTCAGAAATAAGTAAATTTTTGATTATTGATGGATTTTTATTTGAGTATCCACTTTTACCATTACTGAAGGAGGGAAGTTCTTCCTCCTCAACATTATTAGCCATAGCATACATGGCCACTACCTGGAAACGTATTGGAAGTAGACCCATAATGAAGGAAATTGTGGTATAAACAGTAGATATAGAACCAATGAACAATGAAGCAGATAAAAATAAAGAGATCTGGCTTTTTAAAGATTCTAAATCATGTTGATAATTGAAATTGAATAATAAAATATCAAGAATATTGGCTAAAGTCACAGCTAACGGATCCGTTTTGCTTTTAAAGCGGTCATATTGATAATCAGTTGGATAATTGATGAAATGATGTAAGATTTTAGGAAGTCGCACTAAGAAAGTGAAAGTGATTCTGTGGATACAGTATATAATAAACATGGATCCACATACTCTCTTTATGATTAATACGTTACGGGATTGTTTCAATGAATTGTTTATTTTGGATAAGTTGACTTGATATTTCCCAAGGATATCAATGTATTTATTTTTCATAGTAGAGGTGACATAATCAGAGTCCTGACTCATTCTTTTAAGCAATTGTTTTCTTTTATACTCATATTCTTGAATTCTATGTTCAAGAGTTTCTTTAGAAGACCAGAGAAGAAAGTTTTGTTTTTGAAAGTTATTTAACATAGAATTATGATATATCGATGAATGTTTCTTGTCCATAAATCTGTACCATAGAAACACAGAAGTGTAATACACTGTCGAGACACATGCTATTCCCGACAGATGTGCCATTAACGTTAATCCAGCAATAGACAATCTTGTTAAAATATTATTGGAAAAAGAGAATGGGCCGAAGTCAATAAGGTATAGGATTGTAATTAATCCCCCAATCAAAGCAGTAGTAACCATAATCAATCTATCCATGTCTAATTTGTCATTAAAAAATTTATTTAGAATAGATATTAGTATACAAAAGGGTTGAATTAAGATTAATATTAATGATAATAAAAATGCAATCAAGGGCCAGATAAATTCTGTGATGAAATCTGCTTGTTTTCCATTATCACTAGTTTTAATATAGAATAGTATGATTTCAATTGCTATCAGATAACATGTCATCGCTAATGAAAATAAAATTCTGACACACTTGGAGATTTTATTAGAAGATAAAGAATATTCTGTGTAAAATTTCTGCATAAAAGTATCTTTTATATACATTTTAGGATTCTGATACCAACTTTCCGGTAAATGGGACATGCAATCCCAATTAACAGAATTAGTATCATCAAATAATAGATGCAATTTAAACCACATGTGATTATAGGACCAACAATAAACAACCACACTGGATATTACTAGCATAATAAAGAAAAGGAACTCGTACATGACCAAACTTTGGAATATACTTCAGTGATTAACAAGTACAATACCTTTTTCGAACTATGGTTATATTGCATAAAATAAACTAAATAAGTGAATGAATAAATAAATAAATATTTTATTTCCTTCCTGTTGTGAATCGTTAATTCCTCCCTCAATATATGTTTTGTCTAGTCCTCAACTGTCCATACTAAGAAGACATTAGTGCTAATCCTTTATGTTAAGCCCTTTATTATTTTAGTGTTCTAACCTTATTTAAAAGGAGATGAGTTGAATAAAATTGATTCTTCATGTTAAGTTTTACATCTAAAAATATACCGTCCTTATTTTCGAATTTTTTCTGTATTTTGTATCTTTTTTTTTTTTGAGAATGTTGGAACAATTTTTTTTTGAATGTTTTTTCTTTTGTATAAACTGGAAGGATCGATGAAAAGAAGAGGTAGAATGGAAGAATTGTACAAGAAGGGTGTCATTCTCTATTAAGTTATTGGACTCCTAATTAAGGGCTCTCTTTTGTATTAACACCAATATTACTGTTCAAGAGTAGTTAATAGATTGTGATTAAAAAATTATACTATAATGGATGTATGTGTGTGTGTTTATAGATTTTATTCTTTTCATTTAGTACCTTCCCTTGAGGTGTTAATTGATTTAAACTTAAGGAGAAAATTAATTGCTAATCATTAGTATTATATAAACTATCCTGATACTAACCGTCTAACTTTCAAAGGAATTCATAAATCCATATTGATTTTTTTTTAGAAAAAATAAAATAAAATAAAGTCGTTCTTGGATTTATGATTATAAAATATTTAGTTTTGTTACGTTTATTTATGTTAGAACTCTAGAAGATTAGAACTACATGATTTAAATACAAGAGCATGGAATGGTGAAGAAGTTTTCTTGTTAAAAAATAGCAAGCTGGATTCGAGTATCAAAAAGAATACAGGGTTTATCAAGAAATTGAAAAAGGGTGTAACCAAAGATTCCAAAGATTCTTTACTGAATGACTTAACTGAATTATCGCTAGAAAAATATCTTTCTGAACTGATAACAACAGCTAGTGAGTTATTATGGAATGTTTCTACAAAGAATGAAAATATTATTGCTGTTACAGAAGTTATTAGTGCCATACATCAAAGATTTAATGCTAGGTTTACTGGAAAACTTTTTGGATTATTCTTAGTCAACTTTGTGAATCCATCAGTCACTGATAAGGATAACTCTGCGCCTGTAGAAAAGGAGGAATTGGTTAGATTGACCAGATTGAAAGCGACAGTAACACTCTTAACGGAATTATACCTTGTTGGTGTATTTACATCTCTTGATATCGTTGAAGATAAAGACATGTTACCTCTATATCTCCAAAGAAAGATTTCAAAGAAGGAACCATTCATTTTCACTATTTTGAAAGAATTATTAAATTACAAATTCAAATTTGGCTTTAGCACTCTTCTTGCCACTCATTTTGTTCTAAGATTCCCTACTTTTTTTGATGATAATGACCATTCATGGGATCCTCTGATGCCTGATGTGCAACTTAAATCACTTCTACAATCTTTATTTAAAGTATTTGCCGATGCAGTAGTGAATAAGACAATAGACTTAGATAAAAGGATTCATAAACTTTTTAAAGAACATCAAAAATGTCAAATTAGGACAGGGAGACTGGTAAATGAGTATCTAGAAGAGCATGACACTTTAGTACCCATATTTCAGAGATTTAATAGTGCGACTACAGTGTTTGTAGAAACTTTTAAGTTAGATCCACCTAAACTTGTTGAAGATGATAAAGAAACAGATGAAAAATCACCACAGTCCATAATTACTAACCAAGTTTTGCCGCCTAGTGAAAGGTTATGGGAAAATGAAGAAACTAAAAGGTTCTATGAAAATTTACCAGATATTGAAGAAGTTGTTAAAGAATCTCAGTCAAGAAACTCCACTAGCGATTCAGAGTTAATGAATAATTTTTTTGCAGATTTGGAACTGGCTGACACTAAAGATTCAATTGATAAATTAATAAATGAATATTGGAAGTTAAATTTAGACAATAAAGCTACCAGGAATAGATTACTCAAATTTTTTATCGAAAGTCAAGATTGGAGCAAAATAAAAATATATTCACGGTTTTTAGCAGCAAACAATAAATATTTTCCTGATATTGTAGAAGATTTTATCAAATATTTAGATAATGGATTCAGAAATCAACTTCATTCTAGTAAAATTAATGTGAAAAATATTATATTTTTTGCAGAGATGGTCAAATTTATGTTGGTACCTTCATTCATCATATTTCACAAAATTAGAACACTGATCATGAATTTACAAATTCAAAATAATGTTGAGATATTGACTATCTTCTTTGAGCATGCAGGTAAATTCTTGATACATAAACCTGAGTTTAAAACTGAAATGGAAAAAATGATTCAATTGTTGAAGACAAAGGCTAGAGACAGACAATTAGGTATGAATGTTAAAAGTGCTATAGATAATTCATTAACTTTATTATATCCACCATCAGTTTCAACTTTGAATCAGGAGAAAAGAGAGTTAACTAATGAAGAGAGGTTTTATCATGTTGTCATAAGAAGTGAATTAGCCCGGTTTAATGCTAAAGGTGCTACCATACTGTTAAGGAAAGCTACTTGGAGTGATCCTAATGTCTATAAAACAATGTTTGAACTTTTCACAGAAGTAAATAAAATGAATTACCAAAATATTCCTATTTTGGCGCAAATACTGAGTGGACTATATCCTTACCATAAAAATTTTGTTGTTAAAGTTATTGATCAAACTATTGAAAATATTGAACGTGGTTTAGAAACCAATGATTACGGTGAAAATATGGCTAGAGTGGTGCAAGTAAGGTACTTGACAGAGATATTTAATATGCAAATGATCAAATCCGATGTATTACTTGAAATCATTTTTTTTATTTTGAGATTCGGGTATCCTAACAATCAACCAGTTCCAACCGTTTATAATCTATTAGATCCACCGGATAACTATTTTAGGATCCAATTAATCACAATAATTCTATTGAATGTAGAGAGATACCCATCTATCTTTAAAAAATCACTAGAATTGATACTGAGGTTTTTTGAATACTATATATACATCAAGAAACAACCATTACCGATAGAAACACAATTCAAAATCAAGGATACTTTCATAAAATATGATAAATTGATTAAATTTCAAAAAGCGGAAAATTTACTGGACAGTGCTACAAGGTTACAAAGTTTACTTCAGTCCATAAATGGTCAGAGTAAATCTGGTGAAGGTGATAATATTGACAAGGAAACAGATTTATCATCTGTAGATTCCAAAGATAAAGGCAAAGAAGGAGTAAATGGAATAAAAGAAGAGGATGATGAAGATGATGAAGATGATGAAGATGATGAGCCCAGGTACACGGATGAGGAGGACGAGCAAGAATTAGAAGAGGAAGATCCTCATATTTTAAAGACTGATGTTACTACTATAGATGATGATGTAAATATTTCAGAAGAAAAAGATATGTCAGATGCCAGTGAAATTAGTGATTTTGATAATCTGGATATAGATAGTAGTGGATCTGATGTATCCAGTGTAGACTCTTCCTCAGAAGATGATGATGACGATGATGATGACGATGACGACGACGATGATAATGATGATGATGAAAATAGTAATAATGACGATGATGATGATGATGATGATGATGAATTTAGAGATATTGATGTTGATAGAAACATTGAGTTAGAAAGAATGTATAATGAATTTAAAGAGAAATTACAAACTAGTGAAGAAAGAAAAATAGAAAGTGAGTTGGAAAAACAACTTCAACAAATGATGAATGAGTCTTTAGAAGAACGTAAAAGTGAAAAAATTACAAGTAGTTCTTTGCCAATTTTATCTACATCAAATAGTTCTAAATTATCAAGCAATGAGAAGACAAGGGGAAATGGATCAAAAGTTGCATTTACATTTTTAACAAAATTAGGTAAGAAGACAAATACAAGAACAGTTGGATTACCTAAGGATATTAAATTTGTTTCTGATGTGCTAGAGGAAGAAGAAAAATTAAAGAATGAAAGAGAAAAAATTAAAAAAATTGTGTTGCAAAGAAGTTTTGATTAGCTGCACCTATTTTATCAGTTATATGTTTTTTTTTTTTCAGTTTTGTCATTTGAATATCATTTATACAAATATTTACATATCCATGTGTTTAAAATTGTGTAGAAACAATGTTATGGAAGATTGAATGTATAATATAAAATAAAACAGAACATTGGAGATATACATGAGGAATTATCAATAAAATGTATCCTTGTACCATTTATTTAGTTATTTATTTACTTGATTTCTGTTGCTATTGTTTTCAGTCCATTCTTATTGTTATGATCATCAATTAACTTTAACAAGAACCAAAGTGATATCATCTTCTTTACCACCTTTATATAACTTTCCAGTTAATTTAGAGATTTCTTGTGCAAACACTGATGGATAATTAGGATCTTTACTTAGCTTAACAACGTTTTGTACTAAAGTTTTTGAAAACTTATCAAGATCATTTGATAGCATCTTTGAATTATCTTTCAAAAACAATTCGATATCTTCAGAAGCAATGTTATCGGTGAGACCATCAGTGGCCAATATAACTACATCATTAGATTTTAGTTGAAATTCGTATTCATCGGCATCCTTTGGGGTATTTGTTATATATGATCTGCCAGATAGTCTTGCATTTCTTTCCATCTCTTCTGGAATTATTGAAAGTTGATATGGTGCATTAAAACCCACGGTTTGATATTTTGTTTGGAATACTAGTTTACAATCTCTAAAGACACCACACCAGGAATCACCTAAATTTGCAACTTTCAATAAACCATCCTTTGGAAAATGTGCTACTATAGCAGTGGTTCCACCAACTTCTACAATTTTATCCTCCTTTATCTTATTATAAGAAAGGTCGATGATATCTTTTGGAGTGATTATAGAATGTGACTTCTTGAACTGCAAAGAATTGGAGATTTGGCCCATAGTTTTACATAGTTCTCTTGAGATAGCACTTGAGTCGTAACCATGTTCTGCCCAGCCACCTACACCATCAGCTACGGCAGCATAGACATCAGACTCGGAGTTCACAGTAATGAAATAATTATCCTCGCCTGTTGGGGAGAGCAGAGAGTCCTTCAATTTTTGATATATGACATCGTCTCTATCCTTTGGTTGATATGCGACGGCAGTCTTATAAGAGAATTGATTTGGAGTATGACCATTGTTGCTTGTGTTTGATTGGGTATTACTTGATTGATTGGAATTGGAGTGAAAGTTTTGAGATGTGGAGGAAGAGAAAGAATTTGAATCAGAGACAAAGTACCTTTTGGATACTTTGAAGAGGGTGTTTTTATTGACGAGGTTATTGACTGTAAATAGACTTGGGTTTATAGAATTAGATGGAAAACGTATTAGTAAAGAGACTATAACTGAGCTAAGAAAAATACAAAAACATAACATACTTAAAAAGGAGCTCCTTGAGATCCCTGATATTCTTGGGATTCGTATACCTATGAGATTAAAGGACATTGACAAAATCTGAACAGCAGAGTACAACGATGAGAAAATAAGAAGATTGTTAACTTCTTCTAATGGGGATGGCTCAAATCTCACAGAACAAAAAACAAATAAAACAGAAAAGAGTCAATTAAAAGTAATCGGACTTCTCAATAAGACTGGGCCAGAAGACAAGAACGACTAGCTTCTTAACTGCATAAGATAAAGTCTCTGTCCAATGTCCAATATCTAAATATCCAAATATTCGATCTTGCACCGTTTCTCTTCATAGAAAGAAAGTAAGACATCGTGGTGAAACAGTTTTGTAGCAGTGGTGTGTGGGTGTTATAGCGAGTCACAGAACTCTCCCACTTTTATTTTCTTTTCTGGCAGTATTTCTCGATGACGATGTCACAAATCCAAGAACGTTTCGAATTTGTGACATCAACACTTGCTCTTCTCCTTTCTTCTCCCCTTCCTTCACTGTTGTTTCAGTGGTAGTTGGTTATACATTTGTTCCAGAAAAGTGATTAGATAGATTGATACTTATGGGTAGTTATCAATCTATCTATATAAATAAATAAGTATAAATCAGTATAAATATATATAAATATATACAAATAATTTTTTTTAATATATGGAAATTGTAATGGTTAATTGTGTTGGAAGATAAGATGGTAAGCTTGGATTAATGATAATATACTCCGTAATTGAAATGCTTTAAAAAAAAATATTATTACAGACATATAAAAACTTTTGAAAAGAATTGCAATTTGAAACTCACCACAGGTCATTATATGTTACACAAAAGAGGAATTAATAACAACACTAATACTAACAATAACAATACTAATAGTAGTAGTGGTAGTAGTAGGAACACTTCAATTAAAGAAGAAAATGAACCATGTGAATTACATGAACAATTGAACTGTAGTCTCTGTATGGGAGATAAAATGTGTTCAATTGATCGTTGTGTAAGTGGGGAAAAAGATAAACTAACATATAGAAAAGAAACAGGGTACAGTAAATGTAGGTACCATTTGAACACAAGCGATAATAGTAGCATTCTAAAGAGATCAATTTCAAGTAATGCAGTGAATAACGTTAAAAAAAGAGCCTCGTTATCTTTCTCTGCCACAAATTTGCACAGAACTCTATCACAATCAAGTTGTTACAGTACTGGTAGTACACAGTCTGCGCCAATTGAATTACAAGAAGAATTATTCAATGAATTCTTCAATTATGTCACACGTAAAGAACAATATAATAAAGTTAATAATATTTGGGAAATATTACCAAGAGAGACAAAGGACATGTTTATTAAAAGGGTACTAGCTAAGAAAAAGAAATTAAATAATGAAAGAAAGTTGGTTTATAATGATTTGAGAAATGTCTTGATTATGAGAGATGAGTTTAATTTATATGCTGACAATGATAGATCTGATTCTATTCACATATTAGATAATAATAATAATAATAATAATAATAATAATAATAATAATAGAAGTGGTTGTAGTGGTGATAGTAGTATTAAAACTAATAATGATAATAATACTCAAACCAAAAGAGATTCTAGTAGAAGGAAAAAGGATTTTTCTTATTTCTCTCAAAGGGAACAAATTCTGTCTCAAATTATCGGTGAACTTTTTGAAGAAGTAAGTAAAAGAGAAATCCAATATTTAAGAGATGATCAATCGATTGGAAATCAAATAAATGAATCATCTATAGAATTAAAAAATAATAGTTACAAAAGAAAAAAGGCATCATGGAATGTTCAAGCTAGTATAAAGAGTAAATTATCATCAAGAGAATCACCAGAATCATTGTTATTAGAAGATAATACCACAATGGAAAAGATACGCCTTTGGAGAGACCGTCAAGAGATTAATGATAAAATAAGTGAACTAAATCGATTAATTGAAAGATATGAACAATTATCCCCATTGCATACGCCCATCAGTAGCAGTATAAAAAGTAAGCCTGATGAAGGAGGTAGTACTTCAAAACAAATTAACAACATAACCACAAACGAGAATTCTCATAAAATCTTTGATATCTTTACCTCTAAATCTAAAAAGTTTATTAGGATGTTTAAACATAAAAAGAAATCCTCCAAATTTGATTTGTACAGGAAACCAAACCCAAATGTCCAGCAGTTGACAGTGGGGCTAAAGGAACTCAAAGAGAAATAATCAACACGTAATCAGCACGTAATCAGTACGTAGTTTTGTTTTGTTTTGTTTTGTTTTGTTTTTTTTGCTTTATTGTTTTTCTTTTATTTTGCTTTTAACTATTCACACTTGTTGGAATGTTTATGTAGTAAATAATGTTTGTACCTATACGGTGATGATAATATGTACTATTAACCATGCTTATACATATATATATATATATATTTGGTTTAAATATTTATTTAGTCATGTATGCCTGTCTAAGTTTGTTATTTTGATCTTGGAAATTCATGTTTCATTCTTTTCCATTTTTGTATTATTTTCCTTTGCATTTGTGTTTTTGATACATGGAGAGAGAAGAGAATCCCTATTTTTATAACAAATGGGTACGATAAGCATAACATGCATCTTCATTGTGCTTCAATTGAAGTAACTGTTGTCTAAGTGATTGTGTCCATACGATTTTGTTAGCAACCTTATGTGATCATTATGAGTAGTGGGCTAAGAAACCAGGTGCTTTTAAACCATCTACAAAAAATTCAGGAAGTGATAGGGAATGACACAAGTGATAAGTCTAATGAACAAGAGTCTCGCAAAGCAAATCTGACAAATACTTTGCATAGTGATAAGACTGAGGCAGAGTTGTTTACGATACCAAAACAGTCTATGTTTACTCATACACACTCTGAATTTTGTATAAAATGGGATCAATTCTTTACAGAAAAGCGGTTTGTACAACTACCTCAAAGAAATCATAATTTTAATTATTATTATAGTCTACCTGACAACTGTCAAAATGAGAAAGCAATTCCAATTTTTGTTTTTCATCATGGCGCTGGTTCATCCGGTTTGACATTTGCTAGTCTTTGTAAAGAGTTGTATGAGAGATTGGATTCTAAATGTGGTTGTTTCACATTTGATGCTAGAGGTCATGGAGAGACTGTTCTCTGTGATATCAGCAATAGCATTAATAATAGTTACTATAGAAACGCGTTTGTTGATGATTTTGTGGCCTTTATTAATTACATATTTGACAATTATCTGGTACATTTACCACTGGAGAAAGTGTCAATTATTCTTGTAGGCCACTCATTAGGTGGGAGTATATGTACGTTTGCATTGGATAAATTAAGATACGATGTTACAAGACATATTTTGGGGATAGCCATGTTTGATATTGTGGAAGAAGCGGCCATTCAAGCATTACAAAGAGTACAAAGTTTTTTATTTTCTACACCAAATACGTTTGGCTCATACCAAGAGGCTATTAATTGGCACGTTAACAATGGACTGTCCCGTCTTAGAAGTAGCGCAGAGATATCTATACCTGCGTTATTTAAGAAATTAGAGGATGGGAGTGTTGTAAGAAAAACTGATCTTAGAATGTTTTCAAGATATTGGGATACTTGGTTTATTGGTTTATCACATCAATTTGTCACTGCTCCCAAATGTAAATTACTGATTCTAGCTGGAAATGATAATTTAGATAAAGAGTTGATTATTGGACAGATGCAAGGGAAATATCAACTGGTAGTTTTCCAAGATTCAGGACATTTTATTCAAGAGGATTGTCCAATGAAGTGTGCATTGACTTTGATAGATTTTTGGAAAAGAAATGATAATAAGAATGTCGTTATAAAGACTAACTGGGGTAAAAACTGATTAACATTAATAATAATAACAATATATCTGTTTAATAACTCATATGCGCTGTTTAATACAAATTATGTATGTTTGTTATTTTATTTATTGACTGTGATTTCTTTTTGCAACAAAAAAAATAATTCTCTATCTTTTGATGGTATATAAATAGTTTAATCAACACTCATAATATCTAAATTCGCGGACGTCTTGCCTTCACATTGAGCAACAACTTGATCAATCTTTTTACTGGCCCAAGTGAATCTTGGATTAATTAAAAATGGTCTTAAATCAAACCTGTTGTCATCTGGAGAATATTGTTCAGCATGGTAGCTTGGTGTCAAAACAGTCTGTTTGTGTCTATTGATTGCATAGAAGAAAAAGAATCTTTTCACCTTTTCAGCAACTTGGGCAGGTTTTAATTTAGGTGTCCACAAATGCAATAATTTTAAAAACATTGAATATGGACCACATTTTTCCACCTTTCTTAAATATCCAAATATACTCAATTCTTCATAAGTCATACCCATATCAATTTCATCAGATTGAACGTAATCTTTGGTAATAGGTTCTAACTCAGCAGTTGGTGTAGCATTTAAGAAATCATCTAAAATAGGCATTTCATATTGTTTTGATGCATATGCAATGAATTTTTTTAAATCAGTCTTAGAGATACCACCGATTGGATTGATATCTGCAGAAGAACAATCATATTTAGTCAAATATCCCCTTAAACATTCGTCCACATTGGCACTACCTAACACTAATAACCCACCAGAATTCTTGATACCTCTAACCCATGGTAATAATTGAGCAAAAAGGTAAGCTAAGACCATTCTTAAACGAGCCTGAATATTCTGTAAAGCCAGATTTTCAATTTGAGAACCACCAAAAATCTTAAATATTGGTCTTTTCCCTGTAGCAACTTCAAATAAGGTGACAACACTGGAAACAAGGCTGTCCATAGTTAAATCTACATGATAAGAGCCAATTTTTTCAGATAAGCAGCGACTTCTACTTCTTGTTTCCTTTGATGAGTTTTCGGTGCCCATGAAACAGGTATGAAAAATTTTGGAGGCAATATCCTGTGGTTTTTCGGGGATCCAATCATCTTCACTACGTGCGATCTTTCTAAGATCGTTTAAAACTTGTTGGTTACCCTCTTTGGCTTCTTTGACTACCAAGTTACACATAGAATAAACAATCATGGCAGTGGCACAAGAATCAATTCCTCCAGATAATGGTAGAAAATAACCTGTACCATTACAACGTCTAAGGTAATCCCATAGCCAACATGCAGGACCTAAGGCAATTTCTTCTTCAGGAGTATGGTAAAAAACATCCTTAGATTTGGTTGGGGTAATAGTTGGGTCGAATCTTTCTTTCATACGAGCTAATTCAATTGGAACGTCGACTCTTTTGTATCTAATATCGGTGGCAGCCGCTTGCAAAGAACGAGACATCACAGATGCACGATAGTTTCTAACTTCTTCTAGGTCAACGGTTGCAGTGACGACTTCAACATCTTTTAAAGAAAATTGTGAACCTTGGGCTACAACTTTACCATTAACTGCAATCAAAGCACAACCATCATAATACAATCTGTCCCCATCACAACCTCGTTGATTTGCATAAAGATATACACCACCGCACCTTTGAGTAGCATTTAGAATTAAGTCTATTCTTTTGTTCAACTTACGCAATTCATGATGAGAACCAGAAGAATTTGTAATGATTTCAACACCATCTAATGACATGGCAATGTGTGGAGATTGTGCAGTAAAAAGTTCTTCACATGTTTCTGCTCCAAGACAAGTATCTAGAGTACTGATAACAGCATCACCAAATGGTACAACTTTTTGACCAGTAATTTTTTGAATTTCTGGAGGTAATAAGAAATCTTCCACTACAGTTGGTTTCATCCATGGCGTGAAGAATCTCATTTCACGATAATTCCCATCATTGGCCAGCCATAACTTAGGTCTAATAAATAAAATATTTCCATCTAAAGAGAGCAATCTACAATTATAACGCACATTTTTATGCAGGACTGGCATACCAATATCTAATATTAAACCATGTGTCTCAGGGCGTTTGATAATTTGGGCATACATTTCCCAAGAATGCAAACATAGGTCGTTCTCTAAGAAATGATCCAAGCACCCATAACCGGTAATTTCTAATTCTGGACCAACACGTAAACGTGCACCTCTTTCCTTAGCAATTCTAATAGACTCTAAGATACGATCTCTATTACCTTCAAAATCTAAAGCCCATTGGTTTAAATTACATGTAGCCACAGTTATTAATTGAGACATAGTATCACCTGTTTTAATTGTTATATTTTTTTTTCGCTAACAATATGAAATACAGTTGGATTCACAAGCAAAATGGTTGTTGATGTTTCCCACTCTTTCAGATGTAGTGTAAGATTATTTATTTATTATTATTTTTGCTGGGTTTGTAATATTATTATATTTTTTGATTTCTGTATTTTTCATCCTTTCAGAAAATTTCAGAAGAATCCTCCAAAATCCTATCACTTAAGATATTTATTAAATGAGACGTTATTTATACATAAATAAGGAGCTATTAGCCACTGTTATTGTCGTTGAGCTTTAGTTATTTAAATTGATTCTAAGCAAGATATTAACATTAGTTTATGATTCTCGTAACTCTATCTATTTATATACATATGTATGTATGTATAATTAAGTACATCATAATAAATTGGAAGAGAAAAAAGGACATATGAAATATTGCACTATCTGTTTAAATGCCCTTGAGTAATTTGTTACCATAATGGAGTCAGATTTGACCAATCACCACGTTTTCTTCTACTCCAGTAACTATCTTTGCCTTTCTTATATACCCAATTGTTTTGAGAATTTTTGACAAAAAAATGTGGTTTGACATCTAACCCATTTTGTCTTCTTTCGCGTTGATCCTTCTCCAACTTCAACTTCAGTCTTTCCGCTTCTTCTACATCACCATTTTCATATGCTCTTACATCAGGCCTTAATCTTGAATCGGTAGGAGGTAATTTACCCTTTTCAATGACAGTAATGTCGTTCAAATTCGCAGCAAATTTAGTGTAACCATATTTTATTTTGGCATTTTTTACTAATTCACCAGTTTTCCATATGACCTTATTGGTTTTTAAATCTTTCAATTGTTCTGTCCATTTACCTTCAAGTACTTTGTATGGAGTTTGACTTTTGTCTCTGGGTGTTAATACTGCAATAACCTTTTCTGATCTACCACCAAACATACCAGTTTTTTCAAAGGAAACTGTAATTTTCCCAGACTTAGATGATATTACTTCAAATTCATTAACTGGTTCTAAAAATCTTTCTCCAGCAATTAGATTTTTCAACATGGTGGTTGGTTGAGACCATTCGAAATATTCACCCGTGGCTTTACACTTTAATTCAATAGTACCTTCATTATTTAATTCAACAGATTTACCCCAGAATTTTTGCACAGGTGTCACTGTATAAGTACATTCCCAATCCTTATGATCCGCATGAAATGCGAATATTTGAGGTTTGTGTGATACCTTTTCCGTAATTAATCTAAAGCCATTTTGTTCATTAACTAATTCAAATGTTTCACCCAAAAGTGGATTGAAAGGTTTCCTTATAGTTCTTGTTTTGTCTCTATAAGACGAAAGGTAAGAGATTGCAAAGGCGGTAACAGGTATTAATGGGATAGGATCATTTTTAAGGTTAGAAAGAAGAGATGCGTATTCAAATGATTCAGTAATTGTTTGTAAGATAGTTAGTGGTTCATTTGAGGTGACTGGCATTGCCACTGAACTTAGGTCTTTCCCCACATTTTTCTTTAAGAAGGAAAATAAACTTGGTGGCATAGAGGTTGCAGCCTTTATATCATCACGATGCAGCACTGGTACATTTATGGGCAAAGGATAAAGATCTTCTTCTTCTTCTTCTTTTGTTATTAAGTCTTCTTCATATTTATCTCTAGGTTCAGCTTGCTTTTTGAATTCTAAAATCTTTTTTGGTTCTTTTGAAGTTGGAGATAATATCGATATTTCATCTTCCCTTACTTGAATAATTTGTGTAGTTATTAATGTAGAATCTAGTTTATTATTAGTTTCTTGTAAGGGTCCTTTTAAGGCAAGTTTATAATTATCTAGTGTATTATTAAGTTCATCAACATTATCGTTATTATTCATCTCATTGTCATTAGTTGTATCTTCATCATCTAACAGAATAACTCCAGGATTAATAACATCTACAGCATCAAAATATTCGTCATTGTCACTAAAAGTAGAATAGATAGAGGCTGTTGTTTGTTGTCGTATCTTTCTCGTGATATATAAATGATCTACAGTTAATCTTCGACTTTGTTTAACAAACTGAGAAAAAAGTTCTTCTAAATCTGCTAATTTCTGGTATAAATCATGTTCCTGAAGGGGTGATATTTCGTTAGATTCCGAATCAATAGGAGTCAAAGAGTCTGTAGAAGCATTCGGAGATAATGTTAATGACTTTTTTAATCTTATCTTCCCCAGAACAGATGAAGATGATGAGGAACGGTTTCTAGAATAAAGTAAAGTATTTTTGTGTTTTAAGGTGTATAATTTTGATTCATTTTTACATTGTTCTAATCTTTGTTGAATAATCTTGAGATTTATTTCAAAACTTTCATATGCTTCATCCGGTAATGGAACATAAGTTTGATTATTTATTGTTTCCTGTGAAGAGATAGATTCGTTTGAATGCATATCTTCATTATCATCACTTGATATGTTCGACTCAGAAGCATACCCATTCTCTTGATGTTCAAAACATGACTGTAAGGCATCCACCCAAATTTGCCAACTTGTGGTATCTCTTGCCTTTAAAGCCCAAATTTCCATCCCAGAATCTATCATAATCAATCTATCCCTTTTGTTAGCACTCACTGTGGAAAGACTAATAACAATTTCACCGCGTCTTGTTTGGTTGTATTCATTCATATAATAAGATAAAGTACCATATCTAAAATCAAGAGTGAAAAACCTTTTTTTAAAACCTTGCAATTTTTTCCTCCTCTTTTTTAGTAAATAACCCTGTAAATATCTGCCTTTTCCAATAACAAGAGGACTATCCTTTTGAGGTGTTGGTGGTAATTGAAAAGAACCCATAGTAGGAGATGGTGCAGATCTGGTACTCACCATGGATATTGCGTCATCATTGATGGTACTAGCATTAAACAACACTTTTTTTCTTATATTCTTAGAAGATGTATTATCTAAAATAAAAGCATAATAATGATCATTATCCATAACGTTTATTGACCCTTCAAACATTTTATTTCCATCGATATGACCGACCCATTTGACTAAAGTAAAACCAGATAGATCCAATCTTTCACGGAGCGACCCCTCTTGAGACTGTTGTTGGATAGAACTAATAGATAATGAAGGATCATCATTAGAACCACTGAAAGAGTTGGTTCTACTTTGTAAAACTCTATTTGTGTAGTCCAAAACAGCTTTTGTGTCAGGTGCGATGTGAACAGAAGGGCTAGTGTGTTGGTCATCAATAGATGTTTTTAGTTTCTTATAAATACCTAATTCAATGGATTTTTTTAGTGGTTTTACCTGATAGTTGATAGTATCGCCATTTACACATTTCACCCAGCGGACTACAAAGGATCTACTTTGGATATCTATGGTTTCCATGTTTTTTTCAAAAGACGATAAATCAAAAGTAACTTTTTTGAGGTTTTTATTATACTTCTTTTAAAAGAATATTATATTTTATTTTTTATATCTTATTTTTTAGAGATGATATGATTTAATTTAATGAATAAATGAGTGAATAAATAACAACTTTTGAATAAAATAATACAATAGGAGAATTTATAGTAATATTTTTATAACTAAAATAAACAAAGATTTTAGAATTTAATGAATGGACCTTTTCGATTAGTTGGAGGTATAGCAAATTGGTTATACGATAAAAAATTAACTAGAAAAGTAAAAATAAAAAAAAAGTAATTTGATTTTTTAGAGTTACAGATAACCTTTGTATACTGTCTATGTGTATAGTTTTGTTTCAGGATACATAATACAAATTTATTTAGTATATATATGTATGTATCAAACCTGAGACTATTAAATTTGTATTTGATCTAATCTTATTGTGCTTTTTGTCTTTGGTTTTGCTTTTGGGTATTTTTTGGTTTTTTCTTCTTTTTTCAGCCTTTTTTTGTTGAATTAAAAAATGAGGTGAGATAAGGGAAAATATGTATGAACCCTAAAGAAAAGTATACAGTGAGATAAATAAAATGACAAAATTAAATAAACCCTAAATGTGATTGTTTTTTTTTACATTGACATAGTATCTTAATTCACGGATAATACATATACATATATATATGTTTATTGTTAAGTATAATCTGCAATGTTATATTATAATAATATAAATGTCATAAATATGTTTATAAATAATTAAATAAAAAAAGAATGATAATTTATACCAGACTGTCTTTATAGATTTTACTGTATAGTCCTAAAGCCTTAATTGGAAATAAGAAACGGTAACTTGGATATTCAATTGCACAAGAATGGTTGAAAACACCTTCAACAGATTCAAATTTCCATTCACCAGAAGTTTCCTGTCTTTCCTTTAATAATTTTACACCTTTATCAATGATCTCTTTATTTGGGTATTCCGCTAATAGCAATGCAATAATGACCCATGCAGTCTGAACTACTAATGATTGAGGACCACTTACATAACTGTGTAATTCACTGGATTTCATAACCTCAGCCCAACCACCATCAGACATTTGCTTAGAAACAAGAAAATCACAACCTTTACGAACCACTTCAGAATTGGAATAGTTTTCTCCAACAGAATTTAAGGCTTCAATAGCAAACATTCCCGCATATGTATAACATATCCCCCAACAACCGTACCAACTTCCATCACAACTTTGTGTATTCTTAATATAATCTATTGCGATTTGAATTCTTTTTGTGATCTCATCTTTACGATAGTCATAATATTTATGGAAATAGGTTAATCCTAATACAGATGAATCTGTACACTCAACATATGGATATTCTACCATAATATTCCCAAATACTTCCGCTGGATTTAAACATTCTAAAAATAATGGAGCTTTAATCATTTCATAAGTTGCAAATGAGCCATATTCAAAAGATGAAATATTTTGTAAATTCATTAAAATGTCAATGGCATCATACAATCTTTCATCGGAGATTTCGTCATGAACTTTCTTATAAAATGGTGATTTCTTGACCATTATAATAGCTTTTACAGATTCAGCGGTACAATCAGACACAGTGTAGCCTTGAGTTTTTGTAGAAAACCCCCATGCACCATTTCTTTTATCTCTAAAACTTCCAGGAACACATTCAGAATCAAATTGGGATCTAATCAAAAATCTATAGGCAGCTACTACAGTATCATAAAATTCAGGTCTTTCTGCTAATCCAGCCACGAAAAAATATTGTATCATGAATGCACAATCCCAAGTTTGGACACCATTGGTACCCATGATGGTCATACCTTGTGGACCATGAAACAAGGCATCTTGGAATCTGTCTTGGAATCTTTTGAATTGATATGAATCTCTCCCTTCTTCAATTAATGTTACTAAAGCACAAAACGCTTGGTTTACTGGGGCAATGCATAGATAATCGGTATTTTCAATTTCTTTACGAATTAGGTCATAGACTTTTTCTTTTGATTTATCGAATAGCCATTTCGGTCTTAAGTATTGTTCGTATTTGACAATTAGGTTATTGGCAAAATCTAATATTTTAGAATGCGGATAATATAGATCTACACCGCATACTGTATTTCTGTGTTTACTAAAATCAATATCTTGAAACTTATCTTTAGCATAGATTTCTTCTCTAATCTCTTCAAGAAGTGGTGTTACAGGACAAGAATAACGGACCAAAGATAAGTAACTGACAGGCAAATAAACACCTCTTGTATGAACCCACCATCTTCCAGGATGAATTGGTAATGAATATGGTAAAAGCCACATATCTGGGGGAGCAGGATTGACACCTTCCCATTTATACAAATTCAACACAGATAACCATATTTTCCCCCAATGTGGGGCAGCAATTGCACCACCAAGGTTTAATAAAGTGGACCTTGCTCTCTTCAAAACAGGATGATCTTTTTCCATACCACATAATCTAAGAATAACATAATTTAATACAGTACCAAATACAGTAGATTTATCTACGGAATGTAAACCCCAACCACCATCAACTGGATGTGCTGTGTTAACAATATATCTAACAATTTCTAATCTTTGTGGTTCAGGAATAGGGATCCCAGCAATGTAATGTACTGCAACGTATCCAATGGTCATGAACATAGGACCTTTGTATTGACAAGGAAAGATACCAGAATTCTCATCTTGTAATAACTTGAAAAATTTGGCACCATTTAAACAGGATTCCCAAGCACTGAAGTCTGGATCATCCTTTGTTATAGTAGGCTCCGGTGTAGGAAATTCTGGTAATTGTAAAAGCCATTGGGTAAAAGTGGATTGAGGATCATTCTTACAAGATTCTTCATCAATATAATCCCATGTTTCTCTTCCTAATTTATCTGTTCTTAATCTCCATTGTCTTGGATTTGTTCTTGGCAAATCTAAAAGTTCAGAATAGAATTTAGTCATTTTCTTTTATATTTTGAAATGTTGTACTTTTATTTCGACATAATTGGTTAATTCTAGTAGCTAACAATTGCAAAAGATACAAATATACTTTTTATAGTATATTGAGTAAGAATAATGTATTTTGAAATGTGTGTAATTCTCTAAAACATTGGATATTGTTAATGATTAAATGAACAGATAATAGGTTAAAGGGATCTTGGAGTATTGCATTGATATTTTTTCGTTTATGTATGTTCCGTGGAAAATGATATTTACAAAATGTGATTGTATAAGATAATTTTGTATTATATAATTAATAGTAGCAATGGACAGGTTGTTTGGTTAGTATCTTTTTCTCGACACTAACTTTAAAAGTTGGAACTAAGTACTATTGTGAAGATAAAAGGTTAAGGATTTTTTTTTTTTTAAACATTTCTTTTCATTTTCGTTTATTTCTTTTTCTGGTATTTTGGTTACTCTGTAAGGACTACTTCTTGTCTTCTACTTTTATTTTTATGTCCAGAGGGGTTAAAGTGATTTGTAATAAGCAAGTAATAACTTTATTATTTGATCTTTTTGTTTGTATAAGAAATAGAGAAAATATTTTGTAATATTGTTTATTTAAACCTATGTGAAATAACTCAAAAGTCCTTGAATTAACATATATAGAAACAGATTTATTGAAAACTTTCTAGCACTTCAGGTATACATATAATGCTTTTAGTGTTTGTTAATGTGTATATTTGGTTGGAAAACAATTTATGAAGAAGCAGCTTTGACTTTTAAAACATTTTATTGATTAATCATTGTTGGTGGTAGTTATTTGAAAAATTCTGTTTATATTGCTTCCTTCTATTAGAAAACTTAAATTTAAAAAAATAAAAACAATGTCTACTTTTTTTTTTTGTGTAAGGGAAAAAGTATAATTGAGTGTCAGAGTCATTGTAATTAAACAAAAAAAAATTACATGAATTAATGGAAGCATAAACAATCTTACTTAGAGCCTCTATACTGTTAAATAATGACCCTAGAATCATATAATTAACTTCTTATTATGTTTTTTTTGTTTTATATAATATTAAAAAATTATCTTTTAATATTAGTGCTAAATAAACAAACTCTGATATAATTATCATTCCTTGGAAGTCTTCCAATAATATTCTATAACTTCTACTAAATATTTCACATGCAATTGTGCCAATTTTCGATCTAGACATTCAAATGCTATCTTTGAGATCACGTTTCTATCAAATCCTAGCCAGGTTCCTTACAATTATCAAATAACAAATATATGTAAGATTATTTGTATAAGAAAGACATTACTAATCTTTTTGTTAGAGAATAACTCATATATTTACTAGGTTTCTTTATTAAGCATTTTTTTACTATATTATTAGTGATAATAACATGTATTTTCGAGAAAAATAATAATTTAAGAAGAAAATCAAAAATACTGACGAATCAAGTTATATTCATTTATAGCCATAATATATATAATTATCTATATTATTTGTATTGATATACTTATTGCTTAAATCATGACGATATCAGATATAAAATCTACCACTTTTCAAGACTCTCCTATACTTATAAAGAAGGATCGAATATATAAAATTATTTTTCAGTTTAGCTTTTTTGTATATTACATAGTAATATGAATTTTTTCATACATCGCATAGGGAAACACATTTTATTCTATTTTTTTTGCCAAAAGAACTTTTCAGAGATTTAAAGAAAAAAGAAAATTCCAAAAGAAAAGTTCAAAAAATAAATGTAGTTTATACTAAATAGAATATATATATATATATACATAGTGAATTCAAGAACTTAAAATAAAAATAAAATAAATATATATAACTTAATGGTATGTAACACCACAATAAATACTAAGTTTGTCAACTTCCATCAATATTTATGCCTAATTTATACTTGTTTTTATCTTCATTATATAAATCAAGAAAAAAGTAAGCAACAATTATTTTAATTCTCTATCTTTAACGTATTTCTAAATATGCCTTTGATCTATCTATTTGTCGGATAGTATGTTTATTCAAATAATTAAGTATACATATGCCACAATAAGAAAATGCTGTATAATAGATGAATTTATGAGAGTTAGACAAATAATAATTAGAATTAATAATAATAAGGAATTAGAATTTAAAAAAATTCCAGAAAAAAAATTTAAAGTTTTCAAATAGGTCAAATAAATGAGTCAGTAAAGTGTGACTATTTATCACACATCCTATTGTTCAGGGTACTTTTTGAGGATTTATTGAATTATTCTAATTATTGACGATAATCTATGAGTAACTTATTAATGTATCAAGTTGGATAATTGATAGAGTCCTAAAAACATATAAAAGGACAACATTTTGAAAAGATAGATTTTTGTTCGTAGCCACTCATTTATATATAACATATAATAATAAATAAACAAGTCATAAATGGGTAACTAAGTGATAACAAAACATTAAATAAAATAATTAAGTCTAGTAATATAATATCTCTATAGTAAATCATTATTGCCTACGTATCCATTCAATAGCGTTTTTATTAATTATATTCTATCAGTCTTAATCTGTTCATTAGATTGACCTACTTTAAAAACCCTAAATCTCCACAAAACTGTTGTAGTATGGTGCGGTGAAGTTCTTTGTGTATTCCAGGGAAGCGCAATTAATATTAATAGTAATTCAAATAATCGAGACAGTAATCAACTATAGTCGATAGTGTAATTACTAAACGGTCTTATATATTAAGCGACTTATATCGAGCTAATGTACTTATTCGAAGTTACTTGACTTGTTACTTTTTTCATATATAATATATAAATTATTTACAAGAAACGGTTATGGAAGATGATCTTTTATCTCCAGAAAACGTTGTCCTTTTATATGTTTTCTGGAGCTCGATCGATTATTCAGGTTACTACATTAATGACTTGACTGATTCAACCCTAAAATTTATTATATTAATTTAGGTGCACTACTGGATTAGAACTGCATCCCAATTCTCTAATCATGGTGATTAGTAATACACGTGGGACTTAATAAAACAATAGGTAAATTCTAGATTTGCCAAGGTCTTATGTAATCCAATCTTTTTATTATGCAGCATCTAATGTTGTAGCACATGTATGGCTTACTAATACACTAATTGGTTCTAGATTCATTCAGGATCTTATGTAATCTTGATGGTTATAACTATTCTATTCCACAACAAAAACAACAAGCAGCTGCGGATTTAGCTCAGTTGGGAGAGCGCCAGACTGAAGATTGAAAACTTTAGTCACTGTTATCTGGAGGTCCTGTGTTCGATCCACAGAATTCGCAATTTTCTTTTTTGCTATTCTAGATTATGATGTATTAGGGTTTTTCAAATTTTTGGTAAGAGGATGTCGACAACCCTAACTTTCCTAAGTTTTCCCTTTTTGGACAATGTAATTTCAAAGAATATATACTATTATTAGTGGCAGGTATAAAGAATTTGTGAAGGAAAAGTTACAAACATCATATAAAACCAGGAGTTACCAACAAGAACTAAGAAAAGATATGTAAATACATAGTATATGTTACTTAGCTGATATTTGTTATATTTATTCAGCTGTTTTTTTTTTTTTTTTTTTTTTTTTTTCACTGTTATATCCAGCTTAACCGTTATTAGAGGCTTTGTTAGTACAGAGGAGATTAGTAAAGTTCATATTGATTTAATAAATTATGTGATCAGATAAAAATTTGCTATGAGAGGAGTACTCTTCTTAGCCGTAAAATAATAAGAATAATTTTTATCTTTTTCCTTAACCAAAAATATAAAAATAACTATACTCTATATGGTAAAATGCTGCACATAAATAGATATAAAGTTTATCAACAAAAAATATATAAGAATATTACTTATTAACGAGTTTACAAAATTATATATAATGCAACAACATAAAGATTACATGTATAAGTTAATTAATATAAAATATTCTCTTAAAAAAAATAAATAAATTTAAAAAGATGTCAACAAATCCCCTTTTTCTCAATACCTACCTTCAGTTTTTTCTATTTTAATATAGCTATTCAATAATCTTGATCACTGGATGTTGTATCTCACTTCATCTTCCATTAGAATAAAATTCAAACACGCATTCTCTTTTTTTTCTCTCTCTCTCTCTATATATATATTTTATAGGAAATTTTGACAAGCAAAATTGCAAGAGATGAAAAAAAAAATTCATGCAAAAATTAACTTACAAAAAACACGATGAGATAAATAAGAGTAACCGGTTTTAGATAAAATGACAATTAAAATAAGCATCACTGAATAGTAGTCTATATACATATACATACACATAAATATATATATCCTACTATTTAATACTGTGAATTCTATATACCCACATTCACATACACACACAATAAATTGTTCCTTATGTCTGCTGTTATAACAGTTGTTAAGAAAAATGGTGGGTTCCAAAATGCCAATATGGTATTAAACAAGTCCATACAAGGATTTGTATCCAGTGATGAAGATGAAGATAATATTCTTGACAATGACATCGATATATCAAGTTCCGAATCTGACAGTGAAAATGGTACAAGCAAAGATCGATTGAGTTTTCAAATTGTGACACCTGGTGAATTGATTACTGAAGACCCTATTTGGATGAGGGGTCATGGAACATATTTTTAAATGAAATGACTTATTCTTCTGTAGCTGGGGTTGTATCCAGAGTGAATAGATTATTATCTGTGATTCCATTAAGAGGTAGATATTCTCCTGAGACTGGGGATCATGTTATTGGAAGGATTGTGGAAGTCGGGAATAAAAGATGGAAAGTGGATATTGGTGCAAAACAATATGCTGTATTAATGTTAGGATCTGTCAATTTACCTGGTGGTATCTTAAGAAGAAAATCTGAGAGTGATGAATTGCAAATGAGAACATTTTTGAAAGAAGGTGATTTATTAAATGCAGAAGTTCAATCTTTGTTTCAAGATGGAAGCGCTTCTTTACATACAAGATCTTTGAAATATGGGAAATTAAGAAATGGTCTCTTTATCCAAGTTCCTAGTTCGTTAATTGTAAGAGCTAAAAACCACACACATAATCTACCTGGAAACATAACTGTAGTACTTGGGGTGAATGGTTATATATGGTTAAGAAAGACTTCACAAATGGATATAGCCAAAGATTTACCACCAGGTGGATCCACTGGTGCTGGATCCACAATAAAATCCAATATAGGCAACCAAAATGGTGGTTTGTCGGCCAATTCTACTAATGTATCCATCACAAGACTAGAAGAAGAATCCTCATGGCAAATATATTCTGATGAAAATGACCCTGATTTAAGTAATAGTATAAGAATAACCATTACACGTTATGCCAATGTGATTAAAGCTCTAGCTTATTGTGAGATAGGTATCACTCAAGAAAGAATTGTCAGTGCTTATGAAGCCAGTATGGCTTATCCAAATATCGGTTCCCTGATAGAGAGAGAGGTAATGGAATCCTTAGGGGCAGATGTCATTAATGGTGAAAAGATGAGAGGAAACGCTGTATGAGAGGAGGAGAGAAAGAAACAAACAAAAACATAATCAAACATAGAATAACGTTATATACATATATATACATATAGTTTACATGTTTTCCTCGATGTTAAGTATAAAATATATCAATCTTGGATCCTTTTTATCGACTAACCAAAATGTTTTAAATTTGGAATCAGCCAAGAGGTTAATTACAGTAGTAGAGTAGATAAAATTAAGATTTCTATACTTAATATTAGTGAGAGGAGAACCTAATGCAGATTCAATTAAATTTGTACTTAATTGTAAAATGTAAGGTCCAGGAACAATAATATCTTTATACTTTTCTATGTTTACAGCATAATTTTTATCCCAATGAACCCTATGTGGATTTGAAGATAAGATATTATATTTAGTTACGTTATCTATTTCAAAAGCAAATGTTTCAATTATTTGTCCGTCTAAGAGACTTCTATCATTAGTTAAATTGTCATAATAACTAACAGTAGGTTCAGAATCTGTGTATACAAGATTCCTAATTTCTTGTAACAATACTGATGATGATGATGATGATGATGACTCATGATTACTAGTGTTGGTATCATCAGCATGTATTATATCCCTTTTCAAAATGACATATATACCACTAAATGTCCTTTTCAAAGTCTTAACTGACTCAACACAAGAATAAATTTTATCATGTTCAATGGAGGAAAACAATTTCAGTGAACCACCACCCCATACTCGTCTCAAATAAGTACCACTCTTACAATCATTAAGGAAATTCAGACATTTATTATCAATCTTATCGGGCATCAAGTAATCGAAATACCCATCTTTAGACAATGGATATTGAAGTGGAGTAAATGATAACAAATGATCCGTAATATCTGAACCTACCTTGCACCTATTATTTATAGTTAAGCCATTTATTTCAGCAAATTGTTTCAATTTGATACTACTAATTACATCTTTGAATACTCTGATTTTACCAACCATTATTGGATTATATAGTAAAAAAAAATAAAAAAAAGAGAACCTTGTTACTTAACTGCTTGATTATTAGGAGAGATTACAATCTTCAAGAAGCGCTTCCCATCTGGAACGAATTAATTAAGTGGACTAGGTATACATCTGAAAGACTCACTTCCTATAAGGATACAACTAATTAATAATATCTCCAAATACCGAAGAATAATATATTTATACTAAAAAAAAATAAAAAAATTAAATAAAAGAAACACTGCCTACAAAAATCGATCCTGCGAAAATAATTAGAAAAAGGAGTTTTTTTATTTTCTAAAGGTTTTTAATAAATTAAAAAGCATTTCTTCTCCAACGGAAGAAGAAAAAGAAAAAGAAGAAGAAAAATAGTAAAACTCCATCTTTATCTCTAAATGATTTTCATTAAACGTTGGTATGGTATCACTTGTTTACATACTTGGTATAACTGCAACGATTAAATAGTTAAACACACATAGTCACTCGTATTTTCTCATATGATATTCCGCTTTCTTCTTAACCAACTTTTTGTTTAAAAACGAAAAAAAATAAAGTAAAGCACAAAAAAATATTTATATAGACATATTTGATATTAACACTTCTCTAAACGTGAATTAATTTAATTTGATATTTTTATAGATCCATTTTTACTGTTCCTCATTTACTTTCCTTTTCTTTTTTTGATTGACTGCCTATCTATTTATACAAACATACATACATACATATATATATATTTAACTTATGAATCATGTCATCAGTAAGACGGCCATCCCTATCAGAACAGCGATATATCAATAGTAAAGCCACATGGCAGAAGGATAAGGAAATAACCCAGTGTGGTAACTGTCATATTACTTTCACATTTTTCCAAAGAAGACATCATTGCCGATGTTGCGGAAGTATATTTTGTCAAAATTGTACAAATAATTTTGTTCGATATGATAAAAATAAAGTTCATGTGATTAAGAGACCTGATTCCACAATAGAGGAATTTGCACCTTATAGAACTTGCAATTCTTGCTATAATAACCTATTACATTTGGGACTTATTATAAATACGCAGTCGTTTGCTCCTTCTTCTCCTTCTTCTTCATCACCTTCCAAGAAACGTAATAGCTCTAGTGATGTTGCATGTCAAAATACATTAGACGAAGAGTCCCTTTCACCAGTTAATAGTGATACTAATTCTTTGAACGTCTCTAATGTGACTGAATTTCCCATTAATATGGAAGATACAACCATAGAAAGTGATGCATCTAACAGAGTTGCTTTTGGTAGTACACAAACACACACAAATAATGTCAATAATGTATCAAGAATAGAAACTGCCGATGACAATACTGTAAACTATGTCCAAGAGGAGGAGAATGAGGTAGAAGAAGACAACGAAAACGACGAAGGTGTCGAAGAAGATGACGATATGAATACTTGTCCTATTTGCAATATAAATTTTAAGAAAGTTTCTCCTAAACACCATGAAAATATTATTGAACTGCATGTCGAAGAATGTATAAGAAGAGCAGAACGAATACAACAACATCATGATAGTCTTCTATCTACAGACAATAGCAATGAAAATAATGAAAATTGTAACAATAATAACGACTCAACATGCCCAACAACTAGGAATAGAATGCTTGTATATAAAATACCGTATCCAAAGAACAAGAACGACAAGCTTTCTATAAACAGTAATGATTATGAAGAATGCCCTATATGTTTTGAACAAATGCTCCCAGGTGAGAAAGTAGGCAGACTAGAATGCCTCTGTGTATTCCATTATCATTGTATTAAAAGTTGGTTTGTTAAGAAATCACAACAGGTAGCTGCTATTGAAGGTATAAACAAAATTGGCAAAAATTTCTGTCCTTTACATGACGCTATATTCTAAAATATCATATTGCATTTATATAACTATTATCATTTTAGATAACTTTTCTATTCCATTCCCTACATATGAAGATATGAAATATTCCAATTATACAATCAATTAGTTTCAATTTCCAAATATTGGCATACTTATATACGATAGATGGGCGTTTCCATATCCATTTATATGTGTGTATATATGTGTATATGTGTGTATGGTATTAATCTTCCACTATATATTTATTCATCTTCACCAAAGTCTCGAAGAACATCGCTGTTTTTCCAATTTATCACAATTTTTTACATTTTCAAGGAAAGAAGGACAAAAAAAATTTAATTCCATGAAAAAAAAAAAAATCCAGTCATGAAGAAAAAAGAGATGAGATGAAATAAGATAAGATGCGATGAGATATATAAACTAATGTATATGAGACAATTTAGTACTCTTATAATATAAATACATTCCGTTCATTCATCATATTCACCATATATATCATAAAACACATAAGTAAGTGACTAAATAACGAGGTAACTATTTCAAATATGGCTAATGGGAAAGTGGATAAAAAAATTTCATCTAGCAAAAAAGAAGTTACTTCTTTAGTAGCTAAAATTAAAGCAAAAGCCTTAGAAAATCAAAAGAAACTTAAAGAAGAAGAACATAAAAACAGTGTAGATTCCACTGACGGTGAATCAAATAAAAAGAAACGTACAAAAAAGGAAGAAGAAGAAGGGGACACCAATGATGAAGATGAAACATTTGATTCGTTTCAAAAATTGAATTTAGTACCAGAATTAATCGAGGCCTGTCAAAATTTGAATTATTCTAAACCTACTCCAATTCAAGCCAAGTCTATCCCACCTGCTTTAAAAGGCAAAGATATTATTGGCCTTGCTCAAACAGGGTCTGGTAAAACTGCTGCATTTGCCATCCCAATTTTAAACAATCTATGGCATGACCAACAACCTTACTATGCTTGTATCTTAGCACCAACAAGAGAATTGGCCCAACAAATCAAAGAGACATTTGATTCTCTTGGTTCCTTGATGGGAGTGCGTTCCGTCTGTATTGTCGGTGGTATGAATATGATGGATCAAGCAAGAGATCTTATGAGGAAACCACATATAATCATTGCTACACCAGGTAGATTAATGGACCATTTAGAAAATACAAAGGGGTTTTCATTGAGAAAATTGAAATATTTGGTGATGGATGAAGCGGATAGATTGTTAGATATGGAATTTGGTCCCGTGTTAGACAGAATTCTCAAAATTATACCAACTAAAGGAAGAATAACATACTTATTCTCTGCTACCATGACTTCTAAGATTGATAAACTACAAAGAGCAAGTTTAACTAACCCAGTGAAATGTGCTGTATCTAATAAATATCAAACTGTTGACACTTTGATACAAACATTGATGGTTGTACCAAGTGGTATTAAGGACACATATTTAATATACTTATTGAATGAATTTATGGGAAAATCTATGATAGTCTTTACTAGAACAAAGGCCAATGCCGAGAGAATATCTGCATTAGCTAATCTGTTAGAATTCAATGCCACTGCATTGCACGGTGATTTAAATCAAAACCAAAGAACAGGTGCTCTAGATTTATTCAAAGCTGGCAAAAAGACCATTCTTGTGGCTACTGATGTTGCAGCAAGAGGGCTAGATATTCCATCGGTTGATATAGTTATCAACTATGATATCCCTGTTGATTCAAAATCATACATTCATCGAGTTGGAAGAACTGCCAGAGCAGGTAGATCTGGTAAGTCTGTTTCTTTAGTATCGCAATACGATCTAGAATTGATTTTAAGAATTGAAGAGGTTTTAGGCAAAAAGTTACCAAAAGAAACAGTGGATAAAGACATCATATTAGCATTAAGGGACTCTGTTGATAAAGCTAATGGTGAGGTTGTTAAAGAATTAAGTAGAAGAAGCAAGGAAAAGGCCGCACGTGGTAAAGGTAGAAGAGCTAGAATGTTGGCTAAGGATAACATGGATAAAGAAGAAATGTAAGGAGTTTTTATATATAATTTTTGAATAAAAATATATGCATGCACAAACATATCTATACATATATCTCTCTATATAATAACAAGTTGTAAATTATTATAGATTTAATTTAGAAGGAAAGGCCATTTCCAAAAAAAGATGAAGATACTAAAAATGCATTCATAATAATATCTCAATGAATACCTTTTTTTATGATATGAATGAAAAACATATAAATAAATAGAATAAAACATGCATCCATATTTATTATGAAGAAGATAATGGTGGTGGAACATTCTTATTAAAATCAGCAAATGCTTTATCGTATTTTGCAATGGCAAACATAACAGAATCCAAAATTGGTTTTAAATATGCAGTGGTTATCTGTGCCATAGCCTCACCATCTTCTTTCAAAACATCATCAAATAGTTCTTTTAATTTCATACTGCAGTCTTTTAAATGCTTGTATAGCTTATTAACAAGAATACCTCTTTTATACTCACCACTCTGGAAGTGAATATAGAAATGTTTAAGAAATTCACAACATGTTGAATGTAATATTCTGCAACTCTCTAACAAATCTACCGGAAGATCTGATTTTGCTTCATCCTCATCAGAACGACCAATAAAAGTTCCCAACATGGGATCTAGATGATTATATTTGGTTTGTTTGGCATTTATTTTCACTGCTTGAATAACACGTTGATTAATTACGTTGTTTTCACTACTCTCAGACATTACATTAGTTAAATCTACATTGGAACTCAGGTCATCAATAAGATTGGATATATGTTTTGATATAATTTCTGGTGTTAAACTTTCATTATTTGCACCATTACTATCATCACTATTATTGTTATTATTATTAATTAATTCTATTGATTTCTCCTTTTCTTTATCATTTAAATGAATTAAAGCATAATCTGCTTTAAATGGTTTCTCTAAATCTAATATTTCTATGCTTTCACGTTCTTGTTGACACGGATCCTCTTGTTGCACGTTCGATCTTGAATATTCATTCTCCAATGCCATAATCATCTTTTCAGACAATCTATTCATACCTTTCAAGATATCTATCGTACCATCACTATTACCATTGACATCTACACCAGGTCTCATAGTAAAATCAGGCCTATGCCCTAATTTTACAGGATCATCTTCACGATTAGCTGCAATGTCAATTAGTTTGGTGACAGGATGGCTCAGTCTTTCATCATCTTTTCTATCATATTCCTGATCTAAAGTCAAATATCTATCAATAATGACATCACCACGATCATTTGCCATCAATTTCTCACCTCTCAACTTACGAAACAGTTTTGAAGAAAAAAATCTTGCCCAAAATTCTTGTTCTTTAAAATTTTTAGGCACATTATCATCATATGCCTTCTTAACGATAGGATAAGTTTCGAATATACTTAAAATTTTTTGTCTTGATAAATTCACATTAACTTTATTTTCTGAAGATGCTACTGGCTTAATTGTGGATAAAACGTTATATGGACCAACTTTTTGTGATGTGGACAATGCGAATGCACGTAGCAAAGGTATACGTGTTGACCAAAATTCTTCTGGTGGTAGACCAGAATATATTACAGTCTCTTGGAATGTTTTCATCAACTCTTTATTATTCTTCAACAGCGACTGTTGCAATTTCAGATTTAGTAACAGATTTTCCTTAGATAAAGAATCATCTAATTGGGCCGTGTTGATTAATGGTGTTTGACTCTGTTGTAGATGCATATGTAGCTGTTGTTGCTGTTGTTGTTGAACAGTTAAAGGATCAAGACCCGCAGTAGACAGTGGGGTCTCAGTCCTACGTCTTTCTTCTTCCTGTTCAATATCTTTATACCTAGAAATAATCTGCTGCAAAGTTAACTTAATATTATCCATAACAGTTCTATTATTGAAGGAAAACATATGAGAAACAGGCTTAGGAGGAGGTGCAGGTATTTCATTACCATCATTATCCTTAATTTTTTTAGCCATTGAAGCAGCAACCTCATCTGGATCCAATTTTGCAATCAGTCTTAACATCATCTTTTCACTTTTAGGTGGCGTAGCCTGTAATTTATCTATTGTTTCTAAAGATATAGTATGTGTTTTGTCTCCAGTAGTAGACCTCCATATCAGTTGTGCAGGTGATACATCTTCATTTATTGTGATTATACCAGAGACTTTTTTGAAAGTAGCAGCACCTGAATGTGACATAATTTAGTTACAATCGTGGTAGTTATATGTATCAATCTGTTTGAATATCAACCGATATCGTATTAACTAATATACAATCTATTAATACGTATAATTATAAGCACACAAATATATGAATGTCATATTAGTGGGTTTAGGCCGTTTTGTGTATTCTGATTCCCTTGATATTTGGAAATTTTCTGGATCACTCTGCACGAAGATAAAAGTTTTTCTATCTTTCCTTCAGGCCAAAGTTTTTTAAAATTTTCGATGACTTCATCCAATTTTTCATTGAAATAAACTTCAGAAGTTAGCAGTTAGAGTAAAGTAAAATATCAAATTAAACTTTATGAATTTCCTTTGTGATGACTTTTTTAGTAAACTTCTCTTCAACTTTTGAGCAGGTGTATTTGTGTATATGTTTGTGTATTTCTATTTCTTTGTCTATTAAGGAACCCGAAGCAATTAGAAAAAAAGAAGGTAACAAAAATCACAACATTAACAATCATTTGGTAATTCTGTAAAGAAAACAACCAATAGAAAAAACTAGAAAACCCTGACATTTAAATATTACTTATCTCATAAATATTAAAAAAAAATAATGTCCTCCCCAGTTATTGGTATTTCCTTTGGTAACACTTCTTCTTCCATTGCTTATATCAATCCTAAGAATGATGTAGATGTGATTGCCAACCCAGATGGTGAACGTTCTATTCCATCTGTTCTTTCTTATGTTGGTGAAGATGAGTATCACGGTGGTCAAGCTTACCAACAACTAATTAGAAACCCTAAAAACACTATTGTCAATTTCCGTGACTTCATAGGTCTTCCCTTCGACCAATGCGATGTCTCCCGTTGTGAAAATGGTGCCCCTGCCATCAACATAGATGGTAAAGTTGGTTTTGCCATAACTAGAGGTGAAGGTGTCATTGAAAAGATCACTGTTGATGAAGTTATTTCAAGACATTTAAATAGATTAAAGTTAGCTGCAGAAGATTACATTGGCCAATCTGTTAAAGAAGCTGTTATCACTATTCCAACTAATTTCACCGAAGAACAAAGGGCCGCCCTAAGCCAAGCCGCAGCTAACATTGGTTTACAAATTGTTCAATTCATTAATGAACCATCTGCTGCCTTATTGTCACATTTTAGACAATTCCCAAATGATAAAGATCTTAATGTCGTAGTTGCTGATTTCGGTGGTGTTAGATCTGATGCCGCTGTTATTGCTGTTCGTAACGATATATTCACTATTTTAGCTACCTCACATGATAACCAATTAGGTGGTGACAACTTAGACTCTGAATTGATTGAATATTTTGCCAAAGATTTCGAAAAGAAAACTAAAGCAAACCCAAGAAACAATGCTCGTTCTATGGCCAAATTAAGAGCCAACGCTCAAGTTACCAAAAAGACCTTATCCAACGCTACTTCTGCTACCATTTCTATTGATTCCTTGGCTGATGGTTTCGATTACCATGCTTCTATTAACAGAATGAGATACGAGTTAACAGCCAACAAAGTCTTCTCTAAATTCTCCCAATTTATTGATGACGTTATTGCCAAGGCTAATATGGACCCATTAGACATTGATGCCGTCTTATTATCCGGTGGTGCTTCTTTCACTCCTAAGTTATCTTCTAATTTAGAATTCTTATTCCCAGAATCAGTAGAAATCTGGGGTCCAGCTAATAATAATGCTACCAACAATCCAAATGAATTGACTGCATCCGGTGCCGCACTACAAGGTAGATTAGTGTCTGATTACGACGAAGATGAATTAAAGGATGCTTTACAAGCAGTTGTCATTAACACTTTACACTTACAAAAACCAATTGGTTTATTAAATGCTGACAATGAATTTGTCCCAATATTCCCAGCTGAAACTTCTTATCCTGTTCAAAAGAAATTGACTTTCAAAGACGCTAAAGGTGATTTATTAATTTCTGTCTATGAAGGTGAATCTTACATTGAAGAAAAGACTATTGAACCAACACCAGTAGAAGACAAGGAAGAACAAGATGATGAAGATGATGAAGAATGGTCTGATGAAAACGATGAACCAGAAATTGTTAGAGAAAAACACTATAAGGCTACGCAAAAATTATTAGATGTCGCTGTTAAAGGTGCCACCGCCGGCGTCGAAGTTTCTTTGAATATTAATAGAGATGGTGTTTTAAGAGTAGCTGCCAGAGATTTAAAGACTGGTCAAACCGTTAAGAATGAAGCTTAAAATTCAATCTTTCATAAATAACTAAATATTATAAGTACACATACACATATATACTTTTAATTAAATAGAATTATTCCATAAGAACTTTTCTATTATATCCTGATTTATATATATTAGCCCATTTTAATACAGCGCCAATGATAGTATTTACTATTTGCTATTGACTTATTTTTTTAGTAAAGTGAATTTAATAAAAATTGTATTTCTCGTTCAATGTTTCGGTTAAAATTTACCAGAGACCTTTTTTTAAAAAAAGAGAAAACCTAAAGAAAAAAATGGAAAAAATGTTACAGATACAAAATACCCTAAAAATAATTATCTTTTATTTTTCTTTTTCCTCCATTTCTTTCTTTTAATAAACAAGAAAAGTAAAAGGGTTCTTATCAGCCGTTAAGATTTTATTTTTTAAGTTCGTGATCATTATGACTAATTTCTATAGCATATCTAATCTCGAACTTCCTTAATGGTTCTTGTAAAACATAAATATAAAACCAAGGAGATAGTCCCAACAGTTCAACTAAGTACAGTATCTTTCTTCTTTTACATTTACTTGTTATTTTTTTTATCTTATTTTGTTGTTATTATTTTTATTTTGCTTTCTTTTGAAAGAATCACTCATAAAACACCGCGAATATATATACAAATGACTTTAGCTGGTAGACCAGTTATTCATATCGTTGGTATGGGTTCCATGGGGACCGTATTGGCCATTAATTTACTTCAGTACACAAAGGCTGAGATTATTCCCTTATTTAGAAATCAAGAAAGATTGTCTCAATTTCAAGATGATGCCGGTTCTACTATTGGTATTAGAAGGTTGTTTGAAAAGGATACTCCATTGACTGTTAAGAAATTGGAGAAAAGTTATTGTCCAGATACTTTCCCCAAACAGCACATTGAAAATTTAGTAATCACCACAAAGACATATCAAACTAAGAGTGCATTGGAACCATATTTACCCTACATTGATTCTAATACCAATTTAATTTTAATTCAAAATGGATTAGGTGTCCTTGAAGTGTTAAGGGAAGAAATATTTCTACAAGAAGATAATAGACCAAATCTATTTCAAGGTGTCATTTCTCATGGTGTGTTCCAAGATAAAGGGTTTATCTTTAATCATGCCGGATTTGTTGGAATTAAAGTTGCTAGATTACCTTGGTCCAAAGACGATATAGTTCAAACCAATGAAGATATTCACTCAGATACTTATGGAAATTCCTTAATCCAAACTTTGACAGAACCTGTATTTGCTAAGGAATTTAATTGTCAATATGTAACATACCAAGAGTTGCTATTTGGCCAATTATTCAAATTTGCCATCAATTCGTGCATAAACCCAATAACTGCTATTATAGATTGTGATAATGGTGAAATGATTGATTCCTGTAGACAGGTATTTACTTCTATTATAGAAGAAAGCTTAAAAGTCCTAAGAATCGCTTATAAACCGTTATTCGAGTATGAAAATAAATATAATAATTTAGAAGGATATCCATCATTGAAAGTCAATTCAGTGTTGACAGTTGACCATTTGGTCACTGAAATCATTAAGATTGGTTGTGAGCTTAATGCCAAAAATAGTAGTTCCATGAGACAAGACACTAGATATTTAAGAGATACTGAAATAGAGTACATCAATGGATATATTGTCAAATTGGCGAAGGATTTAGGGTTAAGTCCGGAATCAGCAAAAGTTAATAAGACGGTTTCAGAATTAGTTAATTTGAGATTAGGATTGAATAGAAAGAGAGCCTCTGTGGGGGATTGGAAGTACAAATAGAAGTACTATCACATCCAAAATATTATAGATCATATGCATTATATAAGTTTGTATTATATTATAGCTGCCAATATTAAAAGAATATATACATATATTTTTAATAAACTCTCATTTATTAATACTTTTCTAAGTATTTAGATGGATATATACCCATGCTTACTTATCTATATCCATCAATTTGTATATATCTGTTTATGAAAGAATGTATTGTAGCTAGACATTTGTTTGTTATAAACTTAGTTAACCTCAATAAATGATTTTGAAAAATTTTCTTGTGTAAAAAAACTAAATAAGATAAAAAAAAAGAGAAGAATATTAATAAAAACTGATGAGACTAACAAACAGATACATTAACATTTTTTTAAAAAAAAAGAAAAAGAATTGAAATAAACAGTAAGTATTATATTTGATTATTTTAGATAGTTTTAGAAGAATAACTGCATTCGAAACTTATTGAAGGGGAAAGATATACACTATAAGAATAACAACAATATACACATATACACTGGATAGATTGCGAAAATGTTGGTAGACTTAAATGTTCATTGGCCGCAGAATGGATACAATGATACAATTACAGAAGAAAATTTGAATAATTTGAAAATAACATTATCTACACTGTACACCCTAGGATATAGTCACATTGCTTTAAATTTTACAGTGAATCAAAGCGATAAATTTCCAAATAATGTTCGTGATATGAATCCGATGCAAATAAATACAAGATTCAAGGATCTAATGGACTCTACTGGATTAAAAATATATTCTCGAATTACTTTGATTATTGATGATCCATCAAGAGGTCAGTCACTGTCAAAAATCTCCCAAGCATTTGATATTGTAGCAGCATTGCCAGTAAGTGAAAAAGGTTTAACCATTGCCACCACTAATTTAGACGTTGATATTTTGACATTCAACTATGGGATTAGATTACCATCCATTTTAAAACACAAAAATATATGTAGCTGTGTCAATCGTGGTGTCAAGGTGGAAATAGTGTATGGTTATGCCTTAAGAGACATTCAATCACGTCGTCAATTTATTGCTAATGTAAGAAATGTATTAAGAGCATCTAGACTACGTGGTATTGTAGTTAGTAGTGGTGCACAATCCTCATTAGAATGTAGAAATGTCCTTGGCGTAAGTAGTCTATTGAGAACATTGGGACTGGCTAATGATCAATGTTCAAGAGCACAGGGTGAGAATGCTTCCTTGGTATTATTAAACGGTAGATTACGTAACGGAAGCTATAAACAAGTGATTGTCATGGGTAGTGGAGATGAAAACAGTCCAGACATTGTAAATGACACAAGACTACCTTCTTCTCATCCCATAGGCAAACGAAGGATAACAAACGAACTCAACGAGGATGAAAATAGAGACTTTATGAAAAGACCCAAGCCTCAATAGAGTTCTTTATTTACCTATTATTGAACAATATTCATGTGTATATATATGTATGTATTTATGTATACATTTATATGAGTGAAAACAGCTATCAGTGGAATTTCCTAATACAGTAATATACTGTTGAAAATGCTGGTGCTACAGAAGGGAGCTTATCTCCAATTCTCCTGATCTGGCAATGATAAGACAAGAAAAACGCGTGTGTAGCAATTTCCCAATTGGGTAAAAGGTAATAAACTGATTACACGAAAATCCTGAAACAAACAAAAAACAAAAAACAAAATAAAAATAACAAAAAGAAAAGAGAGAAATTCGATTCTTCCGAGCCACGAATTTTTTCGATCTTTTCTATGTTCTCGAGGATTTTATATAAATGATTTTTTAGAAAGCAATACTATATACTGCACCTAATATACTTCTGCTTACCTCTGTATGCACGCATTTATTAACAGATCAAGAGTTGTGACTGTTACATGGAAAGGGAGGATTCTAATTTGGTCAAAATTAGTTGGAGTTCTGCTCTTTTATAAGAAAAGGATCCTGGATAGATCAATTTAAGTCTAAATTATAACTTTTAAAGAAATTGAGAGTGATTCTAAAAGTATAGAAAAAGAGATAATAAATAGTGCAACCACAAAGAGCCTTTCTTCTGACATACGTACGTATTCTATAATACTTTTATTTTTTACAAAATGAATCAACAATTACCACAGATGAAATCGATATGGATCGATGAGGATCAGGAAGCTGAAAAATTATACAGTCTACAAGCACAACAGTTAATGGGTGATGATGAATTGAACATTACATTAGTGAATAGTGATAAACCAGCACTAAATAATAAGAAGCAGATTGACCTACGTCCATTAGTTAAAAAATCCAATTCTCCGCTATTATATAACAAAGAACATAAATTTAGTGGTAAGTCTTCCACATCTGCTCAAGTTCAAGAGGGATCAAACAAAGTCAGCTATAAGAAGTCTATAATGAATCTATTTAAAAATGGTAATGTTTCTAGTCATAGTAGAAAAAAGAAGCAACAAAACGATGTAAGGATCATATCTGGTCCATTTGATTTTCAACATATTTCACATGCTGGTGGGAAACAAGAACCTGCAAATGAATCATCACAAAGAACAGTCAATGCGGATAAGGTGGATCCCATGCGTAGTGAAAATAAGCGTAAAGATTCTGAGTCTATGAAGGACTCTATTTCTTTAAACAAAGCCTTTATAACAAAAACTTTACGTCCCGATTCCGAAGTTTCATCAATATATGCCAATTCAATGAAAAGTAACGAATGTCATGACAGGATTATGTCTGTGTCTTCTACAGCCACTACATTTTTGGAGAGAACACCATCTTTCCATAGGATCAAACATTTATCAAACCATAATAACAAGATTTTTAATGCGCAGAAGCCACAATTTACTACAACTGAACGTCCAAATTCCTCAGGAAGTAATATATCTATAAATTTTTTAAAAAATTATAATTTCCCAACACTTTTAGAGGATGAACAAATTCAAGATTTCAATCAAATTGTAATATTAAAAGAAGAGGAAGAGCAAAAAAGAGGGAAAGAGGGTATTAATAATGTCTTACAGCCACCTGCAATATCCTTATCATCATCCTATTCGACTACAACATCTTCTTCATCATTCCCATCTACTACTGATCTTCCCATGAAGAGCCATTGTAACAATAGATCAATATCTACTACAATTTCCAACAGTTCATCTACATATTCCTCAATAAAACCTAAAAGCATGCATAAGAGGACTAGTTCTGTGCCTGGTTCATTAAGTACACCAGACTTGGAACAATTTTTGTTCTCTGATGTTGCATTTAAGGATCATATATCTGTGGATGACATTTTAAGATATTATAATACCAATAATGATGGGAAACTTGTTACTTCCAAAGATGGGAATAAAGTTTCAATTATGGATACCGAGGAACCGGTGTATCAACATGATTATTTATAATTTGGCATTATACAAAATACTTTTCTCAGTCCAACTTTATACAGTTCTCTTATTATTCATTCATCCAACTATATTGCATTTATTTAACATTCCCCATTTTTAATCATTTCATAGAGTGTATGTATATACATATATACATATATATATTCAATTAAACAACTAACTTTTATAAAATTATATACACTTTTATGCATTTTAAAAATAAACATTTATGATTTATTGTATCCCAAACATATTCATATATATATATATATATATATATATGTGTGTGTGTGTGTGTTATTATTATTATTATTATTATTATTATTATTATTATTATTATTATTATTATTATTATTATTATTATTATTATTATTATTATTATTATTATTATTATTATTATTATTATTATTATTATTATTATTATTTGCTTTGTTGTTTTAGTTGATTGATTAATCTATTAATTTTAATTCTACGATTAATTAAGTTTTGAATAATAAGGATGGAACTTTTAAAATGTTGTTGAGAATTCCTTAGTTGTCTAGGTATATTAAACCCACCTGCAAACATTTTTATTGGATCATATGGGCCCTTGATATTGCTTTCGTTTGGTTGTTTCTCTAGAGTTTCTGTCTTTTCCTTTAAGCCACTAAATTTTCCAGTTCCTCTCTTATGAATGTTTCTTTGCTTTAAACCGGATGCTCCGGCTTGAAAAGACGATTGATCATTGTCTGTGTTCCTGTTAATACCAGTTTTATCTAGTATAGTCAATTGATGATCGTTTTCATTGTTGTTTAGAGATATTTGGACATATAATTGACCTTCATAATTCATATCATAATATATGGATCCATAGTTAGAACCGAATAGAGAATCCTTGTTATAGTAGTTAGCTCTACTGAGTTGATTAAATCCATCAGCGAAGCATTTTGATAATTGTTCCAATTCAAAATCGTATTGGCTCAATTGTTCAAGTAAAGTTAGGTATAAAGTGTTTGACATTTCCTGGATTAGGAACTACAAATACAAAGAAAATAAAAAAAAAAGAACAAGAACAAGAACAAGGAAATGAAGAGTTAAAGTAGAAATACGTAAAGTTATCGTTATCTTTTTCGAGCTTGATCAGAACTAGATGTATATATGTATATATATATGTATACATATATATTGTTTTTCATAATACCTTTTTTGTTGTTTTTTTTTTTCTTTTTTTCATCTATTTTTCCATTTCTTCTCTTCTTAAAGAGAAAAAGCATAAATATAAAAGAGAAGGAAGATGAGAATGAATATTATGATATTTTTATACTATATTATATTATATTATACCATATCATATTATATGAATATTTACAGAATTTTAAACATGGATTTCTATATACATATATATGTATACGTGTGTGTGTTTTGTGTGTGAATAATTTTTCTTGTCCACTCCTTCTTCTTTTTTCCATTATTATTGTTCCTTTCTTTCAGATCTTGCTATAGCTATCCATCTAGCTTTAAAAGCTTTCCTCTTTCTTTCACCACCAAAGAAGGATTTCTTACCCTTTTTAACTTCTTTGATGGATTGATCGCCGGAGATTCTAAAGTTTTGTACTTGCGATAAGATATACTTGCGTTGTTGGATAGGCACCCCTTTCTCTTTCAAAACTGGGCCATCCCATAGAAACAGATTGTCCCATTTGTTCTCGTATGTGTCCTTGAATTCGACACAGTTTCTACCGATGAGTTTCAAGAATGTTTCGACGTCAGGCACATTGTTTGTGGGTTTAGGTATGGGACGTGCTATGGAGATGGATCTAGTTATGGTGGTAGATGACAGACGATAGATTCTATTTAAAAACATGGTTTTTTGTAATGTTATGTATGATATATACAGAGAGAGAGAGAGGGAAAGTGGGAAAGAGAAAAAGTATATATATATATATATGGATGGATGGATGTATGTATGTTTGTATATAAATTATGTTTATTTAGGTATATATTTTTGTTATTTACTTCGAAAAAACGAAAGATTGTATAAATTAATTAATTAATTATATAAACAAACAATGTCAAGAATAGAAAAAACAAAATAAAAAAAAAAAAAATTTAAACAAGAAAAAGAAAAAAGAAAAAGAAAACATAAATATATTTATATGAGTAAACAAATAAAGAAAGAAGATAAAGTGCTACAAATATAATATATAGTATAATATGATAATAATAACAATTTATTAGAAACGTTAGAGGAAAAGAGAAAGAAAGAGAAAGATATATATAATGAATATGACAGAATTAGATGAGTTACAATGGAAATCACCAGAATGGATCCAAACTTTTGGTTTAAGAACGGATAATGTATTAGATTATTTTGCAGAATCACCATTTTTTGACAAGACATCGAATAATCATGTTATAAAAATGCAAAGACAGTTTTCTTCAACTTTACAACAACAACAACAACAAAATAGTAATAATAATAATATATCATCTAGTGAAAATAATAATGGATTAGTATTACCTACAGGAGATACTAATAATAATAATAATGATAATATTGATAATAACGATAATAATGGTGGTGGTAGTGATGGTAATGATTCTAATAACGGTGATAGAAGAAGAAAATCCAATGAATTTTATTATTTAGATGGGATGAGACAAGATATAGTGAACCGATACCCAATACATGCGAGTATAGAAAGAGAGTTAAGTAAATTGAGTGGGATAGAATATGTATTACTAACAGTTAGAGAGCCAGATTTCTGGGTAATTCGAAAGCAATATAGACAAAGAAACGAGAATGATAATCATATGGATATGGATGTGGATATGGATATGGATATAGACATATCCATGGATGGAGATATGAACAAGAGTACAAAGTTTACATTTAAAATATTGAAGGACTACTATATAGTTGGGGCCAATGTCTATCAAGCACCGTCTATATACAAAGTGATTAAGAACAGGTTAATGTCTACTACATTCAATCTATCTAAGATACTTAAAGACATGGATAGAATGACACACTTTGAACCATTACAAGGAATTCAATTCAAACAAGTACAACAACAACAACAACAAGAGAAAGCCAATAACACAAATACTGCAACAAACACGACACTTGCCGCCACTTTGACGGCTACTCAGCCCTCGCCAATGGACAGCCAACAAAACAAAGAAACCCTCACTGCAGAAATGATGGACAAACTTCTCACCGCAAGTTTGAAATCCGAGCCGGAATATATATAAAATAATAAAATAATAAAATAATAAAATAATAAAATAATAAAATAATAAAATAATAAAATAATAAAATAATAAAATAATAAAATAATAAAATAATAAAATAATAAAATAATAAAATAATAAAATAATAAAATAATAAAATAATAAAATAATAAAATAATAAAATAATAAAATAATAAAATAATAAAATAATAATGATAATAAAGGGAATAAAAAAGGGGAGGAGGGAGGAACACCCAGACATCGGCGGCTATTTGTCTGGTGTCTGGGTGTCAATCTTTTCTTTTCTTTCTTTTTTATTGAAATATAAATAAACAAATCTTGAAGACAAAGACAGAGTCACCATGAAATAAATAATGTATACATAGATGTAATATATGTATACATAAGTATATATGTAAGTATAATACACACACACACACACACACAAACACAAACACAAGTATAGGATATATATATATATATATATGCATAGGTAGAGATATTACTAGACAACTCAATATGGATATTCGAGGAAGAAAAATGAGGAGGCCGCCTGCATGTGTTCAATGTAGGAAAAGAAAGATAGGCTGTGATCGTTCTAAACCCATGTGTGGCAACTGTAGAAGATCTAACTATCCTACATGTTTTTACCCCGATATCCCCGGTAAATATATTCAATCACATTCATCTGGCAAACTACAAACGGATCCTATCAATACCTCACATACTTCTTTATCATCCTTTCATAATACTACTCCGGTATCTAACAATATAATCTTTAATCCAATTTCTAATTCATCAACAGATAACATTAATTTTAATTCCACCACCACCACCACTAATAATAATCATAATAATCATAATAATCAGAATCTTTCTTTGTTCCAACAATTTACAGATTATTATAATACAGGCCTCAATCTTTCCTCAAACAAAAATCAGCTTCCTGCAGGATCAGATTACTCTACTAATCCTTCTAAACTTAATAAATCACAAATAAATACTTCCCTTCTACACGTCATCCCAAGAGCAACTCAATTGCCAAACTTGGGTAAAAACCCTGTCGGTACTGCACTTGACTCAAATATCACTCTGCATTGGGTACAGGGCCCCGCTATTCTAGATTATATGAATTCTCAGTACTTGTCTAAAGATATTATCGATAAAGAAATGAAATTCTTAAGAACACGGCTATTGGAATTACAAGACATCACTGGCAAAATTGTAGAAGGTATAGATTTGATTACTTCTTCAAATACTAATAACAATAGTACTACTACTACTACTAATAATAATAATAACAATAATACCACCACCACTATGCAAAATGATAAAAGAATAGAACCATTCTATTCTCCTATCTCAGAGAGTATTAATACTGATATCTCTACAAAAAATTTGAATACTGTAGACATCTTTAAAGACTTAGATCCACAATTCCTAGATCCAAAAGAAATGTTTTCTATCTTTGATAATAATAACATAAATATAAATAGGGAAACTAAGAAACCCACTTTACAATCTATTGATACACCAAATTCAATCTTTACATTACCATTTTTAAGAAATAAAGATCTTTATTTGAATTGTTTTTTACAAAATTTATCAAATATTTTCATTGATAATAAATTTGATACTACTAGTACTAGTACTAATACTAATACTGATACCAATACTGATAATGATACTAATACTAGTGGCGGTAATAGTGGTGATAACAACGGTAATAGTACTCACACCCCTTGTCTATTATCCATTAATGATGATTCAAGGATCAGATTATTACATAACTCTATTTGTTTGCTCTTAATTAAACTCTATTTAGATCATGTTAAAGAAACCCAAAACTTGATCCCTCCATTAAACATCACAGGTTTATTAAATTTTTTAAATCAAATCAATAATGAGGAAAATGAATGCATCTTGGATCCAAAGCTTTTATCACTAGACCAACTGATAGACATCGGAAACCTTTCCATCTTGCTGCTATTAATACATGAAATGCTCTCTTCTAGCGTGCTTATAATTATTGAAGGAGAACAGTTTCAAGCATATCAAAAACTCTCCCAGTTTATAGCAAAATTGGTAACCAATATCTATCTGATTAAACACGAACTAACTTTACGTCCTGCATCAGCTTCTGTTATCGAATCTTTACAATTCTTAACATTGTCCAAATTTTATCAATCTATCACGCTATTCAATAGATCCTTGGTTACAAACAACTACTCTGTTGGTTATGAATTGATCGACTTTGACGAAGATATCCACCACGGTTTACAACTTTCCTTAAACCATGAGAATAAAAATGACAAACCTATCCTCCTATGGAATTTCATTTGTAAACACTACCTATGGAGGCATATCTTTAAAGGTGAATATTCTAACTTGTTTTATAATAAATTGAACCTGAATTCAACACCGATCATGGACCCACTTTTCAAAAATGACTTTAAATTGTTGCAATTCCAAAACGATATCATCCAATATTTACAAAGTAAAGATAGAGTTCTGTCACTTTATAAAGTCATCGGAATGAAAGACCTTTTGAAAGTTAAATACGAAGAACAGGCTAAAAAATGTCTGAATATGGCCTCGACAATAAATGGAAACGTCGATTCTATCATTTATAGAAACACTATGTTGTATATCAACTACTATCTTTTATTACAACATGAGTTACATGATGATATTGAGAATTTTACACTACACTATAAAGAATTGTTGATGTTGTTACAAGATACAATTTTTTTCATTTTCTCTAACTTGGCCAATAAAATTTTCGCTGGTTATGAATTTCTGTTGCAAAGGAGATCCTTTATTTTATTAAATTCACTATGTGATACTATTTTAAGTTTATATCAAAGATCCTCGTTGGCTTTTCAAAATAACTTATCATTATCTTCTTCTTCTTCTTCCAAGACTAGCCTCGACTTGAAAGTTAGGGAAGAGACTAAGGTTCATTCTCAATATTGGATAACCATTATCAGAAAATTATTGATTCTTCTACAAGATTACTCTCAAAATTGTAAAAATGTTAACCATATTTTATCCAATATCATGACCAAGATGAAAATAATAATCACCTATGACATGATGATAAATGATATTAATAATAATACATCAGATCTTAAAAAACAATTTAAGAAAGACTTATCAGGCGCCGCTAATATCTTTGAAAAGTTAAATGAAGATCTACTAATTGAATTCAACGCAAAATTGAAGAGTATTTCCGAATCATTAATTAAATCTGAAGTTTATAATAATAGAGACCTATATAAACCAACCCATTTGGAGACTATGGGAATTACCGCTGAAAATTATCAGGAGGTATTCAATGCCTTCAAGGAGTAGTAAAGTTTGTACTGTTTATAATGTAATTTTAAGACAAAAACTTCCTTTCTTTTTGTTGATTTCAGTCCTGGTCTTAATTATTCTAAGCAGTTACTGTTTTTATCATTTATGCTTAAATACAAAGCATGTCTATGTATACTGGTATATGGATGAGTATATGATTATTCTATATATAATCTATAACCTAGTTAGCCATTTGTTTTGAGGTTAATATGAGTAAGAGTGGGGGGAATTGTCTTTTATATATATGCACCAATTGAATACCCAACAAAGGCACCTAAATATGAACCAACAACAACAGGAATTGGCCAGGCCTGCCAATCTCTATCCCAATCTAATGGAATTACCACACAACTTAGCCAACCACCTAGAACGATGGCTATAAAATACTTTTTCCATAATCCGACTTTAAAATCACAATTAAAAACTGAGTAAAGGGCAGGGTATGCCAAATATGAAATATGTAAAGATAGAAGCCAGGATAAAGGCAAGTGTTCCACAAATGGAGCGCCACAAAGTATCACAATAATTAAGATTGGAAAACCTAATAAAAAGGATCCTACAATAGTTACTAATGATAATGTTATGTTTAGTTTCAACCTCTTATTCCCGTATATAGTACTCTTATTGAATTGATACATCAAATAAATAAATTGTGATGGGATTAACATTTTTAACAACGTTATAATATCATAGTTCTTGGAAAGCTTAACGTAATAGTATAATAAAAATAGAAGATGCCATGGGATAGTTTTAAAAGTTTTTCGAATAAATACAGGTGGATGGTTAGCAATAAAATCAGATCTAGTCTTGTTATGTGATCTGGATACAGTAGTGGTAGTATCGTCTGAAAATGTGACTCTTTTCTTGACAGACTTTTTGGTTTTGTTTGGCATTTCCTATTTTTTTTTTTATTTCTTTTATATACTAAAATTCTCGATAAGGTTTATTAACTTCTCTTAAGCAAATGCTTCCCTGCTAAGTTGCTTAATTGGATAACCTTAGAATGTTGTCACCCAAATATTTTGTCCTGTTGTATACTGTTAGTAATATAAGCCAATAGGAACTCTAATCAATGTCTGTGCATGTTTCCCATAAGTTAATATTATTATTTTGACCTTGTACGAAAAAATTCTTTAAATCATTATTTTTTGTTTTTGCAACGTTTCTTTTAAATTTTATTTCAAATAATTATTTAGAATGTTCAATAAATAAAGATATAAAAAAACTTGAAAAAAAAAAGTAGCGAAGAATAAACAAAAGGATAGAAAACAGGAGTCACATCAATAGAACAGAGAGTATAAAAATTAGAATGAATAGATGGCGTAGAGTAGCAATGCAACAACAAACTAAGAAGAAAAAAAACCAAACGTTTTTGGATACTTAGCTTTAGTATCCTTTCTTATATTTTAAATAAAATTTATGTAGATTAAGGAAATATTGTCAGTAATAGTCATTAAATAATATGTATATATACAATTACATTCATGAGAGTCTATTGAGAAAGAGTTCTTAGTGAAAATTCAAGATCAATTATTTCTCTCCAAATATCAAAATGTGCATTTCTTCCTAGTCTCCTGGCTATGTTTTTCCTTTTTGCAATTGGCAACATTGTGTATTTTCTGATAACATTTCCATCTAACATAGGCCTTAAATTACGTGTTATTTTTAGAAATTCATTGTTCTGTCTTTCCATTCTAACATTTATACCACCTAGTGGTGTTTCTTTATCACACAATTGTTTATGAACAAAATACAATCGTCTGTAAGAATCTTCTTTCAATGGAACAACTTTAAATATTGATCCATCTGTTTGTGCACCCAAAGCTTGGTATGCCAGATATGAATTTGATTTCTGTTCGTTCTCATTAAATTCCTCATTTTTGGGCGTCAGTATCATGCAAGTATTAGTTGAATATATATTAAAACTGGAGCAATGTATCAATCTTTGACCCGAGAGAGAGTTGGGTTCGTCGGGTGCATATTTTAATATATGCAAAATATCATCTCTATCTGATACTGCAAAATATAGGTCACCATGATTTACCAAAAATTCTAAAGACATCGTTTTTAGTTTAGAGATACTTTTACCTAATGATATCATTCTATAGGGTTCTGCATCAAACCCAACAAATTGGATACCTTGCATGGCATCCCCTACCAAAAGGAGATTACTAAAACTTTTTATATCGGTTACATATAAAGGAACATCAAGGAAGGCAACTGGAACAACAGAATTATCTTCTTGTGCATCTCTTACCATCAACTTTTGGCTTTGACTAACTACAAACCGACCACTCATATCACATACTTTTGTAACAGCAGATTTTACATCTTCTTTGAAAAATTGTTTGAATTTAAACACAGTATCAGGTTTGCCAGGTTCAGGTACCACACTAATAACATCATATATGAAAAATGCACCAGACGCAGGCATATCCTCACTTGTAACATTGGTTATCCCAACAACGACATATTCAATTTTTCTTTTGGTTTTAGAATCTAATTGTATTAGCATTGTTTTAACATCACTGACTAATGTGTTATTATCATATTCTACTTGATCAATCACATTCCATGTCCTAGGGTTAATTAACAAAATACCACTTTTAAAACTCTTTGCATGAGAGACATTTTCTAGAGTACCGACAGTAATCTTTACATTATCTTCACCTACTGCTACAAATTCTATTTCCTTAGAGTATGAGACAATAAATGTTTCAGATTTTTCATGATATGTAATATTAGTCAAAGTCATATAATTATCCAACGTAGTATTTATATTAATTTTTTTTAATGGTAACATATTTCCATAATAGATATTATTAACATCTAATGTATATACTCTTGCATTTTTAATATCATCGACACACATAATGGATTGTTTACCCCATGATGTCATTGATACCAATGGAATATTAGCAAATTTAAAGATCCTGGGAACAGAATAGTCTTCTTTAATAATAATATATGGAACTGTACCAGTAACAAAAATAACAGAAAATCCATTGTAATTTGAAATGTAATGCATTATTCTTTCTATTTGACTAACACCCTTTGCATAAGCATTATCTGGAGCACCTGTAACAGCTAGGTTGTTCCTAGAAAATCCTTTATAGAACCTATTATATCTTGTTGACGATTTCTTGTACTGATAAATTTCACCACCAAAGGTTAAAATTGTCAAATACTCTTCTTTGTTATCTTTTCCCAATTTATTAATCATTATTTGTTTGATGGAAGGGTCTGGCACAATTTCATCAGGTAACATATATGTACTAATATAAAGCTCCTCATTCAGTTCACTAACACCGTTTAATTGGAAAATACGGTTACTATGTTCTTTAATAAAACAAATAATTTGATTATCTGCAGTTACAAAAGTAAATAACATCTGTTCTGCGTCAGGGTTCGGTAAATTTGCAAAAAAGTCATTGCACATATTACTCTTTACAATCAACCCTGACGTAATAACCATTTCTTTTAAAATATCAGGTAACGGTACTCTAAAAAGTTTTCTCTTACTTCTTGTATCTAATTCAAAAATGTTAATATCACCTCTTGACAAAGTAACCAATACATATGGGTCCATAACAGAAACGTGAACAACTTCATAGTCAAACTTAATGGTAGTCAACCGTCTAAAAGTTAAGTCAAATAAATATAAGTGATTTGTTGTTACTTGAACTATTCTTTTACCATCACCAAACATCGATATATAAACTGTAGTAGCGTCTCTTCTTAGACGGCCTCCTTTATAAAGTGCAAAATTGTTATCAATTTCATATATATCACTTTTTGATTTAGTAAAATCCGTAGTAATTAAGTATTTATCTTTATTTCTAAATTTAAGGTTCCAAATTTGAGTTACACTAATAAATTTTAAAGCTTGTTCAATTATTGGTTGGACACTGAATAAGATAGAAGTTAAATGAGATCCCGTTCCATTTCCTGATGTAGTGACCAATGAATGTTCATTTTGATTTGGATTAACTAAACCTTTGATAGTCTTCTCTATAGAGGTTACTTTTCCAAATGACATTGATGTGATAGGACCAATGTTATTAAAATTTGTAATCACTTCTATATTGAATGGTTCTACTACTTGTATCATTTCTTTTGTATCTTTATTGTCCGAATAAACAATATCATTTTGTGTTTCTAAGTTATGTTCTTTATTCTCAGTAGTAACATTATCATCTGAATATAGATCATCCATGTCATCATCTTCATCATCCTCATTCTGATTACTATCATTTAGGTAATTCTCTAATTGTGTATCATCAGGTTCAATAATATGCTCATCCCTTGTAGTTAAAGTAGATTTTATATTATTCAGCTTAACAATTAATGAATCACCAGTTTGAAATCCAATAAATAAATCTATAGTAGAGTTATTGTTTAAAGTGTCTACCCTTGTGACACAAGTGGGATCTTTATTATTGATAAATATATCATTAACAATTGGGAGATTGAATATATCGAATTTAGATAATAATCTACCCTCAAATTCCATTTGGACATAATAAAAATTAACATTTTCATCTATTAACAATATCAACTCCTTATTATCAGCATCAGTTAAACCTCCAACTTCTTTATTATTAGTGGTGTTACTGTATAAACTTGTTACATTTCCCATATTATTTGAATTCAATATTGGTGGCGACCAAAGATATTTAAAGGCAGATTTATTAAATGTAATTTCTAAATTTGAATTATCAATAACCTTAGTTTTCTTCCAATTTTTATCAGCAAATGAATTTAATAATATAACGTTTTGAATGATCCCAGTATTATCAATATATGCTAAATGATTATTACCTATAAGTAAAGATCCATTAGTTATCGGAAGTAAAGAGTGATATCCCCAATCCAACCCATCCAATTTAGATATTATTGTTGGTTCAACAACTGTTTTCTTCCCATTAATTTTCAAATCAATATTAATTATAGCCAATTTAGTTGGTAATGGATTTAATTTTTCATTACCTACCCAGACTAATTTTGGCTGATATATTATCATTATAGTTGGTTTTGTAAAATTACTTAAAAATTGAATATCTATGACGTTTTGTATATCTGAATCTAAATATTTAGCTTGAAAAATTGCACTTGGACCGGTAGGAGGATTTATAGTGTCATATGCATTTGTTATGTGGTTATTACTGGCGTGGTTGTTGTTGTTGTCTATCTTTGCTCTCTTTTTGATGGGACCATCTATAATTATACTATTTTTATTTTCTTCTTGATCGTCTTCATAATCATCGTCATCGTCTTCATCATCCCTTAGATTGAGAAGGATCGGTAAAATGGCGATGTTATCATTATTAAATAATAGAACACATTTATTCAGAGGATCTATCCTTAATTGAGATTTTTTCGCTAATTCCATTATAGATGATTTCATAAATTTATTTTCATAATAATGTAAACTAATTGTGTTCAAACAATTATGGGTTGGGTCAAATTTTAATATGGAGAATTTAGCCAAACCAATACAAAGAAGTAAATAATCTAATGATTCCTCGATTTTTTTCTTCTTGTTACTACTATTATTGTTGTTATTGTTGTTGTTGTTAAATCTAGACGGGTGTATTACTGCCATATCAGTAATTTTACCGTTAAATTTGAATTCATGTTCTAATGTAATAGAATCACCAGTATAGTTAAATACAGTTAAGATGTTGGTTTTTAATACCAGTAATTGTTTATATTTGGTCGTCGTGAAATAACCTGTTAAGCTGTGGGATACCACAGATGGCTCTAAGATATCATCATATATGTTCATGGTAAGGATGTTCTAATAGGCTGAGACTTGGTATAATTCCACTTTATGTAATTATTACTGTTATTATTATTTAATGAAATAAGGTAATGATTTATAGGTTAAAGTAGAATAAGGAATGATGAGGAAGGGGTTAACAAAATGTATTTCCTTTTGTCTCCTCTGTTTGTGTTTTGTAGCCTTTTTAAGTCCTTTTTTCAAAGGAATGGTTTATATACATAAAACAATCATAACATACAAACATAGTTCATCAAATATATCATTATCAATATTAGTATTAATGTTATTACAGTGTTCTTTAATAAAAAAATAAAATAGATCTTTTAAACTTGAACAAAATGGAAAATAAACTTTGTGGTGCGGAAATTGCGGGTTTTGTTAATACCGATGCGGAATAGTAAGGAAGTAGCTGCCAAAATCAACTTGATCATTTTATGTAAATTGCAAGGTTGTATTTTCATTATGACAACGAAACACAAGGAATCAGTTCTATAACTATTGAAGCTTTACACTTACACACTTACACATCACTCATATATGCATATACATACTTGTATGTGTGTGTGTTCATTCATTTAACAAACCGTTTTTTGTAGGGCTTTGTTCACTTTTCTAAATTTAAAATGCATATAGTTAGGTTTGGACAACTTTTTTTCAAAAAAAGACACAGTCTGTTTGAGTTTCATTAGGGTTTGGTTGCAAGGAGGGGGAAAAAGAGTGTGCCATCGCCCTTTTAGTTTTTTTTCAGTTTTTTTCGTCTACTCTCTGCAGTCTCGAGGAAATTACAAAGTGAACAAAAAAAAAGTATGTGATCCTTTGGTGACAGACATCCAAAAAAACAAACATCGTTATTTATAGAAAACAGTTAGTGTTGTCTGCTTTCAGCATATGATTCTAGAAATGTGGTTCTATAAAGACACACCTACTGGATTTGAGGGAAAGTAGTAGAAACGATAATCTAATAAAGAAACTAACTGAGAAGGCTTGCATGTTTCATTTATTTTATCTCTAATACATCAAAAAATTTCGAGGAATGACTGACAGAAAAACGTATACTATTGTGATTAAATTAGGTTCTTCATCTTTAGTCGATGAAAAGACTAAAGAACCTAAATTGGCTACCATGTCTTTGATTGTAGAGACTGTTATTAGATTAAAACGTGAAGGTCATCATGTTATTATTGTATCTAGTGGTGGTATTGCTATTGGGTTGAGAACTTTGAATTTGGAAAAAAGACCAAAACATTTGGCTGAAGTGCAAGCAATTGCTGCTGTGGGCCAAGGTAGATTAATTGGTAGATGGGATATGTTATTTGGTCAATTTGGTCAAAGGATTGCTCAGATTCTTTTAACTAGAAACGATATCCTTGATTGGACTCAATTTAAAAATGCACAAAACACCCTCACCGAACTATTGAAGATGGGGGTCGTTCCTATTGTTAATGAAAATGATACTTTATCTGTAAGTGAAATTCAATTTGGTGATAATGACACTCTGTCTGCCATTACAGCCGCTTTAGTGGGTGCTGATTACTTGTTTTTATTGACTGATGTCGACTGTTTGTATACCGATAATCCAAGAACCAACCCGGAGGCTTCTCCAATTTTGATTGTTCCAGATTTATCTAAAGGTTTACCTGGTGTTAACACTTCAAGTGGTTCCGGGTCAGATGTAGGGACTGGTGGGATGAAAACTAAAATAGTGGCTGCTGATCTAGCTACTAATGCTGGAGTTCATACAATAATTATGAAAAGTTCTGAACCTGCCAATATTTTTAAAATTGTGGAATATATGCAAAGTGTGGATTCTCAAGATGCGATCTTAAAAAGTAATTATAACTTAGATTTAAAAGCTATACAGAAGGATGAATTAACACGTTTAAGAGATAATAATGTACCTTTGTTTACTAAATTTATCGCTAATGATACAAAGCATCATTTGAAAAACAGAGAATTTTGGATATTGCATGGACTGGTCACTAAAGGTGCATTAATTATCGATGAAGGTGCTTATCAAGCATGTACAAGAAAAAATAAGGCGGGTCTTTTGCCTGCGGGGATCATTGATGTGGAAGATACATTCCATGACTTAGAATGTGTTGAATTGAAAGTAGGGAAAAGATTGAAGAATGGTGAATTGGATACATCTTATCCACTAAAGGTCGTTGGTAGAGCTCGCTGTAATTATTCAAGTTTGGAAATTTCTAAGATTAAAGGTTTGCAAAGTAGTGAAATCGAAAATGTTTTAGGATATTCTGTTAGTGAATATATTGCCTTTAGAGAAAATTTGGCATTCCCACCACACTAAATATTACAATATTTCCTTTACTTGTTTATCTGATTAAGTTTCCCAATTTTTTATCTTTTTCTTATATATTTTTGGAATTAACGATGATAAATATATATACATGATTTTGTAATGAACTTTTGTACTACTATGTTTTTTTATAAAATGCATATGACTCACTTTTAAAGTTATAGGTATCCAAGTGTTTTATCTTTTTCATAGATGATATATTAAAAAAAAAAAGATTATGTTAGAACAACAATAATGAACAATAATAAATGGGATGTATATACAAAAAGCATCTATCTATTATATTTTATATATATATGCGTGTAAATATGTTTTTGTTTCGCAGTATCTTTGCAATGTTTTAACCAAAGATTTGAATATCGTCATTCTTGATAGCAAGTTCTTCATTCTTACGTTCTTCGTCAATATGATCATTATCCGATTCACCACTATCAGATTCATTGAAATCAATCTTTTGTCCTAACAAGCCAGCAAAAAACTCATCTATTTGTTCATCTGGCCAATGGTACCCGTTATTAATTGGTGTTTCAAAATGAGCAATTGGTTCTTGAATAGAATAATTTAATTTTCTACCCTTTGATGCTTTTGTGTCAATATTTTTTTTAATTTTATTGTCACGACTATTTGATATGGTTGAAGTGATCATAATCTCAGTACCATTGGCTCCAATCCCATTATTATTAGTTGTATCATGTAATTTTTTATCTAATAAATCATTTAATAATAAGCGGTAGAAATCTTCATCATTGAAAATATATGGATTTTCTGTTAAATCTAGACCTAATAAATTACCCTTTTCTCTTGGATCGTAATTTTTAGGTATATCTAATTCTTCCTCTGACTCAATGTCCTGGTTTCCTTTATTATTTACTGAATTATTGTTGCTTAAAAGAGACAATTGTCCTTCTTTATAATCACTCTCAAAATTAAATGGTACTACATTAGTTCTATTTAATCTAGTCCTTTTGATTAATCTATCTTTGTCTGCAAGTTGATTCTCCACCTGAACGTTCGCAGGTTGGTTAATTGCATTGAATTTTGTCGAATTTAATTGTTGTAAGCCTGATGCCATTTGGATTTTTGCGGACCATTTATTTAATACTGTGTTTCTATACTTACGCAAATCATTCTCAAGTTTATCTGTATGATTTAGCAATTCATCATAAGATCTTTTCTTCTTGTTCTTATCGAAACCACTTAACTCCGATGATTTCACAGTAATATTATCATCCAATTGGAATTTCAATCTTAAGTTAAATAACTTTTCAAAAATTTTCAATAACAATTTATTGTTCCTTTCAAGAAGGGAGGAAGTATCATTATCATTAATATGAGTCCATGATTTAGCAGTCAATGGTAATTGATTAATGGAATTCAATAATTTTTGTAATTTGATTCTTAAGTCAACAATATTTTCAAAAAATTTTGTTTGTTTTAATATAGAATGACCTTTGTGTGCATCAATTTTAGTTAACTGAGAAAGGTTATTCATTGCTGTACGTGTTTCTTTATTAATGATTTTAGAAAGTTTTGTTTCTCTTTCATCATTATCATTATTTTCTTCATTTTCTTCTTCTTCGTTGTCTTCCCCTCCATATTCTTCTTCTTGAATTATTTCGTCCTCTGAATCAGTTCTAAATGATAATGCGTCTGATTCATTTTCCTTGCTTTCGTCTACTTCATTGCCATTATCACTTTCATTTCTACTATTTTCGTCTTCGGAGTAATTGGTACTATTTTCTTGGAATAAATCCTTTCTGGAACCAATACTACCACCATATTTGGGATCCAATTCTAATTGTTGTTTTTTCAGTTGTTTTCTGAGTTTAGATTCACTAACATCAACATAATGTGCTTTTTTTAATTTTTCATTTTCTTTCTCATTCTCTTCATCTTCATTTTCATCTTCGTCATTTTCATCATTATTGTAATTATTAAGTCTATCTAAATCATTATCATTCTCAATATCTATATCTTGAAGACTTTGTCTTTTTTGTCTTTTGCTAACAATTTTGTTAATTTTTTCACTTAATGATATAGTCATATTTGATATCTAGAATAACTAATTTAAAATAAAAGTGTAATTTCTAAACTTCTCCTTGTGTGATCTTGTTTTATTATTATTGATCTAAAGTCATATAGTCTTGGAGAATATATCAAATATAAAAATATATCTAATACTCACTTAATATATTTATACACTAAAGAGAGTATCACTTTGTGGTGTCTATATAATTTTTTTTATTAAGATAAAAATGTTTTCTCCATCTCATCGCTTCGTAATTAATCAAAAAATAAAAAAACAACGAAAAAGCAAAAAAAAAATTTTATCATAAAAAAAGAAAAGAAAATAGTTGTTAAAAATATTTGCGGAATTGAAGAGGCTGCCGACGGAATTGCCCTTCAATTTTAGAAAAGGTAAACCATTGTTATACACAAGTGAAAGCGTAATTAACATAAAAAAACCATATATGTAGGTATGTTTACAACGTCATATGGATTTGCTATGTCGATATTTGCTTTATAACATATTTAATATAGTTTAGAAGATAATTAAAAAATAAATAGTGACTTTTTTATGCCTTTCCATTATGCATACTTTTTATGTAAGAAATTTGAAATAAATATTAGTAATTTTTGGCAATAATTTATTTGATAATTAAAATATAGAGCTATTATTTTTGTTATAATATCTTTTATAGAATCTAGGTATTATTTACATGACAATGAATTGTGAAATAATTTTAAAAAAATGTATTTACGTAAAATGTTTATTTGTTCTCGTTCTAGTTATTGTTACTCTTCCAATAGCTTTTGTTGTTCAATAATTTTATGTAAAACAAACTTTTTATAGTTATTGATATCTAGATAGAAAGGAGCATTAAAACAACTATTTATTGTTCTTAGTCTCTAGAAAAGTTTTTTTATGTTATAGTTATCTAATGTTTTTTTTAATTAAGTTTTTTTGAATCAAAAAAAAAGGCAGAAATTATGTAATCATATCTAATGATATTTCGTTGTGAAAATATGTGGATAAGTAATAGAACTTTGATATTTTTTTATATATATTGTCGCCTCTCCTTTTTCTTAGTGAAGTTGATATTTAGTACGTTTTAAAATATGGAATAGCACCGACACTATTACTTGAAAGGGAAAGTGATATATGCTAACCATAAAAAATAATTAATACACCTGGAAAATATTATTAGAATCTAGGATGGTATTCATCTTAGTAAGGGTATTAATAAAAATGAAAATTTAGCATGTTTTTGAGAAAATCTAAATCTTAATATTGGTTAATAGAAGGTAATAATGTTTATATCTGTATTTTTTGTATTTTTTTGATTAAATTCTTTATAAGGGTCCATAATACACAATAATAATGTTGTTTTCTTGATAAGGTAACGTAATATAATATAATATATATTATATTATATTTAATAACATAGAATAGTTTATTTCTTTTATTTACTGTTTTCTATTTTAGGTATTTCAATATATTTTAATGATATATTCTATTGCTTTTATAATTGAAATCTATTGCTAATTTATTTTTCGCACAAATTTACTTTATTTTTTAATATCTTTAATAAATTAAATTAAAATGTCACAAATTAATATATATATATATATATATATGTAAAGATTGGTCTGATTATTTTTATTTCCTCTAGCCCACATCTTCTTTCTGTGTTCTTCTTTTTTATGTTTTATCTTTTTTAAATTTACTTTTAATTTGTTTTAATATACCATAGGCTTTTCCTATTAATAAACATAAATATATATATTATACTAGTGTTTTCCGTACAAAATTAAAAGTTTATCAAATAAGTTCACTTAATTTTTGCTTCTTCAATCAATTTGGAAATGGTGCCTGATTCTGACAAAAATCAATTTAAAGAATCTTTTAAGAAGTTTACTTCAATCTTTCATAGCAAGAATAAAGATAGATGTGAAATTGCAACTGATTCTGTTCCTAGAGATGAAATATCAAGAGTTGAAAAATCTGAAATTTTTAAGAACAGGTTAAAGAATTTATTTAAAAAGGGGCATAAACCAAGCTCTAATAGTCCCAGCTCTAATGGCAATTCACTTGAAATTGGTTCTGAAAAAAATCAATCTAGCGGTATTGGTAATAATTTTGCCTTATTTTTCCAAACGGATAATAGGAATTATTTTGATGTTGGAACTGAATTAATTGTCGACTCTAATATACCAAGAGTTAAAAAGAGAGTTATTTTAAAAAACAAACTTAAGAAGTTATTCCAAAAAGAAAGAAAACCGTACTTTCCAGCCCCTTGTTCTGAGTATGATTCCTCTGCACCAGTGACTCTTACTACTGGTGATATGGTATCTGAAAGTTCTAACTTGAAGCTTAGAAAAAGAGACATTTTTAAAAATAAGCTTAAATCAATTTTTAAAGTTAATAAGGATGATAAAGAAATCAACTTTAACTGTTTAGGAAAAATAGAACAAGTAAACCAAGAGTGCAGTTTTGAGCTAAGTGAAAATTGTGAAATTTTAAAAGATTTGCTATATGAAGAAGAACGTGCACAAGCATATGCTTATGTATATGGGAATGATGTTTCAACTTTAAGCACTAATACCCTTGGTGAAATTGTTTTACCTAAAAGAGCTCATAAAATTTTTAACAAAGATGATGAAATTAATGGAAATAGATGCAATAATTCTTCTTCTTCATGTTATTCTAGTGAACTATTAAGACGAGACAACTTTAAGATTTCTCTTCCTTCAAATTCAGAATACAATAATAAATTGAAACTGAATTTGCATAACTCAGGCAATCCATATAGGCCACTTGTGAACCATGATAATTATCAGAATTCATTTATTTTTCAGACCAGACCTGTTTCAGAAGTCAAAGAATCAAAATTTAAAAATAGCATCAAAAAAATTATAAGTTTCATCAAAAATAAATTTCCTTCATTTATCGTATTATTCTCAACATGATAATTTTTGAAAAGGATAAATTTATTAATATATTTGCATTTCTACAAAATCAATAAAAAAGTATTTCTACTGGATAGTATTTAAACCAATTATTATCTCATAGAAATAACTTTTTTTGTATCATTTAGGACACATTATAAATATTATTTTCGCTAAAATTATTTCATTGCATGCTTTTTCATTTATTTTGATCAGTTATATTATATTATACAGTCAATGGTCGATTATTATTTTGGATATTTTTTTATATTCATCAGCATCAGTTTTACAACAGTTTAAAATTTAAATTTCAAGTATAGTCATTCATTTCAAAGGTCTCTCTCTTTTTGTTTTAAATTTTTGCATTTGATTTTCTAACTCATTAGATCTAGTTTTTGCGACACTATGTGCCACCCATGGTTTTATGATAAACAATTAACCACCACTTGTTATTCATAATAATAGTTGCTGAATATGATTAAGAGTTTTTCTCAAATAACTTTTCAATTTTTAGAAACGGGAGACAAGAAAATTAATATAATACAATATGAGAGAATTAAATTTCAAATTGACGTTAAAAGATATTAACTTTTCAATTATTTTTATCATTACTTCATAATATTTTATATCTATTAATTTACATTTATATTTGTTTTTTGTTTCTTGTCTGGTTTGATTTTCTTTTTATATTTAATTAAGTTCTCTTGTTATAAAAAATTTAAAGGTTCAATTATCTCTGACATAGGTTTTTGAATAACATAATTTGTTAAACACTATTCTGTGTATCAATCTTAGGGTGGCATAACTTGCACAATAGAGTATAATAGAAAAGTAGAGGTTAATAAAAATAAAACAGAAAATAATTACTTATCCAGTAAGAACGACTAGAATTGCCTATAGATAATTTTCAATCTTTTAAAGGAATATTTAATATTTATCTTTGGAAAAAATTTTAAAAAAGTATAATGTAATTTTTTGTGTGGAGTTCCAGGTTCGATTGAAAATAAACAAAGTATATTTTCGCCCTAGCAACAGCATTATATATAGAGTTAAGTGAAAAAGTATAAACAAAAACAACTGATACTATCCAACGTATTCATTAGTTTTGTTCAAATTTGTTTTGTTTAGAATATTTATGACTTCATCATACTCTTGAATAGTGTTGTGCTGGTATAAGTTGTGTTATTCATAAAATTAGTGTATTTTACTATTTTTTCTTCATCATATATTCTTTTATAACATTAAAAACACTAAAAAGAGTATTCGTTATCAGTATATCATCATTATCCAATTTATTTTTTTAATCATGAATATTACTAATTGGAACAGTAGTTGTAATGTTATTACTATAACCAACATAAATAGTTAGATAGCAATCGTTCAAAAGTGTTATGAAATTTCTGTCAATATTTCTTATATTCTTACAAAACATTCAAGCAACAAATGTTTAAATATCTTTCTTTGGTCATAGAGAAGGTTGGTTAATGAATTGGGCGGATGTCTTAGTATTCTTGACAGTATTATGGATACTAGAAAAAATAGTTTCAGTCTGTTCTTTAATAAAATTTTTTGAATCATTTGAAAAGGTAAATTATTTAACTTTTTATGGTTTTTACAAAAATGTGTTCCAACAGGGACATATCGTTGTTTTGTAGCCTTTAGGACTTTCTGTATAATCTCTCTTGTATTATTTTGAAATTCAAAGCTTAAAAAGCGTGTAAAAAAGTTAAATTTGCATTGAAAAATGGAAATAGTGATGTTGTAATGTTAAATTATTATTTTTTTAAGCTTCTTGTGAAGTAAATAGGTCTTACAAAAAATACAATTAAGCTTTTCCAGGCCAGTGATGTTCTATTTTTTAGTTTATATTGATGATAAAATATTTGCAATAAAATTATATGCTTAATATATACCAATGTTTTCGATGTTAACTTGTAAAGGTTTTAGTTTTCTAAAACGAATATTTTGTATATATTGGTTGACTTTAATAATTTCAAAAATTTCATCTTTATCTTTTGTTCATATTGTCTTTTTGCTATTAAAAAGGGAGATTATTTATGTTTGATTTAAAATTTGTCCTATTTTACTAAGAGGAGTAAAAATATCGTTTGGAATTTTATATAGAAACACAAAGTGGTATTTAAATAATGTATTTCAAAATTCCTCCAAAAAAATAACTAGTCTACTAATGTTATTGATCTTAAGTTAAAGAAATTTTTTTTTAACATTTTATTTTACCAACTATAAATATAAACTTTCAACAGTCAGTGCAAAATTTAAATTCAAAGTGAAAAATGTGAGGGGAAAATAAACAACTGTTTACAAAAAATGATAAAGTCTCTTAGGATCTATTTCACAAAACCTGTTGAACTATGATTAGAGTTATGGTTGATAATCTAAATTCACTGTACTAAGTGTTTAAAAGTTATGAAAATTTATATTAAAGAAGACTCGAAAATAAAATGAGTATACTGTATAATATTGTATCCTGTATATTCGTTATGTAAAAAGTAGAAGACCAAGCAATACAATAAAAATTTATAGTACCACTAACTTCCTACTATAAATAATCAGAAAACTTATAATACCACCAATATTCTATTGTAAGTTACACTATCTTATTATATTAATCTAGAATGAATTATATTAGAATTTTTGATTCTGAGGCCTTGCGTCAACAACTTATAATATGATCACTGACACTAAACACATGCATACTAATATTATTCATCTAGAAGAAAACGATATTATATGTTTATTCTAAAACATTCAATTTCAGCAATACTTATTAATTTGTAAAAAGAAAGGAAATAGGCTTCGCCTGGTTATATACTTTATTCTAAAATCGGCGACCATTGTATGTAGAAATTATGATATTAATTAATTTTCACCACAATATGGTTAATTTCCTCTGAAGTAATGGACAAAGACAATAACCATTGAAATAAGATAAATAACCTCTAAACATGCTATCTAGATATAAACATGGAGTGGTGACAAGAAGTAGAAGTGGAACAAGAACACAAGAACTGAACATATATATGCGTGTGTATGTGATTACAGTGTGATAAAGAGAAAATAAAAAATAATGAATTAAATTAAGATAGCTATATTTGATACAAAAAAAGAGAAAACATAGTAAAGAAAAAGAAAGAAGGTTTTTTTTTTGTTTTTTTGCAGGAAACACCTCACAAATTGTCAGTCTAGTGATACGATCAATTTGTGCTCGGAGGCAGTCGAATATACACTGGTACAACTAAATTGTGAACAAGTATCAGTCTAAAAAATAACCCTGTCAGACATTCGGTGGTTACTGTCTTAATATAGGATGTTTATCTGATATGTTAAATTTTTTATGACGTGGAGTAGAACGAAATGTAGTAATTTAATTTTTGGTAAGGCGCAAATTTCCTCAGGGAATTGGAAGAAGAAGGGAGCACGAACATCACTTGGTTAATGTATTGTTCGATAAATATACCTCTCTATATGAGCCTTGAGTTGGGAACAGTACATAAAAGCCCACTAAAGATGTTGGTTAGGAATCTTTAGTATCTTTTTTCCAACGTTTGAATATGGCTGAACCAACACAACTACTACCATTTTGTATCCCACTTAGGACAGTACTGTCTAAGGCAATACAATCTTTCACAACTGATATATATTCACACGACGACTTAAAATTCTCCATTCTACCTTTCTATCCATCCCATTTCACCATTTTGGCAAGGACGGTTTCGAAGATGTATTCGGTATCGTCAAAGAATGATGAATCATACATAGAATCATCGATAAGGACGTAGTAAGAGTCAAATACTTCGACTTTATTAGTCCCCCTGTCTAAATATCGATAGGGTTCATTAGTAATTTTGCTGTCGATTAGTTCCCTGAGCCCCGGTGCTAATGATTTATCAGGATAATGCTGCCTTTTCTCCGACGGGTCTTTTTGGCTTGGATAGACTTCATAGAACTTTTTCCTGACATCATCTACCATGTCAGGACGTAGTTCTGGTATTTTCTATGATTTTTGCACTTCTTTTAGTGCTTTTCTTTCCTTTTTTGGGTAGTTATGTGGCTAACTTTTTTGATAGTGTTGACATAAAGAATAGAGCTACTACATCAAATAATAGAAACAGTCTGCACAAAAGTTCAAATTCATCTTTAAAAATCTTAAGAAAGATTTGAACTTTTATGCAGACAACTTATATTTTCTGATTTGATAGCCTTTTTTGCCTTAATAAAGGAAATCGTCTTTAACTAGGTGACAACAATTGAGAATACTAAAATTGCTGGTAATAGAGGCAAGAATGAACCGTCTACAGCATTACTAATAGTATAATTTCTTTATTGAATGTTTTTACATATCTATTTTTTAATAGTAATATAGTACATTCACTTGCAACAATGTTCTTCTTTTATTTAAGTGTGAAAAACAATAAAAGACACCATCATGTCTTATATATTCATACGTCATGGATACATACCCTCCAGAAAATAATACATTGCATCAATATTTTCAAAACTGGCTGGAAAAACGAATTAAACCGATACTTCGTACCACATGATATTATAGTATTCCAAACATGAAAAAATAGCGTCACAGACAGGATTCGAACCTGCGAAGGTAAAACCCAATGCCTGACAGCTAATTCTCAGAAATAGCAGGGCATCGCCTTAACCACTCGGCCACTGGGACACTCCTCAACCAAGATTTGTTGTAGTATGGTATGGTGAAGTTCTTTGTGTATTCCAGGGAAGCGCAAATAATATTAATAGTAATTCAAATAATCGAGACAGTAATCAACTATAGTCGATAGTATAATTACTAAAACGGTCTTATATATTAAGCGGCTTATATCGAGCTAATGTACTTATTCGAAGTTACTTGATTTGTTACTTGCTTGTTCTATTTTGTTTATACATAATATATAAATTATTTACAAGAAACGGTTATGGAAGATGGTCTTTTATCTCCAGAAAACGTTGTCCTTTTATATGTTTTCTGGAGCTCGATCGATTATTCAGATTACTACATTAATGACTTGACTGATTCAAACCCTAAAATTTATTATATTAATTTAGGTGCACTACTGGATTAGAACTGCATCCCAATTCTCTAATCATGGTGATTAGTAATACACGTGGGACTTAATAAAACAATAGGTAAATTCTAGATTTGCCAAGATCTTATGTAATCCAATCTTTTTATTATGCAGCATCTAATGTTGTAGCACATGTATGGCTTATTAATACACTAATTGGTTCTAGATTCATTCAGGATCTTATGTAATCTTGATGGTTATAACTATTCTATTCCACAACAGAAGTAACAAGTTTGAGCGCAAGTGGTTTAGTGGTAAAATCCAACGTTGCCATCGTTGGGCCCCCGGTTCGATTCCGGGCTTGCGCAGTTTCTTTTTTGACAATTTGTAATATTCCTGATATTACTGTTTAGGGTTTTGTTTGGAAAAATAAGGGTTGGCAATATTTTTCCAAACTTTCCTTTTTGCAAATATTACAAACATAGATAAAAACAGGAGTAACCAATATAAGTACAAAAGAGCAACCAAGAAGAAGAACGAACAAGAATAAAGAAGAAGGAACCAAGGGCTACATAAGTTTAGATATATACTATATAAGTATATACTATTAGGTTATCTTAGATTAGGGATATAGATATATAGATATATAGATATATAGGAATATTACATCTAGAGATATAGAAAGAGTCTATATCTTATATCTATCTAAGTGAAGTATTATTGTGTTTTCAACAAGATTAACTGTTATCAGAAACACATAACCTAAGGGTTGTCACAAAATATAAGTGAGCTCTTCCATATCTCTAAACGTAATATTACAGTACAATTAAACTAATATGCTGAAAAGTGTAGGGATGTTGATAGATATATTGTCTTGCTTGGAAATTGTCATAGTCTACCATCCTTCCATCGTTGGTACAATGGTGTAAAAAGGCTAACTTAAACTCCGTAGATATGCAATTACATAGGTAATACCTGAATGTGTAGGTGGAGAACTGGTAATGTTGATGTTAGGAGATAGCTTTTTAATATTATGTAAGAAATAATGTAACGACAAGTTTAACAATAGCACAACAAGGTCATGCTACCTATATGATTTAAGTTAGTATCCTATAATATAGTTATGAATTGTGTATCTATACATGGAATATATTAAAAATACTTATAAAACATTACTTATGATATATATATGAGAAGATATGAAGATGACTATCTAGAAAATTGGATAAATTTAATACTATCAATATGAATTAACATTTCTTTTCTTTTATACTGATTTAATTCATATTTAACTTCATCAATAAACCCAAATTCATTATCAAATACCATTTTCCTATCCTTATCTGTCAGAGTATCTGGATCTGCTCTATGATATTCTTCAGAGGAATATGTGTCATTAACAAATATTTCTGTAGCAAAACTAACACTCCGATTCTCCTTAGAAATATAGGAACCAATTATGGAGTCATTTAGAATTGAAATAGGAGAATCTACATTAACAATATCCCAAGATTTTTCCAATCTTTCAATTAATTTAGAAGAATCAAAATCGTCTTGATCCTTATCTGTGGAGGAAATGGTTGTAAGGGAATGCAAATGTGGGTCATCGATACTGTCGGTATTCTTATTACTATTGTTAGTGTTAACAATTTGACTAGTTAGATGTAAATTGTCCAGTTTTTCTGAAGTTACAGTTTGTTTTCCACAAATAACTGATGATGGAGGTTCTGTTATTTTTATACTTGGTATATCCTTTACTTTATTAATATCCTTACCAACCAATTTTTTCCAAAAGGATCCGAATTTCTTTGAAGTTGATTTTGTTTCAGATGATTGTGCATTTGATTTCTGAAGATGAATAGTAGTGTCGGAAGTATTATTGCTACTACTACTAACAGTAGTAGCATTAGTTGTGATGTTAGATGATTGCGCCGGATTAAATTTAACAGGAGAATGAATTTCTCTAGGAGTGAACTTTTCCCCATTAGGAAATACAAAAGAAGATTTCATTCTATTTCTTTGAATCTGCAAAGGACTTAATTCTTTTATTCTATTAGTATGATGATGATTATTATAAAGTGTATTTTTAAGTGTATAATCATTTATTTGTAATCTTTCAAAATTTTCGTAGGTATTTATTTTTGAATATCTTTTTTGGGAAGACAAATTTATTGTATGATTTCTGACGGGTGGGTATTGTCTTGATATAGGGGTATTAACATAATTTTGCTTGTATGAATTTGATCTTTTAACCATATTAGCTGGAGTATTAAGAGTATTTGATCTTCTTATCGACATATTATTCTTAATTGCTAGCTTATGTAGATCCTGACTCCTCTTAACATTACCATTGCGAGCATTACTAATAGTACCACCAGTATTATTGTTATAATTATTGTTATTATTATTATTATTTCTATAATTGTTGGATATGCTACCGTTTCTTTTTAATACTCCACTACTACCATTACTGCCAAAATTATAATTATTGTTATTATCTATATTTATAAAATTATCCACATTAAACAGGTCAGAAGTTGTGTTTGCTCTAGGTATTACCAATTTATTTGAATTATGTTGAGTGGAGGAATATGAATAAATTTGGTTTACTGACAACATACTATACACTTATCTTACTTAAATTTGATGATATTATAACTATTTTCACACAGCCAAATGCCCAATTTAAACATGTATCGGTCGAATAAAGGATATAGAAAAAAAGAAAAAAAAAAAAAAAAAAAGAAAAAACAGATAAAAATAAACTTATAAACAAAAAAGCAGTATGAGGTTCTGTTTAATATTGGCAAAGTTTCAATATAGTAGCAATAATAAATAGAGAGTTGATCTAGGTATATGTTTTAGACATTCTGTTTTAAAAGAAAATCGCAGGAATATATACAAGAAGAAAGAACAGAGGAGAGGAAATGGAGGAAGAGAGGGAGGGGGAGGGGGAGGGGGTCAAGGCAAGGGAAATAGCTAAGAAACCTTTTATCGTATTAGTTTATTTTACACGTAATACTATTTGCTATATATTCTGATGATATAACCAGAAATAAAAGCAGAAGAAATAAAAAAATAAAAAAAAAAAAAAGTAACCCAAAAAAATAAAAAGAAAAGAGCAGGAAAAAAAAACGCAAAAGGACAAGAGAATATATTTAAATATATATAGAAGAGAGAGAGAGAATATTATTGTATGTATAGTAGCGTTACAAAAGAATAGGGGAATTTGATGACGTGGATCCCTTTTCTTTTTTTTGGTTTTTTTTTTTGTTCATTCACCCAGCCTTATCTATTCTTTCAAAACACAAATACCCACGAGGAGCGAAAAACAAAGGGAAAAATCAACACAGACAACGCCTCGCTTGGGGGAGGGGAAAGGAGAATTGGAGGGAAAAGAAAATTCTGAAGAAATCCAAATTTAGTCAGAACAAAAAAAAAAAATAACCAACTAAAAAAAATAACTAAGAGAAAACTTGAAAGTTGAAAGTTGAAAGTAACGAATTTTACGCGTGATATCGAGATAAATGTACATCTCACACCCCACATGGTATTTTCTTTCTTTCTTCCTTTTCTTTTCTTTCTGTTTTTATAAATGGGAGAGATAAGAAGAAAGGACGCAATTTTACTTGTTTTATGTAGCTTTAATAATTATTCATTACGCACTATAGAGCTAGGAACTGAATATCCACCAACTCTATCATTTTATTTTATTTTATTTTATTTTTTCCTTTATTACCAATTTTGTCACGTTATGTCTTCCTTATATATATACGTAGAATTCGGTTTTGATACCTTGACATGTACTTTTTTTTATTAATGGTTTTATATTACTTCTTGAGACTAACATTTATTTACGAAGGTCATCTGAACAACTTTTTTTATTTGACTATGTACAAATAAAATTAGTACACACACTTACAAACACCAATATTGTTAGTTGTATATTTCTAATGATTTATTTATTCTTTATTGTTTTTCCTTGTTCTCCTTTAACTTTGAGATATGTATCTCCTTTCAAAATAGTTCGTATAATACACACATATATATATATATATAGATATATGCATCTCGTTCAAGAAATACAATTATATACAACTGTCGCTAATAAATAGGAACGAAACGAGAAAAATAAAGTAAAAAACACACACACACACACAACTTTACAACAGTCTCGATCCGCTTCTGCTCCACTTTCCCTTTTTTGTTTCTTTTTGTTTTTTTATTTTGAAAAATTTATTTACACTATAAATTATCCTTCGTAAGATATAACATTCATAGATGTTATTGCAATAGCAACAGATAATTTAGAATAAAATACTTCAATAATGACACAGTTGAAATTCTAATGATCATCTAATAATTCGGCTCACTACTCATTTATTTTACTAGCATAAATTCCTTGCAGTCAACATATATATCTAATCCAGTGTTATATATTATTATAACTATCTAATAATAAATAATCAGTGGGGACAACAACTGTATCTTATGGTTCTTCTATAATATACCGTTGTAAAAATAAATTATCATCAAATATCAAAGTTCTTGCAAACATCATCGTATATTTGAGTGGTATTTTTGTTTTTGCTTTTTTTTTTCATACTCAACTAGATAATGTGAGATCTGCTCTTTTTCCAACCATATCTTTTGAGAATAATATCTTTAGTTTTAAGTAATATCAAATATTATCATATCTAAGTATTATTTAATGCTATGCTTCGAGAATATATTACATGAAATTTCACCTTACTAAGTTAGTGAGGTAGAGACTATTAACATATCCATTGTACTTATAAATGATTCTATTTCCTTGACACATTTTGATCTCACTTTTCCTCTTTTTTTTCTCCTTTCTTTCTTTTTTTCTTTTTTTTTTTTTAACATCAAAGGAAAAATAATAAAGATCATCACAAAAATATAGAAAAATTATACATGATTCTACTTTATCTCAAAGGAATTAACTACAAAATCACCCAAATATCAAATATAAACCTAACATAACTGAATATATGATTTTTCTTCATCTTTTTTTCTTATGTGTTTGATTTGTGCATAAAAAAAAAAAAGAAACAACAACAATAACCATAGCTTAGATGTCCTCTACATTCATCAGAGGTCCTATTTGTGGAGTCGACAATTGTCCATCCAGATTATGGAGGATCATTGCTGGTAGAAGAACCTGTCAATATGGTCATGTTATGGAAGGTGATATTGAATTTAATAACGATGATGATGCTGCTGGACAACAATCTCAGGGTGTTATCACTAAAAGACTAAATTTAACTACAAATCAACAAGGTAGTTTCCAATCAAGTCTTTCTTTTTCACAACAGAATATTCAAAAAATTAAACATAGTAAAAAGTTTATAAAGGGGAAACAGGCTAAATTGTTAATGATTAAGTCCTTACAATATATTTTGAAGAAACAAGTAGATTATTTGATCAATATCTGTGGATTTCCTGTAAATTTTGAAAATATTGTTAAATTAATTTGGTTATCATTTTTATGTAAAGTCAATAATGAACCAAAGGGCGTTATCATCTCACTTAATATTAATATAACTGTATCTGTTATTTACTTTTCCATCTTACAATTGGGATTGCCAGTATATTTCTGTGATTTGATCAATTGGATTTCATCATTAGATTTTCCATATTATAAAGCTGGGAATATTATCCCACGAAGTTGGAATGAAAGATTGCCCAACTTTTATTTATCATCTTTAAATGGAAACAATTTATTAACTTTGAAAACTTTCACTGATGCTATATTGCGTTTTAACTCATTAACACACACTTCTAAGAAGTTTAATAGTACAATAAATGTTACTGGATTAATATTTAAATTAGTTACATTGAACACATTACCACCTGAATTTTTCTTTTACACCAAAAAGTTCGTCGAGCTATTTTGTTCTGATGAAAAGGATTTAACTATATCCATCTATAAAATACCGAATAGAAGTGTTTCCAACCATATATTATTACCCGAAACATATGTTATATTAAGTTTCATTCTTACAATACGGTACATCCTTTTATATGATGGGGTATACACTGAGAAACAAATTTATCCTAATTCTTGGCTTGAAGCTTTGTTACGCACAGCCCCTATAAATGAAGAAGATATAAGTGAGAAGAGTGTTAATCGTAGACTGACTAAACTATTAAACACAAATCATGATGTTGCAAACGAAGTATCATCAAATCCAATAAATTGGACAGAAAAAGAAACAACAAACTATTTAACTTGGATCGAAAGGAAGTTTGTGCCGTTGGAAGTGAAAAACCATGAAGAATTAGGAAAATTTTCTATGGATGAAGGTATCATTCTTAGAAAATTGAATGACATTGTGCCATTAGACTCGACAGACTTTCCTTATACTGAATTGAATAGAACACCCTTAACTTTCATTGAAGAATTGCAGGAGAAATACTTAAGATTATTAGATTCAGTAGATAATAATAATAGTAATACTGTTAATTCCAATCGTGTTAATGAAGACATAGATTTTAAAAAACGGTTAGATTTAATTTGTAAGTTAGAAAACAAAATTATTTTCGATTTATCAAATGATTTTAATACCTCTGTTGAAAATTTACAATATCAACTGGCTGCTTTTGAGACAAGAATAAAGACCTATAACAATTAAAGTATAGATATAGATACCTATTTTCTTTAGTATACATGCATATAGACACACAGAAATAAACATATATATTCATCTAAAGAATCTAAAATAGACATAATCTAATGAATACATTAACATATTTACTGTCCTGAAGCCCATTGAGCAAAACTGCTTTGGGTTAAAGCCTGAAATGCATTGCTAAATGTAAATCCAACTCTATTATCCGAAGTTTCAGCTAGACGATTCAATTCATCTACAGAGGATACAATCTTGGAAACACTAGTTTCAATGACCATTCCGCCTTGAATAATTTCATCTAACACACTTTGTAAAGTTTGCCAGTTAAATATTAAATCCAATTCGTTCACTTCAGTGAAACATCTGTCTAATGATTCAACAAACGTTTGAATTAAATCCAGCATGGCCAGTTCAGATTCCTGATCATCCACAATGAAAGTAAAATATAAAGTTGCATAATTTTTATATATTATTTGTATGCTTTGATCGAACTCACTATTAGAATTTTGCGATAAGAGAAATGGTGGTGTTATTAAGAAAGAACTTTGAATATCTGTGTTTCTCTGTGATATTAATTCATAAACTTGATTTAATAATCTTTTTTGATTAGGCAAATCCACGGGTGTATAAAACTTAATTAGTCTTGGCTGACATTTTTTATTAACTGTACATATAAGAAGGAAGAGCATTAATATATATATATAATATATATATAGTCAGATAAAGTTTAAATATATTATCGTTAGTAATATGTAAATCAAAGTAATAAATTTAGGATATACCAGGGGGAGTTAAACAACAACACAAAGATAGCATTAACATACATATTAATACTGAATGAATCATGAATATTAATTGTTATCAATTGATTTTAAACTTGTAGTTTAGTAGAGTTTAGTTATACTGCAAACAGCTTATCGATATTAAAACCTTTTTTTTTTAATTTAAAGTAAAATCCTCTTTTTTACCCCATTTTATATACACTTTTTAAAATATTCTCTAGCTTTTTGTTTTTATTTTAATTATTACGATCCATCCCCAACCTGTTATTATTTGATGGTGTTTTTATTAATTTTTATTTTCCAATTCTTTTCTTTTCATTAATAGTAAAAAAGAAAAAAAGAAAAACAAAACAGGAACTGTCTTTAAGTAAAATAAAAGGGATGGCAAAGGCTTGATTGTATAATTTGTATTTAACTTACACTAGTATATAATGGAGAAGTGGGAAATAAACAAAAGGAACATTCACTTAATATAATTATTGTTTAAAAGAAACTGTATATTTTAAAAGGTTGTTGAAATACATAATCACCTCCTCGTTAATCTTTTACTTTTATACTTTTTATTAAGAAGAGATTATAATAATACGAAGTGTTTTCACTTGCTTCATTATACTTATATAAAATCATATTTTTTTTACCCTTTCTTTATTTGTATTTTGTGGTATGTTATTGCAAATTTAATATACTAAGTAGATGTAGATTACGTATAGAAATGACAGATGTACAAAAAAGGACACCAGAAAGTTTGGAAGATTTTTTATCTTTGTTACCGATTCTTTGTAATAATAAATATGATGAAGTTTCTGATTATTTTGTTTGGAAGACTTTAAACCTTTGTTTAATAAAAAATCATCAAAGTATTAATTGGAGCAGTGTTATTCAAAATTTCGAAGTTATTTACACAAATAAAGACAAATATTCAAATTTATTATATGATGATACATGGAAAAAAACGTTCATTAATGATAATACCGAGAATAATCATAAGAATACAATGTGTCGACGATTAAGTTATCCAATTGAAACAATATATTATTGTTTTACGTGTATGACCAATCCATTATACGAAATCTGTGAATTTTGTTTTGATCCACAATATCATAAAGATCATGACTATCTTTCTAAAATTGTAATAAGAGATGAAGGTAGAGTGTGTCATTGTGGTAATAAATCTGTTTTTAAAAATCCACAGAATGCCTTTCTTTGTAAGAATGCATTTAATAATAATAACAAATATACTACAAAGAATAATAGGGATTTGGAAGAGAATATTATGGATGATAGTCAGACTCTAAATACACAATCTACTATAAATGTTATTTTAGATTATATAATTGCGACCATGGTGGAACTTAATGAAATTTATAAGTTACTTTCTGCTTCTGAAAAACAAAATAAAGAAGGAAATGAATCAATAACTGATGAAGGGAATTTGCTACTCCCTTATTTGATTCCGATAAACTCAAATTGTACTATTCAGCCAACAAATGATTCACGATTTTCAATTAATAAAGACATCAAAGAAAAATGGGTTTTGCAAATCCATGAGGATAATTTAACTATTCATCCAAGAGAACTCTCTGCTAACATAGTGGAGATTTTGAATAAACCTATAGAATATGCTATTTCTGTTGTCCAAAGATTGGAGACAACCAACATACCAGTAACTTTACTAGAAAGCAACGATATTTCTCAATTACAAGATGTTCGCGCTAAATTTGAAAAGTGTAATATCAAAACCTCTATTATTGGAATAAATTTAATTTATAAACATCATTTAGCTGAAACTTTATTGGAATGGTTGTACACTACATGCAAGAATCAAAATGATCCATCCTCATTTTTGTACCCACTCCGTTTATCATTATTGAATAAATGGGGAATATATGACTCAAGATCATCTCTTGATCTGCCCCTTTCACGAAAGATTAATTTACTTGGGAAGTGTATTCTTCAGAAGGATTCTATCAAAAAAATATGGTATAAAACATGGAATTTTAGTAAGCTTAATAATAAAACATGCCATTTAATAATGGAAAATTATAATTTATCTTTAATAGAAGGTATTACAGATGGACTCTCAACAGTTAGTTATGAAATACAGGGGTCAAGATTCCAATATTTGTTGACAGAAACTTTAGAGAGACTATCATTAGTCCATTTTCATCAGCTTCTAAATATTCTGGTATCCGTATTTTCTATGACAGACAAGTGTCGAGGCTGCTTGGTGGCTCAATACTTTGATATTTATCTTAATTTATTGTACCAGTCTGTTAATACTACTTCTGACAGACATGTAGTTGTTATGACTCTTTTATCGCAGTATACTTTCCAAGATCCAGATTATGCAAATTTGGCGATAAGAAACGAATTTGTTGAGCGTGTGTTGCGATTTATCTTTGTTTTAATGAATCTATCTAGTTCTAATATGGAGGATGGTAATTATATTATATCTTTAGAAAAAGATTTTAAACTACCAACAGTAGGTATTCAAAATAAAAGAATTATCATTTCTCTTAAAGAATTATGCATCCTGTTATCAACTAATACTATTCCAATTGAATTATTATCTAACTCATCACTCTTAAATTGCATATTCTCAGCATTTTGCCAGTTTAATAATATTCTTCCTTTAAAGAGAGAGGTTAATAATCATGTCGAGTATGAAAGCTTTGAATTTTCTTCGTTCTATTTTTTTTTCTCATCAATTCTAATAATGACAGATAGTTACGTAAGAAGTATTGCACTAGTGTTTGATAAAGATTTCCGTATCAAAATGATTAAAAAACTTATTGATATGGCAATTAAAGAAGAATTTAAATGTCTTAGAGACTGTGGTTATATGCGTGTGAGGCAATTAGAGGTTAATGAAGAACACATATCATCTATGTCTGAAAATGAAATCTTGACGGTAAGAGAGAAATTATGTGGCCATATAACAGATATTATCAATTTTCAAGTTGGTATGAATTCTCAAAGCCTCTTAAATCCAATGTCGTACTTTTTCAAGTTTGTGCTACAATGGGCAACTTCTGGTAGGTATGAACCACTTCCTGTGGAATTGAAAAGTCAAATTAATATAAAAGAATTCATACAGAATCCAACACTACTACAATGCATTTTAGAGCCAGCTCTTTCAACTTTGGTTTTACTCGGTCAAATTGAAGTGGGGTTCTGGGTGAGAAATGGTGTATCTATAAGTCATCAGGCTAAAATGTATACAAAGTATAGTATGAGAGAATTTACTTATGTTAGCGATATATTTAATGTGCAACTTTGCATGTGTAACATGGACCCTAGTGATTTTCTGGTGATATATTTTGTTAGATGGGGTTTGAAGAATTGGTGTAAGGGCATTCCAATTGGAGATTATCCAGATGAACCAACAACTATTAAAATTGTAAATGAAGCTCTTATTTTATTAATACGGTTATTGACTGAAATGAAGTATCTCATAGTGACTTCTTCAGTAGATAGTTTTGAAAAAACCTTGAAAGTAGAAATAATTCATTCTGTTTCTCTAAAACAAGTCACATATGAGCACATTGTAAATAGTATACCAGAACATATTGTTAAGCATGCTGCTTTTGATTCTTACTTAAAAAAGTACACACATTTCCACAAACCTGTCAATCCTGATGAAACTGGTAGTTTTACATTGAGGGAGGAATATAGATCTGACCTTGATCCATATTATTATGGTCTAACACCAAATAGAAGATATGAAATTGAAACAGATATAAGACATCAAATGATGAAATCTAATAATATCAGTTTTGATGATACATTTGTGCCAACAAAAAAATATATTGAAAATCTGCAGACTTCTCCCTACTCTGACTTATTTTCAATCACATCAGTAGATTGCTTTGGTATGTTTTTAAAGCATACATTGGATTATATTAAGAAATTTAAATGTGATATATTACTTCCGAGAACAGTACATCTTATTCATATTGCAGTTGTTAATAACATCCACGAATTTACAAAAATATTCTGGCATGAATATGAAGTGGTTGATACAGAATTCTATCATTATCACAGTATTGGATCTTTACTTTATTCATTTTTATTAATAGAAGAGTTTTCTACCGTCCATGGGGAAATAAAGCAAATCTTTTGTTATTTAAAGGAAAATGCACCACATGTTGACATCAATAGTTACTTGATGGAACAAGTAGAATCTTTTAATGAAGATACATTATGGTCAAGTTGTAAGGTTCAAAAGTTAAAGGATACTGACTTTAATAGAAAAAAAGAAAAAGCAAGGTTACGAAAAGAAAAGATTCTAAGAAAATTGGCCCATCAACAACAAAAATTTTTGGAAAAAAATAAGAGTGCATCATTAGAGAAAATTGTATCTGTTAAAACTACACTAACTTCTCTGAATTCTCACCAGATGGAATGTTTAGAAAATACGGGCTGGAAATTTCCAGATGACTTTTGCATATTTTGCAAAACAAGCAAAGAAAACATTTCATTTGTTTATTTTTCATATGAGGAAGTTGGTATTTGCGATCATGTTATGGATTTTGTAAACATCAAAAAGAAGACTCTAGGCCCAATTCAAGAGAAGCCAGTTGTACGTGTATGTGGGCATGGTTCTCATATAACGTGTCTTGGAAAACATCTAAAAAGTATTAGATTGGCACAGGGTCAGACTACTAAGAATATTCCAGATTCATTTGGCTATGGATTACTATACTGCCCTGTTTGTAGTTCTTTATCGAATTCTTTTGTGCCAAAAATAAAGAAATATAGATTGAGAACTGCTGAAGAATTTTCTTCCAGGCACTTTATAACACAAAATACTTTCCAACAGAAAAAGTCAGGATTGTCTAGTAGCGTAGAAGAGTGCATTTTTATTCTCCAGAATTTAATGAATCCTTCTAATACAGTTAAAACTGATATGTTCAAATCAGTCAATCAATTACTTGTTAATACCACATCCAATATTGAACTAGGTTTGAGATATAATCACACTGAATGTAATCTGAACTGTTTTAAAGATAGTATCCCCACACAGGATTTATTGACATTAAGATTATTGTCAGAACTTAAAACAGAGACTTTTACTTTGCAAACAAAAAAAAGTATGGATATGGATATAACTGTATTTTTTAAAGATCAAAATTGGTATGAAAGTATTTTACTTCATCTCAATGAAGATTTACTTCTTTATGTTAGTCAATTGTTTGAAATGCATGACATATCAAAAGTAGATGGCAAATATTGGTTAGCAAAGATATTAAAAATGAAACTATTCCAGAATTTAGTATCTTTATGTTGCAATCTAGTCCAAACAGATTGCAACATCAATGCTGAGGAATTTATTACGTCTCTACCAGAACATTCTTCAATAGATGCTGATTGTCAAATGAAATATTTTGATTCAGAGTTGCTTGTTAATATTGTGAGACGAACACTAAGTGATCTTTGTAAAAACACTGGTTTACTTAGATGTTCCCTTGATAAAATTGCACCATTCATATATAAGTGGCTGTATCAATCAGTAGTTGTATTTTTGAGAAGAAGTTATTTATTGTTTCTAAGTAAGTATCCTGTTGCGAATGAACGTATTATAATTTCTGGGCAACATACAATAGAGATAACTAGTGAATTAGAATTTTATTTACAGCAGTTTAATTTGGAAAAGATGCAAAACTTTAATGCTTTGTTACAGATTTTGAGAGATGCCTTAGAAAAACGAAATGACATTAGGAGCTCATTATCTCGTTATTATCCAGACTCCACAATAAGCATCATGCTAGGAAATTTAAAGTTTAGCTCCTCTGAACCTATATATTTAATTCATCTGCCCTATAATCTGTCTGAATTATGTCTAGAGTTGAAAAATATGGATATTTCAAAAATAATTTATGGTGATCCAACAATGTGTCTCTTTTGTGGAAAGGTTGTTAGTTTACAACATCAAAGTGCATTACATAAATTTTTAATTGGTGAATGTACTAATCATACAAGAAATGAGTGTTCTTACACATCAACCTATGGTATGTTTTTGTTAATTAGAAGCAATACCTTATATTTGTCATATGGGAACAGAGGTACTTTTTATGAGACACCATACCGCAATGCGTTTGGTGAGTCAGATAAAGAATTGAAATATGGATCTCCAGTGTTTTTGGATAAGAAAAGGTATATTGAACTTGTGAAAAGTGTCTTATTGCGTAATTTGATACCGCATATTATATATCGTAAAACGGATGGTAATCTTGATTTTGGTGGCTGGGAAACCTTGTAAAAGGGTTAAACTGGCCTTATATTTCTGTTTACTTTATTTCTTCTATCTAAATAACTACATATGTAATACATATTAGATAATATACCTACTATTTAGCTTTTAAATGGAAGTTTTTTCTATTAGTTCAGCAACTTTTTCAACGGTTGCTTCTTTAGAGTTAGCTGCGCTTTGTTCTTGTTTTTGGGCACCAGGGTATCTTGTTCCTTTGTTTTTTGGTTTCTTTGTCTTTTTAACCTTGACTTCTACTGGGTAACCTTTCTTTTCTGCTTCTTGGAATTCTGGGTTAGAGGCAAATTCTTCCCTAATTGGTGCTAATAGTTCATTAATTGCGGCAGTGACACCAATCTTCAAATCTGGTGGGGATAATTTTTCCTCTTTGAAATCTTGTTTTAACTCAGCAAGGGATGTGTAGGTGATTGGACCACCAAATTTCTCTGGTCTGTCAATAAAGAAGCTAAAGTGGTCTTCACCATATTTTAGTTCCTGAATTGGACTCACAACAAATTCGATGAATGATAATAAACCGTTGTCTTCGACATTCCCTGGACTACAGAATGCACTGTTGATTTTCTTTTTAACAACATTTGGTTCTTCTAAAAGATCAATCTTAGAATTTGGATCAGAAGCAGACATTTTGCCACCTTGACCTAGACCTGGAACCATTGGGTTCATCAAGTGAGCTCTCTTTTTGTAACCTAGACTTGGCAAATTTTCTTCGGCAAGGACAAAAATTTTTCTTTGATCAACACCACCGAATTGTGCATCAACTTTCAAGTATTCTTCATCTAATGCTTGCATCAATGGGTAAATTAAACCACTCAACAATGGATTGGCAACTTGTTTAACAACATCGGCACCAGCCCTTTTGGCATCATTCTGTGAGACGATGTTGGCCAGTTTGAATACATCTAATGTATATTCTGGAGTCAACTCGTAGGATGAGCCGAGAACAAATTTCAATTTTTCTATTGGAACATTGATTGATCTTAAAATAGATTTAATGGTTAGTTCATAATATTTGGCTCTGTAGTTAACTACTTCTAATGGTGCCTTCATATTGTCTAAGAATGCGTGTAAATCAGCTACAAGCACTGTTACCTCACAGCCTGCCTTTAAGAAATGCGCTAATTTCGTCATTGGAACAAAATAACCACAGTGTGGTTTACCCGTTGGGGCGGTCCCCCAATATAACTTTAATGGTCTTTTTTCAACCTCAAGAACATTTTTAATGATTTGTGGATTTAAAACTTCTTGTAGGTTTTTAGTAATTAAATTATATGCAACTTGAGGATCAACGGAAGTTTCTGTGGAAGACATATCTAAGGTTACTGGTGTATATATGCTGACGATCAAGACTTGACTTGGCTAAACTGTGGAAAAAAGAAAGAGGTCTTTTCAAGCTTCACACCAAAGGTTCTTTTTTCTCTATATACTACAAAGTCTTAAAGTAATGCTTAGTATTTTGTAATGGAAAAGATAATTAATAGGACGACTGTATAAAAAAAGGAAAAAAAAATTTGAATAAAATTTCGATGGGCAAGAAAATTTGTCCACAATTGCTGTTTATTTTCTTGTAAAAATTTTGTATTGATTGATTAATCACCGGAATTGGATTTAAAAAAAATTTTCGAAAACAAAAAAAATAAAAATAAAAAAAATTCTTTATTAGAAATCAGTCATTTTCCTAATTGTTTAATTTCATACGCTACCGTTAGAGTGTCAGGTTTTGTCAAAGAACAGTTTTTTTTTATTTACTCAGTTATTTTGCATTAGGGTTTGTGTTATCCCTATACACGTTTTAACTCGGTAATTCATATGTTTACCTGCGTATGGACCTTCTCTTTTATTTTGTTTAGACAAGCAAGTGTTTTACTACTGTTTACAACAAGTTAGGAGAATTTTTATCTCTAGCTCCAGATGCCTATATGGAATATTGTTTGGATATTCTTCTGTGTATAATTTATATTTCTAACATTAATTCATTCCAATAGCTATATTTTCTGGCACCAATTTCTGTTTAAGTGAAGTTACTAATTCTGTGGACAGGGTCTTGATTAAACACTTCTCGTATAATTTAAAATGTGAAAAGAAATTTCAGAATACAAGTTACTTGATTAGGAATACCGTGTCTTGTGATCATGTCATTTTCAATTGTTTTGTTTATTTTCTTAATAAGCGGGTTTTTTTGCTTATTGTTTTTTTTGATTCTCCGAGGTTTTTGCAAAATGTCTGCAAGTTTTTTTAGGACAAAACAATGTTCGAGGAGATAAAGAAATAAAAGAGAGATCTAGTAAGGATCCTTTTTTTCTTTTTAATACTTAAAATCATACATATCATGTTGTTGAAGAATAGGTTCGTTTCTTTACTCTTCAATGTTTACTTGATATCTTGTTATTCTTTCCTTCACAGATTACATCGTTTTGTATAACTTTGTATTTTATACAACTACTAGAAGACCCAGTGCAAGATTTTCAGTCTGCTGCTGCCGTGTATTTTATCAAAAGTGATAGTCAGATATTTGTTAAATATTTATCAATATAATATAAATCGTTTATTTTTTTGTAATTTTTTGCCCTATCATCATGGATTCGTTAAGTAGACTCAAACAAGATAAAATGGCATCATTAAGCAGATTGAAAAGAAGGGGTATAGACAACATTAATAAGGTCACACGTACAGGAAAAGAGTTTGTTAATAAATATAATGCCTACAAAATTGTCAGTAATCCTTTTCTAGGATCTGATTTTGTATCTGCACACAACAGGACTACCAATAATAAACATAATAGTTCTTTAGGTTATGTAACTTCTTCGACTATTCAAGAGGATGAGGTTTTTAGGAGTAATCGCGATATTTATGGTGAAAGTAAAGGTCTAACAAGCGATTCACAGATTTCACTAAATTCAGATGCAACAACTCTGGTTAATAACGATGGTTACATCGATAATATATATTCTACGAAAAATCACTTTGGAAGAAAACTTTCTTACAATAGTTCTCTTTATTCGTCTGCAACATTAAGTGAACTTAATACAGTAGTTACAACATCATTTGGTTCATCATCAAAATCTTCTCCAATATTATCTAAGCAAGGGTCTGTTGTATCCTCATCATTAACCATCCAATTGGATTCTCCAAAAGAGAAAGATGTCAATGAAAAAATTATGAAGTATATCCAGAAGAACAAGAATATTCCAAAACATTTATTGAAACCAGATGAAGAAATTAAACAGTTAATTATTAACCATGGTCATACAACAGCATATGAAGAAGGTAAAACTAAATTATTACATTATTATCAATTACCATTTCCATGGAGAGAAAACCGTTACATTATCAGAAATTATAGGTTTTATAATTCACATAAAAAGTCATTATTATCTGTAATTAATTGGTACGGTTGGCATAATGAAACATCTAACATATGGTCACATTTAATTGGGGCTATTTACATGATGTATTTGGCAATTTATACATTTCCAAAGTCTGAAGTTTTCCAATCTGATAGGGTACCTTTTAGTGCCAAATGTGTTCTTTATGTTTTCCTTGCTGCTTCATTGAAATGTTTGTTAGCTTCTGTATTCTGGCATACATTTAATGGAACATGTGCTTTGAAATTACGTAGAAAATTTGCATGTGTGGACTATAGTGGAATATCGATTTTAATAACGGCTTCTATTCTAACAGTAGAATTTGTTAGTTTGTATGAACATCAAACACCTATGTTTTTCTATATGTTTGTTTCATTGTCACTTGGAACTTTAGGTGTATTTTTAAATTGTTCCCCTAAGTTCGACTCGCCAGAATCCCGTCCCTTACGAATTAGATTTTTTATTCTTTTAGCATCTATGGGCATTCTCTCCTTTTTGCATGCGACATATTTGGAATCTTTTCACTTTTCCAAATCTTTATTGTCGATGGTGTTTAATAACTCTATCATTTGGTATTTAATCGGGGTTGTATTTTATGGTTCTTTTATACCCGAGAGATTCAGAACAGATGTGGTTGTAGATGCCTCTATCCCAACAACATTTCAATTGTCTACAGATGTTGATATAATAACTAAAGAGGAACATATTCATTTTAGAAGTGCTCCAGTATATCATCACAATCCAAGAAGGGGTCTTCTATCCCTGTGGTGGGTAGATTATGTTGGTTGTTCACATACTTTTTGGCATTTCTTTGTTGTTTTAGGTGTTATCGGTCATTACAGAGCAATAAACGATATGTTTTCCGCAAAGTGGTTGTAAGATAATGACATTTCTCATCTTGTAATAGTTTTAGGTATGTACAACCTAAATATGTTATTGTATAAATGTAAAACTTTCATGACTTTATTTGCTTTTATGTTTAACTATCTGAGAAAATAGGGGAAAGATATTATTTTTGACTATATAAAGCTTCATTGTTTTGAATTCAAAGTTAAATTAATTAGTCTATGTAAGGTATATTCATTTTATATGCTTGGTAGGTATTTGACTATGTATGATAGCTATCTAATATACTTTACATTTTGCATAAATTAACTTAGTCGGATAATACAGTTGAAATATTTTTATCAATTATTGACTAGGTTGTGATTGATGTATATTAAGATTTTTCTATATCAAGCATTTTAAGAAAAAGCTAATGTGTTGCGAAAGAACACAACGTTCTAAGAATAGTAAGTGATTTGAAACAATGCTTTATTGAATACTTCTCTTTTTTACTTGCTGATAGTATACCCACAAAAACAGCTAATAATGTAAATACTTTTCTTCTATATAACTTATGTACATAGTAATAATATGAAACAACAAAAACTCTATAGGAGGGGAAACATTATGCAATGAAAGTATTATAAAATAGAATTCAAACTATCAATATATTTTTTTTTTGTTTAGAAGAGAGTATGTTTCTATGAAACCTATTTATATAACGGGAAGATTAAAAAGATGTATGTTACGTACAGTTAATAAAAAGCGTTCTTCTCTGAAGTTAATTTCAAAACTACTAATGTAATTTTAAAGCGTAATGGTTAGTATATTCTTATAACTATTAATTAGAAATAATTTAGGTTCCTTCGAAAGATAATTAGAGTTATTGTATCTTTGATAAATATTATTAAGGCCAAGATAATTTTCATTTTTTAATCAATACCGTTATATTTTGGAGAGAGTTATACTGATTAAAGTTGTACAACACACTAAACCTAAGAGGGACAGGTATTTTCTTGACATATTGTTTAATAATAAAACTAAGGTACTTTTTAAACAGATCTATAGCAATCTACTTTTACATGGTTGTGGGATCGTGATCAATTCCATATTATTAAAATTTTCTCTGAATTATTTTTTTCTGGTCCAGAGGTGGACTTTGCTTTTAATAAAAAATTGATATCTGCGGGTGTTTTTCTCTAGGGTATTTTTAAATATTTGAAATAGAGTTTGGAGAAACCGTGTAAAGGGAAAAATTAATGATGAAAATCTGTAGAAGTTAGGTTAATGAGAACAAGATAAAAGAAATATATGTACAGTAAGAAAATTATTATTAAAGATATAAGTCTAGTCCTTGTATCGAATCTATATATTAGATGTCTTGAAAACATCATAAACCTTGGTAGATATAGAAAAAATTTACCTAGATGATTTATGATCTTTATTAGTGACTTCCCTCTCTAATCTTTGCATATTTATTTTCATTACAGCAGCTAATGGGGCAAACAAATAGCAAGATTCGTATCACAGAAACAGATAAGGCTGTTTTACAATTAAAGAGGTCCAAAGATGAGATACACAAATTTACTAGAAGGACAGATAAGTTAATTGAACAAGAAAAAATAAGGATAAAACAAATGATTAAAGATAATCCTGAGAACTATAAACAAAATAAGAAGATAAGATTATTATTAAAAAGGATGCATTACCAGGAATATTTAGTGCAACAAGCTTCTGATCAGTTAACCAATCTGGAGTTTATGATATCTAATATTGAATTTAAATTAATTGAAGTTCAGTTTTTACAGGGTTTAAAAAAAGGAAATGATATTTTAACAAAGCTAAATAAAGAATTTGTTAATGTTGATGAGGTTATTAGTGACTTTCAAGAACAGTTAGAATATCAAAACGAAGTTGATAACGCACTTGCCCACAGTGTCATTGGTGTTGGCGACATTGAAGTAGCACTAGACAAAGAACTAGATGATTTAGAAAATGAACTGAAATCAAAGATGTTAACTAATATGCCTACAACAACAGGATTGGCTTCTTTAGAAAGCAATAAGGAAAACAGTAAGGCAAAGGTTATAAAAGTTAATCATAAGAATGACAAAATTCCTTTGTATACGTAATAGTTATATTGGTTGTGACATTTCAGAATATTATGGTCTTTCTATGTGTTTGAATATGGATTTTTAAATACATTCCTTTATTTAATTGGTACTACAGTTTATATAGAATTGAAGGACCTAACGTTTACTATGTCAAACAATAAAGAGAACCGTTTGTCGCTATTATATATATTTTATGATAGATATCTGTATTTTTTGAAAACAATTGGTTATATCATTATGTTAGACACCTTAGAATTTGTGGTACTATTTTTGATATTGTAAAGTATGTTTGCTTTATTTTAGATCCAATAGGTTTACTGTTCTTCTCTGTACCTAAAGTTTATTAAGTAGTTTTTCTTATTGGATATTATACATGATTTAAGTCACTTTTTTTGAGTTGTATCTATTAAATGTAAAAATTAATAATACATACATTGTTAATTAGTGTTTAAGCGCAATATTATTTTTATAAATACTTAATACATGTGCACAAGTGTATCCGAACATGATACTTTATATAATGTGTCCTTATTTCAATAAGGTTATTATTCTCTTTGTAAACTATAACATGTATCATAGGTTGCTGGAACATTAAATAAATACTTTTTAGTGTACATTACTGATGTATAGAAAATTTACGGTTATTTTTAAAATTAAGATCTAAACTAATACATTATAATATCTTAGAAAATGAATTGTTACTTTAGCCTAAAAACAATTGATTACGTTAGTAGTGTGAGTTACTAAATATCTTTTATATAAGTATAAATAAGAGGGATGTATTTATCCCAGAATTTATTTTTAATGTCATTTAAAATAATGTAATTAATATCACGCATATTAATTCGATCTTCAATATATTTTGTATTCTTCCTTTTCATTTACTGTATAATGGTAAAGTGTTCCTAAGACTTGGTGTGTTCTTTATAAGATAAAAAAGACTTATCAAGAATTAAAAATATGACGAAAGTGCACAACTGGTTAATCCATAAATACAAAGAAGTTTTATAATAACTGTTGTGAGGTAATGTATATTAATTATTATTACAAGTTACTAAGAGAAAATCTTCCAAATATTTTTTTTTTTAGATTTTAAAAAGCAAATATATGGTTTGCATACTTACATAATGTGCGTTAATATCAGACTATGTTTTATTTTTTCGAGAAAGTATTATACAAATCAGTTTTTATAGTTATTCCAGAATACTTTTATAGATAATGTTATTACTGAAAATATTTTGTGTTAAGATAAACAAAATCTTGGTGCAAAACAAAAACAAAAGGATAAGGCTTTATTATATTCTAAAATAGTACTTTTATACATGATTTCATTCCGTTTAAATTATAATATGATAAAAAAATGTGTTATTTTACTACATGAGTTTTTGTAAATCGTTAGATCGTAGTTCATGTAAAATTGTTTATTGTGTTAATTAAAAAATATTTTTAGAAAATATGTAATTCTAAATCTATTCATCAAAATTAAAATATAACAAAAATAAGAAATTTTCATAATTTATTTTAAGATGTGTCTTTAACTCAATATCTCAAAAAATTACTTTAAACTTAGGTCTCCTTTTATGAATAATTACATGTGATTGATTAATCAAATAAAATCATTTAAAAGCCCAAAAAAAGTAAATCTAAAACAATGTAAGAGTTGTTGTGTGTAAATGGATGAATTATATCAATTAGTATAAGTATAAACACTCTTACGTAAGCTCTATATATTACTAATTAATAACCCTGATGTCGTATTACTTCATCTTGTTGTTGTTCTTGTATGATATTAAGAGCTGCCTCTTAATATCATTACTAAGATGTATTTAAATAAGATGATTACCCCTGGCATATCTCTCAATAATCAAAGGCCTCTTGACAAGATCTGATATAATTCTCACTCCCTGGAAATCCTCCAATCAGATTCAATACCTTATACGAGCCACTGCACACATGGCTGTACCAATCCTCCACCTAGACACTCAGGTGTTACCCTCAGAATTGCGTATCTACTGGATTTCCAGTTAGGTTCCTTACAAACAACTCTAATTCATGTAAGATAGATATTACTTTACTCCTCAATAATACCAATGTTATTTTTAAAACTCTATTTTTCTATTATGGTTGAGAAATAAAGTCATAAAAAGTATCAATAATCTTTCTTTTTTAATAGTTCATTTTATTGCCCTTTTGCAAAAATATCCAAAGCTGATTAATCTTGTTTTACCTATATTTTCATCATTACCAAAGAAGCGTTAACAACAAACTAACAAATGGTTCTATTGATGGCTTGTTCTTTCTTCAATACAATGCTATTTGGAAAAAAGATCTCACAAATATCACATGCCTAACTTCTCAAGACAACAAAAATTTAAAACCTCTAAATATGAAGAACTTAACTACTTTTTAGATACACCTTGTAAATTGTTTTAGAGTATCAAAAAAGAGCATTAGTTTCAATATATTAAAGGTAAGGTTCATTTACTTACAGCTTTACACAGAAAACTGGAGATAGGTGAAAATAAAATTAACTTAGTTTATAATATTTTGGCTATTATCGCATGTAGGAAAGTTAGACTTTCTACAAAATCTTTTATTAATAAAAATAAAGATATTTGTATAAATGATATGAAATTAATTTCGGTGATATCTGATCTAAAATTTACTTCTTTATATAGTAATATATAAAATAAATTGGAAAAATTTATTAGCAAAACATTTAGGTATTTTTAAGAGAGAAAAACTAGATGTGAAGACAAACATTACAAGAAACCAAAACAGTCAGAACATTTTCACTATGAATCTAAACTAAAATTTGAAATTAAGAATAATTGTAATTTCTTATTTAAAATAATATAACATAAAAAGCATCGCTTCATTGGAAATATATTATTAATTCTTCATGATTTAGAAAACTTTATTAAACAACAAACTTATAATTGTTTGCGTAACATATATAATGTTGTTGAAAATAGTAAAAGATTTGTTGAATGTATCAACCAAAGCTTTTCAAAACTATAAAAAGCAAGCAAAAATATCTGCATGTAATATGTTGTCTTTACATGACTGAATACTCAAAAATGCAAAGTTTAGTAATTGTAAATTATTAAAAAGCAACAAATCATATGAATAGAAAAAAGTTACTACAACTGTTGGCTGTATTAAAAAAAATAATAATTATATCTGTCCTTGGATATTAAAATAAGCCACTGTAGAAAAGTTACTTGATAAAAGATATAAAGAAGCAAGATATGCGTATATTAAAAAAAAGCATCCTTGATTTAATTTTGAATAACTTCAAAATTAAAACATGTTTGTGACAAGAAATACAACAACTACTAAAACCTTTAATAAAAAAAAACTAGATATTACAATTGAACTAAGAAAAGATTCACTATTATTTTAAGCTTCTAGACTTTATTCCATTGATATTAGAAACATAAAAATAAAGTGTAATAAAGGTTCTACACATATATATCCGCAAGTATTAAAATTGTTATAGCGTTATATATGTATGTTTTAAAAAGAAAATTGTTATAATTTATATTATGTGAAGCAATATCCTGTATGTGATAATAGAATAATATGTCAAGCATATTACTTATAATTTGTTTACAAACAAGATAATAAACAACTGCTCTTTATTACCCTTATATATCAATAATTTATTACATAGGCGAACATATTACTTGCTATCACTTATGAATACCAATGAGTTTTTTCATAATGACAGAAAATAATACTCATATTAGTTTAACTGTCACTATTTCATCTATTAGTTACTATCAAGAATTACCCCCGAACAGCATGAATATTATCTTTTATGAATCGTACCAGGTTTTTATACCATACTATGAAAGCTGAATTTTAAAGAGTAGACAAGAAAAATTTTTTCTAATTTCTGTATTCTGCTTATTAATATTTTTCTAAATTATAATTTTCTATAATTTTTCATTGAATCTAAACAATATTTTAGTAGAATACTACAATCACAAAGTTGTTTCTGAAGCGATTCCCGTTGGTTTTCTTATATAATGACTGGTGTCGTAATTTTTACTGTAAATGTGTTTGTATACTTAATATAATAAAACAGAAAAATACACCGTTTTTCTTTTTTACTTGTTTATTTAAACATTTTTGTTTCAACAGTTTTATTGACTTTCAACTCCTTTATACCTTTTTACAACCTTATTATTTTTGCCTTAAAATATTTTGTTTATTTTTTTTTTACAAAACAATAGTCCTATAATAAAATTTTTTATTTTCTTACACAAATAACAAAATATCATATAATACGTAGTATATTATAACAAAATAAATTCATATAATAATAACTTTTAATATAAAAATGTCACGTGAATACAATTGTTTTTTATATATTTTAAAAAGTATTTCTAAAAATCTTTTTATATAAAAAGTCCGAAATAAAGAAAACAGTTTTTTTTGTCGTTAAAAAGTATTCGTTTATAATGATATAGTTTATGTTACATAAAAATATTTTTTATTAATTTTATGTGAAATAATTATAATATAGTATACAACGTATGTTGAATGCTACTACAATAATTAAAGTCTTCAGAATTCTTTCTTTATATTATAAAAAAATATAAAAATATATAACCTACATAAATACAATATTTATCTTTTTCATACTTCAAGGAATATATTTTCCTACAGAAAAATTTTGAGAGTAAATAATATAGATGACACTACAGCATTTTCTTTTAATTTTAGTACGATTTAAAGTATATTATATCATGATTTACGATTCATATTTTACTATAATATCAAAAAAACAAAAGTTTTCCTTCTCTATGTTTTTACAACAAATTTATTATTATAGTAGAATATATTTGTAAAATTACAAACGATATTATTTTTAATTTTTACTGTTTTAGGAAACTTTTGCTAGAATAAAAAGTACTGTTTAAAATATTTTTTAATTTAGATTAAAGGTTTTCAATTAAATGAAAATTTGTTTTTAAACAAAATTTGCAATAGTATAATGTCCGAATAATAAGTTATTAATCTGCAATTTTACAGATAAATTATTTTTAGTCCTATTGCAAAATAATATCTTTGTAAAATAAAGAATTTTATTAAAATGCATGCAAATCAGCTTGGAAAAAATAACATTAATATATTAATAATTTACATATACTTGTTATTCTAAAAATAGTATGAAAAGAGTTCGACATTATTTTTTTAAAATGTTATTATTTATTAGAATTAAAAAAAAGAGCTCTTACTACAATTGAAAATAATATAATATAAATTAAAAAGAAAAAAGTTGTTGCATAAATATATAATAAAATATTACAATAATGGATGAAGAATAAAACATTGACCAGGAAATCAGCAATAATGTTATTGAAGACCTACATAAGATTACTTCACATTCTACTTAAACGGATTTAAGAAGTAATTCAGAATAAAAACTTTAGTATTGAGGAAAGAATTAAAAATACTCTTAACAGAAGTGACTATTATTCAATATTTTCCTTATACAAACTTAATAAGGTTTTGTACCTAATTGTTAACTATTAATGAATTTTAAAGTATAGAAACTTTTGATTTGGTGAATCACTTATTAAGTAAGACTTATAAGCATTCAAGCATAATAGTGAAAAATATTCCTATATATATTTTAGTACGCCAGGAAAGAAGAATATATGACCAAAAATAAAAATTTTTCTAGTGAAAGTATAAATAACATCTCTAAAAGATTTTGAGTTTGCTATTAACTCATATTCATTCATAGTCGTGTTGCTAATTGCAAGAGCAAGACTAGATACTTGTTGCATAAGTATTTCTTCTAAAAGAGTTTTGCTTATATGATACTCAAAGTGTAATTATTATAAGAAATTATATATGTAGTGAGAATATCAATAGTATTCCGATAAAATTTATTTATGATAATAATATAAAGATGAATTTGTGGTCTCTTTTACTATTTAGAGTTCATAAAATTCCATGAAGAAATTAAGGAAATCCTACAACCATTAAAATCAACATATAACATATTAAATAAAAGTAACTTAAAAAAGAAAATAGTTTTTAAAACAATGAAAAATTTACAGATTTATATTTTATAATTTCAACCAGGTGTCAACTACATAAAAAAAATGGTGGAACTATACAAAAAGTAAAAAAAGACAAAGAGTTTTTAGAAAAGTAAAATATTAATAACACCAGATTGATAATAAAAATCAGTAATAATATAAGAAAAAATATTGAAACTTTAATATATAGAGATACTAGCATAATTGTATACTTACACACACACACTATTTAAAAACACAATGAAAGTAAAAATAACTTGACACAAGAAAAAAAAAACCACTAAGAAAATATAAAGAGGAATTGAATATCAATGATAAAATTGAGAATAAGATCATAGAATTTAGAAAAGATTAAAAGTAAAAGACAGCAAGTAAGAAAAGTTAATTTATTCATATTTAGTTTCTGTTACATTCATGTTTAGATAATACTTTAAGTGATAAGTAAACCAGAAAGAAAGAAAAAATATTTAATGATTTAAAAGTAGTTAACAAAAAAAAACCTAAAGTTGACAACTACTCTATAAGCTGTAAAAGTTGTTGTATGTAAATGGATGAATTATATCAATTAGTATAAGTATAAACACTCTTACGTAAGCTCTATATATTACTAATTAATAACCCTGATGTCGTATTACTTCATCTTGTTGTTGTTCTTGTATGATATTAAGAGCTGCCTCTTAATATCATTACTAAGATGTATTTAAATAAGATGATTACCCCTGGCATATCTCTCAATAATCAAAGGCCTCTTGACAAGAGCTGATATAATTCTCACTCCCTGGAAATCCTCCAATCAGATTCAATACCTTATACGAGCCACTGCGCACATGGCTGTACCAATCCTCCACCCAGACACTCAAGTGTTACCCTCAGAATTGCGTATCTACTGGATTTCCAGTTAGGTTCCTTACATAAACATAAAGGAATATATTAGCATCATCCATTATTTTAAAATTTTCTATTATCGAAATCAAAAATTAATCGTGCAAAAAAGTTGACAATTTCTGTTAACATTAAATATAGTACTACTATGTGACCACTGAAATATTTTGCCTGTTCGTTTATATATTTTCCCCCAAAAGTATGGAGTACCTATAAGCTCTAATTTACGAAAATATTTTGAAAGGAAACAGAGATTAAAGAGTTTATAAGAATATTAGTTTTCAAATAAGTAAAGTATCCCCTGATAAAGAGTAGAATGAAAGGAGATTTTACGAATAAAAGATTTGTACCGAAAAATTTTGAGTCTCATTAATGATACTTGGTTCTATATTACAACTATATCTTTTAAATAAAAAATACTATCAATGTTCTAATATTACATTACTTTGATATCAAACAATTCCATCTTCAAAAAATTTTTTTGACTTAATCTTGATATAGCTCATTCCTTACTTCCCATCACTTGTTTAACCGGCTCTGACTGATTCACATATAATTTATGTTCTTGAATATATCTTATAACAGAATTAGGTAATAAATACTGAACTGACATTCCACGTCTTATAAAAAGACGAACTTTTGTTGATGAAATATCATTGTAGATAAGCTGTTGGATTACTAGCACATTTCTTCTATGTTCATACATAATATCATGAGACAATAAAAATGAACGAACATCTGAACCAGTACGTTCTACAATCAAACAACCATAATTACCTAATATATGATGCAAATCTGCATCAGCCCATACATTTGGTTCTCCCATAGATTCAATTAAATCACCACCGGCTAGTAACATAATTTTAACACCAATTTTTTCACCGGTAGAGGTAAGAATACCACCTCTTTTGACATTTATTTCGTGGTTAAAGTGATCTAACACCTTTGCAGTTCTTGTGTAAGAGGGTTGTAGTGACTCCCAGGCATCTACCATCAGCCAGGAAGATGTTCTTTCACAAGCCAATTCACACATTCTAACTCTATGATAGGCTGGTGCTAATCCAGGCTTTTGGTACGTGTCACTCACTGGAGAATAGTAACCACCTACAACTTCGAAACGTGTTTGCTCATTAACACTGTCTAAAGCCATCTCAAACATTCTCAAATGTAGATAAATTATCGGTGAAAAAGAACCACAAGCCACAATAACTAAAGGTAATTTATTTGGATCTGATAGTTTTTTAGACAATCTATGTGTAGGGAATTCATAGTCTTCAAAGGCTCTTGCTTGTCTAACAATTCCATGTGGAACCTCCTCTAAATCAGCTATTTGATGTTTCTTAACACCCACATTAATTAATGCATCAGAAAGTAAATTAGAATTGGATGTTTCAGTACTTTCAGTTTTTCGATTTTCAGCATCAGATGATGATATTGATGAAGCTGAAGAAATATCATCGGATAAAGGTTGAAAATCAGATAAATTTAAAGGTATTGAATGCTTGTGATTTTTTGTGTTTGATGTAGAATTTGAAGAAATAACAGTTTCAGATGATATATCAACATTGTTGTTCCGCCTAGATCTATTTTTGTTTCTTAATTTTGTATTTGTGTTTAGATTAAAAGGAGCGTCGATAGAAGAATTATAGTCAGCCAAAACATACGGTATAATTGGACCAGATTTTGGAATTGTAGAAATTGGATCTGGTGGTGGAATTAATTGTTCATCTGGAGAAGGTGGCTTAAAATTTGGTGCTCGTGTTGGATCCATTTTTATTGAATTTTTGTTTGTATCTAGTCAGTATCTTTTTTATAGGTGTAATATACTAACAATAATATAGTCCCAATATATATAATTATCAATTAGTTGAAATCACTCGTTAAATCTATGATAATTAACTGTGAAAGTATCAATAAAAAGAATTTGAGTAGCAAAGATATTGAGCAATTTTAGAAATAACAAAATATAAAATACCTACAGAAATACCTTCTTTTTTTATCAACTTTCAAAAATGCCTGCTACTAGCAAACTAATTAAACAGCCTGTCTAAAACAGCCTAATGCGTAGCCTTGATTTATAACTACATCGAGTTTTACTAAACAGTTTTTGTTTATTTTTTGCGCCAGTGAAACTCAATCTTGGCGGAATACGTATAAAAAATTCGAAGCATATTATACGTAAAACATATTCTGTTTGTGAATATTGATAAATATAAAAATCGAAAAAAAAAATTTATAGGTCATCTAATAGAAGCAACTATATAACTAAAAACTACGCACATTTAAAAATAACGTCACAGACAGGATTCGAACCTGCGAAGGTAAAACCCAATGCCTAACAGCTAATTCTCAGAAATAGCAGGGCATCGCCTTAACCACTCGGCCACTGGGACACCATTGAATACCCTTTTTCGTGGAATAGAATAGTTATAACCATCAAGATTACATAAGATCCTGAATGAATCTAGAACTATTTATTGTACTAATAAGCAATACACGTGCTACAACATTAGATGCTGCATAATAAAAAGATTAGATTACATAAGATTTTGGCAAATCTAGAATTTACCTATTGTTTTAATAAGTCCCACGTGTATTACTAATCACCATGATTAGAGAATTGGGGTGCAGTTCTAATCCACTAGTGCACCTAAATTAATGTAATAAATTTTAGGGTGAATTAGTCAAGTCATTAATGTACTAATCTGAATAATCGATCGAGCTCCAGAAAACATATAAAAGGACAACGTTTTCTGGAGATAAAAGATCATCTTCCATAACCGTTTCTTGTAAATAATTTATATATTATATATGAACAAAAAGAGAACAACAAGCAAGTAACAAGCAAGTAACAAGTTAAATAACTTTGAATAAATATATTAGCTCGATATAAGCCGCTCAATATATAAGACCGTTTTAGTAATTATATTATCGCCTATAGTTGATTACTGTCTCGATTATTTGAATAACTATTAATATTATTTGCGCTTCCTTGGAATATACAAAGAATCTAACAATTTAATACTATAACATTCTTTCTAACGAAGTTATATAATTTACTACTTCATAGTTATGTTTATTTTAATTCTTGGAAAATCTGTTTTTTAAATTTCTTATACCTAGATTTGAACACCACATATTGTTTTTCCATCATAATGAATATTCTAGCTTTTTAAAAATTTCATTAAAAGTTTTCATAACTTAGTTTATATAAAATTCTTTAAATGTTTGTTGAATATATGCAAAAATACTCAGTATCATTTCTCATATTTTTGCTTATTTAGATGATTTATTGAATATAGCAATAGAACAAGAGAGTCATACACAAATTTTTGAATGTGTATTAAAAAGTATCATTGTTCAAAGAACCATTATCCATAAAAAATTATTGGAAAATGACAGTTTATTACTGTGGTTTCCATATGAATTATTTTTAACTATTTTTTCTGTATATTATGTGGTGTAAAGATATACCACAGTATTAGAAAAACATTTTATATTTCACCAAATATGTTTTTTAGAAATTTGAAAAGAATACAAGAATTTATACTGTATACATTATATAATAAACATATACTTTTATTTAATACAAAAATAAAATAAGCATTTATAACTCAATAATGTTTGTCATAACCATGGACATCGGGTACTCCAAATTCCAACAAGAATAATTGTTATGTCTCATTATTGGATATATAATGGTTAGTTCAAACATCCTTTACTTTCATTTTCACTATTTAAGGTCATAAAGTAAAAAGTATAAAAAGTGCCTCTACTTTTATCCTTCTTCGAAAGTGTCAGATCTTAGAGAAGCATCAAAAACTATAGTTGTACATTTATCAATTACCATAATAAACTAGTAGAGCTACTTTTTAATTATAGAGACAAAAAATATAAATGGTTTAGATTCTAAAAAGATGTAACAAAGAAATCAGAAGACTGTGTTATTTCTTTTTCCATAAAAATTCCCTTTTTATTCGATAAAAATCATACTTTCACAACAGACATGGGCTAAATTAGTAAAAAAGAAGTCTATCAAAGTCTATCTTTTACTACCAAACCATTAGATGTCACTAGTATCTTCTTTAGATACTTTTAGGATATTTAAAATTAATGCCATTATCAAGGTACTGGTGTTACAGTCTATAGTACAGTCCTTAGTAAATGATTGACTTAAACTATGTAGCTATAGATGAGACAATATACTAAAAAGAAGTCTCTTGTCAAAATTGACATGATTTATGTGATATCTAAAAGGTTTTGATTTCAAAATTGTACATACTCAGTGTAGATATGATGCTGCTAATAATATTATAAACTATTTTAAAAGTTTTTTTACTACTAAAATTTATGCTTGTTACTAACAGACAAGTTCAATAAGATATATCCCCTTCTTTACGTGTATAACATAAATGTATCCAACTTGATATAATTTTTTATTATGACAATAACAAAAAAATGTGATTTATTATTAATATTCTAAATTATATACATACTCACACTTATATTCTTCTCCTTGGTCAGTAATAACATTTTTTCCTAAATTAAAAAAATGACTTTTAAATATATATATGAGTACATTTCCTATTTAATATACTCATACCTTCCAACGACACAATCTATTTTGTATCTTCTCATTCCTTTCTATGTAATATGTAGATGATTATACAAAAAAATGATTAAGATTGACTTGATCTCGTATCTTATACATAAATACTTAAAGTGAATATGAGTTTTATTTTTTTGTGATATTACCTTAACTTTATATCATTAATTTCTTTACTAAATAAGTACCTTTTAACATCAGCTCACTAAAATTGTAAATCTTGTTTCGCAATGTTACTATTTGTTATTAAATAAAGATTATGTCAAGTCGTAACGCTTTTATCATAGCGTTCCATCATTGCAATTTATTAATACAGACAAACACGATATCAATAATTTTTTTATTACACAGTAAAACTTATAAGTGAATTGCTTGTCTTCTTCAAAAATTGTCAATAACACTTTAAGAAAATATCTTAGAAAATTAATTTATATTAATCAATTACTTTAGAATATACAAAAAAGTATTACTCCATTTTATCACTACTAAGAAGAGAATCTTCCACAATCTGATAAACACTCAAAAAAATTAAATATACTTTCAAATACAGTCTCTATGAAAAAAAATTATTGTAAAAACAACAAAATCTACATTTACATTAACTAAAATCTTCTGAAAACTATTTTTACCATTTTGTTTTCTTAACAAGACAATAACCATCTTCATTATTATTACATTACCTACCAGAAATAAAAAAAATAATGAACAATATATTATACATATTCGACAAACTCTTGTAGTTCATCTATTATTAATAATGATTTCAAATATGTATAATTTTTTGTTCATATTTTTTTTTCCAAAAAAAAAAAATAACATGATTAATGATATTAAGTCTTTTAGTATTATCACTTTAAAATATAATCTTCTATCATGATCTTAGCTAATACACACAAATATACGTCGTATTAATCCCTAAAAAAGTTATAAAATATTATTCCTTTGTACGATGTACTCAGATAAAAACAACATCAAAATGATACTTGGTAAGAAAAAAAGTAATAAACAAATTAGTTAGTAGGCAATTCATTTATAAATTTGTTTTCAACTTCTTCCTATGCTACATTTACAGGTCATATATTCAAACGGTAGCAATTACAAGATCCACAAACATAAGTACTTTCAAAAAACAATTAAATTTAAACCGGTATTCTTTACTACTGAACAGAATAGAATAAATAAATGCTCAATCTAATAAACACTTACTATAGAAGAACGTATATTAAAATATACATATTGTTTCATGAATATATATTAATAAAGTAACATATATAACATATATTCATTTTGAAATTTATATGTATTCACCCTGTAGAATTGATTATTTTAAAGAGAAAACTTGCATATTTATAATTTTCAAGAAAAAAAATAACAATTCAAATTATCATGTTAAAAGTGGTTCAAAAATAAAACGAAATGATTAATTCCATGAGTAGTAATAAATGGTTTAACTCCATCAAAACGTTATTAACATTTTTCTCACATAATCGTTATAATGCAATAGACTGTGTGGTGTAAGTTGTACGGTTTGAATAGTCTTCCTTTTAGCAAACCCGATGTTATGTAAATATTTTGGTGATAATACAATGTAATAAATAGTTTGAAGTGCGTTTCTCTATAGGAACTAGATAATCAAATAATTTCCTTTGGTGAAACATTTAATTAATTAAATTCTATCTTATCTAACATCCCCAACAGATATATGTTAGATAGATGCCCAATTTCTCCATTTCTAAAGTGAACATTTTCTTTTACCAAAGATGAACTTTATCAGCTAAAATTGCTGAAAATATCACCTCATTCGAAATTTTAAAATTGTTTTTCAATACGCCTGTAATAAATTTTGATAGTAAGTAATCATTATAATTGTAAAAAGGGATTGGTTTTAGTATGATCTATAAACACCCTTTGAAATGGATAACAGTGCCATTTGTCTTTAATTACATTTAAAAACATTGATTTTTTTTCCATAAAATCATAGACATACATACAAATGTATATATAAAGGAGTCTGAACAAAAAAAATAATAAAGTATTATTTTGTCTTAAGCTATTCCAACAAAAATAATATATATTTTTAAAAAAGAAAAAAAGTAGTTAGTGTTATACGTACATACATATATATATAATCCACCTTCTATCAATATTATTTATTAAAATTAATATTTTTATGATATATATTTCGTCCCAATACTAAGACCGTAAACTTTAATAATTTGTAATGCAATAAAGAATAAGAATTATTAGTAGTTTGATTTTAATTAATTTGTAGGGAATACCTATTCCAGAAAGGTTGAGCACAACACATTCAATAATTTTTAGCGTTTAATTCATTTCCATGTTCATCATAGTATTTCTCCTCTGGTATTACTAAATCATTTGACCCTTCTTGTCCATTTATATTACTATTTGTTCCATTATATTTATTACTCAAAGATCGATTTGTGTTATTAGTGTTAGATGTTAGTGTAGTTCCGTTCCTATTTACAAAACCATGGTTCATTTCATCATCTAAATTCAAGACTGTAGATGGTTCTATAATGTTACCATCTAAAATCATTTCTTCATCTGACGCAGCACTACCTAACGGAGACTTTGATTCATATTCTTCATCACTGACGTTCTTACCAATTAAACTATACCATAGTTTCATTACTTTGTTTCTTTTATAAGCAGTGACAACGTTACCATTTGAATCAATAAAGTTTGTTTTTTTACTTTGAATACAAAAGATATAGATTATAACAGCAATGAGGATTAATAGCGGAACACCAATCCCTACAACACACCCAATAACAATATTTCTATTTTTCTTAGAAAGTCCCTTATGACCGCTACTTGAATTTTTATTGTTTGCAGACGAAGTTGCAGTTGCAGAATATGTGATTGTTGTATAATAATTGGAATAAACAGTTTGACCGTGAATGACACTTGTTACTATATGTCTTGGATCTGTACTTGGATATGTTGTTGATTGTGTAAAATAGGATGAAGTAGATGATGATATACTCGAAGAAGAGGTACTTGAAGATGACGAAAAAATAGAACTTGAAGAGGAGGATAATGAGGAGATAGATTGTGAAGTTGTTGTTGTTGTTGAAGAAGAAGAGGAGCTCGTCGTTAATTGTGAACTAGAGAAAAAAGAGCTCTCAGAACTGCTCGTTGTAAAGCTGCTGCTGCTGCTGCTGCTTGATGATGAGTATTGAGTTGTTGTGGAAGAATAACTAAATGACGGAGATGAGATAGAGGATGAAAATATCGATGTAGAAGTAGATGAACTTGTTGACAGTGCTGAAGATAACAATGAACTTAGAGCTCCTGATGAAGAGGGTATAGTTGACGAGACACTTAATTGGTGTAGTGATGAACCACTAAAAGATGGAGCAGATGCTATAGCTTCATTTGAAGAAGTTGTTGTCTGTATTGATGATATCCCAGAATTAATTGAGACTAAAGAGGAACCTTGTTGTCCTGCTTGTATTGTTTGGTTATTATTCCCATTAGTATTAATGTTCTGAGCAGATGACCATGATAATAATATGAAGTGCATAAGAATCTTTCTATTTAGTAGAACAACCATTGTGTATTAGCTAATATGTTGTATGTATATGTGAAATATTATCTTGGCTGTTTGTTTATGTGTTTAAAATGTATCTGTCAACAATAGTCTAGGTAATAATGTGGGTCGAAAATTTTAAAGATTAGGAAAATAAAAAAAAAATAATAATAAAACTTACCACTAGAAAGTTTCTTTTAACTATTAAAACCTAGTGCAAAGGGAACTTGATCAATATAAGATATGGGATCAGATGGTGGATTCAAACAATATAAAAAAATTACTTGATTAATTAAACGTGCAAACTAATAGATATTAGTTGTCCAACTACTAATAAGGATAAGTATAGCAATAGTAATAGTAATAGTAATAATAATACTGTTGTCCTTGTTGGTTTTTTTTTTTTATCTAAAGAGCAAATAAGTCAAAATATGTGTATATATGTGTCCACAACACAAATCTCTTCTAAGTAAGAAGTTCAAAGACTGTTCTTAAAACCTACTTCTTCTGATATTAAACAGAAATATATGTGACTTGTAAGAAACGATAGTGGCTTCAAAATGTGTAGGGACTGTTTCAGATGTTGCCTCGATCTTTCGATTTCTATATATTTTGTAAATTTTTTTTTTCTTTCTATTTTCCAGTTTTTTAAAATATTTCGAAGTGCTTAAGATCTTTAAAAATCATTTCTGTTGTTTTTTTTTTTATTTATTTGCAACAATGGGAGAAAAATGAATATTTTTGATTCTCTCATATTGTTATTTTTCTTGATTCTATTGTTATGGTTACTTGCCATTGTTTTCTTTTCGCGGCTCATACCATCAAATGTATTATTATTGTTACTATTGTTTTCATTTCGCTTCTGTTTTGTTTTGTTTTTCCATTTTTTCTTTTTTGGTTAATGGGAACTTCAAAGGGTCGGAATTTCTATTTTTAGATCCCTTTGATTTCGTTTTGCTGATTTTTTGTTGTGGCTTGATTGACAAAACAAACTACACACATTTGATTCGATGACGTGAAGACGAGACAAGACATCCCAGCAAAACGAGAAAGAACAAACAAGAAAAATATGCTGTAACTGGTTATTTGTGCTAGAGTACAACTGTCCACCTCGGTGTCACTACTACATAATATATTTGCATGTACATATATATAAAGATACATTCAGGTAATTTAGTTTTGATTAATATATATAATATAAATAAATCTCTAGAAAGTAGTTTCGATAATCATCATTTATTGGTCCCTTTCAACGCTTCTTGTTTTTTCTCTTTTTATTTTTCTTTTTGTTGCTGTTGGACTTAGCACTGCTAATGGCAGCATCGTTTTTCTTATTAGTATTTATATTTGTGGTACCAACGTCATTAGTTTCTGAATCATCACATTCGTCTTCACATTCGTCTTCACCTTCTTCCTGTTGTTTTTCTTCCTTAATAACAGAATTGTCTACACGAGGTTCTTCATCTACCAACTGATTTTCAGATAATTGTTCTGTGACTGTGCCTTCTGAACCGGTTTCATTAATACCTGTTTCTTGTGCCATGTATGTATTTGTTGTATAAACAATGCCCGTAGATGCTTCAGAAACTGGTTCTTCTCTAACTATTTCCTCATCAATACTATTTTGAGTATCTGATCCATCAAGAGCGTGTTGAGTCTCCTCAACTTCTTTGATGATAATTTGTTCAGATATAGTCACATTTTCTTCCTCTGTTTCATCAGGAGTGTTTTGAGTTTCTTCGGTTTCTTTGGTGGCATTTTGTTCAGATGTAACTATGTTTTCTTCTTTTGGTTCATCGGATGTGCCATGGTTTTCCTCTGTTTCTTTGCTACTTGTTTGGTCAGATGTGATTTCATCTGTAATTACTTCTTCTTCTTCTTCTCTCTTTGGTTCAGTATCCTTGGAATCATTCGAGACTAGTTCTTTATTAACAATATTTTCACTAAACAGATTTTTATCTTTAGATTCTGAATCCCTAACATCAACTTCCGTTGGTTCTATCTTATCATTGGATACATTTTCAGTGTTATAATCTTCAGCTAAAGAACTCTCAGATACTATATCTTTGGTAGTAGGCTCCTCATTTGCTAAAGGATTTTCTGTATCACTTTCCCTTGTGTCTTCCGTTGTTTGAGTTAGTTCTTTCTCAGAACCCAATTCCTCTTCAACACCTGAAGAAGCTGTAGGTAGTGGTGATGTGGACGATGCAGGTGGGAAGGGATAACTTTTTAAAATTCCCTTATCAGCATCTAAATAAAATCCTCTAACACCAACAATTCTCTTTTCTACTGCACAGGCTCTGATCCACTCTGGTCTGACAATAGGAATATTATTGTTCTTCGCTTTTATCAACTCCTTATCATCTTCATTATCAACATCGTTACAAATAAAATGTGTGGTGTCGATAGCAACGTGTTTTTGTAAATTTCTTGCGCCAATAATCCTTAAACAATCTTCAATCTGTGTTTCATTAATATTTAATAAGGGGTCTAATGGACCTAGGCAAACTGTTATACCAGACATGTCTGTCATTTTATGTGTATGAACTTTTACCTTTTCTGACCAATATTGACCAGATGTAGTAATTAATTTCAATTGAAATTCATAAGGTGTATCCACAGATAGGCCAGATATCTTAGTGGATGTAACTTTGAAAGGATTAGGGATTATAATAGAACGTACCCCCTGTCTATAAAGAATTAGTTGTTTTAACTTAGCAGAACCTAGTGATAATTGTTCCCACGATAATACACAACTAGTTTGCGTAGTATTAATAACTTTTAGTACTGGTGGATTAGGCTTTTTTGATCCATATTTTTCCAAAATAATCTGTTGAATCTCCTCAAACGTTTTTCTTTGCTTTTGTTCTTCAGGAATATTTTCACGAACATTCATGGTAATAATTGAACCAGCCCTAACATTATCTGGTAATAATACTGTTGGAAACTCAATTACATGATGATCTTGAGTGGTTAATAATGCTAATGAAGCATCCAGTTTACCCACTGTCAGTGAAACTTCTACAGTAGACATAATATCTCGTAAATAAGCGGAGTGAGTGGAAAGAGGGAAAAAGCAAACAAAAAGAATAAGCTAGTCTAGCCTTTGAGTTGATATTCGACTATTCTGGATAGAAAATGAACAAACAGTGCTCTAATAGAATATCACTAGAAGTTTCGTGTAAAAAAAATAATTTTCTTTGCTTTTCTATTCCAAAAGTGTTTTCAACTTTTTTTTTTGTTTTAGTGTCTTTTTTTCTGCTTTTCTTTTTACTTCATTATTTTTTTTTTTTTGTTATTTTTTCCTTTTAATAAGATCTTTTTATTTTTGGATTAAAAACATCGTCACATCAAATGTACACGATAAAGATACAAGATAAACATAACCCCTCTAAAAAGAGCAACTTGTACATTCAAAAATGTTTTATCAATATATATATACAATTGAATAGAAAACAAATATATTGGTAAAATAAAATATTAGATATAGTATACAAAAGTATTAGTTCATTCACCCTTTCTTTTTCTTTACACGGATACTTTAAACTTTGATATAAATATGAGTGAATTGATATGGGTATCCCCACAAAACTATTTACTTTCCCAAAAGGATTGGAAAAGCAATATCAAGAAAAACGGCTATATTCCAATCTTAAAAGCAGATTTATTAAAACTTGAAAATTCACTGCAAATTTCTTTAAAGAGTAGGTTCTCTTCGATACCCAATAATTTGATATCAGACACCAAAAAAAAAGATGCCTCTCAATATTCGAAAGAATCTAATGCATCTGAAGAAGATGATAAGTTTAAATATAAACCAATTGATATATTTTTGAAAGCTAATAATCCTTTATTAACATTTTGTATTGGTTCTCTTGTTTATATTGAATCAGTTGATAAAACGAATATTTTAATAGACGAATGGATAGATTATTTAAAGGAACAAAGCCTGGAACCTCATGAGAGAGAGATATTACATTTTGTGTCGTGGTCAAGAATATTTGCAACTGGATTTGAAACACAAAATATTTTTATCCAAATGTCAATCGACTCGAGTGATTATAAATCTTACTATACATTTTTAAGGTTCATCTATAAACTTAGCAAAAAATCAAATAGATTTTCAATTAATTTTGATGATAACATTCATCGGTTAATTGGTAAACAATCATTTTCTTCAAATGGTGCTATTGAAAACATGGATATAATTTTGCAGCATATAGAAAACATATTGGATAGATATATGACTAATAAGGAACAAAACAATAAAGACAATCAGATTAACCAAGCTACAAGTGAAGAGTATACTATTGATCTCTCCACATTGAGTGATCTTCCGAGAGAATCTCTAAAGCAACTGTGTAAAGATATTATAGGATTTAGAAGTAGGGTATTTACAATGGAGAGGGAAAAAATGTTGAGAGACAGTATAGAAGAAAATCAACAAAGAAGAAAAAAAATGGTTCAAGTATTTGAAGAAATAAGTAAGAAACAGAATATAGATAATGATTCAGTGAATGATATTCTTATGATGAATGATGGTGATATGTTGTATCCAGATGATTCTGAATTTAACGAAGATGATGATGGTTATGAAGTTGAACAAGAGAAAAAAATAAAATTGAAACAAGATTCAGACATTAGATATAAGAAATTGTTAAATAAATTAAAATCTTTAACTGAAGTTCGGCTGCAACATCTGGAGTTGAAAATAAAAAACTCAGAGAATTATGATGATACCCTGGATAGAATACGGCCTGCAGCTATTAAAGAGTTACTACACCTGGGAAAAGATATATATTATGATTCTAGAGAAATATCTAGAAACAAGGAAAAGCAACAAGATGATATGAATAGACAGAAATATGGAACAGATGTGGGCATGTCGTTGTTGTTTGACAAGTTTATGAATGGTATACCAGGCAGAAAAGATCTAGTTACAGAAATTGATGCAAAGAGTATATCCGCTACTATTAAATCCGAAAATGATGGAAAAGAACATGCCAGTAATGCAGAGATTAATATTAAACTTAACTTTAATAAAGCATTAGGAAAATTGTCAGATACGTCAGAAGAGAAAGAGAATATAGATAGTATTATTATAGATAACTTTAAAGAGGGTAATGATACAAAGAATAATATAATCGATTTTAAGTCAGAAGCTCTGAACAGATTACCATTTACCGATGAAGATTTAGATAACAGATTAAAAGCACTGAAAAAGACAGGTCTTGTGGAAGAACTTGTCAAGGAATATTTAGGGGTATATGAAGAAGAATTAGTCGAGTATATTTTTGATAACATAAAGGAATTCAGAGACAAGGATAGTCTATTTGAAGAGCTTAAAGAGACATTTGATGATGATGCAAAGGATATTGTTGATAAAATATGGAATAGTAAAGAGTTATCATCATTAAATTAACTCTATAGGTATATTTCTTTTTATAAATCCAATATTTCTACTTGAAAAAAAAAAAATAAATAAATATTATATCATAAATATCTTACAACAGATTTAATGTTACTTTAAAGCTTAGCTTTTTTGCGGGTAGAAGTAGAACAAATGCTGTGGTAGATGTCCTATCATTTGATATTATTTTTATAATAATTGGAATTAATTGTGTAGAATTTGTTAATGAGTAAGATATAGGAGCGAAATATTTTTCTTGTATTGCTATTTTATTCCTTACTAGGGGGGAAAATACCAATGGAAATTTGAATTCTAACTGAGAGATTAATAAGGAACCAAAGAATTGGTTTAATAAATTTTTAATTTCAAAAACAGTTACCTCTTCATTTTTTTGGAAATATTTATCCTTATGATTAACTTTATAAAAGACCACTTTAATTTGCAATTCGTTTAGATATTTTATTTGTGGAGAGTCTGTCTTTTTGTAACATTCTAATTCTAGTGGCTGATCTAAAAAAGCAGCTCTTTTATTATTAAACCAAAGGTTACATGAAAGATTTATACAGATACTTTTTATGGATTTTTTTAATTTAAATTCAACTTCATATAATAAATATTCTTTCCAAAACTGTTTATTTTGATGGAGTTGAATTATCAGCTGTTCTAAAAATAAATATGACTGGTTTTCAAACGTTAAAGTAATCTTTAAATAGATTGTTAATATAATTTATTTTTTATATTTTAAAAAGAAAAATTTCAACTAGTCTATACTACTATCTTAATCAGGTTATATGATTTAAAAAAAATTATAACATACAGTAAGATAATTAGGTTCTTTTGACGGTAATATAATCATCTTTGTACCATAGATATCAAAATCTTTTTCACTAAATTGAGGTATAATTGTCTCCCAGCAAGAAATAATAAAGGAAGATTTATTATCAGTTTTATCTGAGAAACTCTTCAGAAACATTTTTTTGAATAGCATTGTTTTGCTTTTTTTTTTTCTTTAGAAATTTATTACAAACTGTTTTAAATTTGTATTCTGTTTGTATAGAAGTAGCCCAGAAAGTTTTAGTATAATTGTTTATTATGGCGGCTAATGTGGCATGCTATATATACAAGAACGATTTTTTTTTTTTTTTTGCAGATATCACAGAAATTTTATATTTGTGGAGATAAAATCCAGCTTACACAAAAAAGGGTCTCAAATTTGAAAACGATCTTGAATAGTTATAAATAAATACACAAGAAACTGTATCCAATAATGTATGTAATAATGTGAAAAACACATACAAGGAAGTGTAAAAATAAAATTTTAATATATTGTAAGTCAAAATGCATCTATAATTTATCACAAATAATATACATATATGGTTAAAAATCCTGCAATTTTTTAACAAATCTCATTCCCTTTTCTATGTTAAACCTAAAAACATTAATTGTTTAGTAATATTTTTTCTGAGTTGCTTAAGTATAATAGATTTTCTATAATTGGAGGAAAATTATACATTCCACTTTATAAATTTACGCTTGAGCATATACATAAATTATCTGATGTATTAAATATCTACTATTTAATCACATAACGTTACAAAGGAAATTAGTAATAGTTTGGGGGTGCATTCTAACAAGGATTTTAAGAGCTACTAAAAAATATTTTATGAAATATGATAATGCTGCAATGATATATTACCGGTTTGAGAAACATGTAAATATATCAAAGAGGAAAAATATTTGTTTTGCACATTCAATATTACGGAGATAAGATTGAATAGAATAAAAATAAATTAATATATTATGAAAAATTGCCAAAAGGTAAACATATATAAGTAGACGACTTTACTTATTAATTTTCCAATCTGGATAAATAAGTTATATACACTTTATCATATGTTTCTTTTGTATTTATATAATTATTAATTCCGAATCAAAAGATTGAGGGAAAATTACACTACATATCAACATAATAATAATACACAATAATAACATATAGTATGATCACCGACGCTAAAGACATGTATACTAATATTATTCATCCAGAGGAGATAGAACTTTGTGACCTATAGATAATATAAATTATTGTATATATATATCAAATAAAATAATAATCAAAATTTATAGATGAAAAAGGTTCAAGAAATATATAAATATTCTTCATGATTTATTTAAGTATGTTTTTTAAAAACAATACAAGGGCAAACATACTCATAAATTTTGTTAACGAATTTTAGATAACAAAACTTATAAATTCTGTGCTGTGAGAAAAAATAAAATGTGGGAATCATGCTACAACAAAATTATCAATATTCGACATTTCCGGTAGTGTTTAATCACTTTTTTAGTTAATCTCTACTGAGTTTATGAAAATATAATACGGAGACTAAAAATTTATAACAAACATCGAAATTTATCTAATATCTATTAAATAAAATTGCAAGTAAATTATAAAGAAGTTAGTAGTCGAGTACAAAAATCAATAAGATATATCTACATATTATGTTGTATATGGATATACAGTGTCCTTGGATATTCTTTTAGTATCTTGAGCTACAATAACTAAGAATTATAGCGGAAATAATTTAATAGACTATGATAGAAAATATTCAGATATGATATACCATCATTCATTATAATTGGGAGTATATATTGTATAGTTGGGAAAAGATGTTCCAGAATAAAATAAATATACCGATCCAATTTTAACAGATATTAAATAATGGAATACTGTGTGTGGGTCATTCAGACATCGCTCAATATTGAGAAAATTATTTAGTTGATTTTTTTGTATTGTATGCAAAAAAAAAAGTTTAATATACATATATATAAAGTCCAATATTTTTTCATAGCAAATTTTTATTTTTGTCGTAAATTTTTCTGTATATTATCATTTTTAATATTATACATATATAAAAATCAATGAACTTTACTTTGATTTTGTATACCACTAACCATATATGAATTATAGAATATAATTAGAAGCTAGATTCAATCTATCCAACAAAAGCATATGCTAATCATAGCAAGCTTTTCTTAATGGTGTAAACTCTTATATCTGTAGACAAAAACAAACTCTTCAATCCCAAATTTCTCTTATCTTTGTCGCAAAATTGCTGCTATCATTACTGTTTTCTCTGGCATAATAAAAAACAATATGTGTTTTTTAAAAGTAATACGGTTACAAACCACATTTCCCATTCTTCTTTTTTACCCTCCCTGATTCTGTGTCTTTTCTTTTTAAAATGCAATAAAAGCAAAAATCATTATTTTGTCGTTGAGCACTCCATTTTGTGTCACTTCTTCAATATTACGGGAAAACACTGACATTAATTTTTTTTATTTTTAAAAAAAAGAAAGAGACACAAAATAATATTTAAAGGAATAGGTGTTTACTCTATACACATTTTCTTCCAAAAGGTACAAAGAAACCAGTCCAATAGCTCCTGTCACACCCAACCAATAAGTGAACATGTCCAACATCTATTAGAAAACAAAAGTGGAAGGGAAAAAGTAAATTAATTTTGAAAATATATAACATGTCAGAATGATCACAAAGAAAAAGATTGAAAAAAAAGAATTTCTCAGTTTGATTCTAAAATAATGAAATAATGGAGATAATAATACATAGCTTGATCTGTGAAGCTGATAGTGGAAATGTTAAAAGAACAATTGTTCTCCTTTATACTAAAAAAAGTGGTGGGCTACGACCTGTAGCTAAGAGACATACCCAAAAATCCAGTCTAGGAGAATTAGAAACGTTGACAGTGACCTTATAGAGGATTCCATTTCTTACATGAAAGAATCAACGAGAGTGGGTGGTTCATGTGAGTGCTAGGAATTCAACCAAAGGGACCCGTCTATTTACAGAAAAACTAAGTTGGAGGGACTGTGTTAGGATAGCGTATTCTAATGGCATAGTAGTTCTTGTATATCCAGTGGTGTTACCACATGTGGTAAAAAGATCCGTTAAGATGAGTGAATATCTCCCAAGGGATTAGGACACATTACTTTACAATACTAACAGACATACGATAATAATATTAATACTAATACTCAATAGCAGTCATGGCAAAAATGTTTTGTAGATGGGTGGATACAAGCCCTTATTATCCTGATATAATGAATACTGACAATATAGGTCATATATATATATATATATATGCTGTGACATATATGCAACCAACAAGTGAGAATGATACTAGCAAGTGCAGACTTTTTATATATTTTATTACTAGAGAATTTTCGGAGATTTTTTTACCCTTTTATTGTTTAATTTTATTCAATTCCATTACTATTCCAAGAGAGTGAATACAATAGGATCTGTGGATTGCCATTATGCAAGTTCAAGACTATTGTTAACCCAAATTTAGGATTTGAGGAAGATATTTTTTATTAGTTGAATTTAGTTCTTGATTCCACTATTACTCATAAGGTGATAGTTTTACAGAGGCGCTTTTTTTTTACATGATTTCAGATTTTACAGTTGTAGTTGAATTTACAAGCCAAGAAATAGGAAAATGGTGTTTGAGATTTTTAATGGACAATTTTTCAGAGATAATAATTGACATAGGAATATTGGATTCTTGTTTGACTCGCGGCTCTCTTTGTCAGATGGAACTGGTGGTTCTATTCCTACCTGATCAAAATTTATTTTATTATTCGTAATAAAATATTGAACAAGTTGAAGATACTCCTAGGGCTTATAATTTGCACATCTTAATGGAACTGGTGGTTCTGTTCCTCTGGGTGGCATAACAAAAGTCAATTATATCTCGTAGTATTTTTTTTTTATGCTTCATGATCTAAGAGGCATACTTATGCTATAATGTATATCTGAATGATTGGTTGGTTAGTCAATGAACAACATCCTAAATCGTTTCCAATTCTCTCTCTTTTCATTTACCATCCCCTCCTCCATCTCTACTTTTTATTTTGATTTTTTTTTCATCTCTATTTTTTTCTTCTATATCTCTCATATTATTAATTCTCTAGTCCCAGTTTATCTAAATAGTGCACTGCTAAAATAAAATAAAAAAAAAAAAATGTTATAATAAAAAACAGTTATAACAAAAATGAAAATAAAAAAAAAGAAAAAAAAATATAGCCCGCTAAAAAAAAGTATCTCTCACACCTCAGTAATTCAATCCAAATTTTCTACTTCCATCCATTATGGCTACTCCACATTATTAACGCTATTTTACTTTTTCAATCTCATTATTAACCTCACTTTTTCTGTATTATTATCATCTAGCAATTTTCTTTTCGCTACTTTTTTATGTCTCTTATTCCTCTTTCCTAATCCCACTAACAATACATCCATTTTCTAATGTGTTGTCCATTGTCCATTGTATATTAACCTAGAACCTTAATTCGCTATCGTGTGATTGCTTTAGTGTCTTTTTCTCATCTTAACTAAGAAACATACAAAGAAAAAAAATAAAGAGCGCTCTTTTTTTTTCCTACCCTCCAACTTTTGTCCAGTTCGTTTACCTAATGTATGTTTCCTCCTCGCCTCATGATCTTTTTACTTTGTGTGATACCCATTGTATATACAAGAGCTCCTAAATCAAAGGAATGCTCTATCTTAATACCGTTCTTTTCTAACTTATTTTTTTTGTAAATAGATGTAGTGTTTTGATGGCTGGCCCGAGTATCTCATGTTGATCCATCTCAACTGTTTAAGGACTCGATACTTCTGGGAAGTGGACTTGTTCTCTACAGGGCTCTGTTCAAGGCTCCTGATTCTACCAATGGTGGTGAGGGTAATGATCATCTTAGGCAAACAGTCGTAGGAACGTAAATCTTTTTTCGTATTGGGGCTGTTTTCACACAACTCTGCTCTTCTTTTATGCATTGTCATCAAAATTGTGTAAATTATCAACAAATTCTACTGGGTTACGACGTTCTCGATATCCTATTCCTGTGACTTCCCTGTAATGTTTTATGTTTTTTGTACTTTCTTTTATTTAGTTTGTTCCATCTTTGCGTTCTATAAACGTTGGTCATATTTATTTTTTGATTGCTTGTTGCGGGTACTATTCGACTCACTCAACTCCGGGCGTGCATCTTGATTTCATCATGATTAATTGCAATTATCATCTGTACCTTTAGTACCCGATATCCAGGTTTTTTCTTTCTGGGTGCTGTAATATTCTTTATAGCTATCCTTCTATATAGTTTATGTGTATATTATCTAAAGGAACAACATGTCTGTTGCTAGGATGGACAAAAGTCATAGGACTATGGTATCTTAGTTATCACTGCTTCCTAACTGCCTAGTAGCTGAATGATCCGGTGAAAGGGGAAGGGGGGAAATGTTGCCCTCCGAAATCCCCAATTGCCAATTTGCTAATAAAATATCGTTTCTATTATATATCTCTCTTCATCTAAACCTCACTATTTACATATATGTTCCATACTAAATCACAATTGTGCACTGGTGTATAAATAACTCAACCTTACCTACTTTGCTTACTTTCATACTAAAATATCTCTTCTCTTTCAAATGGGGAAAAAGTAAAATAAAATAAAAATAAACAATTTTTCTGTAAGATTTTTTTTAATCTCAAACCCCTCATTGAAGTTATCATATAAACATCATACACCACTATATTCCTGTAAAATATTTGTCGTATCAACTGTAGATAATTTCATTATGACATTTGTTTTTTTTTATCGTCTAAAGTGGTTCTATTTACTATTTCTTTTATTTTGTTGTGCCTAAAATTTTTACATTTAGTTGAAACTTGTCAAAATTCAAATTATGATCACATAAGGGAAAAAGTCTATAGTATCGCAAAACCTAATTATCACTATCATTATTCTAAATATTTAGAATATCCGAATCTGATTAAGTCCCAAAAATACTGAACACGCAACAATAGTGGTTGTTATCAGAATATATTGGTGCTGGAATGATATATTACCGGTTTGAGTAACATGTAAATATATCAAAGAGGAAAAATGTTTGTTTTGCACATTCAATATTATGAAGATAAAATCAAACAGAATAAAAATAAATTAATATATTATGAAAAATTGCCAAAAGGTAAACATATATAAGTAGACGACTTTACTTATTAATTTTCCAATCTGGATAAATAAGTTATATACACTTTATCATATGTTTCTTTTGTATTTATATAATTATTAATTCCGAATCAAAAGATTGAGGGAAAATTACACTACATATCAACATAATAATAATACACAATAATAACATATAGTATGATCACCGACGCTAAGAACATGTATACTAATATTATTCATCCAGAGGAATTGGAGAATCCAAATTGTGAACAAAAAAATTACCATATCCATACTAAAACACACTAATCAAAATGTAATCTCTCCATTTGTTTATTAGCATTAATTGTAACTATTTTTTATGTACTTAATTAAAGATTATTCGATGTATTTTATTGTAGCTGAAACCCTTGATAGATCGATAGATTTTTTATTTATAATTTCTTTCCCCCTCCCTCTTTTTTTTTTTCCCTTTTATTTATTTTCAAAACTTACAAAAGTTGTTGTTATATAAAGTGAGGAGTAATAAGGCTAAAAAATTTGATACTAAACAGTAATTAGTCAAAGACTGAGGGGTATATATCCTACCATACAAAATACTATCTGGTTCTGCTTTATTGTGTATTGACTATATCTTACTCTACCAATATATGTCAATGACCATTTGAATGTGGTTAAATATCAGAAGATGCAATGAAAATAAATAGTGCAAATATCCATAAGCAAGAACAAAAAACGAAGATATAAAAGATGTTTAAACAAACAAACATAATTTTTAAATATATATATAATTATATATGTAACTATTTATATATTATATTATGTTGCTGAAGAGAAATGAAGATATGGACAAACAGATGGATAAGGCATGCATAAACATACATAAAAAAAAAGAGAGACTTCTAAATGTAGTTAAGTCAACAGCTTATAATTTTTGCATAGCAGCAATATCGGTGGATTGAACGTGGTCTTCATCTTCTTCAATTTGGCCTTGTAAATCATCTAAAGAGACCTTGTCATCTTCAACAACACAGTTGATTTGTAATTTCTTGATACCGAAACCGATTGGAACGAAGGTGTGGGCACCCCAGACCAAACCGTCCATTTGGATGGCCTTGACGTTAGCTAACATTTCATCCAAGTTAGTTTCATCGTCCCAAGCCTTGACATCGATGGTGACGATAGACTTAGCAGCTGGCTTTGGTGGCTTGGCGGCCTTTCTGGCGTTGTATTCAGCGACTCTTTGGGCCTTTAACTTTTCAGCTTCTTCATCTTCTTCATCATCGGAACCGAATAAATCGACATCATCGTCGTCATCTTCGTTAGCTTCTTCAGCAGCGGAAGCAGAGGCAGCTGGGAAAGAGTCGAATTCATCAGCCTTAGCAGCTAAGTGGTTAATCCATCTGGTGAAATTTGGGTAAGCAGCCTTGAAAGCGTTGAAAGCAGCAACATCAGCTTGAGTAGCGGAGGTACCTTCGACGTAAGAGTTTTCAGCTAATTGCTTATCTAAGTTAGCGATAGTTTCGATTTTGGAGAAGTCAGTAGCGGCCATCTTTACAAATATTTCTTTTGTTTGTTCGTTTGGTTTTGTTTCCTGGAAGATAGATCAATAACAAATAGCGCAGGTAAACATTAATAAAATTATGAAAAGGACAATAAAAAAGAAGAAAAAAAAAAGAAGGAAGAAAGAGAACTTGGACACAAGATAAGTTTAGTTAATAAATGGTAAAAGAGAGGAGATGACTTTAAAAATAAACAAAGTCTACAGACTGTAATATAAGAAAAGGACATAAAGAAAACATGAACTTGAGAAAGTTGTGCAAAAGACGTTTGATGGGAACAAACCTTCAAACCAAAAACAAAAGGAAAATCTTCTCTTCTGTTCTGTTTTTGTGGATGAGGAAGAAAAGTGAAAAAAAAAAGGAAAAAATAAAAAAAAAAATTAAGTAGATAAAAAAATTTTTTTTATCCCCACTTTTCTTTTCTTTTTAGGTTTTCTTCTTTTTTATTTATTATTTTTTGTTTTGTTTAAGGTGTTTCCGAAAGAGGAAACATCACTTTGAACGAAAACACGTGACTTAACTGGGTGTGTGGGTGGACAGTTTTCTGTGTGTCTGGATTTTCTTTCTTTTTTTCTTTTTTTTTGTTTTTTTCTTTCTCTTTGGAAGGGGGGGGAAATGAAAGACTGCGACAAGAGGACAATCTGAATAGATTGATTGAGTAATTGAATAATTGAGTAGTTGGACTGTTGTTGTGTGGGGTTATATATCGATTTCTCTATTTATATGCATTTACAAGCGGTTCTTGCCATGATTAAAAAAGTACACTCTGAAATCTAATATCCATAATACATACCTATACCCACAACTATATACATTTATCCACACGTCCACACAAACATATATCTCCATATATATATATATATATATATACATCTTTCTTTGTTTTTTTTTTTTGTTTTTTTCTTAAGATGCCAAATTTACAAGAACACCAAAGCATTTTACTGCCGCAAGCCTATTTGACTAATTTTCACAATAGAATAAGAAATGAACCAACTATCTCATTACTCGACACTTCCTTGGCAAAAACTCAGGTACGGGGCCATAAAAGAGCAAAAGTTGTCAACTATGCTGAGTTCGATAACGATCTATTCGACGATTTGATCGGTGAAGAGAACAGTGACAATGAATATTCAAATTATAATCAGGCCACTAGTAATGCTGGTAATTCTGCTAACGATTATAATGGTAGTAACAACAATAACAACAACAACAACAACAACTTTATAAACTCTGCTCTGTTTGACCGTAACAACTTCCATAATAGTAAAAGTAATAATAATGAATATGGAGATAATCTGAATTATCCAATGTTATCTGGTACACATTCTGATTCATTCGATAATAATAACAACTACAGCAATAACCTGGATCATGAAGATGATAATTACAACAACAATAATACTACTGGTAATACCAACTTTTCTAAGAAAATTGATCTTAAAGACAGACTACCTGACTTGGACGAACAAGATGACGTATTTAATGTACTTAGATATCCAAAGATTAGAGAAACTTTCCAACAGAGTAAAATTGTGACTCCCTATAGATTGGATCTATTTAAAAATATTAGTATGAATCCTCCAATATCATCTGCTATATCCTCGATCCTTGATACTACTGCTATTACTTCTACTACTACTACTACTACTACTACTACCGATAATAACATTGAAATAGATAACAATTCAAAGTTAGAACCTATCATCGTACCAATCGCATTAAATATTGAGAGTAATGGTGTTAAAATAATAGACCACTTCACGTGGAACATCAATGATTCATCAATGACACCTGAGGAATTTGCCAACATCTATTGCCAGGATCTAGATTTGCAAAATAACTCCACCTTGAATCAACAGATAGTCAATACCATAAATGACTTAATCAAAGAATATGAAACTGTAGCCTCTATTAAGTTCGATCAAGACTTGCAAATTCTGATCAATTTGACTTGCCATTTACAGGACTATTTCCTAGAAGATAACTTCCAGTGGAATCTAAATGATTCAAGCCTCACTCCAGAACTCTTCGCTGAGATCCTGGTCACTGATCTAGGATTGAAAAGAGAGTTTTTACCAGTCGTCACATATTCCCTATACGAAACTATATTGAAAGTTAAAAAAGAATACCTAGAAGGCAATAGTAATAATACTAGTACTAATATCACTAACTTAAATAATGAAGCTGCGTTTGGATATCTTGCTGGTGTTCGATTGAACCTCGATGATTTAGGAGAAAACTGGGCTCCAAAGATTGAATTATTGACACCAGAAGAAATTCAAAGGAAGGAAATTGAGAAAGAAAGAAAATTGAGAAGATTGAAAAGAGAAAATGATAGATTAAGTAGACGTGGTAGAAGAAGATTGGATGAGTTAGAGTTGACGATGAAATTGTAACAAAGTAAAAAAAGAAAAATTTCTCACTTTATCGACAGATTCATTCACTCACCCATTCACACACACATCCACTTATATATAACATAACATGATATAACATAACATAATATAATATAATATCTATACTAGTATAGTCATAAACATTTTTTTGTTTCCTTCCGTTTAACTTGTTTGCAATATTATTATTATTTACTTACTACTATCAAATATAGTACAAAAGAAAAAATATTTCAAGCAAAAAAGCATATACATATATATAAAAAAAAAAAAGAAAAATTACTGAAAAATTTGACGAGCAAAGAAAGAATTAATAAAAAAAAAAGTGGAAATAATTTTTTTTTTATAAAACATATCTTCAAAACAACAATATACTTACTTGGCAGTCACGATTAAATATTTTCTTCTCATTGACCTCTTTTGCATCTACAGATACCTCTAATATCCACAACATAACAACATAGTGTATTCTTCCACCATTTAACAAGATGCTGAATTCCAAATCTTTCCGGGATGTTAAAAGTGTTGCACCATATGGCAAAGCAAAGACTAAAATAACAAGCAAAAACAATAATAAAAGACGAGTCTCTATATTTAATAAATTCAAAAGTTTTATTGATAGAAGTATACATTCTATAAGATCCACCGGTGTAGAAGAATCAAAAAAGAACGACGCAAACAATAACAATAGCGATAGAAATGAACTTATTAATGTTACTAGCCCAATATTTGTACCTGGAGGCTTTTTCAAAGAGAGTAATACAAAATCTATTTTAATACCAAGTCCTCGAAGCAATAACAATGATGACAATATTTCAAACAAAGAAAAAAATGAACATGACAGTGAATGTGAAAATAATGATATTTCAATAGTAAATATTTCAAATGCCAAATTGGCTGACTTTTTTGCACAAAAAGGTGATGAGCCACTCACTGAGATTGAAGTTGAAGGTGTAATGTCACTTCTAAGAAAATCTTCAATGTCACATCTATCTAATAATAACAGAAATAATATGTTTAATTCAACTTTTAATTCCTCATCCCAAGATAAGAATAATAACGGTAATAATAATTATTTCTGTAATAACACTAACCAGATATTTAATAGATCAAGAATCCTTTCCACATCTTCTAATTTTACTGGTAATAACTCGGTAAATGACAATGATAATGATGTTGGAAATACCACAATTAAAGAATTAAAAGTGCCTCAATATGTGCCTGACTTTGATACACCCAAACCAAATACCACGATATCAACAGCTAATAACCCTAATTCTCGTATCTCTTCAATTTCATCTAATAGAAGTTCTGTAAGGAGAATCTTTAACTATTCAGGTGCAAGATCTCCATACAGAAACACTGTAATTTTCAAATATCCATCCAATCATAGATCCCTTTCCACTTCCAATGTAAATCCACAATCACAACAAATTAAATCTATAACTAAACCTTCACAAACAAAAAAAACCAAAGGACCAAAATTAACTAATGTTGCTTCTGCATTAGTGACCTTATTAGAAAATACCAGCAATAGTGATGGTAAAAATATTAATCAAACAAGAGATGAAGAAAAAAATGATACTTTGATTATTTCTCAAGAATCTAAAAGTTTGGCAAACCCATATTCATCAATGGTTCATAAACACACACAACAGAAACAATTCATTAATTCAAAAAAGAAAGAGGATTTAGATTCTGAAACGAAACAAACTAACTTTAAAAAACTTTTTACAACCGTAGAGAATAATACGCCTACTACTACGACCACTTCCATTGCCAACCACAATAACAACACCAACAGCTCCACAGTCAATGTTATTAATACATACAAACCTACTAAATCATCTTCATTAAGCACTAATGTCGTTATTGCAGACAAAGTAAACAATGAAGGTACAAAAGAACCAGAAGAAAAAATAAAAGGCACAGAGCGTACAATTGTCCCACAAACTTCTTCATTCACATTCACTTTCTCCAATGCAAATGATAAAAATGAGGACAAAAAGGCATTCACCAGTAATAAGATACTATCCTCATCATCTAGTACACCAATTACACCTATCTTTTCTACCGATAAAAATTCTTCAAATTCAACCACAGCAAAATTCACAATATCGCACCCAAGTAAAACAGAAGAAGAAGAAACAGGACAGGCTAATGTTAAGGTAGAGGAAAACACAAATAAATATCAATATGAATTCTCAACACCGGCAAAATCTAATATTGATGTTGCTACTATTGATGAATCCAAAGTAGATCATTTCAAATCAATGTTTGTATTTTAAATTGTAATTATTCAAAGCATCTGACTAGTTCACTTATTCTACTAATTGTTCTCTACTCCTATCCTGAATCTAATGCATTTTATTAAGTATTTATACTTTTTTATCTTTCTTTCATTTTCTTTTTTTAGTTTATTACATACATATATACATATAATATCTATAAATAATTTGTTTCTTATTAAGAAATTATGCCTTATGGAATAAAAAGCTAATTATAATAAAATTTAAAACCTTAATAAGTATTTTTAGAAGCAAGAAATCGATCGATTAGAATTTACCTACATATACCAGAGATGCTCTTGTCTATATATCTATATATAAAGAAAACTAATATTAGGATAAATTTTTATTACTTTATGCACATGCATAAGTATTATATATTTAAAATTTGTATCTACATATTCAAAACAAAAAATAGAAAAATACGTGAAAGGGGCGAAACTAAATAACTATAAAAAAAATACAGTGCAACGTCTGCAAATACTAGCCTTCCTATCAGTATTTTTATAAAACTTTTTGTTTGACAAAGAATGTAGCTAAATGTTTCATTTGCCAAAAGCCTACAACACCAAGAACAATCAATTGAATAATGGTCCACCACATTGAACGAGAATTGACACTTTCAGACAAATCTCTGAACTGAGCTTCACGTTCTCTCATTAAATTTTGTTCCAATCTAATTTGCACGACTTTTGATGCTAAAAGGTTGATTCTACCTTGTAAAGTTTCCATTGTCTTTTTCTTCTTTGAATCCAATTTCATGTCAGAACCTACTTCAAATTCCAAATCAACACGAACTTTAGATTTAGATAACCAATCATTAGATTGAGTCTGTAAACAAATTCTATGTTCACCTGATTCCAAAGCAACAAAAGTAAAATCACCAATTGGAGAACCCTTTTGATGTACGACACGTTGGTTATCATCAAATATTTCTTCAATGTCAACAATAATACTCATTTCATTTGGGGAAGCATCCGTGTATTGCTTGGTGTTTGGATTCAAAACTGATACAGAATAACGTCCTTGAATGTAAGTATCTTTAGTTAATTCTTTCTGAAAACATTTTCTTTCACCAGCATTATTTAAATAATAAAAACCAAAGACATTTTGTATAAAAAATGAAGTCAAACAAAGAATAGATAAACAGTTCGAAGTGCCAAACATTTTTTTGAATCAACTAAATAAATCAGCGGGAAATAGTTGTAGTGGCGATGAGTATGGGGGAAGTTATGTTGTTGATCCTAGCAATTGTTCAACTATGGTAGTTACCATGTATAAATCTATACTCTTCATATGTAAAGCTGCCTACAAATGATAATTTGCTGTTACCAGTTTTTTTTTTAACATTTTCATGTTCTCTTTTTTCTAAATAACAATAATATCACGTAAAAAAGAAAAAAAAAAAAAACAAAAAACAAAAAACGAAACAAACTACAAAAAGCAAAGAAAAAAAAAGTTCAAAGAAACAAACAACATTGAGTAGATTTAGGGTTTTTATCAAAGGAAGGAAAGTTAGAGAAAAAAAAGAAGACAAACCCTAGAAAACGGAAATAAGAATATGGCAAGGAAAATGCTTGGAGGCGGAACTCGATTTTCCGCTTCAAATTCCGCCACCATAGGAAGCCTTCAGGAGAGGTGGACGACGTGATAAGAAAAATTTATTTAGTGGAAAAATTATTTAGAGGGTAATGGAATGGACGAGCAGGTGAGATGAGATGAGATGAAGAAGAACGCGTAAAAATAAATAATAAATAATATATATGGGATAAAAATGTCAAAGTGAAAAATAAAACATAGCATAATATGATATAATATTCTATACTTGAGCAATCAGGTAGTGTATATTACTGCATTGAGCTTGTAATGGATCTTGCATTAAAACTTATATATGAATGTAAACACCTTGTACTATTATTAAACAAAGATTAATATATCAGACTAATTTATTAAGATAAAAAAACAATATCCAAATTATTTTTTTCCTTTCTTCCATTTGACTTATATTATTAAAGGAAAATGAATTTATTATTACAAGATCCATTTACTGTATTAAAAGAATATCCTGAAAAATTGACTCATACAATTCAAAACCCCTTGATTACGACATGCCTCAAATATAGTCCACAAGGTCATTATTTAGCTCTTGGTTCAGTCAACGGTTCAGTAATGATTTATGATACTGAAACATATAGACCAATTCATATCTTAGGATCGCAATACGGTGGTGCACATTCAAGAGCTGTGCAATCTATTCAATGGTCAGATGTTAGTTACTGTTCCAATATAGATGAATATAAGATAGGAAGATACATTGTTACATGTGGTAGGGATTGGTATTGTCGTGTCTGGGATATTTTAAAACCAGAAACACCAATTTTTGAAACTTTATTTGATGGTCCCGTCTGGAATTGTCATTGGATTCCTATTAATGAAGAGAGTATTATTGGACATCCAAAATTAGATCGGATTAACCAATGTTTAGTGGCTACTGCATATGAGGAATCTCATGCTTTTTATATTGATCCAATAAATAATATCAATATTCCTTTAAAGGAAAATGATGCAGCAAATGCTTCAGATGATAATCATTACGAAGATGAGGTACAACAGAATAAAGACACAAAAAATGAAGATCATGGTTTTGTATTAACTACCTATATACATCCAAAATTGAAAAATGTTATAATCACAGGTAGTTCTAAAGGTTGGATTAAATTTTATAACATTGAGTCAAATAATAAACAAGATTTTGAAACAACATCTTCTGCGTCAAGTACACTAGTTTTTAAAATCTTAAACTCAATTAAAATATCTAATTCTAATATTAAAGATATTATAATATCACAAAATGGCGATAGAATGGCTATTAATTGTTCAGATAGAACAATCAGACAATATTCTCTAACCTTCGATTCGAAAAATGAAAGTTTTATACTTAATTTGGAACATAGGTATCAAGATGTGATCAATAAATTACAATGGAATGGCATAATGTTCAGTAATAAATCTGGCGATTATATTGTAGCTTCGACTCATGGATCTTCGACACATGAATTATACCTCTGGGAAACAAATTTTGGCTCTTTGGTTAGAGTATTAGAAGGCGCAGAAGAAGAATTAATGGATATCGATTGGAACTATTATACAATGTCTATTGCAAGTAATGGATTTGAAACTGGAGATGTATATATATGGTCACTTGTTATTCCACCTAAATGGAGTGCTTTAGCACCAGATTTTGAAGAAATTGAGGAAAATATTGATTATCAAGAGAAAGAAGATGAATTTGATGAATTCGATGAGGACCAAAATCATCAATCCCAATATAATATGATTAATAACACCAGTGAATCGATTCCAATTGATTTAAGGACCAAAGAAAAATATGACGTTAGGGGAAACAATATAACTTATGATCAATGTCCTATTCCAATCGATTATGAAAGAATTATAACTATGAATTATCAAAATTCATTAAAATAAAGCAAAGAAAAAAAAATTAAAAAAGAATAAATACTATTTTAAAAGTAACTAACTTTAAAATACTTAACTTTAATTTTTATCATAAATGTACATATTTCCATTTTGATTTCGAACAAGAACTATTGTAAAATCCACTATCAGTTGCTATTATCGTTGATAATAAATGGCAACATTGATATTACTAATCCTGGTTAGTAACAAAACAATAATAAAAGGACTTCTTTTGAATTTTTTGCCTAATTAGGTAAAGTGGCCATTTAAAACAAAAAAAAAAAGAAAGTAATGAAAAAAAAAACACATGGAAATAGAAACAAAGAGATAAAATAAAGATAAAGACAAAATTAAATTAAGATAGACAATTGGACAGTTATACTAAACAAAACATAAGCAAGAAATTATTTTGCCGTTACTTTTATATTTCTTCCCGTTATAGTTGTACCCCAACTGAAAATCTGTTTTATATCATTTCCAAGCATTCACATACATATACATATCCTTGAGTAAGAAAGAACTCACAGGCTTGTAAAAAATATAAACTAAAAAATAAAACGAATAAAAAAGACAAAATAAGATAAAAAGACCACTGTATTATTAATAATGTCTCAATATTCGCACAATCCATTCCTCACAAATACACCAAAATCATCGCCGATCAAAGGAGGCAAGAAAACAATATCAACACCAGGGAGTATTGTTACTCCACTTATCACAGATAACTCATCATCTTTAGAAGATAAAATCACCTCTATCAATACCAATAGTAGTAGAAGCAACAGCAACAGCACAAGTTCTCATAGTAGTCCAAGAAAAAGAATATATAAAAGACCTTCATCACAAACATTTGGTACCACAAACCTATCAAATTCACTGTTGTCTTCACCAACTAGAAGACCTAAAACTTCATCTAGTACCATCACATATTCCGATAGATTTATCCCAACAAGAACTGATATTGGGCTAAATTCTATAAAGTCTATAGCCAGTACTGTATCTTTAACAAAATTCAGTAATTCTTCAATTGACCATGACGATCAAGTAGTATTTCAAAAAGAAAGACAAGCACACGAAACCTTCGATACTATTTTGAAAAATGAAATTTTTGGTGATCTCTTATCAAAAGATAGTACAGAAAGTGGAATTAACAAAATCGAAAATACCAAAACCAAAATGATATATAATCATGGCACTAATGGTAACAGTATCAAAAGAAAGGAACCTTCTACTCCATCTCCAGAGAGACACAGCTCTTATATTAATTTAAGTGATACACCTATAAGTGTTTCTAACGGAGTCCTCATAGATAATGACAATGATAACAACAGTGACAGTGATGATGATGGTAATACTACTAATAATTCTGGCAATTTTTATGGTTATAATAGTGGTTCAAACTCAGAGAGATTAAATTCTGTACCAATCACACCGAAAAAGTTGTTCTCTACAGATAATATATGTAAACCATTTAGCAATACAAATCGAGGTGCTAGTATTTTTACCTATCAAGAACGTTCGCCTACTAAGAAGTCTTCTTTTGCATCCAACTATATTAAATCTTCACAATTTATGGATCACAGATCTCCAGTAAGGCCTGACTCTAAACAATTATTATTATCACCAAGTAAAAGTGTAAGAAAAATTGCTAAAATACCATACAGAGTATTGGATGCACCATCATTAGCTGATGATTTTTATTATGATTTAATTGATTGGTCTTCTACGGATCTTTTAGCGGTAGCTTTGAATAAATCAATTTTTTTAACTAACAATAGCACAGGCGAAGTTATACATTTATGCGACACAGAGGATGAATATACAAGCTTAAGTTGGGTGGGAGCTGGCTCTCATTTAGCAGTAGGACAGAATAATGGACTTATTGAGATATATGATGTAACAAAGAAAAAATGTATTAGAACTTTATCTGGCCATGTAGACAGAGTTGCTTGTCTATCATGGAATAATTATGTATTGACATCAGGTAGTCGTGATCGGAAAATCTTACATAGAGATGTTCGTACGGCTGAACCATATTTTCAACGTATTGAAACACACCAACAAGAAGTATGTGGTCTTAAATGGAATATCAATGAAAATAAATTGGCATCGGGTGGTAATGATAATATTGTTAATGTGTTTGACGGTGTATCAAAAACTCCTTTTTTGACATTAACAGAACATAAAGCCGCTGTAAAAGCCATGGCTTGGTCACCACATAAAAGGAGTATATTAGCTACAGGTGGTGGTACTGCTGATCGTCATTTAAAGATTTGGAACGTGACTAATCAGACAAAAATCAATGATGTTGATACGAATTCCCAGATTTGTAACATGCTATGGTCTAAGAATACTGATGAAATTATTACATCACATGGCTATTCTAAATTCAATCTTACTGTCTGGGATTGTCCAACATTAGATCCAATAGCCATTTTAAAAGGCCACTCATTTAGAGTCTTACACTTAACCTTATCGGCGGATGGTACAACTGTGGTTTCTGGCGCTGGAGATGAAACATTACGTTACTGGAAATTATTTGATAAATTAAAGTTTCAACCACAGATAGACTCTCCAATCTTTAGTTCACTAAATCAGATTAGATGACTAAAATACGAGGAAGGGAGAAAAAATAAAAAAAAGAAAAATGGAAGAAACTTTTTTGTTGGATTCCAATTTTCATTTATTACATTAAAATATTATATGTATGTGATATAGGACGGTTGTATACCCTGTTTACAATATATGACAATATGTTCAGTTGTATTCCTCTACAACTACTTTATAATTAATATTTACTTTTTTTGCATACAAACAGGAGATCATCATGAATTAAATAATTGAGAATATACAATTAAAAGATTAAAAAACATTACACAGCGCACACATACACATATATATATGTATATATATTATTTCTTTCTTATCCCCTGGGTCAATTTAATAATGTTTTGGATAATTCAGAAGCCAAATAATCAGCTTCAGCCTTAAAGTTTAATTTATGTAAATTAGCCACAGTGTATCTAATTCTACTTTGATCGTTATAGTTATCTTCTCTCGCTCTTATTCTAAAATCGTATTCTGCCATTTGAACATTTTGCGTAATACTAGTAAACGAGTCTGGATCGTTTTCCTTCAAGTCTGTCAATTTTCCTGCATCAATACCCAGCAATTGTTCTGCTTGATCGTTGAATAAGGAAAGCCATATTTGACCTGTTTCATCCATCACAGAGATGGTTAACATATATCTCCATTGAGGTTCAGGATGATTAACTTCACATCTTTCGCATCTCCATGTACCGTCTGTTTGTTGAACGACTTTTTTATTACAATTCTCATTTGAACATGCAGGATAAGCAAAATTATCAGCTTTTAAGAAACTGACCACTGCTTTGATACTGAAATAATCACCCTTTTCACTTCTACCTAAATTATCTGCAAAAGCTTTGGCTATTGTAATTCTCTGTGAGATAAACTTGGCTGCATTACCACTATTTGCAGTACCAATTTCTTGTTTTAAAGATGTGAAATTAGAACTATGACCTTTAGAATCATACCAACCCTTCAATTCATAAGCTTCTGGAATCTCCGGATTTGGAATCAGAGTACTATTGAAACCCATAGTCAAGGATTTGCCACCAAAATCAGATATACGCACCCCTTTAATAGCGACCACTGACCCTTCAGGCAAATTAAAATCAAGTGCCAATTGATTCCAAAGACCTACAGAGACTGAATAATTTGAATCATCAACAATAGTAATATCACGACGATCGAATTTTTTACCTGTCTTAGAAGTCAATTCAAAATGTGGGTTAACTGTTTGAATGATACCCAATACATCTACAGTAGAATTAGCTTCTTGATTTTCAATAGTATTTAATTTAATAAAGTCGAAATGAGTCCTTGGAACATTTGTTTCATCTGAACATTCTTCAATAATTGTATCTTTGTCCATAGCCAATTCATAAGGGTGCGACAAATTGGTAAACTGTGGTTTAGCAGGTTGTAATCTCGCCTTTGACACATAATAGACTTTACCCTCTTGCAATATTTCATTAAACTTGACAGCATTATCATTAAAGGCAGTAGCTCTAATTTCACCCGAAGTATCTAGGAAATTAACATTAAACAGTTTCCCTTCTCCTCTTTGGTTATGCCAAGTCTTAATATCCCCTTTATAAGAGACTCTTGCTTTAATGGTCCAAACATTTTGATATGGAGATAATTGTTCAATAGCAAAGATAGGTCTAGACTTTTGAGAACCACTGGTATTGCTGGTGCCACCATGATATCTATTTGTAGAATCAATATTAGAATTCGACATCATTGTAGAAGAAGCTAAATTGCTTTGAAAATCTTGATTAGAAATGCCAGAAGTAGCAGGTGTTGTGGTGGCGCTGGTTGTGGTTGCTGGAGGTTGAACAGTAGTACTCGAGGTTGTGTTACCACCTTTCAATTCAGGTATCAATCTGTCCATCTGATCATATAAATACTTATCTAAAAAGATACTCTCTTCCTCACTAAATTTAGCATTACGTTGTAACACCGTAAAATCATCAACTAAAAAGACAAATTTTTTTTTCTCCAAAATAACATGGGGTTCACCATCAAGTACCTGTATAATGTCACCTTTCTGTAAATCACTAGTCTGGAACTTGTCAGCAGCAGTGTTTCTTAACAACGCTTTAACATGATATTTTCCGTCAGTTAAGATAATGATATTTTTCCTACTTTTTGTATTTGGATCAAACTTTCTAGTGTTAAGGACTTGGTAAACACCTTTAGCAGCCTGCATATATTTTTCTTGATCAGTGAAAAGTCTTAAAATATCTCCAGGATTAACATCAGAAGCACTCATTCTTAAAGAAATCAAAAAATTATAATGACAATTTTCACAGTGCTCTTCTTATTCTTTTAACTATCCAATGAAATAAATAGATAAATAAATAAACAAATGAATAAAAAAAACTTTACAAAAGTATTCAGAGATGTGTGTGTGAATACCTTAATAACAGATTGTATATATATATATATATGTATATACAATTATAGCTAGTTGCAGTTTCAACAGTTGGCTAAAAAAAAGACCAGTGTTTATAGAATAACACTTGTCAAGGATACACCTATAAGCAAACTTCTTGTAGTAATACATTAACCTTCTTTCTCTTCATGAAGTTTTGATAATATTTGTATGTCTTCAAGATATTTCCACGTAGCTTAACGCGTCACTTTTCTTTTTGTTAATGATGGAATAAAAAAAAAAAAATAGAAAAGGAGACAAAAAATAAAAGCCGACGTCAACTTTACGCGTTGCACTCAAAAAGTTTCAAAGAACTTATTTTAGACAAATTTTTTGGTCATCAACCAACATTGTGGTTGAAGAGAATGATAATGGAGAGGAAGCATTTGGTATTGATTGCCAAGTTCTATGAATCATCAAGATCTAATGATAGGACGATAAATAAAAAAACAGAAACAAAAAAAAAATAACAAGAAAAAAGGAAAATTGTAAGAAGTTATGGGCAACTCTTCATTAATCTGTATAAGATTAATTGTCAATGATTTGAACGATGACGAATCGACAGTTTGTCCTATGGTATTTAGTGTTGATGATGTGTTGAAGTTGAGAAAACTTGGGATATGTGGTATATTGTCTGGTACTTTGCCTACAGCCACACAACAAAATATTTTTCTTTCAATCCCTCTGAAACTTATGGTTGAAGAGACTATATGGCTTGTATTGCATGGGTATGCCAAGTTGGACTTGATCAAGGGTCCTATGTCAAGACATTTTAATTCTATATTGGAATCGAAAAGTGACCAGTTGTGGGAAATATCTAGGAAGAAACTGTTACAATCTTTTGAATTACAAAGGGAATATAAAAAAGAACAACATGAATTGAAGTTGAAACAACTGGGGCTTGAACAATCTAAAAATGACGTTTCTGCCACGTCAAGTAGTAATGATAATAATAAATTTATAGAATCTTCGTTATTTGTGGAAACATCGAATGTTTCTTCGATACTAGATTACTCTGTCGATGAAAAGCGTGAAATTACAAAATCTTCTACAAGCACGGACTTATTGCATTATCTCATAACGAATTATAGTACTTGGAATAATTATTTATTATACCAATCACTAAAAGAACAAAGTTATGTAATGCTACCTGGTGGTAGATTTGGTGGACTGTACATTGCATACCCTGGTGATCCACTAAGGTATCACTCTCATTTAACTATAGATTCGGCGCTAGACTATTACAATGATCCAATCGATTTCATTTCATTGACAAGTGGTGCAAGATTGGGTACTGCTGTCAAGAAACTGTGGGTTATCGGGGGTGTTAAAGAGAATAAAAATCATACTATGAATGAGACAATAAATGTTGAAGATAGTGGCCTACATTCACTAAAATTGGGTACTATTACTACGTCATTCTTCTCTATTGAATGGGCTGGATTTGGCTAATAAGTATTGAAATCACCATCCCTTTTGTTGTAATCACATTGAATGGATCCCTTCATCACAACCTCCTCCTCAACCCATCCAGGTGCTTGAAGATAGATCTGTTGCCTATTTTGCCTTTTTTTCTTCTTCATTTTATATATTTCCCCTTACACACACCACATTACACTGTATCATTTTGGATAACTTGTTATGTTACATATTGGCCATTTACATGGCAAATACCATTATCTTGCCTTTCGAAATCAACCCTCACCTTCCCTTTCCCTGTCCCTTCTACCATCTCCCTTCAACATATACAAAAACATACTTTTACATCGTATAAACATGTAAATGCACATCGTCATTGATTAAATCGCACAGTTAAAAAATGAAAAAAAAATATTATTAATAATAAAAATTTAAAGGTAGGTAAGGGAGTGAAGGGATCAGTGATTACATCATTAATATTTACACTCTATACAAGACAATAATTCTCCCTCTAACCAACCAAACATTCTTTTGTCCTTCCATCTTACACACACAGACACACCAACATTAATTTTTATATTATATACATGTCCACAAGTCAATAAATCTTTTTACAAGGGGATTTATATTCCTATCTTAATTTCATATACGCATACTTTTATGCACAGACATAGGTATGCACAAACATATGTACATACATACACATATATATAAGTGTGTTGGTGATAATTACTTCCTTCAAGACTAAGTGGGCTGCGATCTAACTAGTATAAATGGGTCAAGACACTTGCTAAACACATTTTTTCCTCTTTTATTTATATTCATTAGATACTTTTGCACCTTTTCTTATTTCACTTTATTTATTTATTTTAGTTCCAGCCTTATTCTATCCAGGAAAGATTATTATATTAAGTAAAAGGTGTTTATCACAAAATGAGTAATAACCATGAATCTAATCGAGTCCCCTCCATAGATGAAAAAAATCAGTCACATAATCCGAATACTACTCTCACTAATAACAGTAATAACTATGAAAACGAGTCTGAAGAAGATATTGATCAATTGATCGAAGATTTACAATCAGATAAGGACTACGACGAGGGGGAAGAATCCTCAATGGTCTCTGACCACGCAGTACGTGGACAAAGAGTGGTACCTGATGAGTTGTTGCAAACTGACCCAAATAAAGGTTTAACCTTTGATGAAGTTGAAAGAAGAAGGAAAAAATTTGGTTTGAATCAAATGAGTGAAGAACATGAGAATATGATTATCAAGTTTTTAAGCTATTTTATTGGACCCATTCAATTTGTAATGGAAGCTGCTGCCATTCTGGCTGCCGGTCTTGGTGATTGGGTCGATTTCGGTGTCATTTGTGGACTTTTGATGTTAAATGCTTGTGTAGGTTTTATCCAAGAATATCAAGCTGGTTCAATTGTTGATGAATTAAAAAAAACTTTAGCTAATACAGCTATCGTTATTAGAGATGAGGAGTTAGTAGAAATCCCTGCTAATGAGGTAGTCCCTGGTGATATCTTACAATTAGAAGAAGGCACAATTATCTCTGCTGATGGTATTATCGTCACAGAAGATTGTTTCTTACAAGTTGATCAATCTGCAATTACTGGCGAATCCTTAGCTGTTGATAAAAGATATGGTGATCAAACATTTTCTTCTTCAACAGTGAAGACAGGTCAGGCTTTTATGGTTGTCACTGCCATTGGTGATAATACATTTGTCGGTCGCGCAGCTGCATTGGTCGGACAAGCTTCAAGTGGCCAAGGCCATTTCACTGAGGTGTTAAATGGGATTGGTATTATTCTATTAATATTAGTTATTCTGACTTTACTGTTGGTATGGTCGGCATCATTCTATAGAACAGACTCTATTGTTACCATTTTGAGATTTACCCTTGGGATAACTATTATTGGTGTTCCTGTTGGGTTGCCAGCTGTGGTTACCACTACTATGGCTGTCGGTGCTGCATATTTAGCCAAAAAGCAAGCAATTGTTCAGAAATTGTCAGCTATTGAGTCTTTAGCAGGTGTGGAAATCCTATGTTCTGACAAAACAGGCACTTTGACCAAGAATAAATTATCTTTACACGAACCATACACTGTTGAAGGTGTTTCTGCCGATGATTTAATGTTAACAGCGTGCTTGGCTGCTTCAAGAAAGAAGAAAGGGTTGGATGCTATTGATAAAGCATTTTTAAAAGCACTAGCTAATTATCCCAAAGCTAAAGAAGTATTAACAAAATACAAAATCTTGGAGTTCCATCCATTTGATCCTGTATCCAAGAAAGTTACCGCTGTAGTTGAATCGCCTGAAGGTGAAAAAATCACATGCGTAAAAGGTGCTCCATTGTTTGTTCTAAAAACCGTAGAAGAAGATCATCCAATTCCTGAAGATATTCACGAAAACTATGAAAACAAGGTAGCTGAATTGGCTTCGAGAGGATTTAGAGCATTAGGAATTGCTAGAAAAAGAGAAGATCAACATTGGGAGATCTTGGGTGTGATGCCATGCATGGATCCACCTAGAGATGACACTGCTGAAACCGTTCAAGAAGCAAGAAATTTGGGATTAAGGGTCAAAATGCTAACTGGTGATGCAGTAGGTATCGCCAAAGAAACTTCTAGACAATTAGGTTTAGGTGTCAATATTTATAATGCTGAACGATTAGGACTCGGCGGTGGAGGTGATATGTTAGGTTCTGAATTAGCAGATTTTGTAGAAAATGCAGATGGTTTTGCCGAAGTGTTCCCACAACACAAATTTCGAGTGGTAGAAATCCTTCAAAGTCGAGGTTATTTAGTGGCCATGACTGGTGATGGGGTGAATGACGCACCTTCTCTAAAAAAAGCTGACACAGGTATAGCTGTTGAAGGAGCCACCGATGCAGCTAGATCTGCAGCAGATATCGTTTTTTTAGCCCCAGGCTTATCCGCTATAATTGATGCTTTAAAAACTTCAAGACAAATCTTTCATAGAATGTATTCATATGTGGTTTATCGTATTGCATTATCATTACATTTAGAGATCTTTTTCGGATTTTGGATTGCAATTTTGAACAGAACACTAGATATTAATTTGATCGTTTTTATTGCAATTTTTGCTGATATTGCTACATTAGCCATAGCATATGATAATGCGCCATATTCACAAAAGCCTGTTAAATGGAACCTACCAAGATTATGGGGGATTTCTATTGTGTTAGGATTCTTTTTGGCCGTTGGTTCTTGGATTGCTTTAACTACAATGTTTTTACCAAAAGGTGGTATTATTCAAAATTTTGGTTCCATTGATGGCGTAATGTTCTTAGAGATATCATTAACCGAAAATTGGTTAATTTTCATCACAAGAGCAGTTGGCCCTTTTTGGTCCTCATTGCCTTCATGGCAACTAACAGGTGCAGTGTTTATAGTTGATATCATTGCTACAATGTTTACATTATTTGGTTGGTTTTCACAAAATTGGAATGATATTGTTACTGTAGTTCGTGTTTGGATTTGGTCAATAGGTGTGTTTTGTGTACTGGGAGGAGCATATTATTTATTATCCGAATCAGTAGCCTTTGACAGATTAATGAACGGGCTGCCTGTAAAGGAAAAGAAGTCACCAAGAAGTATTGAAGACTTCTTAACTACCATGAGAAGAGTATCTACACAGCATGAAAAGGACGGATAAAATATGTTCTTTTTCAAGGCAAATATCTTTTATCTTATTTCTCTTCTTGTTCTATTTTATTTCTGTCATATCTGCAAAAAAAAAGCTTCATTGAATATCCTTTACTTATAACGTTTATCGCAGCAACTGCTAAATATGGATTTAATATTATTACAATTTATCATATTCTTCTTCTTTTTTTAATTTTTTTTCTTCATAGATTAGTGTTATCAATAGTAATTAATTATTTTTACATAAGTACTCTAGAATTTTAATCCTTTTAAATAAGCCCCTTCTCATTTCTATAGTAAAAGTAATACGACGTTAAGAGAAATGAAAAACAACTAGAATTGTTCAGATATCCTCTTTTAACAAGACTGCCCACAGCAAAAAGAAAGTTATATTACATTGAAGAAACCCATAATCTTTAAGGGATAGCATGAGAAACCATTACTTTATTTATACACTATCATATTACAAGTAATCTTTATATTAAAAGAAAAAAAAAAGATGAAGAAGAAAGAGAAAAATACAAAGCAAATTAATAATATTCTGTGACATTATAAAGTATATCAGATATTCGAGCTTTTGGTAATATTTGTTGTCTTCCTGTAAAAATTTGGTTCAGAAGCAGAACTGAATAAAAAAATGTTTGCATCATTCAAATAATGTCACAAAATCATTACTAATTTCCTCTTTATTCTTTGGGAGAGAGAGAGAGAGAGACAGGAAAAAAAAAGGAAATAATATAGAAGGGAAAATAATATGCAGAATAGGAAAAATACTCAGATGGTGATGCATGTAAGGTATCCATGGCACATATTCGATGAATAATCGCCGGATAATTAAAAACACGAAGTGGTGTCTATTCATCAGGTTAATTGTATAAAAAATGATAATTCCTATCCTAACATAATTTTTTTTTCAATACCCTATGTGTACTCTCAAAACCATTTATCACTCAATCCTATAACAGGAAAGATATGAAACTAGATAAACGTGTCCACACACAAAGCACACATTTACACATTTTCTTTTCAAATCCAGGAAATAATATTTAATCATAAACGAAGAATTCCTTAACAATTTGTTCCTGCATATACATCCTCAGAGTCGGTAATCTAAACATTACCATGCTTTATAATCACCTGAAATATTAAATCCCATAGGTATGAAACGAAATGAAAAGAAAAAGAAAAAAAAGATAAAGTTAAAAGATGGATCAACCTATCGAAAATAATAACTACCTATTAACAAAATAGACTCCCACCTAATTAGTTAATAAACGTTATCATTCTCTAAAGCAGTATACTCCGACTATCATCAAGAGCACACGCTATCCTTATGGAGGTGACCCAATAAATGATTAACCCAAAATTTTAACTATGCGATGCAAGCATCGAACAGTAAAAACATGATGAATAGTGAATGTGCACGGACAGGGTGGCCCAAGTCTAAGGTAACTTCACGTTTTATCATCCATTCACTTTATATAGTCTTAATTGTTTCACAAGTAAGAACAGAATAAAAGAAAAAAAAAATTTTTTTTTGCAAGAGGAGATTTGTGGCATCATGTTATACGAATAGACAAAGACGTTAGGGTTTTAAATTCGCTTCCATCTCTTTAATAGAACACCCCTCATATAACCATCAGATTAAAAAGTTGGTTATTTCATGTATACATGTGTGTATTTGTGATCTGGATCTACATGTCCAATAATAGCATTGCCGGCTAGACCTCATCTGCATGAGAACAGTGCTCAATTATTAACGGTTACTACTATGATGCTTTTATTTTTTTTATATATCTAATATTGAATACATAATATATATAATATTTATTAACATAAGTAAATTGAATTATATTATATTATATTTATTCAGCAGTAGCTCTAGTGTAGATAACTTGAGTAGCGTGCTTAGAAACTGGTTTAATGATACCTTCAGCTTCTAAGTGTTTTAAAGCAACTCTGGCCAAAGAACCACCAAGCTTTAATCTGTCGACTAAGACAGAGACGGAGATGTATCTGTAGGTTGGAACTTCCTTTAAGATTCTGTCGTATTTTTCTTGGTCCAAGATAACAGCGTGTTGAGCCTTGTCCTTGTGGGCCTTCTTAGACCACTTCTTCTTGGATTTCTTACCACCAGCTAAAGCGGCAGCAGCCTTGGCAGCCTTAGATAATTGAACTTTTGGAGGCATCCTGAATTCTATTAACGAAAAAAAATATAAAACAAAAATAAAATAAAGTAACAAAAGATTACAATAATGATACGATTATTATAACACTCGTTTAAATACGCTATTGTTAGTATTTATGTTTCCTCCTTTATCAAAATAAACATGCAAACAAATAGAAAAAGAATACAACGACACACCAAATAGCAAAATACATTTATATAAATCGACTCGAACACAACAAGAAAACATCAATAACAAAAAAATATCATTATTTCTTATTCTTTCATTTTGATTATTGATGCAATTGTCATCACAACAAAATGGAAATACCGAATCAATATATATTTCTCTTCAGAATCTTACTTGACATAAATATTTGAATGGCAAAATCACTCAAAGTAGGTTTAATAATGAATTTTAATACCCCTCGATATCTTAATCTTCCCTCTTTTTCGTTCTTATATCATTATCAACATGAAATTCAAATTATATTCTGTTGTCTGTTCAATCTTCTACACTTCACTTTCCAGGTTTTGATCGATATTATTTGTTTGCGGTTCAACATATATTCTTCTAACGTAGCGGTACATACACTAAAACTAACGTTACTTGGTCTCTTTTCTTACCGAGGGACAAGAAAACACAAAGTTCAGATAATGGCAAATGTCAGCCAGATATAGCAGCAACAAATAAAAAACCTATCACTACCGATGAACACGTATTTATTCAAATATCACGCTAAAGGTGAATCCTAACATTGACCTTTACTCCCAATCAGAATAATGATACTGGCGTATTCTGTTCCATAATCATACTTTGGATATGCTGTAGCATCATGAAGGAATTAGTGGAGAAGGAGGGGGGGGGGGAGGGGTAAGCACCACTAGAGAAGGAGCAATGGCGTATGCAAACAAAAATGTGTCAGCCTACCTGGGACTGCTTGCCTGGGGCCGTCCGCCTAGCTTCCCCCTATTGTCTCCTTCTGTATAAGCTCACATTTTCCCTTGCCTCGCCCCCTCCCTGTGCGCATATACCTATATTGTGTGTGGTTTACATGCCTGGCTGGGCTGGGCTGCTCTTTCCCTTGTCTTGAATCCTCAGACTCACCACAGCCTTCTGACTAGTTTTTGCAGGAAACCAAGTTTTCTGTTTTTCCCAGCCCAATTTTCTTGTTGTGTACGTAAGTTCTTAGTCCTTCAGCTGGGTACAAGAAAAGTGGTGAGGGGAAAAGAGCAGGAACAGGAAGAGAAAGTGGTCACTTACATTTTCTCCTTTTTTTTTTTATATTTGAAGAAAAACAAAAGATACTTACTGCTTCTGGAAACAAATCAAAATTTCTGAAATAAAAGCTTTGGAGATGCACGGATGTAGTATACGTCCTGTGTGTAAGCTAACCTAAATTTAAAGACAAAGAGCCCACTTTTTTTTTTTTCATTTTTCAAACAAATCCTTCTACTTTTCTTACGATTTATTGTTAAACTTTATCTTCATGATTGCGGCAGCTAAAAAAGCAAACTGCTTTTCATTCTTTCCAATTAATTATGTCAGTTGGTCGGAATGACTACCATTAAAAATTACTTCTTAATCATATAATATGACACATTAGCAATTAATATACAGTGTTAACAAAAGGAGTCTTTTTGTCAGGTTTAAGTTTTGGCTATTCTTTTCCTTTTTTCATTGTCTACACATATATATATACACATATTTTAATTTTTAGACGAACGTATGAACTTTATGATAAAAAGCATATATAAATAATATTCCAAACCTATTAAATGTTTGAATATTTCATATGAACATGTTCCACAGAGTATAACTGTCACTTACAAGCATTAGTTTTCGATAAATTATAAAGTATGTATTTGCATTGTATTGATTAGTCCATACTAGTTAGAAAATTTGTTGTTTCTATCTTTCTTACTCCAAGATTAGGCAATGATATTACTGTGAATGTTACATGGTTATTGTTTTTTTCCCTTTTACTCTACGTAGATGTTTAGATGGCTTCAATTCTTATAATTTGTCAAGTTCAAATATCATAATCAACCCCTATTCTTTTTTTTAGCTCATCTTATATATTTATTTATTCATACTAAAGATCAATATTTCAAAAAAAACAAAATTGGGATACAAGCCACGACACTAACCAGAAAATGTCAATGATAATATATCTTCTTGTAAATATTGGTGATGAACATATTGCCACTTTTCAATGGTTTTGTGTAATAATGCAAATATATAGCAAATATGCCACTATTAAAAGTTTTTATTTATTTATTAATTATTTTTTTTTCTTTTTTCGAGTGACGCCATAGAGCAAGCTACAAAATAATCCGAAAAAAAATTTTTACTCTTAGCCCTAATGTAAAATTGCCAAATTCTTTGGAATCTAATTATATTGATATATTAAACCTAATCTTGTGTGAAAGGATTACTATATCACGTGACTGAAGTTAATATTTTGCTCCCTTATTAAGATCTATACAGGTCACTATCAACGAAACTGTGAAATTTTTCAAAGTTTTAGTAGTTTTTTTTTTTTTCAAGAGAAGAAGAAGAAAAAAGAAATAAAGCGGAAATTCTATTAGAAAACCTTATGCCAATGTGTGATGAATAACACACTAAGGTGTCACCGCGAAATACAAAATATAGGAACTTGTCATTAGGTTTATATCCTACCGTCTCTCTTGAATCGTTTAATCAGAGTTGGATATTTAAATTAAATAGGCCAATCTTTTAAAACAATTAAAAGATTTTGCCAATCAAACTAAGAAAGACTATCAACAAAATCAACCAAGAAACAAAACAAAAAAAAAAAAAGAATAAAAAGTAAAGATGTCTATAAATATTTGCAGAGACAACCACGATCCTTTCTACCGTTATAAGATGCCTCCAATCCAAGCTAAAGTGGAAGGTAGGGGTAATGGTATTAAGACTGCTGTCGTTAATGCCTCCGATGTGGCACGTGCATTAAACAGATCTACACCTTACATTATTAAGTATTTTGGTTTCGAATTAGGTGCTCAAACTTCTATCTCCATGGAAAAGGACAGATATTTGGTTAATGGTGTCCATGAGCCATCTAAATTGCAAGATGTCCTTGACGGTTTCATTAACAAATTTGTTCTTTGTGGCAGTTGTAAGAACCCAGAAACTGAAATCATTATTACTAAAGACCAAGATTTAGTCAGAGACTGTAAAGCTTGTGGTAAGAGAACACCTATGGATCTAAGACATAAGTTATCGTCCTTCATATTGAAAAACCCACCAGAATCCTTCGAAGGTGGTGCTGCAGGTGGTAAAAAAAAGAAGAAGGCTGCTACCGCCTCTGCTAACGTCCGTGGTGGTGGTGTTTCTATTTCTGATATTGCTCAGGGTAAGACAGCTAACGATATAAACCAATTAGAGGGCCAAGGTGATGATACTGCTACTGATAAAGCTGGTGCTGGTGATGACGACGATGATGAATTGGCTCGTCAAATTAATGCTGCCGCATCTGAATTAGAAAAAATTGAAGTCAAAGATGATGATTGGGCCGTGGATATGTCTGAAGAAGCTATTAGACAACGTGCTAAAGAACTTCAAGTTGGTCCAGGTGGTATGAGTAAAGAAATATCCAAATTAGACGATTATGGTGAATGGATTTTAGCACAAGAAGAATTACCAACCGACGTGGAATTATATAAGAAAGCAACTGAATTAGATATTTTGCAAGAGCCAAAAATTGCTGCTGTTTTAGCTCAAACTCTTTTTGATGAAGATATCGTCGATGAAATAGGTGACCACAGTGCCTTCTTTAACAAAATCTTTATCTCTTCTGAATATGAAAAGAATTTCCTTGGTGGTATTGAAAGATTCTTAGGTTTACAACATAAGGATTTGATTCCATCTTTACCAAAGATCTTAGTTCAATTATACAACCATGACATTATATCCGAAGAAGAAATCATGAGATTTGGTACTAAATCATCAAAAAAATTTGTCCCAAGGGACATATCAAAGAAAGTCCGTAGAGCTGCTAAACCATTTATTACATGGCTAGAAAATGCAGAATCTGAAGATGAAGAAGAATAGAAGAAAGAATGCTTGTAATGTATTTTCTGTATATCTGTATATGTATGTATCATAATACTTTTGCACATCGAGGCCCTCGTTTGCTTTTTTATGCAAGAACAGTATTTGTGTAAAGACATGAATTAAAATTAGAAATGAATATCCAGGAAAATTCTAAAGTATTATTGTACTACTCTCAGTTGTGGTTTTTTTTGTTTTTAAATATATTATTTTAAAAAATAAGATCTATATGAAAATCAAATGAATAAATAAAATAATTAAGTAGATATATATGTATGTAAATATGCAAGATATTAAATTTTTTATTATTTCTATTATATTATTATTATTAATCTGTGAACTTGGATCTGGCACGTAATGTGGCACCATACTTATATAAAACAAATGGAATTAATGCCAATGCAATAGTGAAAAATCCAACTAAAGAGGACCCCCAACCAACTGGGTACCCATCAATAGCTAAATTGTTGTACATGGCAGTTCCAAACAATGGAAATGCACAAGCGAAAGCGGAACGACATAAACCATTACCAGCAAACACCGAAGCCACATATTTTGGATATGAAATCGATAAGTAGGCAAAAGTAGCTTGGAATAAGTTGAAAACAGCAAGAACGAAAAAAAGCTCAGCAATAATTGGAACAATCCAATGAGTACCAGCAGCCCAACCAAATAAGAAAAGTGCTAATGGTAAGCACCAACTTGCACACATAGCCAAAATCAAAAATGCTTCTGGGGTGAATGTATTATTCTTAAATTTTGGAACAATCACTTTCATTAAGAAAAATAGTAAACCACTATAGGCAAACACACACCCAACTGCGAAACCCATATAAGCTAAACCCAGTTCCACTAAAGTGAAATGGTAAATACCAATAAAAACAATTGGGAAAGCCTCAAAGAATAAGTAAAAGGCACCGTAACATAGAGAAATGTAGATGTCAAAGGCAAGAACAATTGGTTCTTGAATAATCATTTTAACTGGTCTATATAAAGTCTTAATAATAAATTCCTTTGGCTTGATTTCAGCATCTATCTTTTCTTGAGCAGTGTAAAATCTGTTGTCACCAGTTTGCTTTCTTAATCTAGCAGCACGACGGGCTAAGATGTTAGCATGGGATGTCTCAGGGAAGAAAAATAGGAATAAGATCAAAGAAGCAGCACAAATCCATAATAATAACCAAAAAATCCATCTCCAACCTTTAGCCACAGTCATAGCTGCACCAAGTAAAGGTGCAATAACAGGAGCAGCAACAGCACCAATGGCCCAAAGTCCTAACAAAGCAGGTAATATTTCTTGAGACACTAAATCAGAAATGGAAGCACCACCAGTAGCTAAAGATGGAGAACATAAAATACCAGTAATGAATCTCATCACAATAAGACCGCCAATATTATGGACAGTAGCACAGCCAATTTGGAAAATAGTAAAGAAAAAAAGAGTAATAATATATATTTGTTGTCTACCAATTTTGGCAATTTCACTTAATGGAGAAAAGATAACTGGACCCAACCCATAGCCCAACACGTATAAAGACAAATTCAAAGTAGCAGTGACATGACCTACTTTGAACTCTTCTTGAATCTCTTCTTGACCGGGTGTATATATTGACGAACCCATGTAAGTTATACAAGTCAAAAGCATAATTTCAAAGATTATAAAGGCCTTCTTAGGAATAGACCAATTTAGTGGCAAATCTGGATCATCAGGTCCATTCCAATTTACTAGAAATGGGTCAAATTTCTGACTCTCACTGTTTTCGTCAGACATAGAATTAGTTTGTTTCTCTGAATCAATATCGGAGTCGTTTTTATTAATTTTATTTACTTCTTGAGTCTCTACATCTTCTGAAGTAACTTCATCAGCATGGTATAATTGAGGTAGATTTTCTTCGATTGTAACAATATTGAAATATTCTAACACATCCACAAAAAACGTGTTTTTATAAGTTTTAACAAATGACATTTTCAATTAAATCTGTATGACTAATCAGAATATATTATTAAATGTATATGAGATCTATTGATCTGTCGTTTTGGTTTGCTGTTATTTTTCTTTTATTAAATTGTCTTCAAACTAGAACATTAAGACGGAATCAAGAAAAATTTGAGACTGGCCTATGATATCAAAAGCATGTCTTTATATATGAATATTTGAATGGATGATTAGATGTTCCTCAGTAATGATGCCATATACTATCAAATTAGATTAGATTAGATCAAAATATTTCCATGACATTCTTTGTTAATCTCTCAATAGTATACATGGAAGGGATCTAATAATTTATTCAATCTTGTAAGTTTTCCTTCTATTGTTTCTACAAAAAAATTTTTATCTTGGTTTCAATCTCCGTCTTAGAACCGCTCGAAAAAAGTAATTCTATCCACGGAACACGGGAGAACCCACGGAAATAAGACGGAAATGTACTTTAGTGTCTTTTTTCTTTTCTTTTTCTTTTGAGTGTTATTGTGTTTTTGGACGGATGACTAAGAATGGACGGGCGTAAGACGGATATCAGGATAGAGGTTTTTCCATGGAGTACTTAAAAAAAAAAGAAAAGAAAAATGAAAAAATAAAAAACAAGGTCTTTCTGATTAGTAAGGAAGATTTCACACATTAATCTGTGTGATTCTGACTAAGTTGGTTTCTATTATATTAACTGCAATTATAATTCGGGAAAAGTGTGGTGTTATAGGATTAAGGGTTGTAATCTTCTTGATAGACTTCCTTATTCCTGTTTGATTTATCTCTTACCATCTAGAGGCTGTTGCAGACGTAGTTATCAAGCCAATCTCTTCCATTAGACGGTGATGTGGATGCCTAGGGGGATTTTCCAATAGTACAGTCCTTATCTGTTGAATTGCAACTTCCTTGTGTTCATAATCTAGTACTAACCTGGATGATATCATTTTGTACAAGAAAGAAGGACCTTGTGATGTAGTGTCTCTTAGTATATAACGTAATGTCTTAGTGATGTCTTTAGTATCATGAAAATTGAATATTTTCTCAATGATTAATTTCTTAGACAACTCATTGCCCCTTGAATTTAATATCTTTAATACAGTCAATGATCCCAGTTTATGACAACACAGGTCTGAAAGATATGGAAGGATATGTTTGGTTAATAACAAATATTTGTTATTAAAATTTAATGTGTCTAGAAGCCATGTAATTAATAAAGTTCCATTGTGGTCTGTTATTAAGTATTCTCCATATACCACAACGATACTACCTATTATAACTAACTGTTCATCCGTTACTTTCCCATTAGTCGTTTCTAGACATGCACGGATTGCACGAACCCCATATCGATTCACACAAATCGTCCAAAAATTGGCTATTATATTACTAAAGATAAACTGGTTCCATTGTGGTCCAAATTTCACTACTTCTTGAATCACATAATTACCAAACTGATCATTGAATAAAGCAGCACAGTAGGGTTCAACACCATCTATAATGAACATTATATGTCTTGCTATTCTAGCTGTTTTGATCAATTTTTGACAAACCCAAGTCCCAGACTTATGTATACCAAATATACTCATATAAGATTTCAATTTTCGTAAGATTATATCTCTGATTAAATCATCACATTTGTCGTATAATCTTTGTACAATTGTATTTCCTAAATAATCAAGACTCAGTTCAGGTAATTCATCTAGCATACATAGAGCTAACTGCTCGATTTCCAACACGGTTAACTGATTGTTATCCAATGATTTTCTAATTTCACGTAATTTTGGTGTCTCAAATTGTCTCTGTTTAACAGGTTCAGGCATAGATCCGAAATTACTCATATCTGCGCATGGTAAAAGTTTTAGACCGCTTTCTAACATTGCATTTGCACGATTTTCATCCATATGTACATCGTTTGAACAAAGTTCTCTAATAATCTTTAAAACTTCATCTCTATGGGTCTCTATCGATGATGGAGGTAAGGGGAAGGGACTGGTTTCTTGTTCAGATGGAATAGTTTTAGTAATTGTATTAGATGATAACATTAACGGAAGTGCGGGATTATACTGATCATTATATAGTGGAATTTGTAATCCATTCGGTTGTACTTGAAATTGTACAGTTCCATTTAAGATACATTCTTCCATGATAGAATGTGGTTTCTGCTGCAGATTTGGATCGATTACTAGATTTGCGTAAGATAAGATTTTTGCAAAGGTAATCTTACAAGGTACACCAACCATTGAAATTTCCTTATCTTGCATCGCATCCATGGCTAATAATGCATGTTCAATATTTTCAAACTCAATTAAACTTACGTATAAATCTTTCAATGTTCTAACAGATAAAATACGACCAAATTGGGAAAAAATAGTGGCTAAAGTGACACTAGTCAAGTTAGGAATGGTATTCCAGCCATTATTCCACTGCATAGGGAAGATATTAGATATTGCTATTGTGGAACTAGAAGGAACTGCCGAAACCAAGTTGATATGAGGAATATTTTTCTGATTTGTAGTGATCCATACTAAACTAAATGGATCTATATCGTCTTGCATAAGAGGTATATTAACAGTGTTGCTTATATTGTTGTTGTTACCCATTAATGACATATTTATAGAATCCGGAACATGTTGGGAATTAGATATAATACTCTGGGGTATACCGTATGATGCCATGGTTTGGGATCTTTTTCTGCCTGTATTAAATTGAGAATGATTAGGGTTTAAGTATGTAGTGTTAGTTGTTTTGTTATTCAAGGGTTTATTACTCAATATTGGAATGTTTGCCGAGGAATTGTTTATTTCATTAGACGTCCATATAGATTTTTCACTATAATTAGTAGTGGTTCTGGTTAAATGTGTAGTTGGAATAGAATCCCAATTAATTGGAGCTGTATTTGTTCTTTGTCTATTTTTAATAGGAGAGTCTAGTATTATTGTATTTGATGAAGTTGGAAATTGAATTGGTGGCTCTGGTTCTGGGGTGGATAGAATATTACCAGGTGGATTCACAGGAATGTTGCTTGATTGCATCACAGATGGGGCTAGTTTATCTTCCAAAGTCACTTTGATTTCAGGTGGTTGTTGTGGTTTTGAATGGAGAAATTTAGAACTGAAACTCGGAAGAAATCCGCTAAATCTATCAGCTAATTTTGAACTATTGGCACTAGATCTAGAAGTATCCCTTCTATATGAACCTAATTTACGTGAATGGTCTCTTCCTTCCTTCAACATACTGAATGTATATTAAATCACTTAAGTCATGAAATGGCAAAAAAAAATCAGTGGATTATCAAATATAGCGAAATTGATTCTGTTGATCCACTTCTTGTTATTTTTTTATGTGTTGTTAGCAATTAAAGCACTTTATAACAAATTACTTAATTGCAGAGCTTATTTGTTTATGTGCAGAATGCCTTCATTGGAACAAGATCTCGCGATTTCAGCTAAAAGTATCAATTTTTTGTTACTGCTTTTCCAAACCATCCTTTTCAATTTCACCTTTACTTAAAAACCTGTTTTGTGTTCTTTTTTTTTTTTCTTTTCTTTTTTTTTCATTTTAGGAAAACAAAACTGCTCGAAGTCCTCGAAGAAGGGATCGGTCTTCAATTACTTCTTTAGGAAACTGTCAACAAACAGCAAGATCTCTTCTCGACAGAATTTCATGCAAGCTTCAGAAGAAACACCAGAATATTAAAAAGAAAACCTCATTAATTGCTGTAAACCTTTATTTTATTTCCTATCAATAAACTCATCTAAATTAATAACAGTTAATAAATACACGAAATTAGACAAATATGACTGAGACTAGCTTAGAAAATGGTAGCACAGTCGATGAGATTGTCGATTCCTTAGTAAAGGAGATTGACAATGAGTTGATACATACATTAGAAGATGCAACTAAATCAGATAAGGATGCAAAAAAAGTATACCAAATACCTTTGCAAGATATCGGTGAGGAAACTATGGACATGATTGTTACGTACAACACTAGGGTTAACAGTGGTTTGAGTAAGAGTTCTTTTAGTTCTTTAGATGAAGATCCAGACATAAAGGAAAACTATAATGATGCCATTGAAAATGAGGATAAACAATATAAAGTTAATTCACAAAGTGTTACAAAGAATAGTTATTTACCTGAAATGCAGAATTCAAGTTATATTGATTCAGATATGGATATTAGTGGAGTAGAATTTTCACCATTAAAAAGAAATGATTTCATTTCACCAAAAGACCCACAAGCATCCTCGTTACAGCAACAAATTAATGAAGTAGAACAAGATGATAAAACAATACCAAAGGTCAAAAATAATTTAGAACTTTCTAAGAGTGGACAGTTTTGTGGCATTGGGATCTTAAATTTACCACCCTTACCTGAAGTCAAGCCAATGTTCCGAAACAGTTCCTTGGCAAAAATACTAGACAATTCTATAGATTCTAATACACAAGAAGTATCGCAGGATATAGATATAAGACCCACAAATTTTCTTTCTGTATGGCACTTACAAGAAGAAGAAAACATTGGAACATCTATTATATCACCGGCTTTAAGTAGCAATTCCCAATTCACTAGATATACCAGTTCAACGATGGTCAGTACACCTCCAATGACTGTATCCCCTCAAAATACTGCAACTTTTAAATTCAAACCACGTATAGTCAGTCAGAGTAAAATTTATTATCCAAGAAGTAAGACCAATAGTCGTATTTCTTCAGGGTGTTATTCAATGATGTCTTCTAATTCTGTTGGTCAAAGAGACAATCAAGTTAATAACCTTATAAATTCACCTATAGGGAACGAATATTCAACAGAAAAACAAGGACTATCATCTTCTTTTTCTACCCCTTCAGAAGGTGGCAGTACTTCCAGTAATCTTAATTTGAATATTGAAATAGATTTAGGCATAGATTTAGATTTTAATGACATATTGAGCAAACTTGATCATTTAGGTGAAGATTCTTTGATTAAGGATCTAATGATGGTGTCTGATCAAGAAGATGATCCAGAAGTAGTCCAACATCCTATTGATCAGACAGCTGCTTTGGTAAAAGAAGTTACTCCAGAATCTAGTATTTTAGTAGAAAGAAAACATATCCCTAGTCCTTTTAAAGTGAAAAATCAAATAAATAAAAAATTTATTGAGGAAGCCTCAATGGTTTCAACAAAACAGGAAGATCCTATTGTATCAGATGAAAATATCAAGACTGAACATGTCGAAGAACTACGTATAGTACCCTTAAAGGATGATGGTATCATATTTTTAAAAATTAATAATTTAAAAAATTTTAAGATTGATGGAGCCAAGCAAAGGAATGCCCAATTTTCACTTGATGTTAAGCAAGGCAATAAATTACTTTTTACTACTAAATGGACCCCTGTGAAGAATGAAGCAACTGTTCCTATTATGCAAGATTTTAGTTTTAGATTAGATGAAGAGTTTCAATCATTTGAGAACAACAAATTACAATTCATAGTCAAATTAAAATATGACCGGATAACAAAAGAAACAATTGAGGTTGTTAAGAAAATACCTCAGGGTAAAAAATTCCCATTTGGTAAAACTAAATATGTTTATGAAACAATGTTTGTTGATAGACCTGTTGATAGGGATCCCTGGTCTAGTGTTACTGATACACAAGGACGATTCGCCGCATGTGATATAACGCTGGATGAAATGTTACTAAAGGAGAGTAGATTTAATAAAATAGAAAGGGAATTAAAGTTGAATCACAGATTTTCGAATATTTCTATTACACCTTCTACTCTGACACAGCTACATATAGAACTTCTATATGTGGCTCGTTCTTCGAATGATGAAACAATTCCTGAGCAACTGAATAAAGTGGATAAGATTGTAGGAAAATATAATTATCAAAAGAAACTCCATCTTGAAGGTTATTTATTACAGGAAGGTGCTGATGTTTTATCTGGATCTATACAGAAAAGATATTTTGAATTAAACGGTTCTACCCTTGTGGCATCTCATGAATTAACAAAAAATCCTATAATTACTATTAATCTTTTAAATGTGGAGAAGATAACTAGTTCATATGATGAAGATAAAGGACAAGGGCAAAGCGAGAGAAAATTCACCAATTTGACAGATATAATATTGTTTGGTGAACATATTAGTTTACACTTCTTTGATGGCGAAATTGTTACTTTCACTCCAGATACGAATGATGGAAGTATTCGAGAGTGGTATAGAACATTACAAGAAGTGATTGCTTTAAACGCAAGTCATCAGCCATGGGTTAAGTTGATGTGTAGACAATAATTGGTTTTGTAACTCTATATATATATAATCACTTGCAATATTCTTTTTATTTTTTCTTTTTGAGATATGATATCAAAACATCTGGACACCCAAAAAAACAGTCCTGATAATTTGAGTAATTTACAAGAAACATTTTTTTCATTTTTTTTAGAAAAATATAAAATAATCACCAAAAAAGGAAACTTTTTGTTTTTTCTGCAAGCAGGCAACGACGCAAAATTTTGAAAATTGGAATTCTAACCATCTCCAACCTAAGAAACTAATTCTGGGAAGAAACCGAAAATACTGCAGATTTCAAATTTTGAATAATATCAATAAAAGAGAAAGAAGCCATATAAGGATATTGGCATTTGAGGATTTGCAACCTTTGACCACTCAACTTAAGAGCCCCAGAGATATATAAGTGACGCAAAGATGTATGTGAATTTTTGATGAAACACCAAAAATTAGGGAAAGGCAAAACAGTAGATACAGATTATTAAAACAGTATACATGTTGATGTAAGCGTGATGAGCAACAGGCCAGGGGTGGAATGTTTTCTAATATTGTTAATGGGATATTTTAAGTACAGTTAATCAAGCCAGTATTCAGCATATTGAAGATATGGTGGTGGCGTTTAATTGGACATGCAAAAGGAGATAATTTTTATGAATTAGATATTTGAAGTGTATTTGATCTGTTTTTGGACATTGACCTAATGATTTAAGTACATGATAAATGTAGTTTGAGGAAAGTTGTTTACTAACATATGTTTTATGATGGAAGAGCTTTTTTCTATTATTCAATAATAATAATAATATTTTGTATAGGGCTAAGAGAACTAAGAAAGTTGGTATCACAGGTAAGTACGGTGTTCGTTACGGTTCCTCGTTAAGAAGACAAGTTAAGAAGTTAGAAGTTCAACAACACGCTAGATACGAATGTTCTTTCTGTGGTAAGAAGAATGTCAAGAGAGGTGCTGCTGGTATCTGGACTTGTGGTTCTTGTAAGAAGACCGTCGCCGGTGGTGCTTACACTATCTCCACTGCTGCCGCTGCCACTGTTAGATCTACCATCAGAAGATTAAGAGAAATGGTTGAAGCTTAAACAACTCACAAATTTAATGAACATTTTTTAACTATTCTAGTATATTAGTAGTAATCATTTAGTTTTGTATTTAAGTGTATAAAATCATATTTTCTATATTTTCTGAAAAACTTTGAAATAATTTGCACACGTATATTGGATATTTGTTTGTTTTTAACTATGTAATGTATTTTATATCATCCTTTGCTTTATGGCAGTAATCCTTGGGGAGATGTTGTTAAGGACTGTTATGTTGACTGGTTTGGGGATATATAAAACTTTAAAGGGATCTATGTAAAATTCTCAATAATGCCAAGCAGGTTTTTATATTTCTTAGAAGAATGCTATTATTGAGTGAAATAAAATAAAAATTATTAAAAGAAAGGAAGAGTTTTGTTTTTTAATTGTGGGTCTCTTTTGTATTATTTCTTAAAAAATAAATAATACAGCAAGGTGAATTCGACTTAAAAAGTTTACAGTACAGAAACAATATGAATTGATTGATTGAGACTATTAGAAAATTTTTTAAAACAAGCTGTTTGGTTTTTTCCATTATTTACATAAATAAAAATGGTTATATTTCAAGAAACTTGTATCAAATTTCAAATTATGATAATTTGACAATGTATAAAAATAGTAAAAGTTTAAACATTGAAAAGAGTTTTATTAGATATTATCTTAATTATGTAAACCACCTTATAAGAGTGTTTGCTGATAATATAGGTAAAAAACAAAATAAAGTGAAAAGAGGAAGTTTGTTAAGTAAAGGAAAATATGAACAAAAAGTTGAAAGATATGAGAAAGATAAGGGATAAATGTAGTCAAAAGAGAAGTTTCTTTTTGTTTCTTCTTTAGTAATTAGTAATGTCATTACTATGATATTCTATGTATATACTAAGCTTGTTATTGATTAAACTAGTTGGAACTAATTCATGTCTTTTTGTTTTTGTTATTTTAATATTTTGTTTACAAAAAGTTTTTTTTCTGGTAGTTTTTCAAAGTTCATGAAATTTGAATAAACAATTTTTCTAATAATAATTAGCATGATACTGTAAGGATTATGTAAGGGTTATCTCGAATAATATACTAAAATATGGATATTAATTATATATATAAACACTTACAAATTATATAATTGGTTAATTCTAACTGTTAAATAGATTAGTCTTAGTTATTCGTCTTGTTATTCTTTTTTATTAAACCTATTAGGTAGAATACAAATAGTAATGCTGATAATTACCTCTGGTACTATCTCTCAATAAACAAGAATCTCTTAAGTAAGCTTCGTAGTAATTTGCCACCAATATCCATTTGACGATCATATGTTCGTTCGAATACACTCACAATCTTGGGCCCAGAGTCTCAGTTGTTCCAAGTCCTTCGCCTCGACATTAGGCGTTACTAGTGGACTATGTATTTCAAGATTTCCAATTAGAACTTCTTACAAATATACTGTGAAACAACTACCAAACACAGAAACCATAAATAAGCTTAAAATTGTTATTTTACAAAGTATATTTTCTCTTTTTAAATGAATGTTTTTATCATATAAATGTAACCTAAAAAGTTAATTCCAATAAATACATTTTTTACTCATTTTATCATCTTATGCTAACTAGCATATCAATTTGTCTTTAAAATTACTAACACATTATTATATATATGTTGAGAATGAATGCCTGTAGGCATTGGACATATAGTAAACATTCTCAATATTATATTAAACAAATTTAGTATACAAGATTATAATAAAGTTTTTCCCTTTCCTTCTCTATATACAACATAAAAATAATAATATACAAAGATTGTAAATAAAATAAAAATAATGTATGATGAAATCCTTGGCTTTATATATGTTACCATTAAACCATTTTACCCTGCGAACGGTAAGATATTTAATAAACAAACTCAACAACTTTTTGTGACCCCTCAACGATTATTACTCAACAATTTATCGTTTAGTGTCTGCTAAAATCTTATTGTTCTATCTATTTCATTATAGAATATTCTATTTCAACAATATATGCCTTTTCTATGTGAAAACGATATATTCATGTATATTGCACTCAAACTTGAATGAAAATTCATATGTTCTCTATTTTTTAATCTTTTTCTTGATTGATTTATAAGGATTTTTCTCACATTTACTGAATACAACTCCCACCTTTAAAACTGTAAAGATACCCTATCGTTAACTTTTTCTTACCGCAATACGATCTCAAATTTAATAAAAATATCTTAAAAATATTCTACAAAACAATTTTTATGTGATTATGAGAAAATTCAAGATAAGAAAATTATCTTCTAATTTCTACTCTAGCACAAGTTACAGATGCTTTATATAATTTTTTATATACAACATACACCAACATATAAATACGCATAAAATTTTATCAAATATGTATTCTCTATAATTTCAAAACATTCTAATAGACTTACATGTCCACTTCATAAAATTTATAATAAGTGCTACAGATTAAAATTGTTTTTACAGGCACGTCTCCCACAACTCAATACACAACTGAAAATAAATTGTCAGTATAAAAAAATTAAAATATACTTAATTTTTTTTTTTTTTGCTTTTATGAAAGAGAAGGATCTATATCCAATAAGCTAAAATAATATGAGATGAAAAATATTTTAATATATAAATTACATTAAGGAAGTTTCTGTTCCTTGTTTAAACAACAAGCATCTACTTATTGTTTATAATTTTATAGAGTTTCTTAAAAGCTCATTATGATAAAATACACCATAATAACACATTAAAAAAAATCCAAAGGTATCACCCAATTCTATGGAAAAAATCTATTCATTTGCATACATATGTTATGATCAATGATCACCATTAGATAAGCCAGCAGAATTAAGTGTTAAACCCTAAAACACATTGACACTTTATTTCCTTCTTTTTTGTGAACCCTCAAATCTATTAAGGGAGAACGCTTTTTTTTTTTGTAGAATATTAATAAAACCTAACAAAAAAATAAACCAGAGAATGTTTTAGAAAACTTATTTTTATTGTTATTTTTTATACAATATGTGGGAAAACAAAGTAAAACAATACATGTTGGCAATTCTTGTAAAGCATTTTTTTTGTGTTATTTTGACAACAATATTTTCTTCGGAGTCCGTGTACATCTCTTTGTTTATGAAACTAATCTTACATAAAAAAAGTTCTTTTATTATAATCTTAATTTACTTTTTTATTGATATCAAACAATGCTACTCGAACCCTCCAATTTCAATTACACATATATAATTGAACCTGTAGATATACAAACAAAAAGAATACTAAATATATCATTTTTTGCTTTATTACTGATTAATTATAAATCTTTCAAAGTGTCGAGTCCTTTAATATACTAAAATCGAAAAAAAACATTTACACTAGTATAACAGATAAGTTAAAAAGATATATTCAATATTATAACAAGGAAACCTATCATCCCAAATGCTAAAGGTATTACATCATATACAAGCGCCGAATATTTAACTAGGAGAAATAAAATAAATTTATTACTAGAAAAATTTTTATATGTCCAGATGGGAGGGTAAGGACAAGTACTATTCAGGGATAAGGATCTATTATATACATATATATTAAGAAAATAACTAATGTCAGGGAACATTCAGTTCGAATAATTTTTTTTCAAAAACATGATCATTTGCGCTTTAAGCCAGATAATAATAATGTAATCTTTATTAAAAATTCTAACTACAATATTTCAGCTCTAAATAATACCTCTAAGAGTAACATTATATCTCATCAGTATATAATAAAATCAACCCTACTAATATTTCCTTTAACTATTACTTCAAATAAATATTCAATAGGGTTTTTATTGAGAAACGCAGAAATATTGTACTAAAATAACCTTCTATTCCAATTAAAAAAATTATTTGGTATGGATTCTCAAATAATACTTATTTACATTAACTTAGTGCACAATAAAGCTAAAGGAATTATGTATATCTTAAAAACAACATATTACTTAAATCAGGAAAGTTGGAGAGAATCGAACTATCAAGATTTATATAGTTTGCTTTTGGAATTAATCTCACATCTTAATTATAATGATAATAAATTATATCTTCCGAAATTACCATCACTTTTTGACATCATACATTATTAACAGAAAGACTGACAATGAGACTAATAATATAGATGATTTGAGTTATACAAAATTCAGTAGAATAAAACTGAGCAGTAGTACTTCTTATTCTATGTTTAAAGCATTTTCTATAGAATATAATCCTTCAATATTGAAATAAATGCGGGTTGGGAAAATATTAATAACAAAGAAAATCTCTACAAACAACCATATCATTGTTAAAATCAAAGTTTTATATGATAGTAATCATCATCAGTCTAAATGCCAATAATCTATTATCAACCTACTAAAAGAAGTTGCCAAACATACTGTTATTCAAAATCAATTATAAAAATAATTTCAGCACCTCTGTCTACACTACAGTGATTAATGATTGGTATAAAATAAACTTAAGCATTGAAGATATTTATAAAGAGATACAAGTTAGGATGTGGGAATCACAAAGACCCATATTGGAGATATGTGATCCTATTTTGCATTAATATAATAGAGTATGTGTATAAATGAAGGAGAGCAAAGAACAAAAAAAATAATAAATGAAAAAAGAAAATTATGGCACTCCATTATACTGACAGATATAGTTCATCCTTTCCCATTTACTCTTTATTATAGTCAATAATAGTATATTTAATATACGCATTTTTGTATCTTTATATTTGACCTTTAATATCAACTTTTCTAGAATTATCATAAATCTGTTTCATTTTCTGTTTGCAATTTTTTGTATCCAAATACCTAAACTCAGTATCAGTATTTGGATTTTTCACTGCAATATATGAATCCAATTGTTTCTCCTTTAGATACGTTATTAACTCCAATTGATCATGAAACCTAAATAACTGAACCATATATTTAATGTTTAATTGGTTATAACTTTGACATATTATCATTAAAGCTTTCAGTCTTTCTCTCTCTATGACGGGACTAACTAAATTTGTGGCCACTCCATTTATACTTTTAGCTATAGATAAGGAGTTTGAATAGTCACCTAATAAAACGTTTTGTGATAATTGGAAACTTTTCTGTACTCTTTGTTCTTGAAAGGTTTGGATATCTTCTTGGATCAATTTCAATCTCCAAGATGTTATCGACTCAAAGTTTTCTGTCAATATAAAATATAATATTAGGTAGCTGACAAATTCTGAATAGCTTGTCTTTTTCAAATCTGGCTTAGAATATAAGATAAACAACCTACTCTGGCACTGATTGAATTCCCCTAGATCGCCATTCTCAAGAGCTAACCTTGCATGAGTCTGGTACACTTTCATTGTGAATTTATTTTCTATCATCTGTACTCTCATATCTTGTCTTATTGATTTCAGTTGATCACATATATACGTGTAATTGACCTCATGACGAGCATACCTACCCATAATGAATTTGAAAGCTTTATTTAAAATAGGCAAAGGACGTACAAACTCCGGGTTTGGTTCAGACGTCAGTCTCAAATACCGTTTCTCCAAAGTAGTACATTTCCCTATGATTGTTTTGGATTGGTCATAGGCATGCGATTTAGTGCCAATCGCATTCAAATTGGAGAAATCTTCCTGTTCTTGTAATGGATCAAATGTATTTTTAATTCTTTTAGTTTCCCGTCGAGATTTTACTTGAAATCTTTCTGCCCTTCTTTTCCTCTTTTCTGCTTCTATAAGAGAGTCTCCAATCATAGTTTGTAAAGGGTCATATGGATCTTCTTGTGCTGTAAGCTGTGAACTTATTTCTTTACTATTCTTATTCTTCTTCTTATTGTTTTCACTGTTAGGAGATTTACTCTTCAGTTTTCCCAAAGCTAAAGGTGTCACTTGGTTATAAAGAGCAGACATCAATGGTATAGACAATAAATTGACTTTTGAACTATATTACTGTACTTTTCTTTGTCTTGTGCTTTTTAAATACAAACAACACACACCCTATTTTTTTTTACTTCCTCTTTTAAAGTACTGGCTCGATAAGAATAAGATCTTTGATGATTATTTAAAGATGATTGAATCCATCTAACAGTGTCACAGATATATTTACCATGATTAATCATGGTAATTATTATCACTCACTCACCCATTTATAACATTCACGTGACATAGGAAAGAATTGACATGAGAAACACAACATTTTCAATTCTAACCCTAACCCTAACTCTAAACATTTATCTCAAAGATAACAGATCCAAATACAAAATATAAATACAAATAGAAGCACAAATAGAAACACAAATACAAATACAAAAGTGGAGAAAGTATACTATACTAATGAGAGAAATGACTGTAGCGCAATGAGATTATCCTTCTTAGACATGAGTGATAGAAATATCTATGACCCTTTAGAAAAAGTACGAAAATTAGAACGAAGACATGTAGAGGTGCATTTACAGCTACTGAAGGCATTGGATGAATTGTATTTGACTAAAGAAGACCGCCAAAACTTCATGTTGGCAAGGGAGCAGGAAGCTCAGCTAGAAGATAGACATATGTTACAAATGTCCTTGGAAAAGAGTGTTGCCATTTCCAAAGCTATTAAAAGACATCTACAGCAGTCACGGTCGAAGAGTAATCAAAACGATATCAGCGCCGATACTACTATCACCACTCGTAATGATGATGTTCATGATGTTGATATTGGTGCTACTGATAATAACAATATTATTATATCCACCACAAGTGAGGACAAATTAGCGTCTGAATTAATCAGGTTAAGCATGAACAATTTTTCATTAGATTCCAAACTTGTTGAGATGTTAGAACCATTACATCAATTATCTCAAGAATATAATGAACGACGCCAAGAATTTGAACGTCTAAAATCCGAGCTAAACCAATTGGTTTCAAATCTTCCTTTGGAAGGAACAAAGAATGAAGCTGTCACAGAGACGAATAATAACACAGCAGACTCTCTGATACCCGCATCTCCATCTTCAGCAGACGTGGATCTCCAATTAGAAAGAGAAAATACTTCTTTAATTGAACTTATCACAGCCCTGACACATCTTTCAAGAAGATAAGTCGCCTAGGAGTTCCCATCTGTCTATGTATCCTTCCTTCCTATACATGCAATGCAATATACACATACAATACATAGCAATCATATAATATCTGGGGAGATACATTCAAGAATATCACCCTACACGGTAGCCGTTAAAAACGACACAAACGGCGGAACCACCTCATTGTTTCTTTTTGTTTTGGCGATGAGACACACAAAAGAAAAAAAAAAAGAAAGGAAAAGAAAATTTTTTTTTATTTTCATTTTTTCACTTCTTCAAATATTTAAAGAAACATGTGATGAGGTGATGAGATACAGTTCTCAAAGTTTGAAATGTTTTAACGATTAAAGGTTAAAGAAGCACATCCCCTATTACTGTTATCACGCCTTTCTTAGTAAAACTACTTATTTATCCTTCTTAATATATATTTTATTATGCTCGACTTTTTGCTTACTCACTATTTACCTTCCTGATCTTTATCTCTTTTTAGTTTTGTAAACTTTTTAAGTTGCAGTTCTTCCCGCTGTTAATTACATCTACAAGGGCCTGTTGCATTTTGCTTTTATTCCACAACTTTTTTCATTCCTCTTCACTTATTCTCTTTTCTGTCCTCCCCGTGCCCAAACCTCTAAGAAAGATTTACTTTTGTTAATCTTATACCTACTATACGTTTCCAGGTAGTCATATCAATATTATATACGAAAAAAAAGAGTTCATTGAACAAACTAAAAAAATGAAGTACGTTGTCGTTTCTGGTGGTGTCATCTCCGGTATTGGTAAAGGTGTTCTTGCATCTTCAACTGGTATGCTTTTCAAGACTTTGGGTTTAAAAGTCACCTCTATTAAAATAGACCCATACATGAATATTGATGCAGGTACCATGTCTCCATTGGAACACGGTGAATGTTTTGTCTTAAATGACGGTGGTGAAACAGATTTGGATCTAGGTAACTATGAAAGATATTTAAATGTCACTTTGACTAGGGACCACAACATCACAACTGGTAAGATCTACTCTCATGTTATTGCTAAAGAAAGAAAAGGTGATTATTTGGGTAAGACCGTCCAAATCGTCCCACATTTGACTAATGCTATCCAAGAATGGATCGAACGTGTATCTAAGATTCCTGTTGATGACACCGGGTTGGAACCAGATGTCTGTATTATTGAATTAGGTGGTACTGTTGGTGACATTGAAAGTGCTCCATTTGTGGAAGCCTTGAGACAATTCCAATTTAGAGTTGGTAGGGAAAACTTTGCTTTAATTCATGTCTCTTTGGTCCCAATGATCCATGGTGAACAAAAGACAAAACCAACTCAGGCTGCCATCAGAGATTTAAGATCTCTTGGTTTGGTACCAGATATGATTGCTTGTAGATGTTCTGAGACTTTGGATAAAGCAACCATTGAGAAGATTGCCATGTTCTGTCATGTGGGTCCGGAACAAGTAGTCAATGTCCACGACGTTAATTCAACTTATCATGTTCCATTGCTATTGTTAGAACAAAAAATGATGGATTATTTACGTACTAGACTACACTTAAATGATGTTACCTTATCTTCTGAAGATATTTCAAGAGGTGAAAACTTATTAGCCAAATGGAAGGCTACCACAAGTAACTTTGATGAATCCATGGAAATTGTTAAGATCGCTCTTGTTGGTAAATATACCCATCTAAAAGATTCATACTTATCTGTCATCAAAGCCTTGGAACACTCTTCTATGCAATGTCGTCGTATCTTAGAGATTCAATGGGTAGAAGCTACGGATTTAGAACCTGAGATGCAAGAATTAAATAAAGAGAAGTTTCATGAAGCCTGGAACAAAGTCAGTACTGCTGATGGTATCTTAGTGCCAGGTGGGTTTGGTGTCCGGGGTACTGAAGGTATGATTCTAGCTGCTCGTTGGGCCCGTGAAAATAAAATTCCTTACTTGGGTATATGTCTTGGTTTACAGATCGCTACTATTGAATTTGCTCGTGATGTATTAGACAAGAAAAACGGTAATTCTACTGAATTCGTCAACGATCTACCAGAAGAGGATCAAATCGTTGTTTACATGCCTGAAATCGACAGAGAAAATATGGGTGGTACCATGAGACTAGGTTTGAGACCAACATATTTCCAAGAAGACACTGAATGGTCCACAATTAAAAAACTTTACGGTAACCAAGAAAGTGTAGAAGAAAGACATAGACATCGTTATGAAATCAACCCGGCTATTGTAGAAGAATTGGAAGCTAACGGTCTTGTGTTTGTCGGTAAAGATGAAACCCACAAGCGTTGTGAAATCTTAGAATTAAAAAACCATCCATATTATGTTGCTACACAGTACCACCCAGAATATACATCTAAGGTCTTAGATCCATCAAAACCTTTCTTAGGTCTTGTTGCTGCTTCTTCTGGTATTTTACAAGACGTCTTAGAGGGGAAATATCAAATTCATAGTCAAAGTGAATTTTAATAAAGTTAAAAATACGATAGTAGGCAAATATAAACAAACAAAAAAGAAAGGAAACGACAAAACAGAAGCTATCGAATTACATTATCTAGTACACATGTGTATATATGTGTTTACTCTTTTTCAGGATTTATAAATCTATATAATCAATAAAATATAAATTCGTACCTTGTATAAGATAAGTGAGACTCCAACCTAATTTTATATAAATAATTCTTATAGTATAAACATATAAAAACAAAAAAAAAATAAGGGGACATGCAAAAGGATAATATAAAACAGATGCAACAGAAGACCACAAATTTTTAAGTTGACGAGAAAGTTTGACCGTGAATGGTGTTATGAAACTCAATAAATATGTATGGTCGCTTTACCTTTAAAGGATTATTTTCAACCCGAAATTATTGGCCTTTAAAAAGCCTCAATATATTAACTTCGTAGTATAGAAGAAAGTTGCAATTAATAATCACAATACAGTTGTACAACTAGATTATATTACACAGTCCAGCATTTTTTATCACGATATAATATACAAACAAAATAGTTTGACATTTAGCATAGACTATTGCTCATTAGGTTAAAACTATTAATTAAAAATCAAGAAATATTCCGGTATACAGAGTAACTGAAGAATATTTTAGTTTGCTTTGCAAACTAGAGTTAAAATCACCTATTTTGTATTTATCCATACTAGTCTTAGAGACCATATATTATATCATTAAAATATGGTGCAGAGACCAACGCTCTCTTCCCTCTATTTTAGTCTTTGGACCAAAAACCAGGGAGCTATCAATAAAAAAAAAGTACATCCTAAAAATTTCTCATTAAAACTTGTAATCGATTTAATGTGATCATGAATCTTTTATTTACGATCAGTTGAGAGTGAAGCTTTGAAGGCAGCAATCAGAAGATTAAATTTCATCAAAGTGATATTATACAACAGAACATAACATAGAAGATGTTGCCATATATCACTATTGGCGACAAATGTCCCCAGATAGGTTGCTGAAATTGATAGGAATTTTAATCAAGAAATCTGTAAAAATTACAGAAGTATGCAACCAGACCATTAGTTAATGTTTTCCGCATCTACTCACATGAAGACTGCATCTACTGCTGCTTCTATTGACACATGGAGAATAATGGACTCGCTAAATATTTCACATTTGAATAAAACAGAAGGCTACATCATCCTGCGCTATCAGTTTGCTATACCTCCAAAAATCAATTTACACGAAAAGAGAAGTATTCCGTCTCAAGTTACAATATTCGTGTGAAGTTACACTTTGTTTTTTCTGTTTTTTTTTTTTTTTTTTTTTTCTTTGCAACGATTAGAGGAGAAATGTCTACTTGTCTTTTTTGTTGTCTTTGTGGTAATGATAGGGATAACAATAATATTGCAAGAGAGGCCACTGGGTGCTCTTGAAACTTCACTAAAAGATGTGACGGTCACAGTTCATATAATTATTGCATGTTTAAAGTAGAATCATATACATCTTACACTGGGAGAACATCTTGAAAAAAAATTAAGTGTTTGTGAGTTTAGTTATAGTGTATTATTTTGTCAATAGACAGCCTCAAAGGAGAATTGAGGATAACAAAATGATAAATATATTTAGAATATTGGGTGATTTCTCTCATTTGGCCAGTATTGGGATCCTTATCCACACAGTGACCACCACAATTGCCATTGATGGTATCTCATTGAAAACCCAGGTACTTTATGCTCTGGTATTTTTAACACGTTATATGGATCTATTGAGCTTCCATTGGGTCTCGTTATACAACACTTTAATGAAACTATTTTTCATTGGGTCATCCATCTATATTGTCGTGTTGATTCAAAGTTTCCAAAAGAAGAACCCTATCGCCTATAAAGAAATGATCATGAATGACACTTTCAAAATACAATTCCTTTTGATCGGAGCCTTGATTATGTCACTAATATTCCATCACAAATTCACTTTACTGGAATTATTATGGAGTTTTTCAGTTTGGTTGGAGAGTGTGGCAATCTTACCACAGTTGTTCATGTTAAGTAAGATCGGCAAGGCTCCATCATTAACTGTACATTACATTTTCTCCCTAGGGATATATAGATTCCTTTACATTTTCAACTGGATCTGGAGATATTACAGTGAAGAGAAATGGGACTATATAGCCATCATGGCAGGCGTCTTGCAGACTCTATTATACAGCGATTTCTTCTATATCTACTATAAGAAAGTTATTAAATCAGGTAAATTCGAATTACCTCATTAATTCTCACAAAACACACAAGATAACAATCAACATTAATAGACAAGGGTGTATAGATATCAGAAGTTTATATCATCTAAGCACATATACATATGTACATATATATATATATATATATATATATATACATACATACATACATACATACATATATGCATATATGTATTGTGTAAGTACATGAGGTACACATATATGTATAAGTTTGTAAAGGAATTAATCTCTTTTCAATTCATAAAATTCCGTCTTAACACCGTCCTTTGTGGCAATAAGAATCTCTAACCCATCACCAACGTGGATATGTCTTTCAGTAGCAGATGTGAAAGCATCACGCACCAATTTAATAGTTTCTTCTAATGAAAGCGACTCAATTGGACGTTTCACTTTACCATTTGAATCCGGTTGATATTGGTTCTTAAAATTAACTTGATTATCCAGGAAGGGCATAATCAAAGAAGCTGCGGCACCACCTGCCCTACATTGTTCTCTTTCATAGGACCCCACCGGGTCAAACGAATAGATTGCACCACGACCTTCCGAATCTAAACCTCCCAGGATGGTGTGAACGTAGTATGGGAAGAATCTTTTCCCATAGAGTAGATGTTGTACATTTCTTGCCATTGTCTTCACGGTCATTGTCTTGTCGTTATTATCGAAATGATACCATTTCAAAGAGTTCTGGACTCTTTTAACTAGGGCAGTCCCGTCAGCAGAGAAACCGTTTGCAGATATTAGTAGATTGTCACCGATATGGAATACTTTGGGTTCGTATCGTGAGTTAATAGAATAGTCTGTTGTGTGTCTTGTATCACCTGCCAATACAACGAAGTCTTTACCTGCGATACCAAGGATAGTACCACCGTTGTCACTGTATGGATTGAATCTATGTTCTATTGGGGTGTGTGCCACTGAATTATCGTATTCTGTAGACATTGTTATTTTATTTTATTTTATTTTATTTTATTTTATTTTATTTTATTTTATTATTATTATCCTGAAGCTTCACAATCTTTTTATTTCTTTTAGATGTATTTAATAATATTATGGTATGCTTTTAGTTGAGATGACTATGTTAGAACTTTAAGTGTACTTCCACGAACCACACACTATCAAACACTCTTTATTATATTTATCCACTTTTTTTTTTTGCCACATCTTTCTTAACTAATCAATCACTTCACCCAAATCCTTTTCTTATCCTTTAACTATAAACGGAAAAAAAAAGAAAAAGAAAGCGAAACACAACAACGACGACAACAGCAACAAAACATATATAAAAAGGAAAATAGTTAGAAAAAAAATCACAAAATAGGGTTAATACAACACCTGTCTATTTTACCCGTTGGAATAGTCAATACCCTACATATACACCTCTGTGCTCTGGGGAAAAAGAGCCAACACACGCAACAAACCCTAACACAGCGATTTCAACCAATGAAAACTTACACGTTGTCCAAACACCCAGACAACTTCCAATTACGAAAAAAAAAAAATAAAAAAAAAAAAAGAAAAGAAACAAAAAAAACAACGACGACAAACGACTTTAACGGAGATTTAGATTGACTAAGGAATAAAAACATTTCAATCAATTCGATCATATCCAAATCCTTTTCCTCTTCATCTTCTATCTTCTCTCCTCCCCCCCTGCTCAAGCTACTCAGCTGCTTTAACTGCCTGTCTATCTTGAACAGGTTAACACAAGCCGTGAAAGTTTAAATAAATAAGAGCTTTACAAACTTCTATATTCTATATGTCTCAAATTATTTGACTTGCCTTGTGCATTCTATAGAAGACCTTTAAACACTTGTTTGCTATTTATTGTCCTTGTTCATTACTAGTATTGTCATTACTGCTATCATTTATCGTTAATTGGTTACCTGCCTTTTCCCCTCTATTCGTTCCAACGCATAGATATTAAAGAAAAAGTTAGTATATATTATAATAGAAGGCGAATAATTTAATATCTCTATTATAAAAAAACAAAGGAGGAGAATAGAAGAATATCTGTTGAATACTACTATCTTTTAAAATCAATCATATCAAGTTATTTCTTAATTGAACATCCTCCAAAAAGAAAAAAAAAATATCAGGATTTAAAAGGAAACAAGGTAAAACGCATACCACACCTATATTACTCTAATACAACATGCTAAGAACTCATTGTTTATCTAAACCTATTAATCTATCTCGTGGATTAGCCACCCAGGTATCCAATGCTACTTTTGCTAAACATACTAAATTAAATAATGGTATATCTGTCTATACAAATTCTCAACCAACTGAAAATAATAACTATAGTAATAACAGCACCGTTACTTTGTTAGTCAGAAACTCAGGAGTCACTTCTGAAAATCCTTACAACAACGGTGTCTCCCATGTCTGGTCCCATTACTATCAAAATGATCCAACTTTAAATAAATGGGCTAACTCAAATGGTGCCATCTTATCTTCCAATATAAACCGTGACTATCAGACCTTCTCCTTGAATGGTCAAATCCCTCTAAAAGAATCCTTACAATTCCTAAATTCAAATCTTTTAAATTTACAAACTAATAAATTAGAGTCACACAATTTATCTAAGGTAAAACAACAAGTCATGGACAAGATCTCTTATCAAGAAAACAAACAACAGGATAAAGCTGTTATCGAACATCTTTATTCCACTGCTTTCCAAAATACTCCCTTGAGTTTACCACTTCTAGGTACCTTAGATACCGTCTCAGACTTAACCAAAGACGATTTAGTCAAATTTGCCAAGGAAAGATATGACAACACTGACAACTTATCCATCCTAGTTTCTGGTACACAAGTCGCTAATCAGTCTCACGAAGCTATAGTGGAAGCTGTCGACCAAGTACTATCCTCTGTCTCTACAAAGGGTAAGACCACCGATGGCTCCTCTTTGGCAAAATCTAGCTTCATTGGTAGTGAAGTCAGATTGAGAGATGATACTTTACCACATGCATGGATCTCTATAGCTGTGGAAAGTGAAGCTGTTGGTAGCCCAGACCAGTTGACCTCCGAAGTGGCTGCTGCCATCTTTGGTCAATACAACGCCTTCGAACCAAGATCCAGATTACAAGGCATTAAAGTCCTGGATACTTTGCAAGAATATGGTTTGTGTGATAGCTTCAAACATTTCCAATTGTCTCATAGAGACTCTGGTTTGTGGGGGATGGTCACTTGTACTTCTAACGTTTCCGGTATCGATGATTTGATCCATTTCATTTTGAAACAATGGAACAGATTATCCATCTCTATCACAGAGACTGAGTTGGAAAGAGGCAAAGCCATGTTGAAACTGTCTTTAGCTGAAAAATATGCTGGTGCTGCCAACTGGGCCGATTTCCTTGTCAGTTACCCACAATATAAGTCTCTTGACGAAATCTTCGTTGAGATCGATAAGGTTACTGTCAAAGATTTGAAACATTGGGCTAATAAGAGACTATGGGATCAAGATATTGCTATTGCTGGTATGGGTCAAATCGAAGATTTATTAGATTACATGAGAATGAGGAATGACATGTCTATGATGAGATGGTGATTTTCTATATACATTCTTTTTTTATTTCTTTTATTGTTTTTTTTTTTTTTTTTTTGAAATAGCCCATCATCAAATCTTTGATTAACTTTATTTTCTTTGGTCCCAGACAACATTATTCTTTTTATCGTCTTCCCACAAAAAAAGAAAAAAAAAATAATTCTTCCTGTGTGTATAACAATAATAATATGTGAATATTCATATCGAAAGTAATAATTGTTTAAAAAGCATTGTTATTTTTTACTATTCTCTTTTTAATTTATTATCTATTTATTAAATTTAATTCTTATTCTTATTCTTATTCTTATTCTTATTCTCTTTTTATTATCTCTATTAAATACTCTATATAGATATAGATATATATCATCAGTATACTTATGATTTATTCACTAATCTGTTTATCAGTTTCTTTCTTATCCTCAACCCCACCTTCGTTATTGTCCTCATTTTCTTCTTCCACCTCTTCATCAGACCTTTCTTCCTCATCAGACCCCTCTTCTACATAATCTTCATCCTCCTCGTCATCAAATTCTAAACCATCTTCATTTAGATCTCCAACTGTTATTTCCATATCTTCATTGATATCTTCCTCTTCATCATATTCGTAATTCACACTCATCACTGAATCAATTTCTTTTAAAAATTCGTTGTACTCTCTTTTTATCTTTAATTCAGATATACTGTCTCCATTCTCTTTCGGCATAAAGGGTATCTGTGACATAGAAATCTCTTTATTAGCCAGGGAGATATTAGGGGATAAGGATGAAGGGTACAAAGATAATTGATTTTGATCAACCAGATGATTGAAATTTTGTTTCAATTCGAAATCATAATCAGATTCCACATATATACATTTCTTCAAAGCATTAACAAATTTTGTAAATTGATCTTGCTGAACATATTTCAATGGATCGTAGACCAGTTCACATACCCTTCTTATAGTAAACGGTACTTTCCCTCTTTTAAAAAATTTTTCATTCAATATATTGATATCGTTGTTGTACTCGATCAAACTATTTTGTATTTTATCTGTTGTTATAAGAAAAACATCGTTTGGGATAGAATCTTTCATATATAGTAATAACGAGTCAAATATTGATTGCTCTACTGTTTCAAAAGTGTTTGGATATTTATCTTCCACTATAGTACGTAACCAATCAAACAATATATCCTTCTCCTTTGGATCCATTATTATTAATCTTTTTTTTTTTTGTTATCTTCTTTTTTTTTATTTGGTACCTAACTATAAACGCATGTACATAGGACACTTCACCAAAACCTCAGAAGAAAATGGTCTTCTTCTCAATTGAAGAACACAGCCACTTAACTTATTTAGTTCAACGAACATATACGATCCTCATTTTATGTCAACTCATCTCATTTCACTGTATCACATGGCCTTCCTGATGAAATATTTCTAACAAATGCACAAATGTCACTATAAATCACAATCCGTGGCAATTTTTGTAAAATTACTTTTTTCTACCTACACAAGCCGTACACCACATACCCAAAAACACATAAAATCACAGACACCATATCTCTATTATCTATTTATATACATATATCTATTCGTACACACGTACTGTTGTCAGGTGTATTGTATCACTGCAGTTGGGCTCTCTGTTCTAGCAGATAGAATATTACTATACCCAATACACTGCCTAATCCATTGACCATCATGTCATAAAGATCGAAGATTCTGATCCCATTAGTTAGCCAATACTGTAAAAACTCGCTTCCAATGGATCCAATCATTACACATAGAATAACTGCCAATGCATATTTATTATTTAACAAAATCGATGACTGTATGAAATTCCAGACGGTATATCTAATATTGGAAATCAAATTATCCGTATTATAATCCGGCACGTAGGAATGCAAATCCGCATTAAATGTTTCGAAGTTATTCACTTGTGAAATAATATTTTGGTTCTTAAATGGAAAAATGGCTAAGAACAGAATTGTTTCACTGCAAAACATGGTGAAATGCGTCAGTTTATCGTGACTTGAGATAAAACGTAAATTTGATGGCACTGTTTTAATTAGGCCTAAGATAAAAACATAGGAGACTATTTAAAACAAATAATATCGTATATCTTTTTCTAATCGGTATCATTATTATAATCTCTCTTTTTTTTTCTTTTCTTTTTTCTTTTTTATTTTTAAATACTATCTTAAACCCTCCGCAATTGTTTAAGCTTGTCTCTCTCTCCCAAACCCTCTCTTCCTACTTCTATTATTCATCCAAGATAATTGTAAAAGTCGATTAAACAATCAACCAACTAATAAATTAAAGTTAACACAATTTTCAAATTAATAACCTCTCTGTCTACACACCTGTCAATAAAGAAGAGGTTATAATACGATCCATCCATTCACCTAGCTATATACTACTATTATTTTTAACAAAACAAATAAATGGTGCAACTTCTGTGGATAGATTATTAAAAAAATCATCTTCAACGACAAATTATTAAAATGTCGTTTTAAACGGGGAAAACTTTTCCTGTCATTATTCACGGAGTATTTTTCCTATTTTTTGCCAAAGTTTCTTTTTTTTTTTTTTTTTTATTTGGTTGATTACTTTTTAAGATTAATGGACAGAAAATGAAAGGACTGAATCACTTTGTTATAAAGAACCATCAAAAAGAGGTTACTCTGTCTTAATAAGTACTATTGTGCATCTTTAAATTGCATGGGTATTAGCTGTCCATGTAAACCATAAAATCAACGTCAATTGATAACAACTACATCGATATCTATATTTATACCTCTATTTATATAACCAACTAAAATGAGCTCGATTGTATTTAGGGCTCCACTTACACAAGAGGAGTCCACTTTCTATTCAAACCAATTCAAGAGCTTAGATAAGGAAAATTTAGGTATAGTGACAGGTGAATCTGTCAGACCTTTATTTGCTGGGTCTGGTTTGTCACAAAATGTTTTGGGTCAAATCTGGGCTTTAGTCGACATAAACAATAAAGGGTTTTTGAATGAATCTGAATTTTTCGCTGCTTTAAGATCTATTGCAATCTTACAATCTTCTCCAACTACTCCAATCAATAATGAACTATATCAGATCACTCCAAGTCGTCTACCTCAATTAAATATTGTTCCTACTGCTTCTACCATTACTCCTGTTACCACTGGCACAACAACTATCAACCCTGTTGATTTACCCGCTCCATCCCATAATGATGTAGCACAATTTGGTCAATTGTTTGATAGATCATCCAATTCTCAATCTATTTTATCTGGTGATAAGGCAAAAGATATATTTTTGAAAGCCAAACTACCAAACCAAACCTTAGGTGAAATTTGGGCTCTATGTGACAGAAATGCATCTGGTTCTTTAGATAAGAGTGAATTTATCATGGCCATGCATTTAATTCAGTTGGTGAAAAATAATAACACCAATATGATTCAATTGTTAAGTAACCGTCAACCTTTACCATCTACTATGTGGTCTTCCATATCTCAGTCATTAAATAATACTATCACTGTCTCTTCCCCAATGTCTCACCCATTAAGTACCAACTCCACTGGTCTCTCATCTATTACAAACAATTCCAATCAATCTCCCATTGGCAGAACTCCAACTATATCCCGTTTGTCCAGTGGGGTCTTCAACAGCGCCTCAAATGATTGGATTCTTTCTTCAGAAAAGAAACAGCAATTCGATGCAATTTTTGATTCCTTAGATAAACAAAAGACTGGTTCTTTAGCTTCAGACGTTTTAGTGCCCTTTTTCCTTTCATCCAAATTGAATCAAGAGACTTTGGCTACCATTTGGGATCTAGCAGATATTCATAACAGTGCATCTTTCACTAAAATTGAATTTGCTATAGCCATGTTTTTAATTCAAAAGAAAAATAATGGGTTTGAATTACCAGATGTAATCCCCAATGAACTGCTACATTCTCCAGCATTAGGCTTGTATCAAACCCATCAAATCCCATCAAGAGCCACTAAACCTACTTTTGATGAACCCACACCACAGTTTCCCACAACTGCACAAATTCCAGTTCAAAATTCTAACAATGGATCATTGAATGACTTAATGGCATTAAATAATTCATTTAACTCTTCACCACCTGCACCACCATCACACGCTACAACTACAATAACAGGTAACCAACCTTCACGTAGCAATACCACTATTTCGTCCCAACCATTGCATCTAAAGAAATTTACACCAACCTCCAATTTTGGTCAAAGTATAATAAAGGAGGAAACAGATAAAGTTACACCTTTACCTCAATTCCAACCACATCAATTATCCAAACAGACTCCTCCTGTTCCACCGGTTCAAAGAACTGCATCTGTATCACTGCCACAAGTACCAAATTTTGCCTCTACTCTGAATATGCATAGTACTGGTAGTTCTACCACTGCTAACCCTGCTATAAATAATACTACAGGAGCTTCAATGACTAATACCTCCAATGCGTTCCAGAATGACGATCTATATGCCGATGCGGATGCATCTGCTCAATTATCTGCTGCCACCACAGACTTAGCCAATTTATCTAACCAAGTAACTTCATTAACTACTCAAGCTTCTTTAACCAATGAGAGAAAGGCTAGAGCTAATAAGGAATTACAACATGTCACTGAAATGAAGAAGAATATTGAGGTCAAATTGGCTAATTTACGTTCTACTCATGAACAAAATACTAAACAAACTGAATTGTTAGAATCTCAGTTATTGGCTGCTAACAAGGAAAAGGACACTCTACAGAATGAATTAAACGTCGTAGAAGCAAATTTCCATGCTGTACAAACCAAGTTAACAGAGTTGACACAATCTTTACAAAATATACAACAGGAAAATACCCAATTAAAAGAAAAACTTGCTGATATGAACAATCAAAATACTATTTTGAATCAGCAGTTACAAGAAAAACAACAACATGTCAAACAAGAAAGATCTGTAGCTGATGTCAATGCTAAACAATTAGAATTAAGTGAAATTAGTGTGACCAATTTACAAAAAGAAATTGCTGGATTGGAAGAAAATTTGGCCATTTACTTATCTAAGCAGAAAGAATTGAATGAATATAAAGATACTGTAGAGAAACAACATGGTGAATTACAAAGGAGATATGAAGAATTATCTAGCACCGAAACAGATTTAAATAACCGTCAATTACAACTAGATGAAAGAACTAAACAAATTGAAGAACAAGAAAAACTATATCATGAGCATGTTGCCCAATTACAATCCATGTTTGAAGAATTAGCTCAAAGAAAAGAGACTTTTGATAAAGCTAATGAAAAGTTGAAAAGACAAAACATTGAATATGCGAACCAAATTCAACAATTAACTGAAAGACAAATGCAACTAGCCGTGGGTGAAATTCCTAAAGATGCTAATGAAGTTATAAAAAAATTTGCTACATCTGGAAATGGCATGGATGTAAATACAAGTAACACATATAACTCTAAAAACATAAATGAGAAAGATTTGTCATTAAAAGAAGTCGATAAAGAATCCACTAATAGTTCTGTGAATGATGAAGAGGATATCAGAACTGAAAAAACAGAAAGTGATGTCTTCGATAAAGATATTCCAACTGTTGCTTCTCAAAGTGAACTTGGAGATATCAATACGGAAACCAACATTAATGAGGAACAACTTTCTGATAGATTTGAAGGTAATCTAGATGAATACGGCATCCCAAGAACTCAGTCCTTTACTTCATCAGTAGCCAATAATGCTCCACAATCCGTTAGAGATGATGTGGAATTACCACCATCTTCTGGTCAAGTTGTAGAAACAGTTACTGACACTCCAAATATTTCTACATCATTAACACCAGAACAAACTGCTACTGATAATCGCGAAAATACTACAGATGTTTCCGATAAGACTGATTTGGAACCAATACCTGGCCAATGGTCTAATGAAACTGAAAATGTCACTGTTCCTACCAACGAACACCCTGCTCATGTCGCCAAACAAATTGATCTAACCAACATTGAAACAACCACAGCTAACGATAATGATGAATCTAAGTCATCTATCATAGAATCATCACAGATGGAAAGCTATGAAAATTTAGAAGAACAAGAAAATAGTCAGTTAGAAAATGCTATCGATGCCATAGACATCCCAGATACTAATGTTAATGACAAAAAGAATATTCATCCAATTGACCAAGAATTCCCACCAATTCAAGAATTAGAAATCCATGAAAGTGATTCGATTCCATCATCATCAGATGATGATGACTTCCAGGATACTAAAGAAGCTATTACACCACAAAATGGTTCTTCACCTGTACAACCTGATACAGCTGCTTTAAAGACTATCAACGAGTCAGCAGCTGACGTTATTCCCTCTACAAGTTCATCAGCTCATAATGATTTCGATGACGAATTTGCTGGCTTACAAGAAGCAGCTATTGAAGAGGACGTTGGTGAAAATACAAGTAACCATATTAATGCTTCTGCAAGTGAACTACACAATTTCAATGAACGATTTGAAAATATTACCAATACCGATTTGGATGAAAAATTAAATGGTAATACATTTACTGGAATAACCACAATACCAATTACAGTAGCACCATCTATCCAACCACCACAGCCACAGACTCAAGAAACCCCAACTAATACTGAACCAGTATTGTCTCATGCTACAAACGAAGTCACTAATGACGAATGGGATGAAATATTCGCTGGGTTTGGTAATGGTAAGACAGCTCAACTTGACAACACTCAAGAATCAACTAGCCCACAACAAGTCCCACCACAAGCTCCAAAAGGAACTGATGTGGTTCAACCAATACCACAACACCCTCAACCATTATCCAAGCCACCAATTAATCGTAACATTGCTACTACACCAAAATCCTTAGCTATTGAAGAACTATGTGGAATGGGTTTCACAGAAGAAGAAGCTGTTCATGCTTTAGAAAAATGTAATTGGGTTTTGGAAGATGCCACCAACTACCTACTTGATAGTGCTTAAGGTAGAGAGACAATGATTGAAATGAACAAAAGGTATATAAACCTGTATTGTTATTACTGTACTATATTTATTAAAACTATGTCATTTTCGTACAAAAAGGTTGTATCGTGGCGTAGGTTATTATCAATATTTTAGTTTGTCTTTTTTTTTTTACTTTATCTTTTGGAACACATTACAGATGGACTCCTTAAGAAGAAATATTATTATATTCCAACAAATAAAAAGAAAAATAACAACAAAATTCTTCTATCTGTATCAGATTACAACCAAATATCCTTTGTTTCTATGCCTTATTTTTTTTTGTATTGTTAAAGAATGCTTTTAATGTAACATTGTTATATACATTATTTTTTTTATATTTTTTATATATTAAATTTCTCTTATAATGAATTCATGAAATATTTTTATATTCAAAGATCCTCTTCTACATTTATATATATGCGTACGCATGCCAGTATGGATGCACATACATATAACTACTCAAAGCGGTTCCTATTTTTTTTTTTCCTCCCCAAGCTGCAGTCTTAACATTCTGTCTTAGTCCGTAGCTTTATATAAACAGAAATATAAGAAGATCCAAAGATTTGTTTTACCATTTTAATAATGAACGAAACCCAACTAAAACAGTTATTTGAGTATAGTTTTAAACAAAACGCCAAGAAGGAATGGTATCTGTTAGCAATTGCGGTGCTGACAGCTTCAAACGCACCAGAAGATATCGCTCAAATTTTTTTATTGGAGCTAGTAAGTTCGTTACCGGAGAATAAAAGTAAATCGACCGACTGGTTAATTGAAGCAGTCATTAAGATGATTGAAGATCCAGTTTTGCTTAATACCACATTCCATGAAGTGAGCTCGGTGCAATGTACCATTTTGAGCAAAGTTAAGGAGTGCATATTGAAGATCAGTGCTATTGTGGGAATCCCAAGGGCCATCAATGGACTAAGATATGTTAGGCTCTATACTCCAGCTTCTTTATTAAGTGATTCCCCATTGCAGATAGATGCAAACACACATTATATAGATCGAACACACACAGTGAGGAAAGATGAGGATGTGGAGAGTACTGTCCAGGATGTTTTGCAGAGAGGAATGAGACATTGGAATACTACGTATGGGAAGGTATCGAATAGAGTGATTGAGGATTTGAATCAGTTTTACCCTGATCTATGGCAGTTTATAATTAAGGATGTGTACGGGGATATATTGTCATACAATGATATTGTAAGTGGGCCTGTGACCAGCCTGTTGATGATCAGTTGTTTGGTCCCGATGGATGTCAATCCACAGTTAAGAGGACATTTACGCGGTGCATTAAACTTTGGATGGGATATGGAGACAATAAATGAAGTTAAATCCTTTGCGATTCTTATTGCACAATGGCATGGTATCAAATGGAAATCTGAAGTGACAAAACTTTAATGTAGAAACAGACAATAAAAGATAAAAAAAAAAAAAAAAGAAAAAACCCCATTAAACCAAACCAAACCAAACTTAGAAAGTATATATGTATGTATATATTATTATTTAATTACATCTACAAATAGTTTTGACTTCAAGGATATATTTCCCCTCTTTATAGCGTTGTTCTTTTCTTTCACTCTTAAGATACTTCCAACCCAGCACTCTTTTGCAAAGATTACAAACGATATCGCATACGAGATATTCACCGGTCAACATTGACCTAGTTTCTACTTTATCTTCTAAAACGTTACAGACGGAAGAGATCAGGTATGCGTCCCCAGTCTTCCCTCTATAATCCTTAGAAATGATTTGCAGGGAAGAAGACAGATGATTTCTGCAATGTCGACAGCCGTATGTAACAAACCTCTTGTAAGTACTAGGCACGGTTGTTGCAGAAGGTTTGCGAACCAGTGAAGAGACTAGAGATCTTCTTAATGGGATATTTCTTGGTCTTCTTAGCAAACTTCTCCGTCTATAGGCTTCATCATCATCGTCGTTGTCGTCATCATTATTATCTTCTTCTTCTTCTTCTTCTTCTTCTTCTTCCTGATCACTACTATCATTATTATCATCGTTAGTATCTGTATCAGTGTGATCCATGTGGATATCTACATCTAGGTCCCTGGTTATATTACTGACATGACTTGTGATGATAGAGAGCAGGCTTGTGTCTGCTGCTGTGGCAGAGATTATACGTGGTTTTTTCTTAGCCAAATAGACACAGTGATTCAGATTATGCATATGGCTTGATCTGCCAGGTGGTTCAATGTATGTAATTAGATGGATACCCATAAGTTTCTGAACTGAATATATATAGGATAATGATAAAAATCTGTGAATATATATGTATTGATAAGAGGGATGAGATTATGGCTAGTGAAGTAGATAAATAATATATATATATATAGTGTATAATGTTTTAGAATATCATTCAGATACACCTACATATATATAAATATATACACGTATTATATATACATATATATGTATATATATATATATGTGTGTGTGTATGTATGTATATGTCTATGTATTAAATATACGAAACGAGAAAGAGAGAAGGATCAATTATTGTGAAGTCTATACTACTTACCGCAAAATTTGTTATCCTTCAATGAAATGGATGGATCGAGTTGAATATTGAGCTATACTATTAATCTATGTGAAGGGAGAGAGCAATCGGCAAGGGTAGAGATAACAAGAGCCATGTAACTAGTAGAATCAGAAAAACGATATATACACTTATTAATAGGAATAGAAAAAAGAAACAAGAGAAAGGACATATACAACACTACACTACACTACAGGAACAAAAACAGAAACGGATAGGATCAACATCCAGTCCTGTGTTTGTTGATCCTATCTGCCACCACCTGTAGTTGATTAATTGAAACAAACCAAGAGACAAAGACAGAAGATAACAATCACAAAGATAAAGATAAAGATAAAGTCAACAACAAAAACAAAAACAGGAATAAAAGAAGACTTTGAATGCCACAACCCCTCTCCCCATCATCAGTCTTTCTTCATATTTCTCCGTATTTCTTCATTGTGCTTCGTCTCTTAAATCTCTGACTTTCCATTTCTCTTTATTATTTAAATAAAAAGGGGGTGGGGAAATAAAATTGAAATTGAAAGAAAAAGAAACATTTCTATTTGAGACAATTTTTGACACGAAAACATATAATAGAAGGAATACAATAGAACAATAGAATAATGGAATGGAAAAGTTTTTTTTTTTTTCATTTTTTGTTCTTTCTTTTAAATCATTATGTTTCCTTTTTAGGAAATTAAAAACAGAAAATATATATATATATCATTAAATATGTATACTTTATATCAATGAAACAAAACAGATGTTAATATAACACAGTCAAAATATCCTAATTTTTATCCCATTTCTTTCTTTATTTTTTTTTTTTTTTTTCACAATAGATCATCCTCATCTTCTGATATATTTTCCTTAACCTTTAACAGCATCGTAGTTTTCCATTTATCCAATTTAGAGAATTTGTCATACTCAAATGCCACAGAACTTAACTTTTCTGAATCTCTTTCGTTGTATGCTTCGATGATATCGCCCAATAACTGGCATTCACGAGACCCATTGAAGTTTGGATCCTCGTTCATGGCCTCATTCAACGTCCTTGCAGCAGCCACCGAATCTGTGGCTGCTAGTTGGCATATCGCTTTCTTCAAATAGTAATCCTTCAATGACCATTGCGACATCTTGTTGCCAATGGAGTTGCTTATCAGTTTGGAGTATTTATCACTCGCCTTAATGTAATCCCCACTCAACGCCATAAGGTCCGCGCATTTCAACCACGACTTGTTGGCCAATGCCACTGCCTGGTCTTGTTCGTACCATTCCCCAGCCAGTTCGTACTCACCAATCGCATTTGGGTAGTCGTTCAAATCAGTTTCATACATTTCCCCCAATTCAAACTTAAAGTTCGCAGATCTTCTAAATTGGCCTCTTTTCGTGAAAAGATCCACAGCTTCTTTTAGAGATTCAATGGCCAACAAAGAGTCCCCACTGGACTTGTAACTCTTGTACGAGTCTATATAGATGTTCCCTGCATCGTCTTCATTCCCTGCCTTCAACTGGAACACAGCTGCTTTGACAAAACTGTCGCCTGCTAGTTTCAAGTTTTTCTGCAATTTGTATATGTTGGCTGCCTGGATGCAAAGGTCTGAGGCTTCTTCATACTTGTATGATTGGTCACCAGAAAACCACTTCAAAAACCCAGTGGTTGGTTGTCCTTTTTTCTCTGCACGGCTCAATAATTCTTCAGGTGTCGACATTGATATATACTCTCTCTTTCTCTCTTTCTCTCTCTCTCTCTCTATATATATATATATTGAGTGTGTGTGTGTGTTCTTAAGCTCGTTTTTTTTATCTTGCTAATACTTTCAATACACTAGTTTTACAGCAGTAGGTAACCAGTGGCTTCATTCCTCTCTCTCTCTCTCTCTTTTCTCCTCTTTGTTTCTTTGATTTCTGCGCAAAATCTTTCCTAGCCTCGGGGAATTCTCCCTTCCGTAAATTCCGCAATGATTCCGCCGCTGTTTTCTTCTTTCGGCTTTTTGTTTCCCTTCAAAATTCTCCATTCGTTTGACGTCGTTGTTCAGCAGCAGCAGCAGCAGCAGCGATTGATGACAAAGAAGAATAAGAAGAAGAAGAAGAAGAGCCTGTTGCTTGGACTCTTATGTTACGTTGTCTTGGGTTATGAATACAAAAGTTTACCAAATATTATATATACATACATACATACATACATACATATACCATACAAATTAATATTGCGTGGTGTGTATGCAATGGGGTTGTGTGGCTCAAAAGAACAGGCTGGCTCTGCAGCAAATGCTACCAATACCAATAACAATAACACCGCGACAAAGAAGAAGGAGAAGTCTACAACGCCAGCTTCTGATCCCTCGAACAAGAAGGACAATTCTTCAAAAGAATCACCCAAGAATGAAAACTCAAACAACAACGGTATAACTGCAAAAATCGATGCAAACAACTCTCTGACCAACACAAAGAATGAAGAAATTAAAGTTTTGTTGCTTGGTGCTGGTGAATCTGGTAAATCTACCATTTTACAACAGCTGAAAATCCTGCGTCAAAATGGGTACACTGAAAAGGAACTGATAGGTTATATCCCAATCATCTACAATAACCTTTTTGAGATTGGTAGAGATCTTATCAATGCAAGAACCAAATCAGGAATAGATAACCAGTTAGATAATTTGTCTGCTGAAGAGATCGAATCCTTTATTAACTACGACTTCAGTTTGAATTCTAACTTACAGAATAATAATAATAATAACAAAAACAAAAACAACAACACTAAAGAAAGGCAGGGAACCCAAGAAGATGAAAAAAATCACGACAATGACAATATAATCTCCAATTTACAATGTTTCCAATTCCCGTCTGAGTTTGTGCCCATCTTAACTAAATTATGGGAATCTCCAAGAACACAGGAATTGATCAATGGGCCAGACTCCTCGCAATTCTATTTAATGGACTCAGCTCCTTATTTCATGGAAAAATCTAATCTCTTAAGAATCACTTCAGACAAATATATACCTTCTCTACAAGACATCTTACGTTCAAGACAGAAAACCTCCGGTATCTTTGATACTCATGTTAACATGGGCTCTAACCTGAAACTGCACTTTTTTGATGTTGGTGGGCAAAGATCTGAACGTAAGAAATGGATCCACTGTTTCGATAACGTGACACTTGTAATATTTTGTGTATCACTATCTGAATATGATCAATTCCTGGTCGAGGATTCAGAACAGAATAGGTTCCAGGAATCCCTGGTGCTGTTCGACAATATTGTAAACTCAAGATGGTTTTCAAGAACTTCAATAGTACTATTCTTAAATAAAATAGATCTGTTCGCTGAAAAACTTAAAAGAAAACCGTTGGAGAACTATTTCCCAGACTATAATGGGGGTGATGATATCAACAAGGCTACAAAATATATTCTTTGGAGATTTGTTCAATTGAATAGAGCTAATCTAAATATATATCCACACGTTACCCAAGCTACAGATACCACAAATATTAAATTGGTGTTTGCTGCTATTAAAGAAACCATACTGGAAAATAGTTTAAAGGATACTGGGATGTTACAATAAAGAAAAGATAAAATAAAAAGAATGCACTCCTATTACTCTATTTATTATTTGCTTGTTATTTTACTTTCATATGATATAACTTATATAGATTTTTATGTATAAAAAACAATTTTTATAATGATTACGATACATTGATCTTGACCATGTATATACATTCCATATCCAAAAATAACGATATATACTTCCTGTCGTGTACATATCTATGTATATGTGTATGTGTTTCTATATTTACTTATACCAATAAAAAAATAAAAAAAATTATTGAAAAATATACTGGAAAATCCAAAACAATTTTCAACGGTATAAAATAGAAGATCTGTTCTATTACTGTTAAACTATTAAATAAAATATATTTAAAACTTTATTATTCCCACCTTATTAGCTAAATCTATACTAACTTATATATATGTAGCATAGATTCTGTAAAGAATTAATAGTTACAAAAAAAAAAAACAAGATAGTACCGATCAACTATGGATGCTAATAATAAAGGATTAGATACGGATAAAGGTATAAATTTGGCTTTAGATCCCAATTTAATTACATTGCCAATAAATGGATCGATTAATCCACAGAATTATTCAAGTAACGCAAAGGAAAAAGCCAATCAAGATATATCTGCAAGTGAAAATTCCATTGTTAAACCGTCTAGATCATTGATTAATAATCCATATGAAATTTATGGACAAATGCCACTAACTCATTTATTGCCCTTAATATTGCAACAGAGGAATATTCCATTCAGTCAATTATCCGAAGAAGATATAATTAATTCATTAAATAGTGGAGTTAGAAACCAATTCACGGCTGGAAAGGAGGAGGATGCTAAAGAAAATCAAGAACATGACGCAGGTGTAATTACATCCAACCAAATAAATCTCTCTGACCTACAAAATGAAAATATTGAAATGGAAGATATAAATGCCGTTGTACCAAACACTATAAACAACGATAATATTAATAACTCTTCACATGACGTCACTATTGGTCAACAGGCAGTTCTAGATGAGCTTCCAAGCAATATGATGACAATAACTGATTTTAATAAGATTAGATCAGAAATGCTGGAACAAACCACTATTGCATTAAATGAATCCTCATTAGCATTAGAGACTGTATCATTGTTATTATCTGCTACAAGAGAAAACAATGCTAAGTCTACAATATCGCCGTTTTTAAAGAGTACTGTTCCCTTAGGTTCCTTAAATGGTGATATTGTACCACAAGATCCACAAAATATTAATGATGATTTATTGTTTAATGTTGGTTGGAAATTGAAATGTCTTAATGATTCAAAACAAATTTTGCGGGATTCCGTGGATAAATTGAAAATTGATTTAATGAAAGAACATACATATTGGAGGAAAATTGGGAAATATATTAGTAACAATGATATTTTATTTAAAATGAGAGATAAAACCACTGGATTGAGGACTTTGGCTGTAAAATATGGATTTGAAGATTCAGGGTCTGATTATGATCGTGACAGAGGTATTGCCATTTTAAGAAACAATATGACAAATAATAGGCTAGAGTTAATTCCCTTAAATTACAATGATAAGTATAGTAGAATTGTAAATGGCAGTCATAATTGGAGTGGTAATGGATCCAACACAAAAATGTCATCTGTAGATAATACAACTATGGAAACGTTGCTTAAAGTTAGAATATTTACCAAGATCGAATCAGAAGATGATTACATTTTGAGTGGTGAAAGCTCTTCTATATCATTAAATGAAATCAAAGAAATTAAGTATGAGTTCGATGAGATGGATGATTCTATAATTACCAAACAAGAAAATATAAGAGGACAGATACAAAATTTGAAAGACATGGTTTTTGAGAAGGAATTAATTTACCAATTGAAGAAAGAATGCTCATTATTAATATCATATGGTGTTACTATTGAAAATGAAAACAAAATTTTAATAGAACTACCTAATGAAAAATTTGAAATTGAATTGATTCATAGAGATGATATAACAATATCGAACCATGAACAAGATGCACCAAAGATTAATGATAAAAGAGCCAATCTGATGTTAGTTCTCCTAAGGATGTTATTAACTGTTCATTTTAAAAAGAATCTAAGAAACAAATACAGGATCATTGAGAGTGGTAAGAGAAGTAGAGTTAATGATATTTTGTTGATCAGACCAATATTAAGTAAATTAAGACATCAAAATTATAAAAAACTATTAAAGAAAATAATTAAGGATAATGTGTTAGATTTCTTACCTGAGGCTACAATAGAAGAAATAGATACCACAAAAACCAACAAAAATGTACCTGCAGAGACTCATGAGGATAATCAATACAGAAATACGCTGGCTGATCGTCATATAGAAAGATTGAACAAAGAGATTACAGTCTTTGATGGATTATTAAATCCACCATCATTTGAATATATAATTAAGAATCCAAGGAATGACATTCTCAAGATTACTTTATCATTACCGAATTATTGTACAGCAAATATCATTATACAATATGAAAATAGTGCTCAAAATGCAACAAACACAGTAAAACTTAATGAAAGAGATGCTTTATTACCCATGATCAATAACATCAAAAATAATAGTGGCTCCTCTCTTAATCAACAAGTATTATTTCATTCTGAGTTTTCCGAGTTTAAAGAAGTTGAAGAATTTTTGCATTTTATTGTCACAGAATATATGATAGAAAGAAAAGAATCTATAAAAGTTTAATCCCATACATACATATATATATAAACAGATATATACACATTTATAGTTATGTTCATGTGTTTATATATACTTTTACCAAAGAGAACCAGTTGATAAGAATATTGCATGGGTGTACGGAGGTTCTTGAAACTCTAGAAAAGATGATTCGAGACAAACAGTCCTAGAATGGTTGCAAAATAAAATAAATAAATAAATAAATAAAGCAAAGTCCAGCAAAACGAATAAAAGGATTTAATATAAAGAGCACAAGAACAAGGAGGTTTGCGACCAATTGTAGTCACTATTCTACTGGTGTGTTCATAACATTTACGGGAGACTGAAGTGAACTACCAGTTGTGAATAAACGTGTATAAAAGAAAACAAAAGAAAAGATAAGTAAAGTAAAGATGGCAGGATATACATTAACTATGTTGGGTTGTGGTGTTATGGGCCAAGCGATCCTTTCAGCTATATATAATGCTCCTAAACCAGAAGACAAGAAAATTCAAAGCTTATATCCAAGTAAAATCATTGCATGTAACGGTGATGAACAGGCGGCTGAACAAGTTAGCAAGTTAATCTCTGGGTTTGATCCATCGCCAAATGGAATCATTGTAGAGTCTACGTTTAGTGATAATTTATCTGCAGTGGAACAATCTGACGTTGTTATTTTAGGGACAAAACCATTTTTAGTAGAACCTGTATTAAATGAGGTTGAATCAGTAATTGATGGGAAATTGATTGTGTCTATTGCTGCAGGATGGACCATAGAACAATTGCAATTCTACTCTAAATCAGTATCACGTATTATGACTAATACACCAGCCAAATACGGGTACGGTTGTGCTGTGATTGCCCACTCTTTAGAAGTGAAAGATGAGCAAAAGACGCTAGTCAACGAATTAATAAGGCACGTTGGTGTTTGTGTGGAGTTGCCAGAGAAACATATGGATGCAGCAACCTCTTTAGTTGGCTCAGGACCAGCATACGTCTTACTAATGATTGAATCCATGATGGAGAGTGGTATTAAAATGGGGATCCCACTACAAGAATCATTGAAATGCACATTACAAGTCCTTGAAGGCACAGCCAAGATGGTGGAGAAGAGTGGAGCCCATCCAAGTGTTCTAAAGCACCAAGTGTGTACACCAGGTGGTACCACCATTGCTGGTCTTTGTAAAATGGAAGAGTATGGTGTTAAGAACGGTATAATTAAAGGTGTTGAAGAGGGTGCCATTGTAGCTGCCAAACTAGGTAAAAAGAAATAAAATAAGTCATACAATACATACATACACACATACACATATATATATATTTAGATATATATATAAGAATGTATAGATTTCCTAATAAATATTACCTTTACCCTAACAGTAGTATCTAATAAAATTGGTAAAACCAACAGTCTCCTTACTGTAACCCTAACTTGTGTTGTTCTCCATCACACACTTCCGTTTTTCCGGCGGACATCCAGACACCGCACAACAACAAAAAATAGGGGAGGGTCATCTATTTTTTTTGTTGTTCTTCAATTTTTTTTATATTTCGTTTTGAGTCAAATTCGATGACTCTCATTTTTGGGCGGCAAACGACAACAAAACAAAACAAAACAAAACACAAAAAAAGAAAAGAAACGTTTGAGATTTCAAATCAAACGATTGAATCAATAATGCAATCTACAAAGAAATAGAGGTAGAATTCCCTCATGATAATTCATATCTTAATATGACATATATTTATATATAAGGAACACACATTTTGTAGAAGTTAGGAAAAAAAAATAATGTAGTTTCCATGAAATTGTCTATTTCCTTTTGGTGTCTCTTTTTTTTTAAAAGTTCTATTGTTAGGGTAATCTAGTCGATTAGAGGCAAATAAACATATGTATTTTTTTTTGTCAACTTTTCAACAACGATATAGGAAAAATAGTCTATTGAATACATAAACATAATATCCCGATCCATGAAATGAGCGACTTTGAAGCTACTTTTATACATGAAGAAAATCTACCAAAATTACCTCTACCTGATTTAAGTGACACCTTAGATCATTTGAAAAAATCATTAGAACCTTTATACTACGCAGACGGTTATTATAAACATCCCTTGGATCCGCAACAGATTATTAATTTAGACGAAATTTTAAACACTTTTAAAAAATCTAACGTTTCTTCAATTTTACAAAACAAACTGAAAGAGTTTTATGTGGAGAATGATTCATATCTAGATGATTTACATTTAGATGTAAATAATCATATCTGTACAAAGACTATACAGGACGACATTTTACCACGTAACCCATTTTTAATCTTGGCTGATGATGCTATTCCTGATATTAATCAAGTGGATAGATCTGCTGTCCTGGTTCATTCTGCATTAAGGTTTATCTCTGCTTTGAAAAAACACTATTTACCAAATGATGTCAATTCAAAAACAGGTCAATATTTGTCCATGTTCCCCTATTTAAATTTATTTGGTACGACAAGGTATCCTGTGTTTCAAAGTGGAGAAATTGAAAATTTTGATTTAAATAAACCTTTCACTGTTTCCGACTTAGATGAACTTATGTCTGGTAATAATACTGATGAAAAAATGAACAATTTTGGAAATGAGAATGAAAGTAAGCATGAGAATGAAGATGAAAATGAAAATGAGGAATTTATTAGCCATGGTATCACTATTAATAGATATAATGAATCAAAACATATTTTAATCATCTCTAGAGGTCAATACTACATTTTAGATGCCTTAGATGAAAATAATGACATAATTTGTTCAATCGCAGATTTATCCAAATTTTTTGAATATATTGTCAAGGATTCTCAAATGAATGCAAATTTACAAAAAGAATCTACAGCTTTGGGTTCCTTAACATCCCATTCTTATAAAAATTGGAAATATGCAAGAAAAAGACTGCAAAAAAGGTATCCACAGGAACTACACTTAATTGACTCTGCATTGTTTGTTTTAATCTTAGATGAGTCGGAACAACAAATTGAAGAACATTACAACAATGTTTATACTCAAAATGATAACTATTTCCCTGAATTCGATCAAGAACGCTCCACTAATTGTAAAAGATTACTTTATGGCACTTCTATCATTGACCAAAGAGGTTATCAAGTCGGTACATGTGTCTCTAGATGGTTTGATAAATTACAACTTGTTGTTACCAAGGATTCTAAAGCCGCTGTCATTTGGGATTCATTCACTTGTGACGGTTCTGTTATTTTAAGGTTTGCTTCTGAGATGTATACCGAATCAGTTCTTAGGTTAGCTAGAGAAGTTAACGCTAATGATCCAAAGTTTTCTTTATGGCCAAAAGTATCTCAAAGTAAATTAGATTTGTATAAGGATTATTCGAAGAAAGACCCTTCAGAAGTCGTATCTAAGATAGATTGGTCTTTTAGCAATATTTTAAATACTCATGTTCATTTATCTGAGACAAAGTTAGCAGATTTAATATCTAAATATGATATTGTGCGTGTTTCTATTCCTATGGGACGTAAGTCTGCACAAAGACTAGGTATTAAACCAGATTCAATGGTGCAGATTGCATTGCAAATTGCTCATTATGCTTTGTACGGTCAAATGATTTTCACTTTAGAACCAATCTCCACACGTAATTATAAGAATTCCAGGTCATCATTTATTAACATACAAAACCAGGATGTCTTGGAATTATGTCAAGCATTCATATCTAACACTATTGATGGTCCAGGCAAATTAGACAAATTTCTTCAAACTTGTGAAAAACATTATGAATTGATTAAATCAGCTAAGAATGGTAATTGTTATGAGAAACATTTCAATGCATTGAAATACTTGTACAAATTTCGTAACCATTTCAATTTAAATTTATCTAATACAGATATTGAAGTTGCCAATAATTTATTTAATTCAACACTGATTGCACCATTTTCACAACCTGAATTGATTGCTGCTAACTGTGGGAATGTTGCTACGACAACTTTTGGCATTACACCAGCTATTCCACAAGGGTTTGGTATCGGTTATATAATAAAAGAAGATCAGATTGATTTGACTGTTACTTCTCAATTTAGACAAGGCAAAAGATTGATGTTTATGTTGAATTGGGTCTTGCAAGAAATTAAATCATTCTGGAAGGGTGTTCGCCATACTTCCCATAATAAAACCGGTGTTAAGATTAGTCCATTGGTTGATAAATTATACGAGCTGGATAACGCTGCAAACAAAAAAGTACTTCATAGTGATTCTGCACACAACAGTAAAGTTAATGCTGACAATATGGATGGATCTGAAGAAGCTATATCATCATCTCCAGATTCTGAAAGAGATAAAACTACAACAGCTGCTCCACCAAGATCTAATAATTCACATTTATTTAATTATGGCTTCTTTGACATGGGTGGTCATTCAAGGAGCATATCTGTTACACCACCAAGAAAAGAGACTATGGAGAATAGTAGTTATAAGTTATCATCCAGACTTGCAGAATTGGCAATGTCTAATAATAACAATCTGAATCATCAAAATAAATATCATAGTAATATCCCACATCATTCAAGTTCTGCATTATCCGTTCCAACCGAGACTGAAAAATTACACACAGGACATAAGATTGTGAAAGTACAACCTACCAGTTTGACAGAAACACCAATTGATAGTGATTCTGAAACAAGTACCCCGTCTTCACAATCATCATATTCAAGATCAGAAACGTCAAGAAGAAGACGCAGTACCAATGTCATTAACTCTAAGTTCAAGATTGATTTTGATCGTTCTAATGTTGGTAGAAAAGTCATTGCATTTGAATAACCTATCTCAAGATCAACAAAAATGCATATTTAGAACTAATTACCTCCGTAATAATACGCAACCTAGTATCATGAAAATATATACACATGCACATATTAATATGTAGGTATGCTAATGTAAATATAGCCCAAACTTGTTTGATTTGTTATTTATTTGTAACCTTTTCACCATACATTATATCTACGTCGAAAATTCACCTTGCTAACGTTTAATCAGACTACAGTGATTTATGACTTCTCTTTTTACATTCATCTGTTTCTATAACTTTTGCTGCCTTCTTCTGGCTGTTTTTTTTTTTCCACAACAGTTATTTGATTCCGGAACCGGCCTTTTTATCTCTGTTTTTTTATTTTTATTTTTATTTTTTTGCCTTTTTAAAGTGACTCAAATTCAAAATGCTGAATTATTGAAAAGGAAGTATACTATTGTGATAATGATGATAACAACTGTGGTATCAGTGTATCTTTTGTTTCAATAGAGCCACTATAGCAGGATATCTAACATGAAGTTTTTTTATTGGAAATTTTTCAGAACTTTACTAAAATTTCATTAGTATAATGTGATAACTTCACTTTATTTTTAATGTCATTCCATTTCATCAATCCTCACACAAATATTTATAAGATCTTATTAATTCTGTTAGTACTTATTATGAGTACTTAAACCAAATAATAGTAAAATAGTTTTTCTTAATTTTTTTTAGTATTATTATATTAATAGATGAATAACTTTGCTAAATTATAGTCATTTTCCCTTTCCATTGCATGTTTTATTATAGATAGTGTATTAAATATACTCAAGGGACAAGTGAAGTTGAAAATTTGCAAATACAAGCAATGATCCATGGTAACGACGTTAGTAATGAAATAGTTTCAAAGAGTATAAAGAAAAGAAAATATGCATGTGTTGAGTGTAGACAACAAAAATCTAAATGTGATTACGACGAGTTTGGAAAAAATCCATGTTCTAGATGTTTAAAGAAGGGAATTCAATGTATTATTAAAAAAGATTTTAGACGATTGCAAAAAAGATCTAAAATAAATATTGTTCAGAAACAAGTGCCGTATTTATATAGTAAGAAATTAAGTAATAACAGTACTATAAAAAGGACATTTGAAAATAGTTGTAATAATAATACTATTTTAATAGGTCATAATAATCATAATATAAATAGTATAGCTATTAATCAAAATCAATTACAGAGGTTGAAATTTGAGGCTAATAATTATCCAAATACACCAATTAAAACCACAAAAAAATGTGGTGTACATACTAATTTACTAACTACAGTACCATTCCCTTCAGATTCATTAAACTGTTCTTCAAAGAAATTAGGTGATATCTATATAACACCTACACAAATTTCAGATTTATTTCAGGAGTATTACTGCAGATATCATCCTTTTCTTCCAGTGGTGAATTTATTTAGAGGGCCTGAAAGAATTTATAATTTATCACCATGTTTGTTTTGGGTTATTATTTTAACTGGGTTACGGCATAAACGTGAATATAGAGATATGATGAAAAAATTGACTCCCTTAGTCAAATCTATTTTAGCTGAAATTACTATATCTCCTATAACTTGTTATACACCAACTGAGACAGACGAACCTTTGTTAAATGTTGCATCAGTTTATTCTGTACAAGCTTTTCTTATTTACACATTTTGGCCCCCTTTAACATCTTCATTGAGTGCTGATACTTCTTGGAATACTATTGGTACAGCAATGTTTCAAGCTATTAGAGTAGGATTAAATTCTGCAGAGTTTTCAAAGGAAAGTGACACAGTAAATTCAGAATTAAAACAAGAGCAAATAAATACGTGGATGGCATGTAATATTGTTTCTCAAATAGTGGCAACCTCTTTCGGATTTCCTGCATATGTTTCATTTGATTCAAGTATGATTAATCTGTCAGATAATTCATTATATAAATATGATGCTAGTAACCAAACCATAAAGTTTATGAATATATTAAAACAAATGGCGCAGATCGTATTTTTTGAGAATCAAGTGCAATCTACATTACATGCTGACCCAGGTAATTATCTTGGTTTAATGAATATAAAAGAAAGAATTCCACTGATCTTACTTCTAAATCAACAACTAGATCAATTAGAGACAAGGCTGAACCATACTGTTTGTTCACAAGAAACGGGTATTTCAATTGACAACATACGACAATTTCAACTTTTATTAGCAAGAGTTCATTTACTCTCTTATTATTTTATTGATGAATCTAGCCATGAATTCTTATTTGAATCCCAAATAGGTTTAATAAAACTTTATAATTCTACTGTTGCTTTATTGGAATATACAGAGTATATGAATAGTAGGGATTTAAATGTCATCAAATATTTCCCAGGTGTTTTTGTTTTAAATATATGGCAGTGTGCATGTATTGTAAATAAATTGGTCCATTCAAGTTTGAATTCAGTTCTAAATGTAGAAAGGGGAACAAAAGTTTACCGAGGGGTCATACATCTTACCGCAAATGCATCAATTATTGAATATGATACGGCACACAGATTCTCCAATATCTTGAAGAACATATGGAGTATGTTTGATAATTCTTTTAAAATAAGGCAAAGCAATGTGAATCAGGACTTATTTTCTTCTAATTTTAACTTATCGCTAACAATTAAAAGTAGAATGGCTGTCAGTACATTTTTTGACTGTTTATATCATTTAAAACAGAATTGTGGCATTGTTAAAGCTCAGCTAAATGAGGTTACTCATAAAAATGATAAAAGTTTTGTAAGTAACAAGGAAGAAATGGATGAAGATGTTCGAAATATTATTAAAACAACTCCGCTGGATCCGCCTCCTGTCAATGCTTCTGCATCATCAAGTAGATTGGTTAGTGCAACAAGCCCTAATAATAATATAAATATATCTACTCCTAGTGGTAATATTATACCTCTGTCAAAAATACTAAATGGAGTTTCAACTGTAGATATATGCAATGTAACTGATATGTCCAATATATCATCAAATAATTACTATGAAATGACACATATTGCACCGAATAAAAGTCTTAAAATGTCACACTCTATGGAAACAGCTGTTAATTCTAATGTCACTGTCTCCTCCAATATTGGGTCTAGTGAGTCAGTAACTGATACACAGAGTTATTGGAGAACAGATTTAAATATGAATGATTTAGATTTGTTGTTAAATGAATTTGCATTTAATCCAGCATTACAATAAAATTGGATTAAAATATCTATGTAAATATATAACTAAGAAACCGATATATAGTACCCCATAATAATTCACACCTGCATCCAAGTTTCGTATATTTTATTATATCAGAAAAAACTGTAAACAATTAAAATTTCTATACATTATTAAGACTAATAAAAATCGGCCAAATTGGCGTCAGAATCATTGTGCTCCTCATGTGCTTCTTCAGAAACATTTTGTTCATTAGAATTTTGACCTCTCTTTGTATATTTAAAACTGTATGATCTTGGTTGGTAGGATTTCTTTCTTACATTTTCTAATTCTTGTATTGGATTGGCTACTACTCGATTGAATAGAGATGCATTTTCTTTACTACGTACTTGGTTGGAAATTGATTTGGTGGGTTGATATCTAGATGTTACAGGTGGTTGAATGCCTATAGACGATTGACTGCTTTGTTGTCTAGATGTGGTATTTCTAGGTAAGGATACTGAATTATCTGCTTTAGGTAGTTGACGATTAATAATGTTTTTATTATATCTGCGGTAATCCTGTTGTGGGTACCTACTATTTTTTTCTATTTGTATAGGTGTGTTACTGTTATTATTATAGTTGTTATGATATTGGTTAAAATTGGTAGTTGGACGACTGTAATTTTGATTTTGGTGATACCTATTTTGATTATTTTGAGTATTAGAATAGCCTACAGTTTGCTCTTCATTTTTATATTGATATCGACTAGCTGGATTCGAAGAGACAGATGTATCATTATTAAAAACGTTATATCTTGATGCAGATTTAAATGTAAAATCACTTTTTTTCTTTAGATTTCTATTGTAATTGCCATTTGTGGGCTGTTGATTTATCTGTTTAGCACTATTATATCGTTTATAACTTTCAGCGGATGGTGCACTGGGTACTGTAAGTGGAGTTTGAGATTTCACAGAAGATGAATCCAGAGGTTGTCCTTTTTTTGGTGCTTTAGCAGGTGTCGCAAGCAAAGCACGTTGAGCAGAGTTCTTAATACTTGTTTCTTGGTTGGGTATTGGTTCAAATATATGCCCCTGTGGAGCAGTAGGAGCTTTCTGTGACATTGTTTGATGCATTTCTTCTTTATATCTTTTAATATCAGCTTCATGACTTTCTTCGCAGGGTAAGATTAATCTTTCAGATGGCAAAGGTTCTTCCTTAAAGAAAGGGTCTAATTTGGCTGCCATGGTAGTATATCTTTTCATAGGATCCAACGCAAGTAATTTTTCTAAAAAATTCAGGCCTGTATTATCTAAATATTTACCAAATCTTTCTCTTAAAGTGCTTTTATAATTCGTTACTAATAATTCCTTTCCTGGTAAATACTTAGCCATCCTCCAGTCCTCCTCTGTTGGAGTCCCCATCAATTTGAAAATAACATGACCTTGATCGATATCAGAAGTACCTTGAAGTATTGGTTTCTTTTCAAAAAATTCAGCAAATACACAGCCTACCCCCCATATATCTACCGCAGTGGTATAATATTTATCACCCAGTACCAGTTCAGGAGCTCTGTACCAACGAGTAACAACAACAGATGTATATTTTGCTCCGCTTCCAGCGCCACCCGGGTATTTTAAGTTTGGGGGTGGCCCATAATATAATCTTGCAAGACCAAAATCTGCTATTTTTAGTATCCCGTTATGATCAATTAAAATATTTGCTGTTTTGATATCTCTATGCATAAATTTGGAACAATGAATGTAATTTAAACCTTCTAAAATCTGTAACATCATGTTTTTGATATCTGACATTTGCAAATTCATTCTTGGATTATGTAGAACACCTGAAAGATCAGCTACCATATATGGAAGAATCATATAGAAATTTTTACTTAGTTTAGGGCTACTAGGATCATTTTGTGATAAAATATGAGTCTGTGTATTGGATAAAGGAGGGAAATCGTAAACCATTTCAAGAAGTTTAATTACATTACGGTGGTTCAACTTCTTAAGAATGGTAATTTCTCTTTGTGCAGTTATAGGGAAAAGATCTTTCTCCATATTAATAATGATTTTTTTCATAGCCACCTGTCGTTGTGTTTCTAAATGAATACCTTTATACACTTCACCAAATGTACCTTGCCCCAATTTTTCCTCCTCTTTATAATGATTTAAGAATTTGGTGCAACCATAAATCTTCTCATCTTCTCTAGCTTTCAGTTGTATAAAAGAAATACCTGTTTTATCATCTATTTGAACTGTAGGTGTCTGTTTGACTTTACCTATTTTATACTTTCTTATTCCATTAGCACTTATAGTAGACCCATTTAAGGGATGTGTAGATTCTTGTGACATATTCAACTATTATGGAGCAATGCAAAATAAAAAATAAGATAGAATCAGGTTTATCAATAGTCAATGAAAAGTAAATATATATCAATTTTAATTGAGCTGGTCACTTATGGTCCTCAATATATAGTTATGGTCAACCAAAATTTTACTCTAATCTTATTAGTGGGGAATAATTTTAGCACTATTGTGCCTTTCTCAATGCAGAATTAGGTAACTGATAAATGTGGTAGAATTAATGCATTTACTATTATTTTTCTTTTTGTATTTCTTGCAATTGTACATGAAAGTAAAACATGAAAGTATAAATTAATGAAAAAACAAATAATAGTGTCGTGAAAAATGATCTTATTGTTAGTATCGGAGAACAAGAATATTTTGATACACAACAATATATTAAACAGTGAAGCTAATGATCAGCAAATATTTGTTAATTATCAATAGTTCTGGTATTAAGGAATTACCAATGTTATCAATATTCCATTCCAATAAAAAAGAAAGAACAAAAAAGGATGGAAATATTAAAATGAACAAATAATACGGATTATTCATAATTGAGTCCAGGAATAATATATAGATGAAGAGGGGACAATCCTTCTTAATTCTTGTAAAGTTACCTGGTTTTGGTAAACTCTTAAATCAAACGGCATGTTAGTACCTTGTAGTGTATAATTACTTGCATAGAATACAGCAATTGCAGATTCTCTCAGCCCAACTGCACCCCTATCGGTGAGGAAGTCCAGTGCTTGTAAAGTTTCCCAAATATTCTTGATATCCTTCTTAGACCACAATTTCATCGAATGTTCAAAGATATTACTATTATTAAATAAAGTTGTGGTTGAGGAGGACGGTATCATACTATTCATTAGTTTTACCATAGATTTGTATTCTGAATAAGTTAAATTGAAGTTTGTAGTATCATCTTTAGTTTTTAATGCTACACGGCAAGAACAGATCAATATAGCTAATTCTAGATTAGATAGCGATTTGACTCTTGCTGAAAGACTAGATTGTAATTGATTTACATTATACTTGGTAAACAACTCCATGCTCTGGAACATATCTTTCAAGTCTTTGAAACTTGTAGCTTCAACTATTAATGGAGTAATACCATTTCTGAAAGTAATTAACGATTTAAAGGTTTCATAGTTTATTTTAATATTTTGAAACAATTTTGAATCCTCATCTTGTAATAATATTTGAATAAAAGTTTTCCATTCCTTTACATATTTAATATTTTTGTAGTTGTCAATTCCTTCCATTGGAACTAATTGTTCCTCTATAGCCAACTTAAAATTATCTAGTGAATTGATTTTGGGTATATAAATAATCCTTTGTGAAAATCTACTTTTAACTCTTTTTTCCAATAATTCCAAAATGTTTAATTTTGTAGTGTTTCCAAAGATACATACTGGTACTCTAGCATGTTCAACCATATCAAATAAATTATACAATAAAGTTTGTCTCACGGGGCCGGCAAATGTATCAATTTCATCAAAAATAAACACAACAGTGATTTTGGTGGTCTCTGAAGTTTTGCTAGTTGAAGAGGAAATCTTTTCCTTTGAAGCAGAATCTAATAATCTTAAAATTTTTTCGAAAACTTCTGTTAATGAACCACTGCTAATATTGTTTGAATTATCATCTTGGTTCACGCTAACATCACTGTTATCTGTATTTTTCTTCGTGCTTTTTTCTTTTGTTTCTTCTTCCCTCTCTTTTCTCTTATTGTCTTCCAACCTAGAACTATTTATATTGATATGCGTACTATTATTCCTCTGAGAATTTATTTTTTTCAATTGATTCTCTAATTGTGTGGCAATACCATTAATTGCAGCATTTTCTGAGTGAATAAATCCATTAAGTTTGATAGTGATAAATTGGTCACGATAATCTTCAGACAGTAAATCTAATTTATAATTGATCAAAAAGGATTTGAAGCTATTCCTGGGGCCCACAGTAATAACAGAATGACTCTCCTTTTGTATAATTGATTGTTCCAAGATTCTAGATATTTCATTATAAGTGTCCTTCAAATAGGAATACAATCTAATATGTTTTGATGGCAAGGTAAGATTTAAATGCCTTAATATATATTCTTTAAATTTCACAAAATCTTTAAAATCATCTTGATCTTTAAGAGAGGATTCAACACCAGTTGTAAAAGTTTCATTTTCACCACTCAATAACTTTTGAACATAATCCTTTGAATAAATAGTCTTGTTATTCTCTCTCTTTTGTCTTTTTAAAATAGGTAAAGGATTAAATCCTACAAGTCTAGTAGATGTTTCGTCTATTTCAGTGGAGTTATTGTTTCTGTGAGACATGGATCTTTTATTCGGTTGGTCAAGACTTCCGGAGATATTAGTTGCCCTCTGTTGCTGTTGCTGTGGTGGTTGTTCTTTTGTCATACTAGTAGTGACTATAATCAGGCATTAAATAAAAAAAAAAAAAAAAGAAAAAGGGAAAAAATAGATAGAATGAAAATATCAAAACTAACTAACTAACTAAGTGGTAAAGTTTAAGTGTGTGTGTGTATGTGTGAATTATTTACAAATTAGATACGTAATCTATTCTGATCCTTTTTTATCTTTCCAATAGGAGAAGAACGATTTCGATTCGAAATACTCGTCGTCATATAATTCTTTTATAAATTCCTGCCTTTTTATCTTTCAAAATCTAAGAAGTTAAATGAAGGTGAGTTATGTGTCATTTTGTACGACAAAGAAATTTATCATTGATGATAGTCAAAAAAAAATAATGATAATAATAATAATAAAAGAAAGATTGGCGGCTAAATTCAAATATTATTCTTATGTATAAAAAGACAGGAGAAGTGACATCCCAGACCCTTTAAACAAGTAGATATGCCTGGTAATGGTTTGTTTTCTATGAAATACATAAATACTGAGTTAAAAAAAATTTTGAGAGAGGAGTTTGTGTGTTTCTTTATTCCATTTAGGATGAAAAAACTATGGCTACTAAACCTCCAGAAATTTTTTTTTCTTTTATTGGTAATAGGGTATGGTAAGAAAATGTTAAACATAGATTTATTTTGGTAGGGAGAGGATAATATGGGGCCCTACAACAAAAAAAAGTTCTGTGCACCTTTAATAAACAATAAATAATTATTTAGGAAGATTTCTATTATTAATTATTTCATTTCACTAAGAGGTTATACAAACCACAAAAAAAAATATAAGGATAAGGTGGTTCAAACCAATGTAAAACATAGTATCTTTCTTTCCTGAAGACAAAATGGACTGGGTATTAATTTTATTATTGTTATTAATGGAATGAATAAAATGATGTCAATTACCTGGCCTTGGTTTTCAACAATAAAGGATCTTTTTAAAATAAGACCTTCTATAAAACCATCGTCTAAAAATGTTTTGGTGCTAAGTTCACACATTATTCAAACTAATGTGATTTTCCATCGTATTCATTTTCCTTTTTTCAATATTTAGATCTTACTTCGAAATGTTGACCTGCTGTTTTACTTATTAAAAATTGAAATTTAAAATTGATACATGTTTTAGGGAAAATGTGAAAATATTTCCTTGTCCATGCTGGTTTGAATATAAGTACTTTAATTTTTTTTTTAAAAAAAGTACACAGATTTTCATTTTCATTTGTTTTTTTTACATCACATGAAAGTTTCTTTTTTTGAAGCATCAAAAAATTATGGTGATTTGAAGATTGAATCAACTTTATTCCTCTACAACTTTACTTATAAGATATCATAGATTTTTGTTGCCCTTCTTTCCATCTGCTATGTTTAACACTCTCATTTAATTCTCCCTTCAATGACCACTTTCTCTGATTTTTAATTATCACTTTCCGCACATTTTTTGAGTCTTTATTTTCTTTTTTTTCTGTGCATTTAATGATTACATTTTAATATAGTAAATGCAAGAAAGAAAGAAAGTAGAAAGAATAAAGGTAACCGAAAAAGAAAAGTTATAAAGGAATAAAAGAATCTTTTAATATTAACAATTCAATAACAATAAAATCATATAAATAAAGCAAGATAACATAACAAGATTAGCACATGTTTTAATTACAGTTTCAATCGCCTTATACTTTCAGCTAACCGATAGCTTCAACGTTCTAATTTTCATAGTTTAATTTTTATTTTAGTCCGTTTCCCTCAGAGGTTCAGCCAAGTAAATGAAGTAATACAATGCAAAGCTTATATTCAACAGATTCTTTCAATTTTGAAAAAGTGCTTGAACCAGACTATTTGACAATTGAAGATTGTGTAAATTATTCCAAATTTTGGAACACTTTAAATTTCAAGGATATGCCTGGAGAGCGAGAACAAGGTAAACATGAAATTAAAGCTGAAGTCTTGAATTTACAACACTATCACAAAGGTACAGTAGTTAAATGGTGTTTCCCCTTCAGAGTAATAGATAAAAAACGATCATTTTTAGACTTAAGTAAAGTATCAGATACTATATCATGGACCAACACTAAAATAGAAATGTTCAACAAAACTCATGATCCAAATCCAGAGAATTTTGAACCGGAACTGTTATACAGTTCAAGTTTATTAGTTGGTGACAATTTCATGCAACTTGCAAATTCTAATATTGTTAATCGAATACATGGTGGGATCGTCGACTGTGAACTGTTCGATTTTTTTGATGATCCGACTCCTCAATACCATTACCAAAATTTACTTTTAGTAATACAAAGAGATGGTACTTTGTTTTCCGTCATGCCACAACTTTATGCATATCCATTAAAAGAAACTGATTTAAAAAAGGTTAATATTAAGACAAAACATGCTAAGAAGGCTCACAATACAGGTTCCAGTGACACCTCTCACACTATCAGCACTAACAGTAACAGTCGTAACAATGCACATGATTATATTACAGATCAGATAGATATTACAAATTTGCTCAATAATAATAATGTTAATTATAATGATATCCTTACACATGACGTTACTGGTAACGTAAGCTTTAATGATACAGAATATGCCACTAACAATAACAATAAAATAACCAATGATACCACAAATAATATAGCTACTGCTAATAATGATAACTTTGAAGATGCGAACCTAAACGATAATAACATTATTCAAGAAAGTGATAATACTAATGATATTTATGTTATTAGAGACCGTGTTATCCATAATTTTAATAATAATAGTTCATCTTTTTCTTGGCATTTAAATTGCTATGATAATAGAGAAGATCTTCAAGACAGTGGTGATAATATAAACAGTGATAATGTTTGTTATCAAGGAGATAATTATTATAGTCATTATGATAATGACAATAACTCCGCTGATGAAGATGAAAATAACGAGAGTGAAGATAATGCTGATTACAAGCATCCTTTGAATAGCGATAACTATACAGATCTTCTAAATTCACAAAAATGTACAAAAAAAGCCGAATCTAAAGCTATGTTGCGTAACATAAGACAGCATCCAGATATTAAATATTTCACAAATATGTATCCAAGTAACAACTGGAAGATAATTAAAAATCCAAAGAATAATAAACATTTCATATTAGCTGATTTAAAATTAGGTGTTCTTAATTTTTTTAACTTTAAAGATGTTTTCTATCAGTTTGAATTAATTGAAACAATCTCATTTCATAACAATCAAATTAGGTCATGCTATTTTTTACCTACTTCAGGCAATAAATTATTCATTTCCACCGTCGTTGCAAGTAGAATGGTTCATTATTTTGTTGAATGGGAAAGGAATTCCCCAAAACAAGTTTATAAGTTGAAACATTTAGCTACATACAACGTTAGAAATTCTATCCCTATAGGCCTGGACAATATTCTATTATGTTCAGATAATAAAAGTTTATTAATAACTACAAAACAAATTATATGTGGTGATACAAATTACGTAGAATATGACAATAATATAATCCAGGGTATTAGATCGTGGTTTGATGACCCAATCATAACAAAGAAATTGATAAATATTATAAACAAGAAAAACGTATTACCAACACCGTTGAATAATGACGATCAGTGTACTATTGTGCTTACAGGTACTTCTGTTCTTTATGCAATTTTTGTTTCTGGTATTGATAAAAAACTTTACAATTTTTCTTTGGGTCGTTTTAAACAACTTAGATCTATTTACTCTGATAAACAACAAAATGATGCTAAGAATGATTCACATATGATAATTGCATTAATATTCAATAGAACAGTTCGGTTAGAGTTAGATCTCCACAATATTGAACTTGTCCCAGTATCATCCAAGAGATTTACAAATAGAAAACTCACAGAAGATAGAACAACTATTAGTTCTAACAGCGACGAAAACAATAACACAATCACTCATGTGACTTCTAAAAACGAAGTAATTTTATCAGGTAGTTCATCAATAACCCAGTTGTCAGGAAGTTCGGTTATTCCAATTAGAGAATCAAAAACTATTGGTCGATTTAAAAAAAGTTTCAGAAATTATAATTGCATAAAGATTGTTAATAAGATTGATAAAAATAAAGAAAAAAACTTATACTTAAATGCAACAAGAAACAAAGAAGTTAGTAATTATTTTAAATTTAATAACGTTGAGCAAATTTTTGAGGCTCAAAGTGATATTGAACATGAAGCTGATTGTCTATTTACAAAGAATTATGATACACATATTTTAAAAGTTACAAAACATGAAGTAATATGCATTCAAGATAAGTCTAGAACCACACTATTCTCTTCTGATTTTCCTATAGATGGCATGTGTTCTCTCTATGATAAAATGATATTATGGAACCTTTCCCATAAAAAGATATGGTTCTTTTATAATACAGATAGCATCAATCAGATAAAATGGAAAGCAAATGAAGAATTTCATGATATCATAAAACATGAAACAGAGTTCTCTTTCTTTTTGTACTACAATCGTTTTACTCCTAAATTGATAAACATTGTTGTATTTACACCGAAATATCTAATAGTACAATATTGGCAAAATGATCCAATTCAAAATTGGATAGATAAAGTTAATAACAACCAAAGAATTATTTACACAGGAAAATTTAACTCTTTTACAGTTTTACAAAATGGTTTATTTTGTGTTAAAACCTATAAAGAAATGTTTTCATGTCTTTTATATGGGAATGATTTAAGATCCGGGAAAGCAACTATGATTGATCACGAGTTATTAAATTGTAATGAGTTTGATATAGATTTAATCATTAAACCCCTACATGCTAATTATGGTATTGCTATAATTTGTCCAGATAATCTGTATCTTATTACTTGTAATGAGAGAATATCTTTTACTGATAAACCTATACAAGACACTTATTCATATGATTACTGGAATCATCATATCATTAGTTTAGAAGAAGTCAAGTTACCTACCATAGACTCATATAAAAAATCCTATCTTTTAGATGTGGAAATATATGAAAGTGGTAAGAAAAAGATAATGTGTCTATTGTATGACACAGGACTACAATGTATCGAGACATTATACCTTACATGGAATAAATACACTTATCTTTTACAAAACACAAGAAGTAAGAATAAATTATTTACAAACCTTGAAAATTTAAATAGAATATTAGTCACTAACTGTGATACTAATGAGTGGTATTTATTAAATATTCGAACTGGTAAGATTAAAATATTAAACAACGAAGTACTAAACGTTTCAGACGGAAAAATACGGAACGTATTACAATATCCTATTAGTGATGATAGTAATAATATTAATAAAACAAAGTATTGCTCATTATTAGTTATGTTTGATACAATGATTAAACATATTAAACTAAATGTCATTAAAAATGATACCAAAGTAATTGAGATGTGTAAACATTCATTCAACGGTTTCTTACACCGTGAATATAGTATTTATGCAAATACAGTAACTTTATTAGAAAGAGAAATTGACAAAGAAATATTTCATAAAATAAGAGTTAATGCAAATGATGGATCCATTGAATTTCTTCATCAGTTTTCTTTGAAAATGAAATCTCCCACGAAACATTTTATTACTGGTTTAAATTATATAGTACTTTCAGGTGAATCTGAAAATAGACCCTTATTCGTTATAATATATCACATATATAACGTGTCTGGAGCTTTAACAGAGAAGTTTTTACTTGATAATACCTTAATTGAAAATTTAAAATACCCTTCAATCTACAAACTACTAAAAATTGCTAATGACATGCTATTGGTAATCTATGAAGATGATGAAGACAACGATGTTAGATCAAAATTAGACATCATCAAATTGACAGACAATATAATGCACAGATCAAAGAAAGAACAACGAAAATTGTTTTATTCAGATGTATTAAAAAGTTATGATGATCCTGATGTAGTCTGTTTCTGGAGTTACATGGTCAATTCGTGGTACCTGTATATTACAAGCTTCTGTGGTGAGGATAGTGCCAAAAGGTCATATCTCTATACAGATCATATTCAATTACCATTGTTTGGATATGGACCTCACTTCAAAAGAACATCTATATCACTTGATAAGAAAGTTTTAGATGCGAAATATGTGAATAACCGATTATTTGTCCTTTGCCATGATCAGACTGTTTTGCAATTTGGTCCTAATGAAGATTTATTTGATTCTAAGCGTGGTGTTCTTACTATCGAGCAAAATAACAAAGATGAATCACCATTTACTAAAAACTATGGTTATGTAAGTCCTGATAGCGATTTAGATGTAAATAATATAGAGATTCTTTATTCTAACATGGATTTTTCAAGTATTGATCCATGGGGAAGACTAATACTAAGACATGAACCATAAACATTATCAAATTATCAACCTTTCGAGGATTAACTATATCATATGCTATATTCGAATATTGGGAATATATATATATATATATTATAAGTACATGGTTTATGATAAATAATATATACAGATGGACAGAACGTATTGTAGCGGAAGTAAAGAGGAGAAAGAGAGAGGGCTTAAAAAAATATACAAATCCAAAATCACCAAACACCTTTCTTTACCCCTGGCAATTCACCGTTTAAAGCTTTACTTCTAAATTGTTGTCTACATAATCTAAAGTCAGAGATAACATGACGAGATGAACCAGATGCAATACAACGATTCTTAACTTGAGTGAAATGGGTGTAGTTGGGTAATGCATTCAACTTCAACTGTGCTTGTAGTCTTGTCTTTGATGGTAACATCGTATTCCTTGCCATATATTTCAGAGCTTTTGTCAATAATTCATATTCTTTAAATTGTTGTCTTTTGAAATTGTCTCTAATAATATGAACGGTATTAAATAAAGGAGGTAATTTAGTTTTAACAGGAAATCTCATCTTGTATCGTTTGGATCTTGTTGACAAAATTTATTAGGAAATACGTTACTTGTACTGATTATACAAAGTTTTGTTTCTCCTTAAAACTCAAGACACACCCAACAACAGGCTTTTAAATTGTTTCTTCAAACCGCTTTCTTTATACAATATTCATCCTTTATCGCAGAATAAATTAAATTCAATTAAATTTAATTTATTTTACTCCATTTTTTTTTTTTTTTTTTTTTTGGATGTATAGGATGAATATACATATATATATATCTTTAATTTCCAAAAGACCTGTTCTTAAACTGTACCAGTCCCTTTTCCCCTACACACACACACAAAAACAACGTGCTGACTTTGATGTGTTGCACATGCTCATAACAAATGAATCCATAAGAAGTCTACACCTCCCATGTGTGTATTGTGATTAACAAATATTGTTGGAACTGTATTTAAATGTACATATAAATCTGTATATAAAGGGTACACAGAGTATGTGTGTGATCTGTAAGATCTGTTGTGTTATCTGTCAATCACTATTCTTCTCCTTTAAGAATTGAGCAAATTTGGAAATTTCATGGATACCGCATTCTGTCTTTGCCTTTCCCTTCCATCTGCCAGCTCTTTCGTCCTCGTCTTCGGTAACAGGTTGTGTTGAATGATAGTCCCCGATGGATCTATACCCATATTGTAACAGTTCATTCTGTGGGACATTATTCCTTTCAATATATGCGCTCACTTCGTCAAAAGTCCACAACATCAATGGATTAATCTTTAGAATCCCATTTATCTCATCAACTTCCACGTATTTCAAGTCTGATCTAGCTGCCCCCTGCGATCTTCTTCTACCAGTGAACACCACAGTCACATTCAATTCTTTATAAGCACGCGATGCAGGTTCCACTTTAGCTAAGAAATCGTATTTCAGATCATCTTTCTCCCATAGCATATCACCATACTTGTCAGCGAATTCTACTTCTGAATTCAAACCCTTTGGCTTAAACACGTTGATTTGGGAATTGTAAGGGGTATAATACTTCTCTTGAACAATTTTCAAAAGATCCAAGGTTTGTGGGAAGTGGTGCAATGTGTCAATAAAAATTAGCGGTACAATAGGATACAAGTCACTGTTCTCTTTGTGTAATCTAGATAACATGTCTATTGTGGCCAATCCAGTCAAACCAAATGCTGTGGTTTGAAATAGATGTGGGAAGGTAAGAATAGACCATTTCAAGATCTCCTGTGGTGTGTCCAAATTAGAAAGGCATTTGTTCCAATGATCCAATTGTTCCTGTGTCACTGTGATGTTATTATTTAATTGGTATATCCTGTTAGAGTCAGACATGTTTTTTTCTATGTATCAGTTTTCCTTCTTTTTCGTTTCTGTGATTGTGTACTTAAGCCATCACAATATATATATATATATATATATAAAGTATCTTGATAAGATAAGAGACAAATAGAAATAACTACAAAGACACAGAATTATAAAGTGAATTAGTTAATATTTTTATATCTAATTTTTACACTTTGTCACACACACTCACCCAGCTTTGCTGTTACAGGAATAAACCTTCTACAATTGTGTATGAATCATCCACAAGACACATAGACACATTGCAGATTGTTATATGTTTCCACGTAATAATTTCTTTACTCTTTTATCTACTTCTCTTTCTTCTGTAATTGTGACTGTGAAAAGAAGTAAAACTGTGGGTCACATGACCTGGAGGAGAGAAAAGAAAAAAAATAAACAAAAGATGCTGAAGTTGTGGGTATCTGGATGTATTTTTTGTATCCTGCAGGTTGTCAGTTTTAGGGTTGAGGATCTGCGAATTTTGATTTTTCTTTTTCTTTTCTAGGGTTTAATTTCATGATAAGATATTTTGCCCTCTTTTTTCTCTTTTATTTTTTTTTTTTTTTTTTTTTCATTTATTTTTTTAAAGAAAAAAGAGAGAGAAAACGGCTCATCGCATAAAAAAAAAAAAATAGAATTATTATTACTATTAAAGAATCGATAAACTTTTAAGAATACTAAAATGTGAATTTAGAAAATGAGTGTATAGAAAAGTCCTTTAAGTTTTTTTAACCAAAAGTAGCCAATTCAATTCAATTCAATTCAAAATTCTTATCTTTTTGCATTTTTCAATTTATTAGATCAAGGTGAGATGGGTAAAAAAAATTCAAAGACAAAAACTTTAGAAGAATCAAAAATAACTCCACTTTTACAATGGAATTCAACGCCAGATTCCTCCTTTTTCCAATTCGTAGCACATCCGACTAAACCTATCCTGTATTTTGGTCTATCTAGCGGACACATCTTCTCTTACAAATACGATTTAAACCATCTATCTCCCGCCTCCAAAAACCCATCTAGCTCACCTCACGGCTACCCGGAGGTAAATATAGGCGAAACAATCCCCGGTTTGCAAATCTTGTGGAAGACAAAGAGACACAAATCTAGTTTACATGGACTAACTATAAATTCCAATGGCCGGTATTTGTTCTCTGTAGGTAACGACAACATCATTAAGAAAGCAGATTCCCTGACTGGCCAGGTGATCAAGAAAGGAAAACTGCCTGAGGATTGGCAACCATCCACTAAGATAACAGTCACGGATGATGTCTTGATCCTTGGCAACGAAATAGGTGATGTTCTTGTCCTAGATCCAACCAGTTTACATCTTAAGAATAGGATTAATAAGATCCATTTCGGCGACCCAATCAACGATATTTTCCAGTTTGTCAATAGATCCAAATATAAATTCATCTCTCTGGGTCAAACCACGTTAGCATATTGGGATACACACAACAAGGACAAAGAAAAGATAATGCTGAGTGACGATCAGGAAGATGAGATCCTTTGTGGTTGTTTTGTGGATAACGAAGAGAGTAACCTGAAAGGCGAGACTCTGGTATGTGGGATGGGTGAAGGTATTCTAACTGTTTGGAAACCCAAAATAAACGACTTGGAAGACCAAATGTCACGGATCAAAGTATGCCCGAAGGAAAGTATCGACTGCATTATTTCCACTCTACAAGACGACAATTGTGTTTGGTGTGGTTGTTCTAATGGGAAATTATATAAAGTCAACATTAAAAGCAATAGAATTATAGAGATTAGAAATCATGATTCAGATTGTATGGACGAAGTAAGCATGATAGACTTAGATCATGAATATAGAGTAATTAGTGGTGGCATGGATTCCATAAAGTTATGGCCGGAAGTAACTGACACAGAAAAAGAAGAGGAAGAAGGAGAAGAAGAATCAGGTAGTGACATCGACTCATTCTCAGATAGTAGTGATAGTAGCATTGATGATAATAGTGATATAGATGACAGTGATACCGATAACGGTTCTTCGAATGAAGAAGAAACTTTGGTTGGTTTGTCCAAGGAGGAATTATTAGCAGAATTAGATAAAGATTTAAAAAATGTTAGTGACAGTGAGGAATTAGAGAAGAACGAAGATATAAACTTGAATAACGATAATATATCAAGTAAACGTAGACGCAAGGACAAAACGAAGGAAACGAAGAACAAAAGACAAAAGAAATCACAATATCCCAAAAAGAATAATCAAGGTAACAACAATCATGGCATTCTTAAGTTCGAGGGATTGTAACGTGCTATCCAGAATAGTGACATAACCATGTCAGTTATAACTGTTTTTTCATCCTACTTATAATAACCATATCATACTCATAAAATATATCAAGAATAGGAATACTATATAGAAATAACATGTGTAATATCTAATATAAATTATCATCATACTTATCATTTTGTGTATTATTCAAAACGTTTGAATTGTCATAACAAAGAAGAATTAGAAAATATTGAAAATCCACGACGTCAAGAACCCATCCATCGAAAATAAAACAAATAAAAAAAATTAAAATAAGAAGGAAAAAAAAAAGGAAAAGAAATCACAGAAAACACATTTCTTTCTAATGACAGTGAGGAAAGGCAGGATTTGTGCATAATAATATCAAGTCATCACACATCCACACCAACACCAAAACCATCTGATATTTCTAATTTTGGTTGTGGTTAGCTTTAAGTGTATTATACTTTTCTACAAGTCTCAAATCTGCTACATAGTTAAAGATATATCCCTTTTCCCCTGCTGTCCCCTTCCTCAGGACTTTTACATATAACATATAGACACAATCACCTCACATATATACAAATAAAAGAAAAAAAAAACAAATAAAATGAAACCTGTAGTATCGGTATGTAATTGATTCCAGCTGTCGTCTAGCTTGTTCGTATTATTAAGCATACTCACATTTTGCATTATGTCCATTCTCTAATATACTAACAACCAAATACATTTATATATATATCTTCATATCTTCTCCCCCATTTTTAACTTTTATTTTTATTTTTAGTCCGGTAAAGCATGGTTCTGTACCATATTGTCTGCATTTGGGGTAGTGATACTTAGTGTCATTGCTCATTTATTCAATATCAACCACGAAGGTTTTGTAGGGTCAATTAACCAACCAGAAGATGGACCAGCGTATGTATTAAACAAAAAGAAAAGTATCAAAGAGAGATATGAACCGTTAATTGAATTTAATTCATATCCTTGTCTTCTTTTTTTCTTTTATACTAACCAACGTTTATGTCATTTTGTTTCATTCTGAAGATTAGTGGATACCTGGTAAAAGGTTGGACATAGACATTCATAATAGATTTCTAACCCCTGCCAGTGCAATAGAAATGTGTCTTGTCTCCTCATACCTTAATGTCTGCTGTTCTTTTTTCGATGTTTACAACTCCCATATACTTTTAATATCATTTTTTTTCTACAGTGTGGCACATACTATCTACCTTGCAGCATTAGTCTATTTAATATTCTTTATCTTTTGTGGGTTCCAAGCCTATTTAACAACAAAGAAGTCATCTATCGAACTGCGTTAATAACTTTCATCTACTCCAATCATTTCAATATATATATATATATATATATATATGCAAATACATATACATATCCATACACGCGTACATACGTATTTATTCAAGTAACAAACTATTAATGTATCATATCCACTCAACTATACCCTTAGTATCTTATCATTCTAATGTACTGATCCACTCTTGTTTCCATTTAGTTGAAACAGCATCGAGGAATTTCTCTTCTCTTCTCTCCTCTTGTTTTCTTTGCTTGCCTTTGGTATAACAAACGTATGCAAAAAAAAAAAGAACCTCGAGAAAGAGTCAACTGTTATTAAGAAAGGAAGGATTCATCTTTTCATCATTATAACATAAGTTTGTTCTCCTTATCCAACATATATACTGTCTAAGAAATTCCATGGTTATTGAGTGAGTGTTCTAACTTAAAAAACAACAACAACAACAACAACAACAACAACTGTAAAATAGTTTTGAATACATCCTGATATGATTCAATATTCATATAACACACAAATCGATATTATTGATGATAATGATACTACTACTGATATTGCAGACCTAGCATATAAGTCGGCATATAATTATAATAAAACATTTAATTCTAATTCTAGTCATAACTCTAATACAACATCAAGAGAGTACGTTGTTTCAAGAGAAGATTTTCTACTTTTACAAAGGATTAAAGCCCAACAAAGATTAAATAAAGAAAATTTGCAGCTTAACAAAAACAATGAAGATATATCGTCTAGTAGGCAATTGGCACAAGAACTCTTAGCAAGGGATCATACTTATAATAACGTAGATGACCGTGGTAATATTGTAGATATGGTCCCTACACTACCTCCAAGAAAACCAAAAGAACTCAGTAACATTAATCCGTATGAGGAAAGATTTCAAAGGTACACTAAATCAAAATATACCGTAAAGAATATAGAAGGTGATGAAAAGGAAGAGCGAAACGATAATTTTGGCAATGAAAGAAGACCAGAATTACCAAGACGAAAAACTGACATCTTGGAAAGGTTTCAATCCAATACAAAGCAGTCTACGAAAAGCAGAAAACCAGAAGGAATAGTATTTGGGATAGTTAACATTAAACATGAAAAAGAAATAGATTTGATTGATATTTCCGATGATGACAACGATATGAACTCTCGAATAGAAGAAAACAATAAACCAAAATCAACTATGAATCCAATTGTCAATAGAGCTTCAAAACCAGTAAACTTTCTTGATTCATTACAAAATAGAAATTTAGCAATGAGCCAAAACCAGGAAGATTTGGTGAAAACTACTTCAAAAGCTTCGACACATAGGATGCTGGATTACTTGGAATCCTTACAACAAAATCCTAACACTACTATTACAACAAAAAAAGAAACAGTCTCTAAACCACTTATATCTAGTCCAAATCATGTGGATTATTTAGATTCTATGCAAGAGAATCGATCCACAATAATAACAAAACATCCACAACAATCTAGTTTTCCTTCTAATTACAAAAAATTTAATAGTTCAAAATCTAATCAAAAATCAACAATTGAATCCAACACTGAAAGATTTATTGAATCTGCACTAAAGAAATCTGAATCAAACCATTCACTTTCGTTGAAAAAGAAACCTTTGTTGCCAAACAAACCTAATACTTTAATAAATTTCCAAATCAATTCATCACCAAAGAAAATAATAACAAATAATAAAAAGGAAGAAACCTCAAATAACGATCATTATATTAAACTACCTCAATTACGTAAAATTGAAAAACCACAAATAGGCAATTCTTTAGAAAAGAAAAATCAAATTCAAGAATATATAGGTATACCTGAATTAAAATCAGTTAAAAAAAATAAGACTCTACCACCCCCTGTGAATAAAGATACCAAACCTATGTATATTGAATTACCAAAATTAAAATCACTTAAGAAGGACAAAACCCTACCACCTCCTGTGAATAAAAATACTAAACCGAATTTACCTGAGGCGTTGATAAAACATGCTAATTTAAAGACTAATGATAATTTCCCAAACAGGCATATAATTAAATCCAAAACTGCCCCTGCAATCCCGTCAAGAAAAATATCTATGCCTGAAGCATTGAAAAGAGCCAAAGAATTAAGAGAAAATAGAAACAAGAAAGCTGTAAATAACGATATACCAACAGAAACAAATACTACTATCACGCCCACTAGTGATATTCTTAACATTAATTCGGACTCTGATAAGTCCTTGTCAATTGAGGATAAACTCTCTAAAATACTTCTCTTACAAAAAAGACATACAGTCAACGAAGAAAACCCTAGTCACTTTTTTACATATACTCCTACTTCCTCCAACAGCATCCCATCTCCATCAACATCGAATATCTCCCTATCTATTTCTTCTGAAAATAGTACACCTTCATTGAATCACCCAACCAAAAAACGTGCAAAGGGTCCGAAGAGAAAATTACCAACAAAGATATAGAAGTGAGGATTTCACATAGTATTGATTAAATAAAGAAAAAAAAACATCTCCAATAATATTATATACATATACGTGCTTGTGTGTGTGTCACAAATTACTTGTTGGTGTATTACGTAATCATTATAAACACCCACACCTCCACGATTTGTCATTATTCCACAACAAAATTACTTTTTTCTTTTTTCTCTTCTCTTTCTTTCTCTTTTTTATCTTCTGTAACGTCTCACATCCCTTTTTTATATAAAGAAGAGCAATTTTCTAATGTCAAATTCTTAGATGCAGGTAAGTTATAGAACCACTGTTCAAATCTTTCGATATTCACATCTTTAAATATACCGATCACTTGAAATACACAAAACCATCTAGAACTGTTTAGCTGAAGCGTCGTTATTATTTCAATTCAAGTTCCTTACAATGTCTTGCACCAAGAAATTTCCAGATCATTTGATTAATTTGATCAAGACTTCCAAATATGTCCATTTAGCTACTGCATCTAAGGATTGTATACCATCTGTCTCCTTGATGAATTACACTTATATTCCAGCGGACAAAACCTTCCAGAAAGATGATAACAGTGATTATATTATTTTTGCCACTTTTGACAACACAGAGAAATATGTCAATATCCTAGCAAACCCAGTAGTCTCACTATTATTTCATGATTGGATCACAGCAAACAGCCTCTCTGCAAAGAAAAGAACCTTGTCGCAGGTAGGGACACCAAAAGATGTACAAGGCTCTGATAAACCCACATCATTGACAGATTCTACTCCAGCACATCCAAGCAAACTGCTAAACCTTCTACAACAATTAAACCAAGATGAATTAAACGAAATGAGTGCCACTATTAAAGGCCATGCTATTCCTATTGAGAGATCTTCTGAAGAATCTAACTACTATAAAAACTTGTTATTGAAAACAAATCCTGATGCTGAAGTGTTTATCTTAGGGGAGAATACTGTTATCGTGAAAGTTAAAATTGAAAGTGCGAAAGTCACTGACAGTGAAAATAACACCAGTATCTATAAATAAATGTGAAATTACTGCACAAATAAACACACACACACACACACACACACACACACATATATATATATATATATATATATATATATATATACATATACGTCATGTTCAAGGATCATAATTCATTATATCACATTATCTATTAATAAACTTCAATCACTCTTTTCCTTTTCTTTTTCTTTTTCTATTTTTTTTATAACATTAGATCACACACGCACATACTCATGTTTTTTCTTATATACCATCAATATGGCAACATTAGTAACCGTCCCAGTAGATTAATGATGTCATTACACAACTAACTAATTACCTTCTTGACCAAAATCTCTCGTAAATTCTTCTTGTTTACGCAAATCTTCCTCATTAACTGTAGGTCTTGTTGTCTTAATAGCTTTCAAAAAATCCTTTATTGTAAGATCGGGCTCCTGTAATTCATCTGCTTCAATATCTACCCAAGACATTTCAATAGCAGCATGATCCCCAGGAGAACATGGTGTATATCTTTTTTTGCCTGGATCTTCTGATACGTTTTTAAAATGTGTGGCCATTTGAATTTTTCTAATTGGTTCCATCAAAGCATCTTTAACTGCCACCGCTATGTCTGAACCTGAATAACCTTCCGTCATCTGTCCCAATGATCTATAATCTTCTTTACTTAAGGTACATGGAGTATCTCCAACATTAATCTCGAACATCTTGGTTCTTGATGCAAGATCCGGTAACGGGATATATATTCTCTTTTCAAATCTTCTTCTTATTGCACTATCCAGTTGCCATGGGATATTAGTAGCACCAAGAACAAGTACACCTTGCGAATCATTCCCCACACCATTCATCTGTACTAATAATTCAGTCTTTATACGTCTACTTGCCTCACTTTCTCCTTCACCTCTTTGTCCAGTTAATGCATCGACTTCGTCTATAAATATAATTGAAGGTTTATTCTCTCTAGCCATTGCAAATAGTTGCTTCACCAATTTTTCTGATTCACCCATCCACTTAGATACCAAATCACTTGAAGAAACACTGAAAAACGTCGAATTGGCTTCTGTGGCAACAGCCTTAGCCAAATATGATTTACCTGTCCCTGGGGGTCCATACAATAAAATCCCTGTTGTTGGCTTACGATTGCCCTTAAACAAATGAGGAAATTTCACAGGTAGGATCACAGCTTCTTTCAAAGCCTCTTTAGCACCTTCCAAACCTGCCACATCCTCCCATCTTACGTTTGGTTTCTCACTTAAAATAGCTCCAGATAGGGCCCCTCTCAATTTTTTTTTATCTTCTCCATCATCGTCATCAGCATCATCATCATCTCCGCTGCCATTACCATTAGCTTTGTGACTATCGTTGCTACCAGTAGCCACTCTCCCTTTACTATTTGATTTTTTATTACCATTTGCTAAATTGTCCTTGTTGTCATTAGAAACTGCTTCCAAATGCTCTTTCAATTGCTCTGCACGATTCAGATACTCACTAAACTTTGTCCTTATTAGGTCTTTTGATTTAGGATTCTTTTCATATTTTAATGCCAACATTAAATAATCCAAACCATTATAGTATGCAGTATATGCTTCTCCATATTGGGTAGCCGTATCTAAATCAATGGCATGCTGGATTAAATCAATCCCCTTGGCTAAGAAATCACCTGTACTCATGAATGACCAGAAAGAGATGAAAGCAAAGTAATTGGAAAAAAATAAATACAGTAATTAAAAAAAAAAATAAAAAGAACTCCAGAACTGGATTTTTTTTTTTAAAAAAAAACGTTTGTTTAGACGTCTTAGTTTCTTGGAAAGCAATCAGTGATGGTAACAATACTCCTTGATCTCCAATCTAAAAATGCTGATTGATGTGATGATTAATTAACTTACAGTCTAGCATAACCTTCAATCTCGAGGGGAACATAAATGAAAAAGGGAGAGCCACTCTATTTAGCAGACAGATACGCTTGACTGCTTGAGTAATAATTGACAGAGGCAGAAATGAAAAGAAGACCAATAAATTTTTTATAAAAGAAAAAGTAAAAAAAAAAAAAAACTGAAAATTTTTGAAAAAAAGAAAGAAAGCCGACACCAAATTATCACGTGATCTCTAATATAAACAAGAAACAAAATGCCATGTGCATCCAATCTCTCTAACAATTTCAACAGAGAGAATATAGAAAAAAAAATAGAGGTGTCTATGGGACTTGGTCGAGCTCTATAGACGTTGTTCCTTATTCTCCTCATCGTTATTTGCTGGTTCTCTTTTTATAAGAGACTCTGTGTGTGGCAATTTCGGATATTTATTATAATAACTTTTCATCTGAGGTGGAGCTTGCACTGCATCATTATGGTAGGAAGTGGTAGAAGATGAGGAAGTCGGCTTGTTTGCACTTGTGATGTTGGTAGCACCTATATTCTGTCTAATCGGACTTGACGTTACCAAGGGGTATACTTTTCTTTCAGGTGAAGGCGGTAATTCAGATTCAGGTTTCATGTTATCTCTGACAAGGTTTTTAATATGTCTGCGTGATTCTAAGTAGGTAGTTCCAATGTTTGCTTCATCTAGTAAAGATTTGTATAGAGTGTTTTTCTCTCTTGCGTACTTCAACTTTTTCTTCAATAAAACCACTTGCTCTTTTAATTTGACAATAGTCTCATCACGTGGATCTTCCTTTGTACCATTGTATTGTTCAGCATTATTGGTATTATCATCATCATCACCATTGTTATCGTTATGACTGTTAATACTTTTAGTTTTTGGTTCATGACCCACTAAATTATCTTCAAATATGGAGACATTTTCTTGTTGAACTGGCATATACTCTAACGTAGTGTCAATTGTGGAACGAGATGAATCCTCTCTTGTATAAGAAGAAGGTATACTTAGATTGGGTGTAGTTCTGCTTTTCGTAATAGGGTTATAATAATACTGATTCTCGTTATTAGATGTGCTTGATTCCAACCCGTGATAGTACACATCATCATCAGAAGTAAACAATAACTTTATACTATGCCATATATTCTTTAATTTATCCCTTGTGGTTAAAACATGTTTAATCTGTGCTGAGTTTTTATATCTTCTTGGATTAACATTTTTGAAATTCTTTGAGTGACGCAACCGCCTAGCCAATTGATATCTCAGGTGTCTATTATTCGAAGCCAAACCTAATCTAGGATTATTTCCAATCTGACGGTTCCATTTTTCTTCCTTCAATTGTTTTTGACGTGTCATCTGGCATGATGATTTGTCAACCATCCTAAACAATGCAAATATTGAACCAAAAAAAAAAAAAAGAATAAGAATATCCAATGTTTAACTGTGTATCTTTAATTATTTCTACAGTCGTGATGGAAAACAAAAACAAAGATAATAAAAAAAAACTAGGAAGTCCTTTATGATACAACAAATACTACAACCTTGCAACGATATTCTGATATAGATTCCTCGTATATAGTTTAAACTCCCTTCAGTTGTGTTCAAACAATGCCAATTCCTCTTTGGTTTGTGATGGAATAAAGATTTATAGTTCAAAGATCTGGCTTGTTCTGTTGGAAATATACAAGAATCAAAAAAAAAAAAAAATAAATAAATAAAAAAAAAATAAGATAAATTTTTCCAAAAAAAAATAGAGTTAGGGTTTTGAACCATTTGTTAGAAATTTTTCTGTTATTTACAAAAAATACACAGGGTAGCTCCAGAAATTCCTTCTGGTTTTCAATCAACCCTAAATGAAGCAGTTTCAGATTCTGATTTGATCGTAATTGAAAGAGGAGAAGAATACATAAGATAACACAACTTGGAAGAAGAGAAGACTTGATGAGCCCACCAATTGTTTTGATATAACAGGTTTTCTTTGCCAACAAGAAGAGAGAGTAAACAGAATTTTATTTTCTGACAGTGAAGATATTCTTCAACATACTTCTGTTTCTTGGTATATTGGAGAGAAATTAAGTCTATTGAACAAGCAGATTGTTCATCAAAAAAGAAATCTAAAAACTTTTTTTTCTTTTTTTTACCAATATACGATGATCTTACCAAGTGATGGGACTGTGTTACCTGCCAAAATCCAACCTGCTCATCTTAGACCATTGGCATATAGGATCTTGTCCAAAAAGTATGGTTTAAGTATTAAATCAGATGGGCTGAATGCATTAGCCACTATCATTGGGTCCAGGTTCGGTATTAATTGGAAGAAGAATCCAGATACTTTAAGATTCTTGGAACAATTTGCACAAGTTTGGAAACAGCAGGATAGAGGTTTATTCATCGACCAGCTTGGCTGTCAAAATGTTTTAAATGAAATTGAACAAAGAAATTGTTTTGACAATAGCCGGAATAATAGCCATACACATATTCATATCCATGAATCAAATTATTCTGATCCTCTGATTAATGTGGGATCACAGACAAAATTGGATCACGATATGAGAAACAGCCTCATTTGGACAGATTACTATAGGATAATTAATGCATCCGAGCAACATTATTTCCCATATGATGGATTCAAAAAGCAATATATGTCTCCTCAACCGCCAACTTCTTTAATCACCAATATAGATCGTAAAATAACTAGTTTCATGACTCGCTATTCTATTATAAGAGATAGAACCTTAAGAAATGAAAATTTCCAAAATTCAAACGACAATTTTAATCCATTATCCTCAATGGTAGCATTACAAAATGACCTATTACAAAATAATTTAGATACTTCTACACCTTCCACGTATATGGCAATTACCCAGATTAAAAATTTACTGGGTAGAGATGGTCAAAATTTCCTAATTTTGGGTCTTTTAACCTACAATGCTAAGGGAAACTTACAAATGGAGGATTTATCTGGTAAGATCGAAGTAGATATCTCCCAGGCAAACCCCACAGAGGGATTATATTATTATCCAGGGTGTATCGTTCTTGCTGAAGGTATATATTTCACTGTAGGTCATAAATTTCATATAACATCTGTGACACATCCACCTGCAGAAAGAAGAGAAGAGACACAAGATGCCATTGGAAACATAGATTTTTTAAATATATGTAACAATAACGATAATTTAGACTCCCCCATCACAAGGATAAGTAATGATTTGAAAATCAGATTGTTGTCATTAGAACAAGAATTGAATGCTCAAAATTTGAGTAAATTTATTATATTAGGTGGAGATATTTTTTTAGGTCAAGAAATTACATTTAATGCATTGCAGAAAGTTTTTCAAAGGATTGAAAATAACATTATAGAGAATGGCGTGGCTCCAATAGGTATTATTTTCTTTGGGTCCTTCTCATCAGCCCCAGTTTTTCCATCATATTCTGAAACTCAGGTAACTACAGGTAAATCTTATGAAATGAGTTTTGAGAGATTGTATCAGTTACTTAATCAATATGAAAATATCATAGAATATTGTCAATTAATCTTTGTACCAGGCCCTAATGATCCATGGGGTGGATCTCTTCTTCTTGGAGATGGCCCTGCTTCGCCTCAAGAACCGATTCCTTCTGAATTCGTTAAAAAACTGAAAAGATTAGGAACTAAAGTCAAATGGGTCTCAAATCCAAGTAGAATAGCATTTTTATCACAAGAAATAATTTTGATGAGAGACGACATAAATAGAAAATTCAAAAAATATTCTATCGAATTCCCATTAATTGAGGAAGCTAAAATTGATACTGATTTAAATCAGGATGTGGAAATTTCAGATAACGAATATATTGAAGACCCAAGTGATAATGAAGATGGGCCCATGGCAAGACATGAAACCTTACCCGAAATTCCAGAAGTGCAATTCAATATTATAGAAACCAGGAAGTATGTTAAGACGTTATTAGATCAAGGACATTTGAAACCGTTTGCCTCATCATCTATCAATTATAACCGTGACCACACATTAATACTGTCTCCATTACCATCAGTGCTTATTGTGTGTGATCCAACGGTACCACGGTTTGATTTGACATATAATGGTTGTAAGACGATTAATCCAGGTAAATTCATTCTTAATAAAACTGCAAGATATTTAGTCTTTAATGCGACCACAAGAACTGTTCATGAAGAAGCAATTTCATTTTGATTTATTACAAGGCAAATAAAAAAAAGAAAATAAATGAATGAACGTAATCGTTTATTTGGTTGAAAACGGTCATAGAACAACTCTTAATAATTACAGCGTATATATATATATATATAATTATTAGCATTTGAATTAAAATAATACACACTCTCGCATTCAATAAGGATACTTATGAATCTTGGAGGTCACTTCATAAGTCATGCAATAAGTTGGATCTATTTCAACTAAATTATCATAACCAATAAGACTTAACCCAGCTAGACCAAACACGGTGTGGAACACATCCACTTCATTTCCAGGTCTATCAGCAATCCCACCCTTTATTTCGTCTTGACTCTCCAAGATGAAATTGGCTAATTTATCTGAATCTATCCAATCTAATCTATCTATTATAGCCAATGACGACACAACCCAAAAACTGTAACAAACATCTGGTAACTTACTGGGACGACCATTCAGTCCACCTTCTGGTACTTGTCTTTCACAAAGCCACCATGCAATTGTATCAATCTGTTCTGGAGTAAGTAAATTTAACTTATTGACTATGCTCAATGCACCAAGACAGGTAAATGCCATCGATGCATGACTTTCTGCCCCTGGACAAAGACCGAATCCACCATCAAAATTCAGACATTTTAGAATGTGTTCTACAGCTGGGTCTACGACTTCCGGTGATAGCATTCCAAGTATAGATAGTGCACTTAGAGCGTTATAACTGAACCTAGCATCAACTTCTCCAAAACGATCGCCTTGAAAGGATCCATCAGGTAATTGATTCCCTTTAATAAACTGAACTACACTGTCCAATTTCTCTGAGTCCTCTGTTATAAGATTAATTGCATCGTATGTCAATAATATTTGTAATCCAGATAAAGTAGACAACATGTGGGCATCATGTTTGGGAAATGGACCAAATCCGCCGGTACGATTGTTCCAACAGGACATTACAAACTGGATCACTTCTTCACGCTGGAATGTCTCCTTTGAGTCTAGAATACAAAGAGCAGTAAGCCCCCAATATATACCATTAAGCCTTAAATGTTCAGATAGCCAATACTCCAATGTCTCTTTTTGGGAATCCAATGATTTCAAATATTTGATATGTTTTTCCTTAAGTAATGCATTCACCATAATCTTCTGAATAAATATTCCTATTTTTTAATGTGATCTATTTTTGGGTGATTCCTTTTTTTCTTTCCTCTTGCTTTATTATACAAGGTTAAATATAACTGTCAGTCAACGAGGTCAATCTTTCTCATAAAGTAGGCTTGTCAGAGGAATATCTCACTTTTAGTGTGTTATCTTTAGAATTTGACACTTTTTTCATTTATTTTATAAGTTTTTGATATTTCAGGTGGTCTTTATGAAATATTTGAAAACTTTTTGTTTATGAATTTACTTCAAGTTAAAGATACAAGAGTAAAAAGATCTATAGGCGTATACATGGGGAGGAGTAAGGTGTTTAGAGTGATTAACAGAGAAAGATAAATACGTTTAGGTTTTGTACTAAGATTATGCAAAGTTTGGAAAATTTAAAAGTTGTTGTTGATTATTCGGAACATGGAAACTCTGATTCAAATAATTCTAATAGTGCCGTTATTGCTTTAGAACGAACCAAAAAAGAAAGATTGAGTATTATTCCTAAAGAATACGAAAATGATGAGGATGTGAGGTGGTTATTAAAATATTTTAATGAGCCAGAACAGTTGATTGATGAAAGTGTAGAGAGTCGTAGAGACAGATTAGCTAAATTTTTATATGCTAATAAAAATCTTCTTTACCGCTTGAAGGAATTTAACCCATTAAATACTAGTGACAGAACTGAAAATAATCAAGATTATATCAATCCTAAAGAGGAAGAATCCGATAATAATGAAGCGGAAGAGGAAGAAGAAGATTTTTATACGCCAGCCACGGATGAATTGATTCAAGCAAGAAAATACATTATAAAATACTCATTGATTGAATCAGAACAAAGATTAAAGAAACAAAAAAATATGGCCAGTAAAATAGACATTCCAACTGAGATTAAAAGAAGAAGAGCTTACAACAAACAATTGCAAAGTTTTAGTTTAGTTGGGTCACAGATAGCGTCTACAAGACCAGTTTCTAAAATTAGTATATCACCAAAGGGTAACTATTTTGCAACAGGCAGTTGGGCTGGTGATGTGAAGATATTAGATGTCAACTCTTTAGATATAATTCATAATTCATCTTCTGGGCCAGTAACAGTGGCAACTGGAGGGAAAATTGGTGGTTTGGATTGGAACCACACAGGTTCCCACTTAGTCAGTGGATCAGAAAACACTTATATTAGCATATACCACTATCAAAATGATCTAAATGTATTTAAAGCCATAAGTTCTTTTAAAGCTCATGATCAAAGAGTAGTAACCACTAAATTTCACCCTTCTGACAAATATATCGCAAGTGCGTCCTTTGACACTACATGGAAATTATGGGATTTAGAGACCTCAAAAGAGTTGTTATTACAAGAGGGACATGCTAAGGAAGTTTACAGTCTTGCATTCCAGCGAGATGGTGCTCTTGTCTGTACAGGCGGGTTAGATAATTTGGCAATGTTATGGGATCTAAGGTCTGGTTCCCTATTGATGACTTTGTCCGGTCATGTAAAACCAATCTATACGATGGATTGGTCACCAAACGGATATAATCTAGCAACAGGGAGTGGTGATGGCTCTATTCATATTTGGGATCTTAGAAAACCAGGTATCTGTGGCAAAATATTAGCTCATAATAATATTGTTACCTCAGTTCAATTTGAACCGGTAAATGGGGAATGTTTGATTTCATCAAGTTATGATAAAACAATAAATATTTTTAGTAGTGGGAACTGGAACAAATTAACTTCATTAAAAGGACACACTGATAAAATCTTAGACGTTAGTTTTACAAACAATTCACAATATATCATCAGTAGTGGATGGGATCGATCAGTAAAACTGTGGGAAATGAAATGTTGACTCTTCTCCTATGTGTTCAAAAATGCATTAACTCATATAGATGATATATACGTATAAAAGCTATATTTGTAGGATATGTACTGTGTATCAAAGAATAGGTAAAGAGTTCGTTAATGATTAATACCAAAAAAAAATCAAGTCACCTTTTTCTCGAAGAATAACCTGCTTGTTGGGATGTTCGTACTCTTTGAGCAGGTATCTGTTGTAAACGCTTAACCAAAGTTTCGAGCTGTTCTTCCAAATCCTTGTTTAATTGTTTTTCTTTTGAATGCAACTGTTTCAGGTGTTTTATTTCTTCACTAACTTGATTACTCTTGACACAAAAATTGTTGGATACACTTTTCAGATCATCTTCTATCTTTTGACATGTCATCGATAACACGTTAATATTTTTTAGTGAATCTTCAGTTGAGTCATGAGCTCTCGTTATTTCTTTCTTCATATATTCGCTCTCTATATCCTTTGATTCACTCTTTCTAGTTTCCTTCTTTATAATCTCTTCTAAATCGTACTTCTTTAATATCAAATCTTTTAACTTTGACGCCAATTCTCCCTTTTTTGCAAAAACTTCCAGTATATCATCAAATTGTTTTTGCAATGTCTCTGTATCTTGATAAAATGATTTATTTTCTTTGTTTAGATCTTGGCAACAATCTTTGTTTGATTCAATACTGCCATCACATTTCTTTAGTTTCTCCTTCATCTCTATATCTTCTTTTGAATAGAACTTTGTATGAAATTCCTCAATAGGATTAACGTCATCATACATTTGTATTTCTTTCTTTTGTAATTCTAAATCGTAATAGACTTGAGCCATAGATTGCATTAATCTATGAGTCAATATATCACTAGATAAATGATAATTGCCACTTGAAATATCATGATTATCTATAATTCCTGTAAGAATACCCTTTCTTTGTTTTGTTGGGTTTTTTGAATAATCATTTTTTAATCGTTTGCTTTCATAAAAACTAGGAACTGTGGAATTAGCTATGTCGTTTGAATCTACTGATGATTCTTTATGATTGTTCAATTGCGGTCTACTCATACGAGACCGTTTCTTATTAGTATTTGAAAATGCACTATCTAAATCGTCATTCTGTGTATAATTCACTTCACTTAGTAACGATCTTTCCACATCCATTGAAGTATAATGTTTAATCGTGTAAATATCAGGCAATGGCCATGGTAATGATGGATCCTCCAACCATTCAACGAGGTATCCTAGATGTTGATTATAGATAGGTCGTAAATCAGGTGGTAACACTCCAACTCTATCTCTTAAAACCACAACTGCAGCTGTCACTGCTTCCAAGTATTCTCTTGTATCTTCACTATATTTTTCCCTAAAAAACAAATCGCAATGTTCAAATGAATTAATTACTATTAATCGAACTATAGGGGCTCGTGATTCTGTTGCCGTACTACGATCTCCTTTGTGTTTTGTTCTTCTACCATGGGTCAATATGTTGATCATATCTTTATTATTTGTATTCACGCTATGATCTAATGCAATAAGCATATCAAATCTTTCAACATTCTTATCTATTGGAGAGTTTTTAATATCCCAATGCTCTGATGGGAAAAGATGTACAGTACAAGGATATGACACTTTTTTCTGTTTCTTTTGTCTTGATTTTATGGAATTGGAATCATATCTTTTTATATCAATTTTGCTACCCAATAACAAAGCCTCTACAAGATCCATTGTCCGACCAGGACGACACACTAAAGCAGTATCCGTTTCATAATCTTGAACTAAAGTGATCAGATCTTTCAACACAGTAAATTTCCCACTTGTTTCACATAAATGTGATGGAATATCTCTAGCAATCAACGATTTCGGTAAGAAATGGTCAATCAAAAGAAATGGATGTGTGGCTACTAAGGCACTGTTCTGACACATTGTTTTCATTGATTCTAATACAACGTCTTCTTTGAAATCAGAGGTCTCGAAATATCTTAAAATATCAGAATAATGCAAAGAGACAATTTGATCAGTTAATTCCTTCTGGTATAGACACATGGTTGTAGGCAACCAATAGTCCCCAGAAGTGTTTCCTGATGCACCCAAAGTTTTGGCATCTGCAATAGATGGGGCAGGCTTATCATCCAATATTCTCAGTAAATTCATTACTACTTGCGAATAATATTAAAAGCTCAATCAAATAAAAAAAAAGAGTTTACAAAATTGTATTATTCTTCTCCCTCACTTTTTTTATATATGTTACTATTCCCTGATTTTGATACACAGCCACAATTAATAAATTTTTAAACAGTTTAGTCGTCTCTAGATTTGTCCCTATTCTGTGTCACTTTGTATTTTAAAGTTTCTTAGACATCTCATTGTAATTTCACTCTTTATTTCTATTTTTTCAATCTTTTTTTTTATGTTCTACAGGGATTCTTCGAGAAATTTCCTTTTGGAAATTACATTCCCAGTATAAAGGACATCAACGTTCAAGAACAAGTCATCCAAGACAATCATTGTAAAGGAAGAATAGAAACTTTTAATTGACAAAATAACTTCAAGAAGGTGTTAAGAAATTACCTCCAAAAATTGGAATTAGAACTCGACTAAAAACACAGCTTTTCTGACAATAGAAAATTAATTTAGTGAATTAAAATCTGCGACAAGAAATTTGATAGAACCAAAAAAAGAGAATAATATATCATCATAGCGATATCAAGTCTTTGAACGATTGGAGATGAATGCTACAAAAAATAATCCTGCCAAACAAACCTTAGGTGAAGATGAAATTGCTCTTTATGATAGACAAATCCGTCTGTGGGGGTTGGAAGCACAGACAAATATTCGTTCTGCAAGAGTTCTATTAATCAATGTTGGAGCCATAGGTACAGAAATTACAAAGAATATTGTGTTAAGTGGTGTAGGTCATTTTTCTATTTTGGATAATAACCATGTGGTAACAGAAGAAGACTTGGGCTCTCAATTTTTTCTGACATCTGCTGATGTAGGGAAACCTAGAATCGATACTATAAAGGACAAGATTGTGGATTTGAATCCCAGGGTAAACTTTTCTATTGAAACAGATACTTTTGAAAATTTAATTTCAAAGAACAATAGTAACTACGATATTGTTATTGGTACGGAGTTAACCAAGGATCAGATCATTCAATTGAACTGGTGGACCCGTTCTAACAATACACCATTATATGTGGCAGGATCCAATGGATTATTTGGTTATATCTTTGTAGATTTAATCCAATTCGATTCCAGAGATAAGAAATTACAAAGTATCAAACAATCTGCACTTGGTTCAATCTCTCCTAATAAGGAGATTGTTTCTTTGGAAGTTACCATCGACCCAGAGGAGCCAAAGAAAATTTATGAAAACTTGGTGACAAAGAATAAATATGTTCCTTTTGAGAAACTGTTATGTACCGCGACTTTAGAGGGAAAATTGACAAAAAGACAACTAAAACGTGTATCTCCTATACTTCCATTAACTTTAACCTATCTTAAAGACACTAATATGGTTTCCAGTAACGTTTCTTTATTCAGGGAAGAACTTGAAAACACATGTGAACAATTACGAATAGATCCAAATTTAATTCTAAAACCAGAATATGTTGAACAATTTATTAAACAAAATGGAGTTGAGTTTTCCCCAGTAGCTGCGGTTCTTGGTGGTGCTGTTTCACAAGATGTTATTAATATTCTGGGTAAAAAACAGCAACCGTTGAACAATTTTATAATCTTTGATGGAGTAACATTAGATATGCCAATCTTTGAATTCTAGAACTATATAACGTATTCTTATTATATCATATAAAATGCATATGAATGTATCTAGTTGGTGATTATTTCTTCCCCTTTATTTATTTATTTGTTTTACTCTCAGCATGTTAGATGATAAATTAAAAAAGATATCTGTTCTCATTTACTTAAAATTAAATAAGTTCAATATAAAATTAAATATTAAGTCCCAAATACTTGTATTCTTTCTATTCAACTTCTGATTCTCCTCCAAACTATAATTAAGATCGATATTATAAAATAAATTGTCTTGTTCCTTCCTCAAATTGGTTTGATGTCTTTTTTGAAAGCATATAAATGCGTATTTTAACCCTCTTGGATTTGTATGTGTATAATTCTTCGTCACTAAATCTATTCTCTCACAATCAGTATCAAGCGGAATTTAAGTTTGACCGCTGACGGCGACTTGTTGCAAATGGGTCATAAAATTTTCCAACGAAACATCATCAGTCAAAACAATAGTACTACCAGTACGTGACATATCTTGGTAATTATCAGAGGGATTCAATTTAGACAACAAGAAACGGGCTTGCGAACCACCAGCTTCAGTATCAATGAATCTTGGCAATGGAAATCTATCAATTAATAAGTCTGCAGCTTCCAATTTTGGCTCTTCTAATAAAGTCTTGAAATCAACGTAATTTGGATCGTCTTGATAGCCTGCCTTTCTCCACTGAGCAATTTGTTCACCATGATAAATTAAAATATAAAAGAATGTATCTAATAATAAGATAGTGTTTGGTTTTACGGAAATAGAATCCAATAAGACTGGATGTGGTTCCTCTTCCATTGAATATGAAGTTAACGTTGGTTGAATCATAATTAGGGAATTTGTAGTATCTTCACGAGTGAAAATGTGTCTGTAAAAAGCAGTTTCATCTGGTGAATTGTTGAAAACACTCAAGAATTGAGATCTTCTTAAATAATACGTAAATTGTGGATAATAAGAGAAGTTTGGTGCCAATCTAAAGGAATTTGGATCATCTTTATTGTAATCAGCGTACTTTTGACATAATTTGATCAGGTTTCTATCGATCCATCTAATTACATCCGCACCATCATCTTCTTCTGCTTTTGATACAGCAAACCTAGCCATTAATACTGCAGCTGCTTCTTGATCAAATGACTGTGCAATGGCAGGACTACCGAATGGTAATAACTGGTTAGCCACAGTAGTGACTCTAATACGATTAGTACCTGAAGAATGTTGATAAGAGGTAATAAATTGGGTGTATGCCAAATTTGGCTGTTGTTGGCCAGCCATCATTGCATTATTAGTTGGACTATTGACAATATTAGCAATTTCAAAATAAAGTGCATAAGTGTGATGTGGTGATAAAGTAGCCATCTTCCATGTGGAGGTACCACCAATACCAATCTCAGAGTCACTAATGTTGCGTGCATCTGTCTTAGGTACTGGAGAAGCATGACCAATCAACCCTTGTAATTTCAAAGATTTAGATGTTTTAACAGATAGAGTACCGTTGAAAGCCATCTTTAGGTAACCTTCATCATCCTTAGCGAATAATCTAATATATGACTGTTTAAAAATTGCAGTGGAAAAAGCATCTGTCAACAAAAGAATACCACCTGTAGAATCGGCCAATTGCTTCATTTCTGACATACCTACTTGATCGTAACAACCTGCAAATATGTCAACAGCGTGACCGTTGGTAGCCACTCTACTGGCAATCCCATTATAAAACTTGCAAGCTTTCTTATAATGTTGAGCTTTATCTGAATCAATATCATGATGTGATCTTAATGGGTCCTTTAATTCAGAGTTAACAATTAAACCAGGTTGTAAAGTACCTGGCCCACTAGCAAATAGGATGATTCTGGCGGCTACACCCTTGAAGCAGCTTTGCAATAACAAAGAGGCAATATTAAGAGCTGAACCGGTAGCTCTCAAAGGTCTGTGGCCAGCTGGGATAGACCATTGATCAGGAGACAAATTTTCTAACAACTGGTTCAATTTGAATTCTACTTGTTCCAATGGTAAGAAAAATCTGTTAATTGACATTGGAGTAACTTTTCCATTGAATTGTGGAACCATATTTGAGTTATTTAAATTATTGCCAGATGGTTTTTGACCAGTTAACATTTCCAACAGTTGGTCTAAATGGTATTCCTTGTCACCTCTAAACACGTTACATCTGTCGATAGTTTCACTGGACAAATCATGAAGTTGGATAACATTACCATATGTTATTAACCCAACAAGAGCATTTGGAGGTAAAAGAGACAACGAGGTAATGATAGAGTCCTTTAAAGCATCCAAATTTTCCTTCTCTGCAGTGATATCGACAACAAAGAAGAAAATAGGTGGTACCTGAACAGGTTTATTGGTGATATACTCCATAGTTGTGTGTTGTAATTCAATTGGCATATTTTCTTGGGTCATGTTGGCGTATTGGGCAGGTAAATGGTTTCTTGAATTACAAATTGGACAAGTCCATGAGTTGCTGCGTGGGTCAATGGAACAATATGGGTTTAGAATGGCTTTACATTGGGGGCCTGCACAAACTACTGGATTGTATTGTGCTAAAGCTAAAGTGTTGGAACCATCTTCTTCGTTGATAAATTCTTTCAAGGGAGTGTATAAACAACCTACTGGAACCACATTTTTGTTGGCATCAGTCTTTGTGGATGGAAAAACGTTCCAAGAGAAACGAATCCCATTGATGTCTTCGTTTGTTTCAAAATCCATTTAGTTTAGAATTGTCAAGGTTGTTATTATTTCTTCCTTTTTTCTTTGTTTCTTAGATTCTTATTATTTTTATCTATTTTGTTTCAGTATAACTCGTAGAGAAAAAAAATCTATGAAATAACAAAACAGTAAGACTATAAAATTGTAAGTGACAGATGCAAAGGACTGTAATCAAATATAGAGATAGAGACGTTTCGATGAATATTTAATATGGAAGGAGGAGACCGGAGCCAAGAAATAAATCAACTACTGTCGAGGTGTTCAACAAAAAGTTTCGATTTTGTTTTCTCGACTTCACATTTGCGATTTTTTTATTTTTTGTATTTTTCTTTTTTTTTTTTTTTTTTTTCAGTTTATAACCGTAAGACAAAACAAAACAAAAATAAAAAGTAAACAAACCCGAAGCCGAAAAGTCAAAAACATGCGGGAAATGACGGCAATAGGGAGGTTTTTATTTGGTGGTCAATGCCGAAAAACCCGGTTGTTACTGTTCGTCATAGTTAACGTAGTTTGATCGCTCCAATTTCTTTGTTCCAGGAATGGAAGGCTTTCAGTTTAGCAGACGGTGGAACTGGTATGCGGAATTGTTAATGCGACAAAATTCCGCTGCTGAATGCACAGGGTAACGAGAACTCGATGATGTTCATTAAATAAAACAAGATGCCAAACAAGAAAGCCAGGTCACCCGCAGAGTTGAACTGCAAGGATAGAAGAAAGGTTTGGTAGTCAGTGGTTGGAAAATAAATAGCGTTGTTGTTGCTGGTTTATGTGGCTACTGTGTGCATGGCCAATCTTTGACACTTTATCTGTTTGCACACATATAGGTAAGGCTTTGGACAAGAGTCAACAATAATATATAACATGATGAAAAACGGTGCGGTTTTGTGCTTGTGTTTGTGCCTCTGTATTTCGGTCAGATTGATCCTTATTTTACTATTTCCTCAGTTAGGATCGATATTAGATCAAACTGTACAGTTCTCTACTCCAGTGACCTCTTTTAAGTCGTTAAAAGAAGGTTTATTCCTGCTGAACCATTCCATGGGTCTATATGAAGGTGGTGTAGTCTATTTACCCCCATTATTATTGCAATTTGTGAATTTGTTTCAAATCGGAGGTGGATCTCAGCTTGTGGCGTCTTTATTATTCATATTTCTAGACTGTTTGCTTGTATGGCAGCTTTATTCTTTGGAAATGCACTTGAACCAAACTTCGAATTGTGCATGGATCTTTGCCTTGAACCCACTCACTATATTATCCTGTATCAGTAAGTCCACTATCGTGTTCACTTATTTGCCTTTAATATCAACTTTATATTTCATCTCAACACAGGAGGGGGCCAACCTAGTATTAAGTTCGTTGATGATGTCAGTTGCCACATATCTAGATCCAATAATGGGGATTTTATTGGTTCCAACATTGAATTTCATTATTAACAAATTTATGCGATCTATTAATAGATCCCTTTTTTACCTGGTGAATTTCGTTATCTGTCTTCTTTTATTATACTGGACCTCTCCGTTCCCCTTGTCTATAGTCTATGGTACACGATTGAATTTCAGCAACGTGGTACCTAATATGGGGCTATGGTGGTATTTCTTTATTGAAATGTTTCAGGAGTTCATTCCATTCTTCAAATCGGTGTTCAATCTGTTTTCAATATGTATGGTAATTCCTTTGACTGTAAGATTCAATAACTGTACAGAAGGGAACGGGAGGAACAAACCGTTTCCATTGTATTGTTGGATCATATCTCTTGGCTGGGTGATTCTGACCAAGCCATATCCAACGTTGGGTGAAACAGGGATGTTCTTGTCGTTGTTGCCTTTGTTGGATATAAATCAGACATCGATACTAAGATACATGAGATATCCGATGTTAATAATATTACTGTTTTTGCATTCGATCCTATTGTCGCCGATCTTTTATCATCTGTGGATAGATCTAGGGTCAGGGAACTCCAATTTCTTCTATGCTATATCTTTGGTGTACAACCTTGCCCTGGGTCTATTGATATCTGATATCACATGGGGGGTACTAAGATTAGAATACGATGGTGGGAGACCAAATTACGCAAGGAAATTGACACAAGTCTGAACTTGTTTTTAAGTCCTGTATATATATGTATATGTATATATATATATTATTCAATATTAATATCTATGGAGCTTCACATACATATAAATGGTTTCTTTCTGTTTCTTTGTCTTTCTTTTATTTATTTATTTTTTTGCCCATCTATCTATCTATCTATATATATATATATAGTATATCTGCATTTCTGTATAAAAGTGTTTTGAAAAGTAGACAAAAAGAAAAAAAGAAAAATTTCTATAGCTATACATAAAGGTAAACTATGAAGAGAACAAAAATCAGTCTTATTTATCTGATTGAATTATGAATAATGTGAATATATACACATATACATACATACTAAACCATTAATACACACACACATAGATATACATATACATATATATATATATATATATACAAATGTCAGAAGTATGTTTTCAAAAAGTATTTAATTGGAACTCTTTTAAGAAAAAACTAGGTTATATACATATTACTAACAGAAAGAAAAAAAACAAAATACAAAAAATGATATTATCATGTCTATGTGATTGACTAATTATTATTTATTGTTATTGATGATGATGATGATGATGATGATGATGTTGTTGTTGTTATTTATGTATTTTGAATTAGTTCGTTCCAATAAATCCAAAACCATTTCTTCGAGACTTAGTGAATCATAGAATCATTGTAACGTTGAAATTTAACAATACACAATATCGAGGTACATTAATATCAAGCGATAATTATTTCAATATACAATTGAAAGATGCAGAAGAATGGATCCAAGGCGAGTCTAAAGGTGTAGTTGGAGAGATATTTATTCGATGTAACAATGTTTTATGGATTTCTAAGGATACTAAACTGGAACAAGAGTAAATATCTATATGTAGATATATATATAAATATCAGATTCATATTAATAGACTATTTTTAACAATATAGTTGTGCAATTGTCTATTGATATATACATGTGAACAAATTAAATAAAAAAAAAAAAAAAAGAGAGAGAAAGAAAGGTTGTTGATTATCTATGATACACTTGATTCAGGTCAGAGATGAGGCGGGACAGAATGGAAGAGTTATACACACAATACATATGGAAGTATTTATGTTACAAGTCCATATCTTTTCTTTCTTTGTGTCATACATACACATGTATTTTTTTTCTCTCTTTCTTTCTTTTTTTCTCTGGTCTTTTTGCAGAGAATTTATTGATAGGGCTGCCGTTCGAACCCTGGCTGGAAACATATGATGCGCCGAGAAACACAGAAAAATAAAGAAAAAAAATTTTTCCCTCTTCTTTTTTTCTTTTTTTCTACCTTTTGCAGAAGTATCTGGTTGGTTTGGAACATCATAAGTGCACAGAGGTGATGATATGATTGCGTTAAGGTAACAACACAAAAAAAAATGAAGATAAAAAAAAAAAAAAAAACAATAAAGGACTGTTATACAGTACATTATCCATAAGGATCCTTATTTGTTCTTATTGTGTGCTTTGTTTTGTTTTGTTTCGTTTGATTAATTAGTAACAGTGGTATTAAAAAAAAACAAAAGAAACATAATACACGAAATGGCTATCACTCAATCTGTCATTGTTCCTGCATACAAGGAAAAATTAAATATTAAACCTTTGACACAACGTTTATTTGCTGCCTTGGGCAACGAAGCCACTGAACAGACAGAATTGATTTTCGTCGATGACAACTCTCAAGACGGTTCCGTTGAAGAAGTAGAGCAATTACAAAAACAAGGCTACAACGTCCGTATCATTGTAAGAACCACTGAACGTGGTCTATCCTCTGCAGTGCTACGTGGGTTCAAGGAAGCCAAGGGTCGTTATTTGATCTGTATGGATGCAGATCTTCAACACCCACCTGAGTCTGTCCCATCCTTGTTCAATTCCTTACGTGCAGACCATGCTTTTGTCATCGGTACCCGTTATGCACCAGGAGTGGGCATCGACAAGGATTGGCCCATGTACCGTCGTGTAATCTCTTCCACTGCAAGATTGATGGCAAGACCATTGACCATTGCCTCAGACCCAATGTCTGGTTTCTTCGGTCTACAAAAACAATATTTGGATAAAGCCATGGAGGAGAAAATCGAGATCAACCCACAGGGGTTCAAGATTGCTTTGGAACTGTTGGCTAAGTTGCCTTTGCCAGAAGATGACGAGAAGAAACTTGGTGAAGTTCCATTCTCCTTCGGTGTCAGAATGGAGGGGGAGTCTAAGTTGTCCGGGAAAGTTATTGTCCAATACATCCAGCAATTGAAAGAATTGTATATTTATAAATTCGGTTTGGAAAACTTGATCTTGTTCATTCTGTTCGGCGTTATATTGGCTTTGTACTGTTTATATCAATTCTATTCGTTATGTTTCTGAGATTGTTTACGACAAGGAAAAAGACCTCACCTATATATATATAGATATATGTATATATGTATATATGTACACATCTAAGATCTATGTAACTTTTGATTTGTTCAAAAAAAACAAAAAACACTCGGTACATGTTTAGGTTTGATCTACAAGTTCGATTGATTTGTGTAATGATTGTACTGCATATTCTATAAGCACTTCAGTGGCATCGTCACCCAAAATCAGACCCTCTCCCTTCCATTCACCACTTTGTTTCCTGTGGGTTAACCAACCACAATGGGACAGCTATTTGTGTTTTAGGGTATATTAGGGTTTAGAATTCGAATACAAACTTACCCTGTCGCAAACCTCTCTCTATTTCCTTTTTTCATTACCCTCCCTTTCACCATTCAAGGAGTTTCATTTCTGTTGTCGTTTCTTTTTTGTTTTTTCCTTCTTCTTCTTGCTGATCACACCAAAAGGGAAAAGGGAGGCAAGTCAACAGGAGGGTAAATGAAAAAAAAAAAAAAAAAGAAAATAAAAAACACCGAGGAATTTTTTTTTAAGGGGGGGGGACGGACTTAAACAAAAAACAAAACCCTCGAACAAAGCAGGTTAAAGGAAATTGTATACATAAATACATACATACATACATACATACATATATATATAGATGCATGCTTACACATACGTATTCATGAATGTATGTCTGTATATGCTTATATTATTATGTTGTAATTGGAGTATAAAACAGTTGTCTTCTACATTATATATTTCAAAATAGAAATAACATCATCAACTAAGCTATCTTTTTATTTTTTTTTCTCTCTCTCTGTTCATTTGTTTAAACACACAAATATATATATAGACAGACAGATAGAGAGATAGATATTCATTCTACCTTTTCTTCCATCCACCATTTATTTTTTTTTCCTTTTTTTTTGTTATTTTTCTTTTCTTATTTTATTTACTTTGGAACATAATAAAATGGATATTACTTCTAGAACTTTGTTATTAAGATTAAACGATCAAGGAGAGCCTGTGACTGCTTCTTCTTCATATGGTCAAGGTGTGCTGACTTTACCCTCCTTACCTTTACCTAAAGGCACTCCCCGGGGTGTACCACTTTACACTTTGAAATTGCTAATTGCTGCTGGCAGTCCCGTTGCTAGAGACGGGCTGGTATGGACTAATGTTCCTGAGGATTGCTCGACCGATTTTGACAGAAACAAATTCCATAAAATTGTTATAAAGACAAGCTTCCACAGAGATGACGAAATCTCTATACCCATTTTTAAACCTGGTACTTTTTGTTTTTATCTGTCTTTTAGAAATGATAAAGAAGAATTGGAGACTACTCGTAAATTCTATTTTGTCGTGTTGCCCACTTTATTCAACAACAATGGAGAGCTTTTACCTTTGAATTCTATCTCATTGCAATCTGTGGTCTCAAAATGGCTAGGTCCAACTTTAAGGGACTGGGACCGTGTTTTCGCCAAAATATCTAAAAAAAAATACAATATGATCCATTTCACACCATTGCAAGAGAGAGGTGAATCCAATTCTCCATATTCTATATTTGACCAATTGACTTTCGACCCTCAGTACTTTAAGTCAGAGAAGGACGTCAAAACAATGGTTGATCATCTATACAAAGATCTAAATATTCTCTCTATGACTGATATTGTTTTTAACCACACTGCAAACAACTCACTATGGCTTCGTGAACATCCAGATGCAGGATACAACCAATACACCGCACCTCATCTAATTGCTGCCATTGAACTCGATCAGAGTCTATTGAATTTCTCAAAAGATTTGAAGAATTATGGATATCCTACCGTGCTAAACAATGAAGATGACCTGATTAAAATTATGGAAGGGATTAAGATTCATGTATTGGGCTCATTGAAACTTTGGGAATTCTATGTAATGGATGTTAAAACATTGATTAAAGAATTCAAAACCCAATGGACCCAGAGTTTCGATTCCTTGAACGAGGATCTTTTGGCAAATGTTCCGAAATTTACTGGATCTGAGACATTCGTTACTGATATGGCACAGTTTTTGGTCACAAACGCTACTAGTAACAATTTCCATATCTTGGGTGAAAGATTTGCTAAAAAATTGATACTGGAGAACACAATCCCGATATTGAAAGAAAGTTTATCGAGTAATGGGACCAACGATGTTAGTGTATGGAATGATCAAACAGAAAGTCTTGTACAACGTATATTAGATGAAATCAATCTACCCTTATACAAGGAATACGATGATGATGTTAACGAGATTTTGGAGCAACTGTTTAATCGTATAAAATATTTGAGAATAGAAGAACATGGCCCTAAACAAGGCGAAATTAATAATAAATTCCCGTTGACAGAGCCTTATTTTACACGTTTCATTGGTGAAGACGGTAAATCATATGCTTTGGCTAACAATGGTTGGATTTGGGATGGTAATCCATTGATTGATTTTGCCTCAAATAAATCAAAGGCCTATGTTCGTCGTGAAGTTATCGTTTGGGGTGATTGTGTCAAATTGAGATACGGTTCTGGTCCTCAAGATTCCCCATACCTCTGGGATAGAATGTCCAAATACGTTGAAATGAATGCTAGGATTTTTAATGGGTTTAGAATTGATAATTGTCATTCTACTCCCTTACATGTAGGTGAGTATTTCCTAGATTTGGCAAGAAAAGTTAATCCAAACTTATATGTTGTGGCAGAATTATTCACCGGTTCTGAGATGATGGATTGTTTATTTGTGGAAAGACTGGGTATTTCCTCTTTAATAAGGGAGGCAATGCAATCATGGTCAGAGGAGGAGCTGTCTCGTTTGGTTCATAGACATGGAGGTAGACCTATTGGTTCCTTTAAATTTGTACCAATGGATAATTTTCCATATCCAGCAGATATTAAAATTGATCATGAATATTGTAGATATAACAAAGATGACCATGCTATTAAATGTGTTTCTGAAATTATGATTCCTAAGATATTAACTGCCACACCACCACATGCTCTATTTATGGACTGTACACATGATAATGAAATGCCATACCAGAAGAGAACAGTAGAAGATACTTTGCCTAACGCTGCTTTAGTGGCTCTTTGTTCTTCCGCTATTGGATCTGTTTATGGTTATGATGAAATTTTCCCTAAGTTGTTGAATTTGGTCACTGAAACAAGAACTTACGATGTTAAAGATGGTGATGGTATCAGTGATATTAAGACTAAATTGTTTGAAATTAGAGATGATATTTCTAGAAAATCTTTTGATATTGAAGATTCAGAGATGCATGTACATCACGATGGTCAATATATTACATTTCATAGGTGTGACGCAAAGACTGGCTCGGGTTGGTATTTGATTGCTCGAATGAAATTTAACAATAATGTGGGTTATCAAGTTTTGCCACCCGTTGTATTGCCACAATCTAAATGTATTTTGAAATTTGCTTATACTTTAGAGAAGGTTGGTGATATTAAGGATACAGAATCCAATAAAGTTATCAAGGGTATACCAACAAAATTAAGAGAATTGACCGGTTTTGGAATTGACTATGACGAAAATTCACAAACTTCCACAATTACTACACCAGGTGATTTCCCACCTGGATCCATTGCTATTTTCCGTACTCAACAAAATGGTGTTGATGATACTTTGGATCATTTTATTAGATCTGGTGCTATTAAAGCTACTTGTAATTTGACATTGGAATCCCTAAACTATGTCTTATACCGCTGTGAAAATGAGGAAAGAGATTCTAGTTATGGTCAAGGCGGGTGTTATAATATTCCTGGTTATGGTACTTTAGTTTATGCAGGTTTACAAGGTTGGATTTCAGTCTTGCGTAATATCGTTTTCACAAATGACTTGGCTCACCCGTTAAGTGCTAATCTACGTGATGGTTGTTGGGCACTTGATTATGTAATTGATCGTTTAGCTTATTATGAAGATGCACCTGGTGTGAAGCAGGTACAGGAATGGTTACGTAGCAGATTAGGTAAAGTCAAACAATTGCCAAGTTTCTTGAGACCAAGTTATTTTGCACTAATTATTGGTATCCTTTATGGTTGTTGTCGTTTACGTGCTATGCAATTAATGTCTATCAATGTAGGTAAATCTACTGCTTTTGTCCAAAGTTTGGCAATGACTAGTATCCAAATGATTTCTAAATTGAACTCTACGTCAATATATCCAGATAAACAAGTCGCATGCATGGCTGCTGGTTTACCTCATTTTAGTACAGATTATATGAGATGTTGGGGTAGAGATGTGTTTATTTCATTGAGAGGTTTATTATTAACTACCGGTAGATATGATATTGCTCAAGATCATATCTTGGCCTTTGCTAAGACTTTGAAGCATGGTTTAATTCCAAATCTTCTTGATGCAGGCAGAAACCCAAGATATAATGCACGTGATGCGGCTTGGTTTTTCTTGCAAGCAATTCAGGAGTATGTTAATATTGTTCCAAATGGTGAAGATATCTTGAAGGAGCAAGTTACTAGAAGATTTCCCCAAAACGATGAATATATTACTTGGAATGATCCAAGAGCATTTACTCATATCAATACAATTGAAGAAATAATCTATGAAATTTTAAGTAGACATGCTAAAGGTATCAAATACAGAGAAGCTAATGCCGGGCCAAATTTAGATCGTGTCATGACTGACGAAGGTTTTAACGTTAAAGTGTATGTTGACTGGGATACAGGGTTGATTCATGGTGGCTCTCAAAATAATTGTGGTACATGGATGGATAAGATGGGTGAAAGTAATAGAGCTGGATCTACTGGTATTCCAGGTACACCAAGAGATGGTGCAGCTATTGAAATTAATGGGTTATTGAAGAGTGCATTAAGATTTGTTAATGAGTTACAATCCAAGGGTTTATTTAAGTTTTCAGAAGTGGAGACGCAAGAGGGTTTTATTATCTCTTTGAAGGAGTGGGAGAAGTTGTTACAAGATAATTTCGAGAAGAAATTCTATATCCCATTAGATTCAAAAGATGATGATAAATTTGATATTGATTCATCTATTGTTAATAGAAGAGGTATTTACAAAGACCTTTATAGATCGGGTAAACCATATGAAGATTACCAACTGAGACCAAACTTTGCTATTGCTATGGTGGTGGCACCTGAATTGTTTACCCCTGAATATGCCACTAAAGCCATAGGTATTGCAGATAAGATTATTAGAGGGCCTATTGGTATGCGTACTTTGGATCCAAGCGACTACAATTATCGTCCATATTATAATAATGGTGAGGACTCTACTGACTTTGCTACTTCGAAGGGTAGGAATTATCATCAAGGTCCGGAATGGGTTTGGTGTACAGGTTATTTCCTAAGAGCTTTTCTTTATTTCAATTTCTTGACTAATCCAAGGGCAAGTAATAAACCAAAGTCCAAACCATCCTCTTACATGTACCAACAATTATATTACAGATTAATCAAACATAGAGAATGGATAATGAAGAGTCCATGGGCCGGTCTTACAGAGCTAACCAACAAGGACGGAGCTCTTTGTAATGATTCAAGTCCAACCCAAGCATGGAGTAGTGGATGTCTATTGGATCTATTCTACGATATCTGGCAATCTTTTGAAGGAGATGATGCATGCGAATAAGAGAGAATAATTTATTAACTTGGATATAAAATACATAAATATATTGTATATTAGAAGTGGTATTTATTGTTTATCTTTTATGGTCAATTTGAATTTTTTTTTTTTAATATGATATAGTACTTGTTTTCTGTGTCTCTATCCTTGAAACTAGGCACTACATTGACTTTGACTCTGTTTGCAGCATTCTGGCAAGGGAATACACCTAGTAAATACACCTTGTGTATCTCTTCTATTGAATAATGCATGTTTCACTTACCCACAGCTCGTATTATTAGTGGTAGAACTTTTTTTGCCTGGGGTGGTGTATATTTAAAAAAAGAGAGAAAGAAAAGGAACCGCTTTGTTGTTTCTGTGGGAATGTGTCAAACTGTTTGATTCACTTTAAAAGACAGTCAGAAAAGCAGGAAAAAGAAAAATAAGAAACAAAGGTAACAACATAGCGTATTTCAGTATTTGAGTCCAATAAGTGGGTAATTTAATATCCAATAACTAATCATAAGTATAAAAAGTTCTATTTTTGTAGATAAATCACCACCGAGAAATAAACACTCTTTAGCTGGTAGTTAAGCACCGATCATATTTGTGTGTGGATAAAATATTAGTGCTACACTAAGATTACTATATATTCCTTTTGCATTTTTTCTTTTTAACTGATTAAAATTATTGTATTTAACATCAAGATATATATGTTACTAGACGATAAAAGTTATCAAATTTTATAAAGGTATTTTATTTAATATCAAACAATATTCCAAACAGAAATAATATTCAAGAAATCATAATACAAATAAAGTAAAATAAGAAAAAGAGAAAGGAATTGATGATTACATATTGTATTTTAATAAAATGTCTACTATTCCATTGCATCAAAATTGCAGTAACTCTAAAGAACATGTCATCTCTGAGCAAGATAAAGAAATTTTGAAATTAATTGATAGCTTTTTCCTTAAGTCATGTCTTCTGATATGTTCCAAGGAACTATCCTCATCCAATACTCTAAGAGAATACTGGAATTTGTCTGAAAGTTGGTTTGAAATTATGAATAATTATCAAATATATGATCTTCCCAATAATATTCAAACTTGGTTGCATTTCGATGGAAAATCTGTTTTACCCCCTTTAGTTATTGAAATATACCTCGATTTAAGAAATTTGCCTGAAAGCTTTCTTCTTAGATTGATGGATAGAGATGGAAATCTGTGGAGTGTGTGTAAAGGTACAAAAAAGACTGAGGTGGTCCTTGAACGGTGGTTGTTGGAATTAGATAATACCACAGTCGACAATGAAAATATTACAGAAGATGGTGATAATCTGCTAAATAATCAAATCACTTTATTACTTCGGTATTTGCATACACTGATTCAGTTACTACCTATTAATTCTTTGATAAAGTCAATTAATAATCAATATTTATCCATAGGTTCTAGAATTATCGATGGTTCCAAACCAATATTATCAAGGGGAAGAATAGGATTGAGTAAGCCAATACTAACAACATATTCCAACAAGATCAATGAAACAAATATCCCAGCGCATTTGGAACAGAAAAAGATTACTCCTATTTGGACTAAATATGGACTATTAAGAGTGTCTGTGTCTTATAGAAAAGAATGCAAATTTCAATTACAAAACTTGTTTGTTTCTGAGGACAATGAGTTGAAACAAAATCAATCGCAGAAGGGCAAATTTCCTACAGGTGTTAGTCCTACATTACATACAATCAGTAATCAAGAACTACAACAATCAACATCCATATCACCCAGTATAAGACCGATATTTGGAGTTCCAGGAACATCTTTGGAACAACAACAATTATCTACTTCAAAAAAACATGGAGGAATTACAAGACAGGTTCAACCATTTAAGGTTGGCTCTTTGAATAGTTTAGTATACGAGAAAAGTACTAGTCAAATTCCAAGCAGAAACCCGTCTGTCTCATCCGTATATGCTAATGCATCTGCAAGACGCTCAAGTATTGGATCTAATTTTGCCAACAATAATATAATCAGTACAAATGCTATTAATAATAACAATAATAATAATTTGTTGGGGAATCATTCAGATAGTATTGTTTCAAGCAATTTCGTACCAAGAGCAGATACCGGCAGCATTGAAAGCAATTCTAAATTTCTTTCATCTTTTAGTAACATTCGGCGTCATTCTTCAATAAATAGAAATATTGAAAATCTCAATAGTATCGATAGAGCACTTCGGTTAGATGAGGGTACAATTTTAAAAGATAAAGGAAACACTAAAAAACCAAATTTGCTTGATAATACGTTTTTTCAAAATACTAGTCATGATGACCTATTAGCTTTTGTTAAGTTGCTTGACTCTAAGCCAGAAATAAAAATAAAAAATAAGTTCTCAAATCATGCTGAGGATGATAACATATCACAATCTCTATTTCGATACCAAAATTTAAAGGTCAGTAATAATTTATTAAGTGAAGACTTATCTATGAGTTACATCTTGTCGCACAATAGAGATGCTAATAAAGTCGATAATGCTTCTAGTTTGATTGCTGAAGGACAAGAAAGACATGAGGGGCAATTACAATCTGTGTCGCCAATCACCAAAACATTCTCTTACTCTATGTCTCCATATCATCAGGATAACACCAAATATTTCAATGTTCATCAAAATGAGTTTAGTGCAAGCGCCGTAAGCAGTCGCAAGAACTCCTTAAATAAAAGTCAACAGTCTATTTTACCACCAATATATGGTGGAGAAAGTATATCCTATCATGAAGTAGAAAAAACAATGGAACCTCATGAAATGCAAGTGTCTAACGCGACTACACAGCTTCAAACACAAGAATATGAACGTGGTAGAAGTCAAAGTGGTGTTATATATAAGAAGGTTGATCCTAGGCTGCGGCTGAACCAATCACCTAAATCTTTAGGAAGTTTGGAGAAGTCAATTCAACTCAGTGATTCGCACAATAGGGATAGATTGGTATATAATCAGAACTATTATATCTCACAGCCAATATTAATGTCAACACCAGCGCATGCTAAATTACACAAACCAAGTATTCAATCGACTGATATTTTGGAAGATGAGGAGAGAAAGATACATGATATGAATTCATCTAAAATAACCAGAGATACACACAAGTTAAAAGAAAAAAGAAATTATCTAGAAAATGCAACAAGTCCAGATATGGAAATTGATAATGAGGTAGATGATGAAGAATTGATGTTTTTTATGAGTGATATGAATAATGAATCAGACTGTTAATAATTTAATAATGTCTTATATACTGATATATATATAATTTATTAATCATTGATTTCAATAAAAGATAAATAGAGCAGTTGATGTTGTTATATCAAGCATCTTTACTGAATAACATTAATTAGGTTTTTGAAAAATACGATAGTATATCTTGAATAAGGATATATAGGATATAATTCAGTAAATTGATTATAAAAATTTACTAATAGATCATTGATAAAAGTCAGCGTGAAAAAACAATATTTTCTTGGGTTTGGTTATAACATATTCTATTTCTTTACACACAATATTTAGATTACTTTTGCTCAATGGTGTTATATACATATCTCACATGAAATAAGTGTATGTTTTTTACTACCTTCAACAAATCTATACAAGGCAGATGTAGCAAGGCTAATCAGTGACCTATTGTTTTTAATTCATCATACTTTAGGTAAGTAATGAAGTTATAATGTAGTGTTCTTATATGCTAGCTGATGTTCATTCTTTAATATTTTCTTTTTCATTATTTTCAATGCTTTGTGAAAATTATTCGATATAGTTGGCAATAATAATATCTGAAGTATTACGAAGAAAACCTGATTTTGTTGATCATTTATTATGACTGGTTGATAACAATTATTTCAAGATTGATGATATTAATAGAGATGAACGATGTTATCTCTTCAGGAGTTTTTTAAGGTGCAAGAAATTGAAAAGGAGGGCTTTACCAATTTCGGTGACTTGAAATATGTTAATAAAAATATACTTCAATTTGAAACATTTTTAAAGAGTACTTTTGTGTTAAGAAATGCTAACAAGATTGAATTGTCTACCATCCCAATACAGACCACTTATGAAGAGGTAATTGACTTTGTGATAGGATTTTTATTACAAAATAATTTTTTTAATAACGTTTTGGTCTTTGGGTTTAAACGAAATCATCAAAATGATGTCAATAAATCATTCTTCTCATATACCCCAAATAGGCAGATCCAAGAATTGAAAACTATTCATTGGAGAATGTTATTTGATATTGTTGGAATTTCTAAATTTATGGATTTGATGATTAATTTTTCTGTGTTTCAATTAGACGGTAAAAAGTGGAAGCAAATACTGGGTAATCAGGCAAATAAACCAACAGTCCCACCGTCATGGTTGATTGAAGATTCAACATCAAAACAAATAGATATGATATCTTTGAAACATTTTTTGCACAGAAATTATACGAAGTTTGGAACATTTGATCCATTAATAAATAGGTGTAAATTAGATGACTTAAGACGATCTATATTCTGTACATGGTCAATTAACTTAACTAAACGTCAGAAAATTGAGATAAATACTCAATTAAATTTATTGATTAGAAACTGCAGTAATAGAAAAAACAATTATTTTTCTATGTTGAATTATTTGTGTCCTGTTAAATCAACAGGAAACTATACATCACATTTAGATCTTCAGACTCCAAAGAAAAACGTTGTTAGATTAGTTATTCTGGTTTTAGAAAAGCTTATTCCATTATCTATGTTCGGATCAAAGCATAATAAATCAAAAATCTTTAAGGGAATATCTGCTTTGATTAATCTTCCTCTCAATGGTGTATTATATATCAATGATTTAATTTCAAAAGTACGGATGAAGGAAATTATCTATTTGTATACCGGTACTGATCGAGATAATCATAAAAGAAGTCAGATATTATTTAAAAATTTTGTTTTGTGGTTACTGACGAGTATGGTCCCTAGAATAATCAAATCCTTTTTCTATTGTACTGAAATATCTTCATTGACTGATATAGTCTATTTCAGACATGATATTTGGCAAAGATTGACTACGCCTTTTATCTCTGAATATTTTAACAAGTATCTATTTGAGAATACTGTTTGTAGGAATCATAATAGTTATCTTCTTTCTGAATTCAATCATAATAGAATAAGGGTTATACCTAAAAAGGCTAATGGAGAATTTAGAGTTATTGCCATCCCATCCAGAGGAGCAGATGAGGAAGAACATTTATCTTATAAAATAAATAGATTGAAGGTGGTTATACCTATGCAAGCAATACTAAATTACCTTCGTTATAAAAGGGCTACTGATTTCGAAAAGGTTAGTTCACCTTTTCAAGTTGCTAATAAATTGTTGAATTTTAAGAATGATTTAATAAAGCAGCATAACACTCTACCTGAGTTGTATTTTATGAAGTTCGATGTTGCATCTTGTTATGATTCAATTCCAAGAAAAAAACTCTTCTCCGTGATTAAGGCATTGCTACAATCTGAAACAAATTTTTATGTTAAAAGCTATACGGTTTATAATCCAACTGACGGAAGATTGAAAATAAAACATATAGTTAACGATGATAAAGGAAAAGTCTCAGAGAAATTGTACATTAATAATAATCAAGAATTTTTTTTCACTGTTGAGAGTATACTTGATGCTATAAAATTCGAACTTTTCAAAACAGCATTATGGATTGATGATAAATGTTATCTTAGAAAAGACGGTATATTTCAAGGTTCAAGTTATTCTCCATTATTAGTTGATATTTTGTATGATGATATGATCCAGAGTTTTAAACAGTTTAGATGCCGTGAGGGACATCAACTTTTGATTATTAGAATTGCTGATGATTTCTTAATAGTATCCACAGATAAAGACCAGATCATGGAGATAAGAGACCTGGCAGTTTTAGGTTTTGGTGATTATAATGCAGTGGCTAAAAAGGAGAAAATTGTTGTTGTGGACTCTAGGTGTACTCTTTCTAATCACCGTATCCTTTCATTTTGCGGACTTAACATTGATGTTAGTAGTTTAGAGATTTGGAAGAGTAAAGAATCTTTGAATATTCCAATAATTAATAATCCATCTACCATAAAAACATATAAGCGTATCTTAGATTTATTTAGATTAAGGCTGGAATACCGTACGTTAAATGGTGCACTTAATTCATTGGAAACTATACAAAACCAGATTGATATATTTATGGATAATATAAGTAGCATCTTTATAAAAGCATTTGATAAGAAAAAAGTTAGGAAAGATGCTTTTCTAGAGTTTATCCATAATTTATTTACAATGCTATTAGAATATTCTTATAACATCAAAATTTTAGAGACTGAATATATTACAATAGTTAAGAAAATTCTATTTGAAAAGTTTATATATTATATGAAACTGCATAAAATCAAATATTTTGATATCATAGAGAGTTTAGCAAAGGGTAAAACTCTGCTATAGAAAAATTGTCAAGTTAGCAGTTTTGATTTTATTTATTTACCATAGGTAATCGAAATACAATGTTGAAAGAGCAGACAAAAGTATATTGATAGAAATTTAATTTTAAAACGATGTGAAGGAGAGTCTCTAAATGCTAAATAAAAGAGCCAAAATAAATTTTATATTTGTTAGTGTAACTTTCTTGGTTTACAAATTCTGAATATTGTAAAATGATCTCAGTAAAATCTATTTTATTTGTTTCTTTCTATACTTTGATTTGTCAGCTATATAGATTTACTTTTTTCTATGTATCATAGTTTGAAAATAAGCTACATTGAAGAATAAAAAATAGATCTTTTTTATAAAGAAAAAAGTGAAATAGTATATAAAACATATTTTCTTCACTATAAGAATTCATTCATAACCATTTATGTAAGCATATTTCATCATAATCACAATTACGTATCTATGGAATGGATCTTAGTTTTAAGTGACCAAAAATCGGTCATTTAGTTTTTCTTTTCGAAATAACAAGGGTAATAAATTACTAGGTTTGTGGAATACATTGGATGTTATTTAGATAAGATTTTGTGTTTCGATGGGTACTTATGTATTTATTATATTCGTGTGTTCTTTCTTTAAATGAAGGAATTTATCGTTTTGGAAATATTTGCTAACAGCAAAGAAGAATTTTCCATAAAAATAATTAGTGGATGTACATAAACACTTATAGTCATACCATCTTGCAATTAGCATTTGATTGAATGACAATTAAAGAAACAAGTCAAGTGTAAGCTCTCTTTTTCTCTAAGAAAACTTAGTATTGTTATTAGTACTTATCTATTACCACCATACAAAATTAATACAATAACAAGAAAATATCAACAGTAATAATAAAACAAGGTTATTATTAAATTTAATATGTTGCTGAAGTAAGAACATTCATATTTTCACGAAATAATATAACTTATCTATTAAACGACAAAACCTTTTACACAATCTTCCGACCAGTAAAGTTTCAAGAATATTATTACACACAAAATATTTTATGCACTTTCAAATGAAATAATATCAACTCTTTTTTCAACTAATTAACAAAATATTTCAACATTTATCTATCTGTCTATCCGTATATTAACATACATATAAGCAACAACTAATACTAATTAATTTTTGTAAACACTAGTATTCATCACCTAAGGATAATATTATTTTGGAAAAACTCTATTAAAGTTGTAAATGTCACATACAAGTAGGCACCACTAGGCCCCATCCTACAGATAATAGGTACTATCCCTTTATATAAGGAGGGAAGCCCTTCCTCGATTCTAATCACATTGACTGCTTTCCATGCCCCGCGATATTTCTTCAATGCATCAGTATCTCCATTTTGAACCCTTGATTTGACTACATCAAATGGAACACTTAAGAAACAACTCAAACACCCACCTAAAGATCCTGCCACTAAATTTTTCCCTACTTTTGAAGAATCCGGGAAATGATTATCGAGGAATGTTTTAATATGAAAAATTATACCAAAATAGCCTGCATTCCAAACCAGATGTCTCCATACTGTTGGTTCCCAACCAAGCATAACTCCCCTGATCCCATATTCTTTTATAATACTCTTAAAACATTTAAGAAACGAAGTTTGAAGTTCTTTAGAATTTTGTAATCTGATTTTGACTAAATCAAAGGGTGTCACCAAAAATGATTCCATTGCACCAGCTGATGCACCTGCAAGGATAGATATTGATTGGTTTACATTGTTGACATTGAAATTTTTTTTATAAAATTGTTGAAAGAAATCGTTCGAAGCAAATTTTATAGCTCTTTTCGGTGTTTCCAATAAGATGGGAGATATGATCCCCTTATACAATCTCGATACTCCTTCCTGTTGAACAATCCTGGTAAACGTTTGAATCATAGTTTCATCTAACCTACATCCTTTCAAATTTACACTTTTCATAGCTGTCTTAATCTGCATTTGCGTCTTTACAAAATCTAAAGGGTACATGATACATATCTCGGAGATCCCTGCACAGGCACCGGCCAATAGATGGTATGGAAATGGTAAAGATTCCATGTTTGAAATTTTTTCTTGTTACTCAATAACAAAAGATGTTACACTCAATCTTCATTTCTTCTCTCAAACTTAAAATAAGTTACAACAGACTAGTTCCCACCTTTCATTTCTTCTTTATCTTCTATCTTTGCAAGCAAGTGAGTGTTCCAACTTCTACTTAATAGCTCGAGAGTTCAATATGAGGTCTTATTTATAAGTCCTTTTCCAAGATTCTATCATTTCATTTCAAATATTTAGTCGTCTATTCTTGTTGATTTTAAGACTAACCATACAACAACTGAATTAGTCCTTTAATTGCCACATAAAACCACTGAATGAATATATTTAATGTAAATGAGACCATGATCGATTCCTTTAACAGATAATAGAGATAAACTCTGCCGAACAACCAAATAAAGAAGTAAAAAAAAAAGTTTCAGTAAAATGGATCTGTCACATGAAAGGTACTTTCCAAATTAGGAAATGAGTCTTGTCAATCTTTCTAGTGAAGCCTCGAGCACTTCAACCAAAGTCAAAATTCTTCTTTCCCAGGGAAGACAATGCATATAGGAACAAACAATGACAATAGTAGGTATAGGACATGGAGAGGATATACATTTATGGGATTAGGCTATCGTGATGAAAAGCGATTGATTGTTGGTAATGATCAGTCAACAACAATGGTAAATGATGATTAAATCAATTCATTCATTCATTGTTATTATCTAATTTTTAGACTATGTTGCATTATATGATAAAAGTACATGGAATTTGTTGAGTTCAGTTCTATACGATGGAAATGTCGTTACAAACAAAATTCATTAATATTGGGTCCCACAATATCATAAACACATACACAAGCATATATATAAAAAGGATATTTGACATTCAATCGTGTTTCATATCTACTTCATTGTTTGATGAACAGTTTCGCTCCTGAATAGACCTCTAACCTCAATCCTGTTTTAATTACAACCATTTTGTTTCTTTTCTATTCATTTACCATACTTCTTTTTCCCCTCCTCTTCACCCAAGACATGATGATCTCTTCAAGCCTGCCAATTGCCTCTAAACGTTTCGTTTTCAGATTCATTCATACAAATACCACAAACCCAATCATTTCATATGCACTTTCACTAAAGGAACCTAAAAATGATTGGACTAGAGAAGAACTTAGATCTATCTATAAAACCCCGTTATTGGAACTAGTACACCAAGCACAATTGCAACATCGCAGATTCCATCAACCAAACAAGGTTCAAATGTGTACATTAATGAATATCAAGACTGGTGGTTGTACAGAAGATTGTAAATATTGTGCTCAATCTTCCAAAAATGATACTGGTTTGGAAGCGGAAAGTTTGGTTGATGTAAAATCCGTCATCAACCAGGCTAAGGAAGCCAAGAAACATGGTTCTACCAGATTCTGTCTAGGTGCTGCATGGAGGGATATGAATGGCAGAAAATCCGCACTTAAAAAAATCTCTGAAATGGTCTCAAAGGTTAATGAATTAGGGTTAGAGACTTGTGTTACTTTGGGTATGGTGACTGAAAAACAATCCAAACAGTTAGGTGAAGCTGGCTTAACTGCCTATAATCATAATGTGGACACTTCAAGAGAACATTATAAGAATATCATCTCTACTAGAACTTATGACGATAGGTTGAAAACTATCCAAAATGTGCAAAAGAGTGGTGTTAAAGTATGTACTGGTGGTATCTTAGGTCTTGGTGAAAGTGAAGAAGATAGAATCGGGTTTTTAGAAACTTTGTCTAATATGAATCCATATCCAGAATCTATACCAATCAATAGGTTGGTTCCAATTGAAGGAACCCCAATTGTTGAAGAATTAAATAAACCAGGTTTTAAAAAATTGACACTTGAGGATATGTTGAGAACTATAGCAACTGCAAGAATCACTATGCCAAAATCCATCATTAGGTTGGCTGCTGGTAGATATACAATGAAGGAATATGAACAAATAATGTGTTTTATGGCTGGCTGTAACAGTATCTTCTCTGGGAAAAAAATGTTAACCACCTTGTGTAATAGTTGGGAAGAAGATAAAGCTATGCTGGCTAAATGGGGATTGACTGTCATGGAACCATTTGAAAATGATGCGAAGATAGAATAAGAAAGAGTCCAGGTGTATTACTCATTTATAAACTATTTATAATACGACTGTTTAGGTATACTGCTTATTAATTATTTATATAGAAACCAATATGTAAAGACAATATTAGCAATATTCATTTCAATCAGTCGAATATTGTATGATAACGTTATAACCAAAGTAAACAATGATAAAACCTTAATACACACAAAGGAAAATATAGAGAAAGAAGAAAGAAAAAAAAAGAATAGACACGTTAAGATATGTATAAATATAAGTCAAAAAAAGAAATTGTTCAGTGAATAAACTACATAAATAAAGGAATAACTAAAATTAAGAATAGAAAAAAAAATAATAATTAAAGAATAAATTATAATCGAATAAATAAATGTTAACAAAGTGTAATTGAAGCAAAGGATGAATATAGTAGTGTGAAATATTTCATTTTGTTTCACATCGAATAACCTTCAAACATACATGTATATAGAATGAACCCACCGTTATTATCCAAACTATAAATCATCTTTGAATGGTAATTTGGAGACATTACCAAGTGCTACAAAACTGAAATCACCTAACTTGAATAATTTCACTTTTTCTAGATCCTTAGCAAGAGATTCAGTAGGGAATTGTGATTTAGTCAAGGTAACAGCCCCAGAGATATCTAAACCCTTCTTTAATGTTGAGACAACTTCTTTGATTTCTTTGGTAACGACATCTGGATCTTCATTCTTAACAAACAGTTTAAACAAACCATAGGTATTGTTGTCAAAGGTGGCAAACTCTGCCTTAACAATATGTGGGAACAAGGAGGAGTTCAGATAAGTAGACAACACTTGGTAAGTGGCGATGTTTGCCTTATTTAATGGGACTGAGATGGCAGCGACGGACTCACCAGCTGATCTTAATCTTGTTTCACCAATGAAGCATTTTGGTTCAACAGAAGATTTCAAAGACTTACCAACAGGTAAACTGTTAATTAGGGAGTCAGTGACGAATCTGTTTAAGTCGTTAGCATTGATACCCACACCATGAATCTCAATATTCTCTCTGGTGTAAACTTTGTTGGCAAAATCTTTGATATCTTCTAAAGTAACATTTTCCACCCCATCGTAGAAGACAGGCTTACCAAGACCATCATTTCTATAAGTTACTTGGTATAATAGGTTGTTAGCTTTCCAAATTGGATCTTTATTGGCTTCATGCAAATCGTGTTTTGCAGCAGGGATAACGGATTCAATCAATTCGTGTGGTCTAAAAGAGGTTTTATATAGGACGTTCCCCAGAGTTTCGACGAAATAAGGCAATTGTTCCTTTAAGAAATTTGCCTTCAAAGTGATATATTCCCTGCAGACCTTAGATTCGACTTGGCCCCCCAACAATTCTGATTCTCTGACTAATCTTAGGGATGATTTGGCGTTAGTATTTTGAAAGTTAAAACGACTTAGAAGATGGGATACACCATCCTTTGGACTGTAACGGGAACCGGCATGGACTTTAATAATCAAAGTAGATAACTTGCCTGGCTTATCGATGGCACTAATAGTGTAGTTTCTGACTAATTGTAACTTGGATAACATTATAGTGGGAGACTATTATATTCTGTAATATCCTCTTCTTCTTCCTATGATTATTATTTTTATCTAATGGAGTTGAATTATATATAAAAGTAAATATTACAAGTACCTTATAAAGACTTATGGAAGGGGGAAAAAATAAAATAAAATAAAATAAAATAAAATAATTGATTTTATTGAAGAAGTTTTATACTTATAGTGGTGACAAAGGAATATGAATATAGAGGACTAGTCTATTTTTAAAGAGAGTACTATTTCTTATAGCTTTTATCTTCCCTCAATGAATAAATAGGAGGAAGGAAAGGAGCAAAAACTAATATAAAGAGCCGAATAAAACTACTTTTCTTCAAGTAATATTAAATAAATGTATCTAAAGTTCATTTCCTTCTTTCCATCCAGACAGAAAAAAGAGAAAAAAAACTACCAAAGCAAGGGTTAAACGGTTTTAAGTGAGGAGAATCTTAAAGGGACGAGAGCAGGGAGAGAGGGAGAGGGAAGGACGAAGGATGATTAATAGGAATATAATGTTTTAAAAAGAACAAGAAACAATTTAAAAAAAAAAAAAAGAGACAGAGAGAGAGAAAGAGAAAAAGAGCCAAGACAACCAATGGAGTTCTTCCAAATACAAACTTTCAGAAGTTAAAAAGAAAAAAATAAAAAATAGCAAAGCAAGATAACAAACAACAGTACTATAACCAACGGCCATTACTACTCTAAAGTACTCTTCTAGTATCTATTCCAATCTTTCCTATTATACCTGTATCTACACACCTATATATACACACACACATACATATATATATATGCATACATACAAATCATAGGGAGATGCTTTTGCAGAAGGAAAAGAATAATACTGACAAAATCAACAAACAGTGCAAAATGATGTATTTGTTTCCCTGTAAGTGGAATTAATTCATTTGTTTTGGTTAAAAAAGAATCGCAGAGAAAACGTTTTGTTTTTGTTTTTGTTTAGTTTTTGTTGCTTTTCTCTTCGTTTGATTGGTCCGAAATACCCGGAAGATGCCGGGTAGGGTTACTTGTTTCTAGTGAAAAATGTTTTTGAAAAAGCGCGTGTGACGTACACAAACCCTAACTTGTTCTGCCATGTTTTTACAAAATTTCTTGGAAAGACCTGCTTTCCATGCTAATGACGTTACCCGCACGTAAAGTTTCTCATGTTTTCCGGGTAATATCCCATTTTCATAATTTTCCAATTTTTTTTTTTTCGTTTTCTTCTTTTTGTCGCACTGCGGAGAAAGAGGGCATCGCAAAATAAAAGTTGCAGGAATTGAATCAAAGATCAAAATAAAAAAAAAAAAAGAAGAAGATTGAAAGTTATTTGATTCAGCACTACCCTTGTTCGAACATAAATATTCTTTAATTATATATATATATATTAAAGATAGGTGAAATCAAATATACAAATTCACTTACCTATACACGCAAGAAAAAAAAAGAATAAGTGTAAAATTCCATCAAACCTCCTCCTCTTCTTCTTCCTTCTTTTGTTTTTTTAATTTTTTGATTTATTTTAGCTGTTTAATCTAAATAAATCATGGAAAGTACCTTAAATGCAATTAAAAATAGTGTAGATCAAAAGACTGATCAACCAGTAAATTTGCAAAGTAATATACCTGCTTCAATTCAAACTTCAAATGTTAATAGCACTATATCAAACGGTTTAAATAATGATTCCATTGATATTTCTACTCTAGAGCAAAGATCAAGAAATCCACAAAGATTTCTATGGTCTGAATTGATTAGATCGCATTTGGGTACAAAATGTTTAACTATCATGGACACCTTGATCGCATTGGGTAGATTATCCATCAGAGAAATACGTGATAGAAATCCTTCTTTCACAATAAAGGAAATTAAATTAATTCTGGTGTCTTTGATCCAATTGCGTTTAATTAAATGTTTTGATGATATACTACCTGGTGGCAAAAAAATGACTTATTATTCCTATGACGAGGATGGCCTACATATCTTACTATATTCTGGTTTAATATTAAATGAAATTAATGAAAAATTCCCACCTTTAGCTACTGATGATGACACAAAGGAGGATTCAACAAATTCAAATAATGAACAGGCCTCTGCTGCCACTATCGTACAAAATATTATCTCAGTTGGTTCCCTATCTCTAGGCGATTATTTATCAAGTTGTAGTCCAGACGCACCAAAACATGAAATTATCGACACCTTTGTTAAATTAATAGAAAATGGTTACTTGATTCCAATCAATAAATTGAATTATACACCATTAAATGATCTATGGAATCTGATCTATGAAAAGGAATACAAACTAATCTCTAAAAATGCATCATTATCGGATTTGAAAAAGAGGAATGAGGCAAAGGGGAAAGCTAAATTACAATTTTTTGAATTACTCAACAATGTCAATGATCTATCAAAAACCATCATTATTGATCCAAAGACTTCTTTGAAGACTGTCAAATTGAATATCCCATTGACTTTTAATTTAGAAAGATTTTTAAAATCAAGAAGATCAAATCAATTAATTAAATTTGCTAAATCTAGATTAGGTGTCATGACCGCTTTAATCTACAAGACTGCATTGAATCTCATTGAGCAAAAATCTCCAAGCTTAAGGAATCCAATGTTCAAGACAGGGCTTTTACAAGATCTCGACGAAGCAGAAAGTTTCCGTGAAGAAGCGATCTTACAAGAAGAAAACACACCAGGTCTTACCTTTAGTGCTTTGGACATCTCAAAACATTTACCAAAGGACATAGACTTGCGTGGTAGTTTAGTTTCCACACATAACAGAGATAAAGCAATTAATAAACGTGAGAATCCTAACAGTGATAGTGATAACATTAGAAAAAAAATAAAGACTGAGGATGGATTTGTCATTCCTGCGTTACCAAAACACGTTGCAGACAAGATTCAAGATCAAGATGCACAAGACAATAAAAATGAAGATGAGAGTACAACTACAGTGGACATGGACATTGATGATGATGATGATCCAAGATCTATTACCTATGTAAATGGTCATTTAAGACTATTAACACAGTCATCTATCCCTTTCTTACAAGAAACAAAGCCAGGGGTTTACCATATCCCATACACTAAATTAATGGAATGTTTAAGGTCACATACTTATAACTATTTGATCGCCTCCACTTTAGGCCAATCTGCAATGCGATTATGCCGTTGTATTATAGCCAACAAATTAGTATCAGAAAAAGTTATTACCTCTACTGCACTAATGAAAGAAAAAGATATTAGATCTACAATTTCATCTTTAATAAAATATAATGTATTGGAGATCCAAGAAGTTCCTAGAACAGTAGATAGATCTGCTGCTAGAGCCGTGTTTTTGTTTAGATTTAAAGAAAAACATTCATACGCTTTTATGAGACAAAATTTAGAATGGAATATAGCCAATCTACTACATAAAAAAGAAGTACTAAAGGAAAATAATGCTACTTTATTGTTAAAAGCCAACAGAGAGGATGTTAGAGGTAGGGAAGCAGAACTTTTACTTCCAAGTGAATTAAACCAACTGAAAATGATTAAAGAGAGAGAATTGAATGCGTATGTTCGTATATCTAGAATTCTTTCATTATGGGAAGTATTCAATTTTATATAATAGATTATATTAGTTGTAATATATATATATACATAAATACATTGACATTTAAGACGTAATTCTAGTAGTAGTAGTAGTAGTAGTAGTAGTAGTAGTAGTAGTAGTAGTAGTAGTAGTAGTAGTAGTAGCAGCAGTAGGAATATTTATATATATATATTACTTCTTATGTATCATATAACTCATCTATCCTTTGCTTGCATTTTATTAGAAACATTCCTTTAATGCATAAACTGCATTTTTATTCCCTGGACATAAAAATATACTCCTTTGAATGCTTCTTAAATTACCTAATTTGTAATAAGCATTGCTTAAATCTCCCATATTCACTTTATTTTGCCCATTGGTCATTAATCTTTGTTCAATCTTCTTATTTATGCAACTCCAGGATTCATGGCTATTAGGGAAAAAGAATGCCGTTCTATTTACATGAGTAGTATGAGTCTTTGTTGGATCCAATCTATCCGCTATTACTTTGATCAGTTTGGATACTGCTTTATACTTATCTGTTTCTAATTCTCTTAAAGACAATGTATTTAATTTTTTTAACATAGTATTCATACTACTCATGTCATTCTCTAAAATTGCAATAACTGTGATGGTTAACGTAACTAGCAAATCAAATCCATTCTCATCAATATACTGGACAAGCTCTTGAATTGCAATGGTTTGAGTGTCTTCCATGCCTACTTCGAATAAAACTTTAGCAATTAAAAGAACGAAACTTGCAATATTCTTACCATTGTTCAATAACTCCTGAAAATGGTCAACTGTTTGATCGAAATTGCCTAGGAAAAAGTTGGCAAGACCTAAACATATATGATTTGATAGTTGTGCAATTTGACTCTTGTCTGATTTAAAATCGGCTAAAATACCATTAGATAATTCAGAATTGTCAATTGCTTCAGAATATTCGCCAAAACCTAATTGTATTCTTGCTAATTGGGCCTTAATAATACCATAATTGAACAGTTCGTTTTCATTTTGTGTTTGATCAAATCTCCTTTCAAATATTTCCGTCAATTTGTTTGCAAGCGAATTAGCCAACCTGTAATTGTATAATCTTTCTAGTACAGTTAGTGCACATTCTAATGCAAATGCATCGTTTGGACGTTTCTTGAAGTATTGTTCCAAGCCTGCTGCAACAGTATTAAGTTCTTCCAACGCATCAATATCTTTTTCATCGTCACATTGACCGATTCTTTTGTTAAGAATACTTTTAGCATAAAGCAATTGTGTGAGTCTTGATCTACCATTAGACAAACTATACGAATGTGCGTACATTTGAGAACTCTCATTAATATTTCCCCTTTTTTCAAGCACTAAAGCCATACCTAACCATGGAGAAGAATTCTGTGGCTCTAAACTTTGTATCTTCCTTATCACATCACTAGCAAAATCAAGATCGTAATTTTTCAAACCTAAGATAGCAAGATTAAACCAAATACTAACGTCTTTTGGAGCATAGGACAAAGCTTTGATAAATGAATGTTGTGCAACACGATAGTTAATATCCATTGTTGACATACCTAAACCTATCCAAGCTTCCACAGTGTTTGATTGATATTTAATAGATCTCTTAAAGGCGTAAATAGCCGCATCTCTATATTTATCTTCCTTTAATGTCGTGTAGACAGTCAATTCTGATATACCAATATTGCACCAAATAGAAGATCTCATAGTTCCCGACAATTGCTCAAAATTGTCGATATTTAACGCCAGTTTAGAAATTAATACCAAAAATATACAAGTGATATGAACATTATCTGGAGTTTCATTATTAAGTAAGTTGTCCAAACTGACATTATCAATTGCGTCTAACGCTTTGTCTGAGTTATATTTGATTGATTGAAATATTTCTACTAGGTTTTCCAAAGGAAGTAAGTCTGCTTGCGATTCAACTAAGATAAATAGGAAAAGTGCTTTTGATAAAGATATACACATATTTTGACTAGAATATTTTTGTTTTGAAATAAGTTCATAGAATAAATTGATACTTTCTGTAGAAACCGAAATAGATTTTTGTAAAAAATTTTGGGAATACAAGTCATAAGCATAATGAACTAAAGTGGTTGCTAATGTAGATTTAAATACAACATTGCTTGGTTCTGCTTCAACAATTTCCTGTAAGATTTCAATAGCTATTGAAAACTCACCCATTGCTGAGTGCGAAACAGCATTGAAATATTTGGCATACCGATGAAATGGATCTAATTCAATAGCCTTTTCAAAGACTTTAATAGAAGCATCAATTCTACCACTCGCATAGTAAGCTTGTCCTAATCCAACCCATGATTCAACATCAGAAGAATCTACACGAATTGCAGATTGGAACCACTCAATAGATTCACTTTCCTCTTGTTTCTCTAAATGTGCAATACCAATGACTCTGTAGGGCCAATTAATAGTCCTTAATTGGGTTTTAACAGCCTCAGCTTTGACTAATCTTTCAGCAATTTGGGATGCAACATTCCAATTTCCATTTTCAGTATATATCTCTGTAATATAATGAGCAGCTACAATATCTGTGAAATCCAATTCAAAAGCCTTATAATAACATTTATAAGCTCTTATTCTATCTTTGTAATAATTAGCATAAACATCACCTAAAGTTGAATAACTTTTAGCAAATCCATCTGGGTTATATTTGATAATATCGACTAAGATCTTGAAAGAAGTCTTAACAAGATCCATATTCTTTTTATCTTCACTATTATCAAACTTCATTAAATAAACTTTAGCTTGTCTCCATAAGTTCTCTGACTTAAATTGTATCATTCTGGTATCAAATCCTTCACATTTAGTAATCACTTCATTAAGCAATTTTATTGAATTATCAAAATAATTTAAATGTGCCTCACACCAAGCCAATTGTGACACAACTTCTAAATTATCTGGAGCTTCTTTAATAACATCTAGCAACAATAAATGTGCATCCTGCCAGCTTTTCCTTTCAATAGAAATAATAGCTTTACCTAATTTAGCATGAATATTTTGACTATTTTCAGACAATACTTTATCATATAACGATATAGCATATTTATGATTTTTTGGCGCATCAACATATGTATAACCTGTGGCTAGAGCCAATGTTAAATCATTTTTGGTATTTATTAGGTTTGCACCATAGTTTTTCATAGCTAATGATACCACAGAAATACCTGATTTAATGAATGGTAAGGCCACCTCATATTCTTTGTTTAAAATAAAATACTGGGACACAATACGGTATGCTAAAGTACTATTTTTAATTTTAGTAATGTTATCCATCAAAGTTATAGAGATTTCTTCTTCTGATAATGTTTGGTCATTACTGTTTTGAGTTTCATCAGATTCTAACATATCATTCAATTCATCATTATCCTGATTATTTTCATTTGCAACATATGTTGTGGCAAAACATACATTTTTGGATTCCTTTGATAACTTTTCATTAAAATCATTAATCAATTTTTTAGAGTCATAGTCTGAGAAAGTGGAATTTAACCAAACGTAAAGTATACTTGCCAAGGGTTCTTTTGGGAACTTAGTAAAGAATTTTAAGATTGTACCTGGTTCAATAGAATTAATGGTATCAAAATCACTCCAATCAAAGAAATATTTCCAACATAGCAAAGAGTCTGTACCAACAAGAATCATATCATCTACAGTGTTTTTCAATTCTTGGAAAAAGTTTTGTTTATCATCATTGTTTGTTATAGATTTTAAGATTTTGATTCTATATTCTAACCATTCTTGTTCCCACTTCTGCCTTTCTATATCATCATCAATCAGGTTAATTAATTGATTATAATAATCCGACAGTTTTGAGTTTGCATAAATACTCCATGCAACTTGGTTTATCTTTTGTTGGTACATAGGATCATTATTTTTTAGTTTTAGTCTTTCATTACTAATTTTAGAAGATACAACTTTATCTTCACTTATTTTAGTCAACTTAACCAATTGTAGCATTATATCTAATGGTGACATTAAGTGATGACCTAGGATTTCGTATGGTTTTTGGCCTGGAATGTAATGATTGTAAAAGTTTAATAAAAATTTTATATCTTCCTGATTTGTTCTTTTAATTAACCGTAAGAAATCTATTACATCAATCTGAGGTTGCTCATTATTCATTAAACAATCCATGTATTGATCACAAAGAGTAAAAAGTTCGTCAAATTTCAATAAATTGGGCACCACATGTTTTAATTTATCTTGATTTAATAATATTTGGAAAAGGCCCTTCCATGCCAAAAGATTGTCAGGTTGAACAGTGGTAGCCTTGATGTAATATTTTAATGCCCTTTCATAATTGGTTTCAACATCTTTAACTTGTTTGGAATCTATTAAAGAATCATATGACTTACCAATGAAGATCAGTGCAAAATAGTTTTCATTATCTATATTGAGCACTTTCGAAGCTATTTCGATAGCATCTTCATAGTAACCATTGGATAATTCTTGTTTTGCCTCTTTTAATAACTGTTTAAGCTCACTTTGGGACATTACTGCCAGTTGACACCCTATATTTAACCTAAATAGTTGTCCTTTATTGAGTGAATAAATGTGATAGAAACTGATTTATGGAAAAGTTTCTCTCTCTTTCTCTCTCTCTTTGAACTATATATGAACATTTACAGACAGATGTGTTGTCAAATGTCAGGATATTAAAAGTGACATAAGTTAAATATTTACAAAAAAAATAAAGATAGGCCAAGGAGTGAAAATCTTACCAGAAATAAAGAGAAAATAGAAAAAATAGAAAAAAAAACATAAAATCTTTAATCGACAAAAAAAAAATAAAGGCACCACACATCCTAGAAACAGGTTTTAAGTTAACTTACGCAAAAGAATGGATAAGGAAGTAATCAGCGTGAGAAGCAAAGAGGACACAATAAAATTGAGAATTTCTTAGTAAGGATGGAACACAGTCAATCAATAACTTTTAACCAGTTGAATCAAGAATATATATCCCGTTTAAGGGATGCATTTCAGATGTTTGATGACGATGGGGATGGGATGATAAATGAAAGTGATTTAATAAAATCTTTACAAAGTGTTGGCAAAATAATAGAGAGCAATGACCCTGTATTAAACAAAATGTTAAGTGGTAAAGAGGCAATAACGTTTGCAGAGTTTTTGAATGTGATGAGTCAGCAGAGTGGAGAATTCGATGAGAAAGAATTAGAACAATCATTATTGCAACTATCTTCTACTTCAACAATTGAATCCAATGAAAAAACAAATGCAAAATATGAAATACAGGAGGGTGATTTGATTAAGTTAATTGAACAGAATGGAATAGAAGATATTCATGAATTCGATAAAATATTTCAAACGTTTATAAGAAAGGGTGTTTTCAATGGAAAACAATTTCTAGATACTATTTCAGAGAAATGAAACTGTAAAAATTATGTTTGGTGATATGTTACAACATCGGTATTTAGGTGGTTCTTATATATATGTATATATGTATATATATTGCATTATTATAATTATTATTGTTATTATTTGAATCTAAGCTGTATATGGGTGTATTTGTATGTGTATCTGTAGTTGGTAAAAGAACATTTAAGTTTATAAATCAACAATTAATTCTTCAACGGTCCAATCTTCAAAGGAACCATCGGGTAAGTATCTTCTAATAACCAAAGGAATCTTCTTTTCAGCTAATTCCTTCATCGCAATCTTCAATGGATCAGTCTCACCTTCTAAATCCACAAACACAGGGGCATTCATTGATATTTGCAAAGCTCTTGTACCAAGAATTCTGGCCCTTTCATACTTGGTCATATATGGAGTGGTAGTTCTTTGGTCTCTTGGTATGGCTTTTTCCTTTAAAGTTTTTCTTCTATAAGTCTCTTGTTCATCTGGTTGGGATCCGTCGCCACCAATAACCACAGTCTTCCCATCTTCTGTCTTTAAACCATTCTGACTCTCTTTGTTGTTGTAATCGTTGTTTTGATCCACTATCATATGTTCATCATCATCTGAGAAATGTTCTTGATCGAAATCTTCGAAATGTTCCATACCATTGTCATTGAAAGCTTCTTCGTAATCAGACATCATGAGAATATTATTGATATGATTGCTATTTATAAATTGTTATTGGGAGAGGAGGGGAGAGGGAAAGGAAAAAGGTAAAGGAAAAGGAAAAGAAAAAATATTGTGTTGGTCAATGAAAAGAAGGTGAGAAAATTATCCAGATGTATCTCTATGTACTCCACAACTATTACAATCTTGGTAATAACACATTATATGTATTGTATTTACTGTAACCTTTTGGTATATCAAAAATTTTTCATATTAATAATTTTTTTTTTTATTTCAGATTTTTCTACTTTTTTCGATGTTTTGTCTATTGGGGTAGTTTATCATTATAAACGAGAGATGCTTCAAAGACACATGACGCAAACTCAATCCAAGCATATATATTAGTTTTGATGAGATCCCAAGGAAAAGTCAGTCAGTAAGTCAGTCTATTATTTCCTCTAACTAGAATCTATCAGACTTTAGGTTATCAACCATTCAGGTAAATATTAATATATTTTTCGTTTTTTTTGTTTCTATAATCTAGTAATAAGTGTATTTATTCCAGAAAAAAATAAATAAAATAAAATAGAACAAAAATAAAATATGTATAAGTCATCTCTATCTGCGTCTCAATCTTGAAACATTACTCATATTGGTGTTGTCTTTCTGTGTATTTTTTTTTTCTTTGTTCGTTTGTTGTGCAATTTTGATTTGAAAGATTTATTCCAATGTAACCAGATTTGGAAGATAATCAAAAGAAGTTGTCATTACCAAAGGAAATTCAATATAACACTCAATTAACATTGGACAACGTAACAATCTCTGGAGAATTCCCTCTCTAAAGTGACAGAAATTCAAATAACAGAAACTTTACTCAGATGTATGTAGTCTTTTTTGCTTAACCCTAAGTATTGTGGCTTGTAATATTAAAAAATATCACAGATACCCTAACTTCTCCTCTATGCTTTTTTCCACTATACAGTTGGATAAACAGCCATAAGTTTTTAAAAAAAGTGCTTCTGTTTTTAATTTTTGTGGCAAACCCTAAATTGAAGAAACTTAGAAAGTAGAAAAAGATAAAATAAAAAGAAAATAAAAAAAAAAATTACTGCTCGGTTTTCTTATCTGAATTTTGAAAAAATTTCTAATTTGCAATTTGAGAAGAAGAGAAAGAGAAGGCCTTTGTAAGCAATGGAGCAATTCGTTGGTAGTAGATGGATGGTGCTATACAAGCAGCTAATGATCAGACAGACAGTATCTCATTTCTTTTTTAGTTCTGCTTGTATTACTTATTAGACAAAGATGATATTCTAGAGAGACTTAACCTGACCTCTCCTTTCATTTTAAAACATTTCTCTTTGGTTTATGTGTATATATATGCATGTTATATTCAGCATCCAGTTTATCAGATTTCAATGGGTTCTGAAAACACAGCAATTTCTAACGATGTAGAAGATACAACTACTTTTCCTACACTAGAAACATTGAAGCACGTTTCTAATTCAGAAAATATCAATATACAATCCACCACACCTTTGTCGCTGACTTTAAATAGCACATCGACTCGTGATCTTTTTAGTGATACTGAAAGTGTTACAAGCACTACTTCGACATCTTCTTCTAGATTGAAAAAATATTTTTGTGACTATGATGGTTGTGATAAAAGCTTTACAAGACCTTCGTTGTTAACTCATCATCAACAGACTGCACATCAGGGATTGCGTCCCTTTCCCTGCAATCAATGTGATAAAAATTTTACAAGAAAATCCCATTTGGAGAGACATCTTATCTCCCATTTGAATGACAAAGATAAACCCTTCCATTGCTCTGTTTGTTCAAAGGGGTGTGCTACCAGACAACAGCTGAAGAGGCACGAAGTAACTCACACTAAATCCTTCAAGTGTCCCTATGAAGGTTGTATAGAAGCCTTTTATAAACATCCACAACTAAGATCACACATTCTATCGTTCCACCTGAACCAATTGAAATGTAACATTTGTGAAAAAAGCTTCCAAAGACCGTACAGGTTAAGACATCACATGGAAAAACATCATAATCCAAACAATTTAAATCCGTATTCTTGTAATTTCTCATCATGTTCTCAATCTTTTAAAACATGGACCGCTTTGCAATGTCATATTAAAAATGATCATCCTAAATTGGAATGTCCTATATGTAATAGACATCTTGTTGGTGAGGACGGTTTGAAGATGCATATGAAAATTCATGATGATTCTATTATTATGAGGAAAAATTGGTCATGTCCTTTGTGTAAAATTAATTTCATTAAAAAAGTCGATTTAATTGAACATTATAGGTCGGAACATTCCGATATACCCTTTAGTTTCACCAATAAGGAACCAGAAACTGATGAGATTGGACAAAATAAGAGACCTGTACATAAATCAATTCCTAATTTAGATTATGAACCGAATAATATTCAAAATCAAATTAATTTAGAGAATTATTTGAAACAGAAAAACAATTCAGGGATCAAATTACTATTGAATACAGTGGGTAGGAAATTCAAATGCACATTTCAGGGATGTCAGAGAACGTTTAAGACTCAAGAGAAATTTGATATGCATATAAATAAGCATAAAATTCATCAGTTGAAATTGCTTGTTTTGGAGGAAAAGGAGGCGAGACTGAAACAAAATGATGTGACGTAGATTAGTAATAGTTATTGTGATAATTTGGCTTTAGTACAAGATATGCATAAGAATTTTATGATAATTTATGTTTTTCGATATTATTTCTTGATGTTATGTGAGTTTTTATGTTAATGCCTTTATGTGAATGTAAATAGGAAGTGCAGTTTCATTATTATAAAATTTTATACTGATTGTATGCCTCTTTTTGAGAAACATCTTTTTTAAATTGATTTTCAAGTAAGTGGGATATGATAGTTATATACTCCATCAGTCAGTTATATATATCAGATAATGACATTGACAGTTTGTTTTTTGAATACAGTATATATTCAGAAGTATCAAGGAATGTCTGTTATTAAAATAGTAATTTTCAAAATAGAGTATCATTGTACCATATCCTTTCTCCTAACATTTCAAAGCCGAACAGTGTCAAATTCACCATTAACAAAAAATATGATCTGAAAAAAAACTATTTGGCTTTCTATATTTTAAAATTTATTAATTCTTTTCTACGAATGGTAACAATTTATTAATTAGCTTCATTTTCGTTCATTGATTTATAAAAAATGGTTATCTTGTCTTTTATTGATTGGTACCTGTTTAAAAAAAACTGGATTATCTATCCAGTTATTTGATTATTGAAATAACCTGTCTCAGTATTGGCTAAATGAAATAATTCATTCTTGTATCTGCGACAACTTTTATCAATTGAAAAATCGTCTTGAAATTACTGTGTCTTAGACGAATGATAGAAATGAAACAGACACAAAATAAAATATTTGAAAAAATCTTAAAAATATTCAAAACAGAAACAAACAATTCTTATGATGAAAGACATTGACACAACATCTCAACATCAAACTGATAAGAATGAGCGTCTGAGGTGATTTGATATATAGTAAACAATCTCAATATTAATATTTAGAGAGATATAGTATATAAAGTTATAATAAGGTTCTTCGGTTCTTTTATTTGTATATAGTATACAAGGTTGATGTATAAAAGATGAGCAAAGGAAGAAACATGATATAAAAAAAATGTTGGCTTTATATATTTTCGTATCTGGTCTAGCTCATCTACGTACGTCACTAATTTGTTGATATGTTTTGTTTACATCTACTGATAAGCAAATAATACATTCTCCACTTTTTGCTTACCAATTAATGTTTACTAAAATCTAATTGGTCTATTTATTTATTCTAGGACGTTCGATTTCAGCAGTAAATATAATAATTGCTGAATATATTATTAGATTTAGAACTGAAGAACATATTACAGTGAAAAAAAGAAGGAGATGTGAAAGGGTTAGTTAACGGAAAAGCTATTAAAGTAAGCATATTAATACAAATATATGTATACACATATATAGTTATTTAACTAAGGAAACTATAGTCATACCTAATAAGTGTAGTTCTATATGTGTATCTATATTAATATTATTTTTTCATATCTATGTATATGTACATGTAACGGAAAGAAAGGAAACAACTAAGGAATGTGAAAAGAAAAAGTGTTATGATACTCTGTTCTTACATTTCTATCTTACTCATTCAATTAACTTCTTGGATATAACCACAGGTAAAGGAAGCATTGTAATAGTTTTTGGTGTATATGTTAAAAGGTTTATTATCCTTATTTAATTTGGTTAAAATCAGATCTTTACAGTTATATTTTCCATTAATTACAAAAGTTTAATATTTTTCAAAATTTTGAACCATGTTCAATTAGCTTTAAAAATACACGACAATGACTTATTTAAGTAAGATTATTTGTTTATTTATAGTTAAAGTTTGAGAAATATTTTTTTAGCCTTTTATTTAAGCCTAAATCAGAATAACTTATTAAGGTTATTGAGAATTTCACCTTACAACAACACGACTTATAATAATAAACACATTAAATCAAATAAATTGATTAAGTTTAAAGTACCTCTGTGAGACCCTTACTGTTGGATTTTTCCTTTTCTAAATATGATTCTATTAATTTAAGGCTACTCAAGATTCCAACACTAAATTGGAATACTTATCATCTTTCATCTAAAGTAGTGATATGTCAGAGTAGGATAAGAATACACTTAGGAAAACAAAAGATCTAATTGGTCAATAATGTAGTAAAAATTGCATGTCTACTAACAAAACAGATATGTGATCTATTAAAGTATTTATTTGTATTTCATAGCGTAAAACAATTGAATGTAAGAAATAGCATTGATAATTTAGCAGGTATAATCATACCCACCTCCAATGTATAAATTGTTTAGAAAACGATTAAATAAATAGTGAAAATACATACTATGAAAAAAATTAGAATATTATATACGCTTATATAGAATTATTTAGATATTTAATTAATTAGAATTCTTTATTTCAAAATTGTTTATATGCATACAAGTTAAATAATCATAAATAATAATAAACCAATGAAATGGACAACACTCCATTCCATGTACATAGTACTACCCTTACCTTCATATGATACTACAGAAGGTGCACCTTCATAAGGTACTGCAATAGCAGTTGGCAATGAGGATGGTTGTTCAGAAACATATTGCGAAACTTGTGACACCATTGTAGGTAGTGAAGTTTCTGGATTTCTAGATTCGACATTACCTACTGCGGTGCTAGATCCTCTAAAGTTTCTAGATATTTAGTAATTTTCGTTGTTAGTAAATGCTGAACCAGTGGTGGTGGAAACAATAGAAACAACTGGAGTTGCATTGGAAACAACAGAAGATGAGTTGGTCTCTTCTTGTTGGTTTTTCGAATAAACTGATTCAATAGAACTATGTCCAATGATAGTAATCATATTTATTTTGGAAGTTGCGGATGGTTCTGGAGAATAAGTTGTAGTCATAGTAACTCCATTAACAACTGTAGTCAAAACAACTAGAGTGCCAGTCACAGTAGATTCAGTCTTTTCACCAGAAATAGTGGAATTTTCATATAGTGGAGAAGATATAGAAATTGAGGATCTGATAAAGCTGCTGACTGGTAATGGAGTGATCACAACAACAACTACCCCAGTAGAAGAAAAACCATTACTATTAGTGACAACAGTCATGTAGGTAGATGTGGTTGGGGCTGTGACATCACCAGTAGTAGTAGTGAATAACACAGATAGATGTGGAGTGATCACAACAACAACAACTTCTGTAGAGGAAGAGCCGTCGCTGTCAGTGACAAAAGTCGTGTAGGTAGATGTGGTTAGGGCTGTGACATCACCAGTAGTGGTAGTTGAGATGATAGAACCAGATGGGTGTGGAGTAATGATAACTACAACAACTTCAGTAGAGGAAGAACCATTACTATCGGTGACTGCGGTGGTGAAGGTAGATGTAGTTAAGGTAGAGACATCACCAGCGGTAGTAGTAAACATGGTGGATGGGGCAGGAGTGATCACAATAACAACAACCTCTGCAGAGGAAGAGCCGTCGCTGTTGGTGACTACAGTTGTGAAAGTAGAAGTAGTTGGGACACTGACTGCACCAGTGGTGGTGGTAGATAAGGTAGATGGAGCTGGGGTGATCACAACAACAACAACTTCAGTAGAAGATGAACCGTTGCTGTTGGCAACTACAGTTGTGAAGGTAGATGTGGTTAAGGCTGTAACATCAGCAGTAGTAGTAGTAAGCAAGGTGGATGGGGACGGGGTAATCACTACCACAACAACCTCAGCATGGGAAGATCCATTGCTATCAGTGACTGTGGTGGTGTAGGTGGAAGTTGTTAGGGTTGTGACATCGCTAATAGTAGTAGTGTAGGCTGTAGATAATGGAGGTGTTTGAACGATAACTACAACTTCTTCAGTGGTAGAACCAGCTGCATTAGTAATAGTTGTGGTATACGTCGATGTTATAGGAGAAGAAATCGATGTAGTGAGAGTACTGTAGGTAGTAGATAATGGAGGAACAGTAACTTGATAGATGATTTCGGATACAGTATATGAATATTGATTAGTTGTAGATGTGTATACAGTTAAAATAGTGGTAGCTTCGGTAATAGAATCCATAGTAGTAATTGTTGTTGTCTTTGTGATTGGTGTAAATAACCATGGACACCAATCTTCGTTTTGACTAACTATGTATACAAGGGTACCATCAATGTGATACTCAGGAAAATTTGGAACAACATAAAAACCGCCCTGTTGCGTATCCCAACCACCTGGCCAAGTCATGTTCAACCAGTAACGATGCCCATCTATCCCAAAATTAAGTTGTGGCTCATTTTCCAGTCTGCCAAGATTGTTTGCATTCCACGTGTTAAAATCTACACCTAAGAAAACAAACGATGACTCGACATAATTCTCAATTTTAAGTGATTCCGGCACAACTTTTGGATTAATCAAATATAAAGCTTGATTGATATTGAAAGTCTGTTTTCCAAGAGTGTTCATATTAAGGAGGATCATAGCTCCCGTATTATCAATAACTTTACCTTGACCTTCGAGAGCGTTATTGAAAATGATACCTCTTATATTGTATCTACTAGGAGTGCCATAAAATCCATCAGCTGTTAATGAAGAAAATCCACCAGACTTAATAACACCATTATTGGTAATAGCACCAAGATAAAGGAATCCATTTGTGGTACCACCTTTATCAGCTATATCATAGTCAATAGTGCCTGTATTAATGAAGGAACCAGTTGGAGCTAAAGTAAAATTGGTGCCTGGTATAGTAGCAGCAGCATTTAATTGTGAAACAGTGAATGTACCGGGGTTGTCAATATTTGCAGGTGCAATAACAAAATCACTAGCAGAACCTGCTGATTTAATATTTTCGATGTTAATGTTACCACTGTTTGTGATTGTTGTAGTAGAACTAAATTGTAGACTAGTTAACCCATTTGTTGAATCACCAATAATGTCTAAAGAACCTTTCGTCAATATTGCCATTGAAAGAATATGAAGAACCAGACACTAATGCAAGAGTAGCACCTGATTCAATTACGATGTCATCGGAAAACGTTTGATCACCTGACAAGGTTGTAGGTGCTGAAATAGTTGTAGTAGCAGTAGTTATTTTGGTCACAAGTAGTCCTAATAACGACCATAAAATTAACGTCTGCATTTTAATGGTAGCAAATAAGTAATAGCTAATTTTACTTTATTTTACTTTATTTTTATGGTATTTAATTTTGGGTGTGTATGTGCGTGCTTATTTTTTTTTTGTCGAATATTTTTTCGTTGAGTTCTCGAGAAAAAAGATACTAAACAGGAACAAACGGAATTAAGAAATTTATTTACAATACTTATTAAAGATCGAGGATCAAAGAATCAAAGATATAAACACCAGTTTTATAAATGAAACCTATAGGGAGAGAGACATACAGTCATATATATATATATAAATACCATAAGTAAATGTGACAAGCAATCATCAATAATACGATCAAAATAAATTTTGAGTAATCAGCTAGATGCAGGTTCTGATTCGGGAAATAAAAATGCAAGTATGAGTTGTGCATATACGTTTTGTCCATTCTAAACCAAATATTTGGGTGACGTAAAAGATCTGCATATTGCATTGTTTTTCTTTTTTTGTAGGTCTGCGGAATCCCTTGGGGGAAATTTTGGTAAACGCTCGCCTTTTGGAGAAAATTAAAATAGGGTTCTACAAAAAGATCAGGAGTTTTTCCTTTTGTTTTTTCTCTTGATTATCTTATAAATACAAAGCATTTAATGTTTTTTTATTTATGTCACGTGGAAACTAATAAAATGTGAGGTTAGGAGAAATGTATCTCACTTGAAGAGTTACGATTACTATTGCTAATAATAATGGATAGAATACTAAATATGTGTTTGTTTTTTTATCTATATGTTATGTCTAAGAGTAATTAAAAAAGTAAAAATAAAACCTGCAGACTTATATACTTAACTATTTAATTACATGTCTTGAATTAGTTGTCTTTCGTATACAAGAAATAATTCTTTTTCTATCGAAATTGCTAAAATGGAGTATTAAACAATAAGATAAAGATAGAATAATGAGATCTAAACCGATACCAGACAGTTAGATTATGGAGAATTATTTGATTAATTTTCTACCATATCTAGTGAAAACTGACTTAATATCCGAATATATATATATATATATATATATAATTTTTTTTATTTTAACTTAATTTTTTTCTGTATATTATCATTTCTACAATTTATATAAAGAAGCAAAAAAAGAAATTTTATTTTAATTATATATACTAATATATTAAGATAAGGATGGTAGATTATAAGTGAAAATGTATCCAACTTGCCCAATACTTATGAGTGTTAGTTTGTAACAAGTAGATATTCCATTAAGAACATCGATTGAAAATAAAAGATGAATATACAACAGCAAAAAACAACTATACCACTATGATTACAACCAACAATAACAAAATTAATTACAAGAATGACGAAGAAAATAATATATTTTCAAGGAACTTTCATCCAGTACCACGATAAAAGGAAAAGCAGAGAACAAAACTATCACTTATCAATTTAAAATCATAAGAAAGAAGAAATGTTAATGAAAAAAAGGCAAACAAACAGATAAATATATATATATATATATATTATGTGTGTGCATGTAATGAAGTTCTGTATTTACATGCCTGCCTTGGTCTTTAAAACTGAATTTTTTTCTTTTTACATATTTTAAGAAGGGCAAGCATTTTTTTTACCAAATATAAGATAAGAGAGGGTGGATTTTTTTCACAACATCCCTACTCTCAGCGCAAAAACTATGAACAATAGTCTATTTCTTTGCATATATTGTTTTGAAAAAACTATTATAATATTGCTATTTTATTTGGGTTGAGGCCCAGAAAACAAATTGTTAGCTTTTTCCAATTTTTCCCGAACGTTAAATTCACAAGAGTTATATTTAGAAAAATGAACAAACAAAAAAAAAAGAATAAAAAGGGGTAAGACGTGGATGATGACCAAATTCTATTCTTTTTTTTTTGTTATTTTCTTTTCTTTCACTTGCTTCACCTATAAGGATCTTCCAAAATTTTTCATTTAAATAATCTTAAATAATAGTTAAACCTCATTAGAAAATACAAACAAAAAAAAATAACGGTTTAATAGATTTAAAGACTTACAATATAATATATCGGTGAGGAATAGGAAATACATAATTAAATACAACATTTAACAAATTGAAATGCTAATTTTAACCATACAAAAAAAATTATTCTTTTATATTTTTGGTTTGAATACTCTCTATAATATTATCACAACCTAAAGTACAAAGTATGCTGTTATTGCTAACATACTTAATATGGGATTTCTACCCTAAAGATTTAACCTCAAGAAACCTAAAAGTATCCTCTAGAGGCATTTTCCCCAAGAAAAAAAAATAAAATAAAAAGAGCCTGTGACCTGGTGCGACTTTCTAGGAAAAGTCCCGTTTCCTATTTAGTACACATCAAATGACTTCGAAAAAATAAAAAAAGAAATTCCTCACTATAGTTTTCTCAAGAATATAATACCGATAGAATAATTTTAGGAAGGTGGATAATCTTGAATTTTTTTTTGTTAACATTTTGTTTGCCGATATTTCTTGCATAAGCTTGTATTGTTTCCGAAAACAAAGGATTAATCTCCGTGTTTATTTTTTTCTTTCTCATTTTGAGAAGAGTCTAGAATTTTCTTCGAACCACCATTTGGTAAAACAAATTTATGTTAGGCGTATCTAAATACTGGAAGGTGTGTGTCTGTATTTGCTATTGTTATCTATAAGTCCTGGTCCCTACCAAAAAATTGACCATATGATCATAAAATACGGATGGCTTTTTCGACTATGAAATTATTTTCTTTTTCCTTTAGTTTAAGTATGATAAGCATGCGATATTCCTACTAGAAACTTATATTTAAACGTAAACCTAGTACTACGTGATTGAATATAGGAATATCTAACCATGGTTCATCAAAAAAATAATATTAATAATAATAATAAAGAAAGATTCCATGTATTTTTTTGCAATGAAAAATTTTTACTATGAAACCTATTGTTGCATGCAGCAAAAACAGTAAGTTCGTAAGAAGATATATATAATTCAACAATTACCGAAATTTTTCAAAATCCGGCATAATTAAACAAGCAAAGCTTTTCCCTATTACACTGCAACAGATATATAAACATATCTATAATAGGTTCCATAACAACAGTTACCGAACATATGGACTAATACAATTTACTTTTCATGTAGTCTCGTAATTGCGTGTTTTTAGCTTTTCTCTCATTTTATTCCAGATTCCAAATCTAATTAAAATAGCTAGTCTCTAATCTAGGATGTGATATATTTGTATTGCATGTATCCATTGTTTTATGCCTCCATATCTTTACTCCCTGTTAATAATTCTTCAATATGGTTGAATAGATTTGACAAATGACTCTTTTTTTTTTTCTTTTTTATTTTTTTGGAATAATTGAAAAAACTTGTTGCAAATATATACATTTTTCGGTAAAATCGAACCTAGATAATTTGAGTTCTTTAAAGTCTTATCTAATAGATCATTATTCATACTAACTTCACTAGATTCATGACTACTATTATCCAACTTTTCAATATTGGCTATTCTTAATATAGTCCAAGGTTCATCGCTAAAAGTATCAGTTTCTTTAGAACTATTTGGTAAACTTGTTACTAATTATTACATAACCAAAAGTGGTTTGCTGTCAATTGGTTTAATATTTGAATATTCAAATTTTTTCTTAAATCAATAATGGAATAGTAGTCATAATGTCATAAACAAGTGTATTGTTGCTTATCTTCTGCTGTAATTTTCCATGTGTGTCTTCGAGTATGTAAAATTGTGTTTAATATATTAAATGTAACGGCATATTTTGATATGAGTCCATAAATCTGTGTACAATACTCAAAATATGGTCAAGTTTTTCATATCTCGGTGATCGTACCTTTTTTTTTATCTTCTTAAGAATTAAGAAGATATGTGATGTTTGTTAAAACATTTTCTTCAGAGAAACGTTGTAAAAGGTGATAGTTTTTTTTCATTAAAGCTTCTTTAAGGTAAAGTTTTTCCTTATTCTTTTTTATACACAATATAGAAATAATAATATGCAGAAAAAGTAAATATGAGAAAACACCTTTTTTATTATTCACATACACACAGCACAATGTCCCTTTTAAAATTGTTTAGCAAGTCATAAATCAACTAATATTTAAGTGAACAACATCTATTTTCATAGTAGTCAATAAAAGAGATGAAAGTGAATAAAATAACCAACAATTATTGTTTGCTTGTTTTTTCTTTTATATAAAAATTAAATTTTGCAATAATTTAATATTAATTTTCTTTTAATAATGAAGAAGGGATGATTTCAAATCAAACTAAATGTTTACTAAAAATTCTAACTTTCTGCAAACTTATTACATTAATTTTAAGTATACAGAAATTCTCCAATTTTTCAAATATTCCCTTTAATAGTCTTCAATGTGTAACCAATGATAGAAAATCGTTTAACTTTTCTCTGTATTACTATGTAAATCGAAAGTCTGAACTGTGAAAATTCAAGTAATTGAAACAGCTTTTTTCTTTTTTTGACCAAAGAAAGTTTTGCAAGAAGCGAACATTGAAAAATTATATTATTATTATTTGTATAAGCTCAGTTTTGCCTCTAAATGTTTGCTTCTTAACCTCACGAATGAATGCGCATTGACATCTTTTCATATCACATACAAAAAAAATTCGGCCGAAATTTACCCTATGTAAATATATTAGTTGTATAATAAAGTTTCGGGCGAAATAGCTGCAATATTCGGCCGAATTTCTAAGGAGTAAAACTAATGTTTCTTTAATCTTGCATCTTAATCGAGCATGTACAATAGATTATTACAACAAATATAAATATCAGAACTATATACAAAAATAGATAAGTCAAATAATATTTTTCAAATCAACTTCATTTTTGTAAATTCGTTTTTAAAATTTTTAGCCTTTTTATTGCTTATCACTAAATAAAATCAAACAGTATTACAAAACACATACAATAACATATACATATTTCAAAATGACTTTAGTTAAACAAGTTCGCTTTGGAAAAACTGGTATCAAAATTTCTCCAATAATTATAGGTTGCATGTCCTTTGGTGACCCTAAATGGCAGCCTTGGATACTGGAGGATGAAGAAAAAGTATTTGAAATTTTGAAATATGCCTATGATCATGGTCTTAGAACGTTTGATACAGCAGATGTTTACTCTAATGGTAAAAGTGAAAGATTATTAGGCAAGTTCTTGAAAAAATATAACATTAAAAGAGAGACTGTCGTTATTATGACAAAAATTCATTTTTCAGTAGATGAAGATATGAAAATCATACCAGGTGATTGGTTTCCAAGCCTAGATACTAAAGAAGGAATTCAATTAGCAAATCAACAAGGCTTATCTCGTAAACATATTATTGCTGGTGTGAAAAACTCTATAGAAAGATTAGGCACTTACATAGATGTCTTACAAATTCATAGATTGGATCACGACACACCAATGAAAGAAATCATGAAAACTTTGAATTGGGTTGTTGAACAAGGTTATGCAAGATATATTGGTGCATCCACTATGCGCGCAACTGAATTTGTGGAATTGCAAATGATTGCTGATAAATATAATTGGTTTCAATTTGTCAATTTACAAACGCAATATAACTTATTATATAGAGAAGATGAAAGAGACTTAATTCCATATGCAAAAAGACACAGTTTAGCTATGACTCCATGGTCACCCAATGCACATGGTCAACTAACAAGACCAGTTTCACAACAAACACAAACTGAAAGGGGATCTTTTGGAATGTCTTTCTTACCTATGAGCGATGCAAACAAAACAATTATTAGTAGAGTGGAGGAACTTTCTAAAAAATATAATGTATCAATGGCTACTATTTCAACTGCTTGGGTTTTAAGTAAAAAATTCTGTCCAATTGTAGGGATGAATTCTGTAAGTAGGGTTGAAGATGCTATTAAAGCAACCAAAATCCAATTAACCGAAAATGATATTAAATACCTAGAAGAGCCATACCAACCAACCAAATATTTAATATAAAGAAGATTTTTCTTCGACAAGCAAGTTAATTTTCTTTAAAAGTTACAAATAGAAATATCTTTAAAAGCAATAGTATTTACAACTTTCTTTATTGCTTGTATTGACAAAGAAGTTCTCTAAAGAATTGACCAGATTATAAAATAATATATGTAATTTTTATAGTCTTAGAAATCAGATATAAAACAGAAAAACCAATTATATTTTATGAAGTACAAATATATACCAAAGTGCCACCTATGTGTTGTTTATTTATCATTAAATATAAACAAAACAAATTGAAAAACTTTTATTACCCGTAGAAGAGAAATTTCAAACATTAAGATATATAATGTCCGTATTTTTTTTATATTATGTCTTTATTCTTTGCCATTATTTTATATATTATCCTCTCCGTTATGTACCTACAGAAAAAAATTAAAAAACCTTAATATAAATTTGTACCCTATAAAGATGAACTAATAATAATTAAGAATGTAAACAACATAACAAATTAATATGGCCACTAATTCTCGACATTTATATATAAAATTAATACCACTATTTTAGTATATTACACGAGATTACCTTTACAAATAGAACCATAAAAGATAAATAAAAATTGAATCAAGTTAATTTCTTAAAAATAATTTTTTCTTGCTTCTAATTTTAATAAAGTATCTATGAATTCAGAGACGCTAAGCAAAATAGTTTAATCCAATCATAAATTTATCCATTCCAAAAATTTTTACATAATGTTTTAAACTTGTTTAAATAATATTGTTAGTAAAAATGTTTTTTTTGCTGATCAGTTACTTAAAAATTAGCCTTTTTCTCTTTATTTTCATATTCAGTATATATTTCAGTGGAGAAAAAAAATTTACTTCAATTACATAAACATATGTATGCTATAATATTTATTTAAAAATATAAACAAAATACAAGATAAAAAGTAATAACATTGTAAACGTTAATTCAAAAAGTAGAAAAAAAATCATTAAACATTAGAAAAAGAAAATATTTCTTGGACGATATGGTTCTTCCAAATATTTAACTTCTTCTTCTGTTAATTGTAAATTAGTAGCTTTAATAGCTTCCCTTACTCTTTCAATAGAATTTAAACCTACAATGGGATAGCATCCTTTTCCTAAAAGCCAGGATAGTGAAACCATTGCCATGGAAGCATCATGTTTTTTAGCTACTTCTTCGACTCTTTTAATAATCTCTATATTGACTTCATCAACAGGAAAAATCTTTTTATCTAACTTGTATCTATCTGTTATAATCTCTTTAACAGGCCTAGTTAATAAACCTCTAGCATTAGGAGACCATGGTGTCATTGCAATACCATGCTTTTTGACAAAAGGAACAAATTCTCTTTCATCTTCTCTGTATAACAAATTATAAGCTGTCTGTAAATTAGCAAATTGGAACCAGTTATATTTATCGGCTAACATTTGTAACTCAACAAATTCAGTAGCTCTCATGGTCGATGCACCAATGTAACGTGTATATCCTGCCTCAACAACATCATTCAGAGCTTTCATAATATCTCTGTATGGTGTGTCGTGGTCCAGTCTATGGATTTGAAGGACATCTATGTATGTACCCAATCTTTCCATTGAAGCCTTGACACTGTCAAAAATATGTTTTCTTGATAACCCTCTTTGATTTGCCACTTGTACCCCGACAAGTGTATCAGATATATCATCAATAAGGTTAAAAGGTTCGAGATTTTCATCTACAGGGAAAAACACTTTTGTCATTATTACCACAGTTTCCCTTTTAATATTATATTTCCTTAAAAATTTACCTAAAATTCTTTCACTTTTACCGTTAGAATAACAATTGGCTGTATCAAATGTCCTAATACCATGATCATAACAATATTTTAAAATTTCAAAAATCTTATCTTCATCTTCAAGACACCATGGAAGATATTTTTTTGAACCATAGGACATACATCCAACAATAATTGGTGAAACTTTGATACCTGTACGACCAAAAGGAACTTGCTTAATAAAGCTCATGATTATAACTTAGTTAATTAGTTAGTTTGCTTTTATTGAGTGATTTCTTTTAATGAAATAGCCTTTGATTTTGATTCTGCAGATAGTGGACAATTTAAATTCGAAAATAAATAAATAGTACCTCAAGACTACTTGATAAAGGATAGTAAATATACATGTATATATATTACACTTTTCTAGATCTTTAGTAAATAGAATGCAAGGAATTAATACAATTCAATTATTTTCTTTTAAGAAGTTCTTAGGAAATTTGTTATAATCGTATGATTTTTTCTTTACAATTGCATATCCCATTTCATATTATAGTACTAAGTGTTTAACAAATAATAGATGGAAAAAAGGAAAATCCAGGGAGAAAAAATTATATAATGTTTCGGTCAAACTAACATTTTATTTTCGGCTCTGTTTACTTGATTAGTACATATTTCGGCTGATAAATATTTTTCTTTCCGATGCCTATTTTATTTTTTTCATTCAATATATTTTCTTTGTTTGCTAGAATGTTCGAACAATTTGACAGTTTCAAGATGAAAATACTTTTTTTTTTGAATAAACATGGCATCTCTGCTCTCTTTTGTAAGTCTACCATGATAAGAATTAACTCACAAACCCAATTGCTGGTAATTTTAGATGGAAAATAAAATAATTTCAAAAGTGGCTTAGATAATTAACATTTTAGATGTAACAACAAAGCAAATACTTTTCCTCTCATCATATTTGGAAATAACCAAACTCATATTAAGAGCATATTTCTACCCACTGATTTCTACAATTACTCTCTGAATTAGTTTACCCTTCCCTCTTGTAATCCTACAAAGATTGAAAGATACCACCTTAGATTTCAATAAAAAATGACTGGTGTATACAGTAAAACTCCACTTTTAAGGCAATTCTTTCCTGGAAAAAATCTACCATAAATATTTCTAAAATACGAAAATTTACAACCTAGTTGTAGTTTTAAGATCAGAGGGATTGGAAATCTTATCCTGCAAAGTACTTTAAGAATTCAAAACGAAAAGAAAAAGTCACCACAGGTGTTTTCCAGTTCAGGCGGTAACGCTGGGTTTGCTGCTGCCACAGCTTCTCAAAGGTTGTCTCTGCCATGTACTGTAGTTGTTCCAAAGACAACAAAACAAAGATTGATCGAGAAAATTAAGAGTACTGGTGCAAACGTCATAGTTAAAGGCAATCATTGGAAGGAGGCCGATACTTATCTAAAGAGCGAAGTAATGAAAAATATAAATGAATCATCTTTTGAACCAATCTATGTACATCCTTTTGATGATCCAGTTATTTGGGAGGGCCATTCTACGATGGTTGATGAAATTCTATACACTTTAAAAGAGCAACAAGTAGCTGTTGATAATGTAAAGGGTATTGTTTGTAGTGTCGGAGGTGGTGGTCTTTATAATGGTATCATTAGAGGATTAGAAAAACATCAACTAACTAATAGAATTCCTGTTATTGCTGTTGAAACTATAGGGTGCAATGTTCTTAATGTATCCCTCAAAGAGAACAAAGAGGTCGTATTTGATAAAATCACCAGTATTGCCACATCTCTAGGCAGCACTACTATATCTAGAAAGACTTTTGAATATGCTCAAAAATACAGTACTAAGTCTGTTGCGATTAATGATGTTTCAGTTGTTGAAACATGCTTAAGATATGCCAAAGATTTCAATATGATTGCTGAACCTGCTATGGGTGCCTCTTTACATATGGCGTATAACAAGGACTTATTAGAACAAACATTAGGACATAAGTTGACCCCAGATGATGTTATTATAATAATTGCTTGTGGTGGTTCATCTAGCACTATCCAAGAGCTAGAAGAAGCTTTAGACAAATTGAAAGAACAAACGACAGAAATTCCAGCTTATAAAATTGCAAACTATGATCATATTCATGAATGATTTTAATGCTTTCTTGTTTTGTTTTCATTTTCAATCCCTAAAATTGGGTATCCTATCGAGAATACAACTTTAAACTTAAATAATATGTCTATTTAATTTTGTAGAAAGTTATGCACAATATTTTTATAGATATATTTTCTATTAAACACTCTGCATAGGGTACTACAATTGCCTATATAAGATTAAAATCTAATAATTGGTATATTTAGATGTCCTAGTTTAAGATAGGACCTGCCCAGTAGAGAGCTTTTAGTTACTTACATATAACAAGTATAAGATATTTGATCGATATACGCCATCAATAATTTAAAAGGGGTTTTAATTAGTAAGTATAGAATATTATTTTCGTAACTCACAGTGCTGCCTCATTTTATAGTGTAAATGGTATTCAAATAAACGAAGCTAAATCAAGATCAAACATCAAGCTTAAAGATCTTTATATACTGTAATATCTTTGTGTTTCTTTACTACAATAAATATTATGAATTTTCCTTTCTTTGTAATATTTTTTTTTATTAGTATCGATAGTCAATTACAAAATCAGAATATAACAATAACCCAGAGTTATCACTTTCTTTCTTTCCGACACACACACACAAAAAAAAGCACCTTATTTACTGAAGAGTTGGATTCACCATTATATTTATTCAAAATATTTAGTCATATATGGTAATGAAAATTCGTTTTATCAGATGGACGCATATACCGTAATAAAAATAATTTTTTTGAGGAAAGAAAATGGATAAGGATAAAATAATATATTGAAAAGTTGTAAAATAAAAAGATTTACAAATAATTGAATATACTACAAAATTTGATATTTTTTGCAGCTGTATATATAAAAAAGCAAGAAAACTCTAATATTCGTTGAAATTAATAAGAAGTTGAGGTGGTACTGACACTTAGTTAGAAAAAAAAACAAATAAACAATATTGCCTTTCAATGAAATAAGCAAAACTGTGCACCATTATTAACCATCCTTCTTATTGCTCATTTATGGAATTCGAATTTCTTTAAATATTATCTACGTGTAGTTCTTCTTGCTTATCATAAAAAGCTACATTTACGATGATAGAGTATGAAGTGGATCTGAATTGGCTTGTTTCATTGTGCTACTTTTTGCTGGTTTCTTTAAAAGGCTTTCTCTTTGTTCTCGGAATGAATAGACTAGTAAAACAACCTAGCAACATAAAAAGAGAAAAATTTGCGTAACATATAGCAGCCAACACCCTTTTGCCTTAACCTCGTTTGCGTAATTGTGATTGATTAAAGTACCTAAAGTTATTTGAGCAACAATAGGACTAGTATTTCTTGAAACTGCATATATACTATGGGAAGCAAATCTATATCTAATAGAAAAAAATTCTTTTGAACAATACCAACAGAAATATTTGGACTAAAGCTACAAAAAAAGTGGCATAAAATACAAAGAGCTAATAAAATATGATCACCAATCTTATGATAAGCGAAATCAATAATACCGAATAAAATAATCAAGCTAACAAATCTCATTATTTGGATTGACTTCCTACTACTACTATTAATAGTAACAATGTTAAACCAAAAATCTGGCAGAGCTCCTGCTCATATCAAAATCAAACTATTAGCAGCAGAGTTGTACAACTTCTTATTAAAACTTGATGAACTATAGTTTGAAGAATTACAGTGGAATTTAAGGAAAGTCCACAGAACGTAACACCCACAAAAAGCTAAGAACTTGCAGTACCTAATAGGATTTTCTCATAATTCCATTGACTATATGTTTACAAAAAGTTCTTGAAAAAAGCTTTCTTCTTTTTGATGACTTTAAGGACCCTCTAAGGTATTTGAATCAAATGAGCGCATATTCAAATCACTGTTTACCAGTAATGAACTCACATTATTTTCTGTACTCATTGAAGTTGGTGTAAGTTGCACATTAATATCAAAGAAATACTTTGGAGATTCTGGAATAGTCAGTTTATAACATCACATTATTTTCTGTACTCATTGAAGTTGGTGTAAGTTGCACATTAATATCAAAGAAATACTTTGGAGATTCTGGAATAGTCAGTTTATAACATAGATATGATAAACCTAGAACAACATCAAAGCCAATTAAAATTCTCTACATTTTATTGCAAGCTATTCTACCCATAGCATCATACATAGCACCGTTTATTCCAATTAATTCAATCTTACATATAGTAATTATTATTAGAGTAATAATACTACCGGTACTTTGACTGAAAGCTTGATTGGAATCAATGCACTCATGATAGTATCTCTCCATTTTATTATTGAAAATTCTGAAAATATAGTAGATGATAAAAGATAATTTCCACCAATCCCAATACCTATAACTATTCTGCAAAAACTTAAAACCACAATGAAACTAACTCCTGAAGAAGGACCTACTGTATATTGCAAAATAGAACAAAAAATCATCAGGATAATCATTAGAATTCATTCTGGGACCCCAATCATCTTACGGCCAAGGATATTTCTCGACAAGCTAAATCCAACTTGACCAAATAGAAGTGGAAACCCTCAAGAGAGTATCTGTAGAAATTGACATAGATCCTTGTCAAAATATATAAGACCTTATTAGGATAACCACATTAATTGTAACAAATATTGTAAGCATCAGTTAAATTAACTAACCCCAGCAATAAGAATCATACGAATTTCTTGCCATTTGAAGGGTGTATTGTCAGTGTTATCTAAGGTTAGCCTTCTCCTTTTCAGTGTATCATCAATATCTGCGAAACCATTGATGTTATAGGTATAAAATGCGACATTATAACTTGCTTTAATATCCATTTGATCGTTGTCAAACATATATATGATATTTTTGTTAGAACATGGAATATGCCTATATAAAGTTTCTTTATTGAAAACTGTTTTTTTTTTATTACTTCATCAAGAATGATAATTAAAAAGAAAAAAATATCTTTCAAGAAGAAAAATTAAAAAGAAGAAGGATCAATTTGTGTTTAAGAATAAATATACTAATATAATTATGTATGTCATTTGAATAGGCTATCAATAAGCCAGAGATCCACTTTACTAACAACTTGAGTCATGACAATGGTAAACACAAACATCACTACTTTCCAAGAGAATTTCACATATGTTTTGTCATGATTTAAGTATTAAACAAATCAGATTTATTAAAAACGATACTAGTAGCAGACATAATTATACAAATCATGTTTAGGAACAAATACAAATTGTTCCTTCAATAGTTTTTGTTTTTTTTTCTAAAGTATTTTACTTAAAAAACTACTAATGACCTTTAATAAAGAAAAAATAATGATCATATCGTCCATTTTCTAACTATATTAAATTATAAGATAGTTGCATTCAAACAGTTAGAATAGTAATACCATACAACTATATTCACATCCAAATATGGTTAATCTATTGTTGGATACTTTATTTAGATGTCATGATATTATAAATCAATACTGGTTATTTCAATGTATCATGTTCACAATGTTTTTATAAATTTGTTTATTCTGTTTATATGTCTGCAAATTCCATGTAGAAAAAAAGGAAGGTTTAGATTTGTTAATTTATTTAACATAAAAAAGAAATTTCTGTTATTCCTGATTGCGTTATGTCAAAAGCTGTGGTTCACTCATATTTAATGATTTGAAGAAAAAAAAATAGTGATATTTGTGTTTGTAAAATAGAATATTTTCATATATTTATTTTTGAAAACTTTTGAGAAAACATTCATTGTTTTATTTGTTTTATTCTAGTACAATACATTTCAGTAATAAGATAAAAGTAACAGAATAATATAGATAATGCTAATGTTTTATGACAAGCGAGGAAGTAAAACAATAGGAGTTACATATTAATAAATAATAAATATAGTGGAATATTAAATGTGCATTTTAACAGAGTAACATAGCAAATAAGAGTAAAAATCAGAAAATATACAGGATAAATGATTGTGTTTCGATTAGCATACTTGTATACAACTGTTAATATTGGTGAATTATATAATGTGGTTGTTAAAATAATTGAAATAGACAGTATATCTACTTATCCTAATATAAAATAGTGATGCTAATTTTATTTTCTTAAAGATATTTCAGTCTTAACTTGTTTGATAGCATATTATATTTAAAATTGGTACTTAGACGATCATTCATTCAGCAACTTAATAGGTGATTTAGTATGTGATGAATTATTAATATAATTTTGTTCGATTACATAAATCTGATTTAAAAACATAAGTTAACTGTTTAAATGTGCTATTATAATCATGAAAATTATCATTCTACTTAACTATTCTAAAGTAAGGGTATACAATATTGAAGAGTGGAGTTGATAATTATTGATGTGAGAAACAAAGAAAAGTAAGTCCATTCTTAAGTTAAACATAGAATTTATTTGGTTCAACTTTTTAAATAAATTTACATTCTTGCTATTTGGTATGGCTAAGTGTGTATTTGATATAGGTTACAGTTTATCTATTACACATTCATATTAGAATATATGTATTTATAACTAAATAACAATGTGATTTTAAGAATTATAACTTGATTATTGCATTACTTTGCAACTCAGCTACTGTTAATAAGCTTAAGTGTTTGAACTGTTGCAACATATACAATTTTCATATTATTTCCTTACGTTTAATAGGTAGAGAGTACTTGATGATGTAATTTGTGATGGTATTATCAGTTAATAAAGAAAACGGTACAAGGTAAAATCCAAAGAAATAATGAATATATCTTATATTTCTAGTAATTTGTATAATTTATTAAGTTACACATTATATTCTCTTCTCTCTATCATACATTTAATATTTTGAAGTGCTATGTGCATTAATACATCTACTTCTACTGATATCCTAGTAATAGCTCTTATTAAATTACACTACCCACTACAACTATCACTTTGCACAATACTATCTTTTATTGTGTATTATGCCATACCATAGCAAACAATATAGAATAGCCACTTATTCATTCTTACACGACTTTCTTGATCTAGACCTACTAGTTAGTTAATATAACACTGCTTGCAGAACTGTAACTGCCAAAATATGCTAAAATTGTCTTCTTATCTTTTCATTCTTTTTCTTTTCTGAAATCCAATTTTTCTTAAATTCCAAAAACTTTTTTCAATCAAATAAAAACAACTCAAACAGATATCAACCACTACACCATGCAAACAACATTAAAAAGACTTGCTTACAGATGAAAACACATCCTCAGTTGAGATCTATGCACTTCACAAATTCACATTATATAACATTGAGATACTACCATCCAACATGATATAATTATGCCATAAATATATTTGATATAGTCAACCAAGATATCCTTAACTATAGAGAGTATATTCACGACAATCCACTTTGTACATGGGTTATTACTAAGGAAGATATTTATAAACAAAATACATCTATCTTTATGGTATGGTTGCTCTATTGCTATGAGTATTTACAAATACATAAACACAAACACTTACAGTATCTTCCACCTAAATGATATAATCTGATAACATATCAATTTCACATAGTGATCACTTCAATACTACTATCATGAAATCTATCCGTATATATGAACCTCACAGTATAATTATCAACACTATGCCAACTACCATCGCATTACTACCCAACTACATCACAAATATTGCATTAAAATCACTCACAAAAATACACCCTACCAATAACCAAGATTAAATTTCTTCATGAAAATTTATTCATTATTACTGACTGTCAAGTGGTAAAATTCCATAACACTGTTGTCAGTTCTTACAACACCAACATAATATCCAACAATCAACAGTATTAAATCAAATAATACACATGTATGAACTTGTAAATATATTGTAATTAAAAACAAAAATGGTTTAAGTGCGAGATACACAACAAAAAGTAGGTTTTTTACTGATCTGTAGGAATTATTTTATCTGAGTTGCCATATTTATATACAATTGAGAAAAGTGGAATAGTGTTCGTTTTGAGTATTACTATCAAATGATAAGTTGATTTTTCCTACTTTATACAGTGTTATCTAACTTATTCAAACAAAGAACCTTAGTTTAGCTTGAGTAATCAATTTACAAGATGTTATGAGATATTTAATACAATGAAACAGGAAGTTTTTTTCTATGAACCAGCAGCTTTCAACAAATGTCTAGTGTTTCTTTTGTTATGACCATCTTTTGTGGATAAAAATTAATGTCATATAGTGTATTAATGCTATGAGTTATATGCAGATCAGGTGTAAAGTTTTTTATTGTGCTTTTATATGATTTCACTCTCTGGCTTTTGAACATATACTGAATGATATCCAATACAGTTACGTGAATTATCCTCTAGTCATATTTGGTTTAGTTCTCTAATGAATTGTACAACATCAATACTTTCTTAAGTCAGTTAGTGGTAGTGCAAAATCATCTGCTGTTAGAATATTGCAATTTACAATGATGATGTCATTAAATAAAGAAAAATAAATTTGGAAACATATTAAATTTTTATGAAGGTTTATACCAATACCAGTAGATATCATTCCTGTTGGAAATTAAACAACTGTTACCACATGATTTATTAATAATCAAGTTATTTTATTTGTACATCTGCATGTATTGAAATGATTGAAAGTTGAAATGTTCTTTGATCAATTAAAATTTATTGAGATTGAAAAAGATAAAGAATGAGAAAGAGTTAGGGGTATAGTATATAGAGACCTGTTTGAGTTAGTGTATTACATAAGCCAGAAATGTTTAACTTGTTAGATAGTAAGATGTTATTTAAGATAGTTGCAATGATCATTATTGATATGTTACCTGATGATCAAACAAACATATTAATATATAAATTTCTATTAAGAGTATAAAAGCATTCTAAATAATGATAGCTTTCTTGGTTGGAATATGAATAATTAATAATATAATAACACCAAAAATATATTCAGTAAGTAATAGTAGCGGGTTTAATTATTGTTCATATAGATTGTTATCTTTGTCTATCTCATTGTCATAGTGTTATATTAGTATTGGGATAATCAAAGAGATCATTTTAATATAATGAATTGTAGTATCGCAAATAATTCTGTTAAATTAATACAATTAATAATCTACTAGTGTGATGTTTATAATGTAGAATATAATTATAGATACATTATTGGAAGAGTTGTTAGATCATTTATAACAGATTAGATAGTTTGAAACATGTTAGTTATGTTCTTGTTCTAATACTTATATTCATATTGGTAATATTACAGTTAAGATCCAAGATAGCACACATTTTAGAGTAGATAACAACACAGTCCTAGTATAATAATTAATAAGTTATTATACATATTCAGAGTTTGTTTATATTATTTATTATCCAGAATGTTTAAGGTTGTAATTTATTTCAAGATTTATGCTGCTATGTCTAACAAAGAGTAATAAAATTATCAGATGACTGGGATATAAATAGAATAAATAATGTTCATTAGCATTGTTACAATAATAATTAATACATTCATGCTAGTTTGAGGGTTCATTATTTATTCCTATTACCATTTCCTAGTCAGTTGATATTTTGTTCATATGATAATCATTAAACATACAATAAAATAATATGCAATCATTTCTTTTAGACTGAAGATATTAATGGGAAGTGTTTGGATATTCTTAGATAATCATATTTATAAAGAAGTTATATCATTGATGGATATCTTCCCTAATGATGGTATATGTATTAAGTAGGTTGTCTATAGCTTAAAATATCCCAGTTGGTTGTATTGAGTATAGGTAAATATAAGATGGCATAATCACATTATATCAAATAATGGTTTGCTAATGTTCAAAGTTATGTGACATGAAAGTGAGTAGATCATAGTTGATTATTCACAAGCCAGCGTGTTTACTTTGTTTACATATCTGTTGGAGTGGTTGTTATTGTTGTTGATTCTTGCAAAATATTTTTCAGATTTTAAAAAAAAGTAAGGTGATCTTGGATGGGATTGATAGTCAAGAGGTGATGGTATGTGATATTGAGAGTAATCGAGTAAAATGTGATGTAATGTATATCAATGATAGTTATAAAAAAGGAATATGAGATATCAGTATAAGAAGACCTGTTTAAATTAAGTTAAGAGTAAACAATTCATCAGTATAATTTGTTATGTTATTTTCATTTAATGTGAATGTGTTTTATATCGATGGTAAATGTATAGTCTAACAGTGATGTTATAGAGTTATTAAGTGAATAAAAATATAATTAAAGTTAGTTGGTTGTTAAGACCAGTTCAGTTCAAGTAGATGTTAATGTTGTGAATAATATTGTATGTTATGAAATACATTGTTTCAAAAAAAATTGTATTAGAGATCGTTAGTGATATTATCATAGTAAACATGGATATAAGTATTAAACATCATAGTAAATTGCAATCTAGAGTAATTGTGGTATGCTATACTGGAATATGATATATCAATGTAATATTTAATACAGTTATTGAATAGGAATAAAGACAATTCAGAGAGTACAGAAAAGGTTTGTGAAACTGTATTAAAGTAGTTGTATTATCAGTTGAGAATGTATATTCATGTCTAGCTTATATTTTATCATGCTGTTAAGGTGAATACAGATAAATTCAATACATCATATCTCTCTTTTAATTGATGAAAGATACTTCCATGTTATTTTTTTTTTGTTTTCATATTTTCATTCCTTCATGTTTGAAAAAAAGAGAAAGCCATTTGGAAATGCAAATTTGTTCTGCTAAATTTTCACAAAAACATTTCCACGGCCTCGAGGAATTTGTGATTTTCTGTGAAATTCAAAAAGGGGAGTTGGAAAAACAAAAACAAAATGAGTTGTTCCGTGGAAAAATAAAGGTTCCGCGGAAAAAACAACATGGGACAGAGAATTGATGGTGTCACGAGGAAGAGAACAGAGACGTAAGGAAGGATAATATAGAGAATACTGTTGAAATAGAATGTTTTATGATAAAATAGATAGAACAATAAGATTTTAGCAGACACTAAACGATAAATTGTTGAGTAATAATTGTTGAGAGGTCACCAAAAGTTGTTGAGTTTATTTATTAAATATCTTACTGTTCGTAGAGGAAAATGGCTGAATATTAACATATATAAAGCCAAGGATTTCTTCATACATTATTTTTATCTTATTTACAATCTTTCTATATTATTATTTCTATGTTGTATATAAAGAAAGAAAGTGAAGAACTTTATTATAATTTTGTATACTAAATCTGTTTAATATAATATTGAGAATGTTTACTATATATCCAATGAATAAAGGCGCTCATTCCCAACACATACCATTCGTATTATTGTAATAAGCATAGATGGATAATCTTTTTATCTTTGTTCTTTCTTTAGATAGTTCTTTTTTTATTGTAAAAAGTTTTTCTTAATTCAACAATAAATTTATTGTTGTCAACAAACATTTCTTGTTTAAATAATAAATTTGCAGCTATTATAATATAACACACTTTACAAACCAGCGAAGTAAATGTAGAATTATTGTTAATATACGATAACATTTTTATTTACAAACTTAACAGTCACTTTTAAATCAGTGTTAAAGAGTTTCAATAAAACAATAAGTAAATCCATATTCTGGATCATGTGTTGTTTTCATATCTCCGTTTTTTACAGTTTTTTTTCTTTTTAAAATTTGTCCACTGCCCTGGTGCTGTTTTATTATCATTGCAAGACAACTATCAGATCAGCTTCAAAAAGCATCGAAATTGTAACCAGATAGATCCATTTAACATCTTATTTTTGTCTATTTTTCCTTTAACTTAATATACAGACAAAAGAATTAAGAAAGTATTGCACCTGAGAAAACAAAAATGAAAAAATAAGAGTGCAGATTAATTTATTTTATTGCCATTCAAAATGAAGTAATTTGGACAAATAACTTAGTATCTATAAATCCCAAGGGTATATTGAACCTAAAAAAAATAAAAAATTTACTGGTCCTTAATATAATCACTGCCTTTTCACGATTACATAAGGAAGAAAGAAAATGCCTTGTATTATTCCTATTATAGCAATTTTTTTAATGTAAAGATTCTAACATCATCTATCCTCTAGATGAATAACATTAGTATACATGTCTTTAGCGTCAGTGATCATACTATATGTTATTATTGTGTATTATTATTATGTTGATATGTAGTGTAATTTTCCCTCGATCTCTTGATTGGGAATTAACAATTATATAAATACAAAAGAAACAAACGATAGAATGTATATAAATTATTCATCCATATTGGAAATTAATAAGTAAAGTCGTCTACTTATATATGTTTACCTTTTGGCAATTTTTCATAATGTATTAATTTATTTTCATTCTGTTTGATCTTATCTCTGTAATATTGAATGTGCAGAACAAATATTTTTCCTCTTTGATATATTCTCCTGTTTTGCAAACAGGCGATATATGATTCCAGCATATTAATGACATATTTATGATGGTATTATAAATTAGTAAACAAGACAATACAAAATAAAACCTGAAGATATAATAAATATATATTATATTTCTAGTCATTTATCTACTTAAAGATGTTGGTATAACTATTTTACGCTTATATAAATACAGTTAAGTATTATTTATATTGCATAATACAGCATTGGTTCATGCCAAAATATGATACTTGATATAGTATAAGATAAATAGCTAATAATTTATTATGATTAGTTATTACTATCTATCTTGCTTAAAAGAACCATTATCATTAGATTAGTGATTAATTGTACTTTTAAGAGATGTGTGTCTACATATTGAATAACTATAACTTAGATATAAACAACACTCAGTGCACATCTTAGTATTATGGGGATACACTCTATGGAAGTATAATAATTTATTGTATGTATAATTAAAGTGAATAGAGATGTAGTTAATAAACATATGATAGCGTAGCATTTATTATCTAATAGAAAAATTAAAAATTGTAGTATTTAATATTATACGAAGATATAGTAAGAGCTAATAAAAAATATTTTAGAAAAAGGAAATAATATTATGTAACGGTTAATACAATAATTATTATTTAATATTATAAGATGTATTAAGTTATATGTTAAACTAGATTAACTCTAGTCATTTGCATGATATTTAATGTACCGTAAGTAATATTTTGATTGAGCAAGATTCAAGTTGTTCCCAGTTGTGACAACTATAAGTGCCCTCTTAATATGGATGAGTTTTAAAGGTAGTATTAAAATGGAGTTGCAATATTAGCCAATATTCTTGTAGTATATGAGATTTATCAAATAAATGTTCAGAAAAGAACATGATAATCGAAACATATGCTATTCAGGGATGAAATAATTAGCCTATATTATGTTTAACAAAATTAGGTGGTAAGGCAACAGAGAATCTTTTTTTGAATATATATGAAAACGAAATTTTCAATTTGGGCTGGACTAGAGATAAAACAGTTGTGTAATTAAGTAATTCATACAACATAATATTTATTGGATGAAGTATCAAACTATAATTGACCACTTATTAAAGGTAACATTTATATAAGGAAGATAAAAGACCTGCCACTTTGAAGTATTATTCCAGATGCTAATGTAATTTTAGATTAATGTTTGGTAATTTCTTTCTAAAACACATTTATATTCTATAGTAGCAGAGTATAATATTTATTCAATAAAATATATTAAGGGTGATAATTTTCCAGTGAAAAAGCTGTAGGTTTTTTAAGGTTAATAAAATAAAAATTATTTATTTAATATATTTCTGTTGGAACATAAATAATTTTAAACAGATTAAGTAACTAAATTTGGAAGTTCCCATATTAATATAAATAGTTTTGATTAGTATGATTAATATAATATAATATTTTATAAAGGGAGTGGTCAGAGAAAAGCAGGTATATGAAGGAGAGGATTGTTTACTTATATCAAAATGATTAAAAGTAAGAAGAAGTATTAACAATTATCATGGAAAGATAGAACATTTGATACTTTTATATGTTAGTAGCAACATATTAAAATCTGTCATCAACAGTCATAATATGTTATTTGGCTTGTTAGGGTTGAGATATGCAGATAATATGGATAGGTTTTAAATGTGAGATGGTGCTATAGTGTAGAATTCTATAGAAAAAAGAAGCTATAATTATTAATTATTCATATATATTCAATATATGATGTAGAATATCCTGTTTGTTACAAGTGACAGAAATTGTTACGGTAGATAACCTAACTATTATCTCCTTTCTGTATATAATCATATATGGGTAATAATAGGTCGTAATGATAATAATATTATTTAATTTAGGTAGCTTAATACTGGAAGTAATACACCAGATATATTAATAACATTTCCAAGAGGTACCGTAAAAAGATTTAAATAGGCTGGATTAGTGGTGATACCTTGAATTGATCACATGGGGATGATAGTGATAATGATAGGATACAACAGGACATGGATATAATTGATGTATACATCTCTGTGAAAAATGTTTACATCATTATATTGACTTAGTCTGGGAATAGCGAGTGGCTGTATACACAGTAAAATGTAGGAGGGGAAATTATGAAGATTGGTAGAGTAAACAAAATAAATTTGTATTATATATAAGAATATAAGGAATACTACTTTCTGAATAAGTGAATGTGTATTTAATAATCAGAATAATTTAATTTAAGTTTTAAGGATTCAGTAAAGCAACATATAAATTAAGAATTAAATTGCACGAGAGAGACACCAGGTTTAATAATTTAGATGTTGGAAATAATAGATTACCATTTGATATATTTGATGATACATCTAAATATTTGATAATAATAATACTTTCTGTCCTTATAATTATATATAATGAGTGAAATACATAGAAGAATATTAACAAGACCACAGCAGTAACTTCAGTTTAACTAATGTATATAATACTTGGAGACACTTTTGTATACAACTGAAAGTATAATTAAGCAATAAAGTATGTATGTTTCTGAATATAAGTACATAGTATAAAACAGTCAGAATATTTATTGTGCTATAATTCTTTATGTATTGGTTGTAATTCTTGTTTGGTGTTTTATTTTGTTTATTGACATATCCATGAGAAAAATATCACAATGTGACACTTTTAATTATCGAATTAAACTATGTGTTCTACTACTTGACTATAAAAAACTGTTTTTGTTGAGTTTACTTATAACTAATCTATTCTCCAGATGCCTTAAGTTTTATATTATTTTATAATATGTGCATAAACTATTTCTTGCTTACTACTAAACAACACAGAACCCAAATGTGTTTTGCTAGTTTGGTTTTTGTTTCTTAATGTCAACTGATTATTATCTAAACTTACTATTGAGATTGTTAATCATTTGTAGATATTGCTATTATTAGTATTCATTGTGCAATTACGCCTTCTGATACATTTATTTATCAAGATTATTGTGTGGATTTAACTATAATCTTAATTACACATGGATTTCATTCCAATAAGTGATTAAATATATCTTTTGATAATTCTTTATATTTACACCGGTGTGTGATATAGATATTAGTTATCTTAACTTTGACCATTGGCTAAGGTTACTTTTGTAGTTTGTTAACAAAATGCTAGCAATAATCTTTATTTATATATGAATGTAATTTGTAATTAAATCTTTACATTTACATTACTGTTTTAAGTAATAAATACTTAATCTAAACAAAGATCGTGTTTTATAAAAACATATAATAATATTTCTGATTTATTATTAGTAGTATAGTATTATATATGATACTGATAAGTTAATGATGTTAAGAACTTGGATAATGATAGTGCTTCAACTTTAACAAACGTGTTGAGTACACATACAATAAAATACATGTTATATCATGATGTAAGCAAATGGTTGATTTAATGTATAAGGAGTAATAGAATATAGAACTAAATTACTAAGTACAGATAATCCAATTCTCAATACATTATATTAATAATTGGGGATATTGTGTAAAGATAAGAAGAAATAGGTAAGAGTGGAATTAGGTATTTTTAGAAGTATTGTTAGTCAAAGATACATATTAATAAGGTAAAAGAATTGTTGAAGTAACTTGAATTATTTGATTAGGGTTGATATATATGGAATAAGATTGTTATAATATCGAATATAGTAATTGTAAAAACGTTGTTGATTTAGTGTTGGTTATGTAATATTCAAAATAGGTGAGATGATTGATATATTATATTGACAATTTACTATATTATGGTAATACGAGCAGGTGGTGTAAATATATGATATCTAAATAATATTAAGAATAATGATGGAGTTTGTAATAAAATAAAGAGTATAAATAGTTCTCTAAATATAATAAACAAGTGGAATCGATGATAATTGGATTAATGTTATAGGAGAAATACTAAGAGCAGATATAAAAAAGAAGTGTTTGTAATATTGACATAACAATACAGAATATTTGAATATAAGGAATAAGGCTGTAGAATATAAGAAACAATACATAGGCAGGTAAAGAAAAAGAAGGCAAGAAAAAGAATGGATTTTAAGTAGTACGAGTAATAAAAGATGTAAGTTAAACAATATTAATGATAAGGTAGACATAGGAATTAGTAACAAAATAAAAATAGAATAAAGTAAAAATGGAAGATAGGCAGAAGATAGAAAAGTATAAATTAGCAAAGAGCATTGTAATCTAAAAAGAGAGTTGTGGGCATAAACAAAAATAAAATAGAAAAGCAGATGATAGAGTAATGGAATTAGAGGATTAGTAGAAAATGAGGCTAATGTTGTGAGTAATGTATATAGTTGATAATAAAAAAGAAAGAGAATAACGTAAATCTAGAAGAGATTAAAGTAGTAATGTGGGTGTTAAGTGTACAAGATAGGGAGAGTATTAGATAAAAGAAGAAGAAGAAAATAATGGGGTAATATAAAGAAAATAGCAGAAAATAACAAAAAATGGGAACATAGGAGAGTGTAGAAATATCTATAAAAAAGATATTTTTGTTGTAGTCCAAATGGAGTTTAAAGTAAAAGCTAATGAGGGTTCGAGAAATTTATATGATAAAAGACATCAGTATAATGATTTCATAATGTTCAAACCAATTATTACTAGAGTACTACTCAAATAAGAAACAGTATTTACTATATTAGTAAGAAGTATTATCATGATGACTAGGTAAGAATTCATCTGGACAAGAAAGTTTTTTATGACTGAAGATGAAACACTGGTTGTTTGGAGTGGTAACATATTGTTTACTGTATGATATGGCGTTTTATTGAAATTCAAAGCAAGTAAAATATCAAAATCGAGACAGGAAAGTTTTTATTGACAACACTTCTTGTGTATATACAAAATAAACAAAGTAAACAAAAACCAATTTGTAATATAATGTGTTTTTATTTAATATTATGCATATATATTGAATAACATATTTCCAAGTTTAAATATTAGGGATATCTAAAGATGTGGATAAATAGAGAGGGTGGTAATCAATATTCAAGAAAATTGAAGGATTATGGGTTGTTGTTTTTATTTTTGAAATAATCATTAGAGAACTATAGATGGAACAGAAAAATAGTGGTTGTCAATTTGTAACATTAAAAGTTAGTAAATATGGATATTAGGGGACAATATATCAGCATATATGTGTTGATATTACTAAAGGATTCAAAGAAGTAAATTTGAAATTGGTGATAGGAAAAATTATTAAGTGATATAAGGAAAGAAGAATATCTAGATTAGAGGGTAATATTAGTTAAGAGGAAAAGACGGTGAGTGACTGTAGTGGATGGGTAATATTTTGAATTATTTTTGAAAAGCTTTGAGGAAAAAAGATAGAGTGTAGAGGCTATAATCACCAGGTTTCTTTAGTAAAGACTGTTTTTACTACATTGTTGAAAATAATCATAAATAAATAAAGAAGACTCAGCCTGCACCTATTTATAAACATAATATATCTTACATCTGTTGCTTTTAATAAGGCAGAAATACCATTTACTTGACTCATAAATTGTGATAATATTAGATTAATACTAGTGTTCTTTCAAAAAATAGGAATTATGGAGAAGAAGATGTGTGAATTAGTTGAGTATTGAGAGGTGGTAAATAGAAGAAAATAAATATTACTAATAGTATAAAAAAATAATCGGGGAAGTACAGAGGGAAATTATTGTATTGTTGGGAAAGGGCTGAGTTAATAGCAGTAAAATCAGAGACTAGGGTATAAAATGTATGAAAGAAGAAAGTAGTAAAAACAAAATATTAGAGACTAAAAGAAAGATAATTGACGTATGGGAGGAATGGTAATGTCTATAAAGAGTGGATCTATGAATTATTAAGAGAGACTGTTAGGGTGAGAGAAAAGATAGCGGTGAGGGTTCAAACGATGAAAAAGAAAGCTGTAGAATATTACTGTTAGATAGTAGACCAATAATTTTTTTAAAATATAAAATGTCATGTGCTAGAATTATTGTCACAATTATTGGATATTAAATATTTTATGATGATGTCAAAATTATATGTGGGTGTTCAGATCTATAAATAAAAGAGGTTCAGTTATTCATATACAACATGTACGTATATGTGTATAGTATGTACAGACAGAAGAAATAAAAAAACATATAGAATGTAGATTTAAAGAGTCGAGTATTAAAGCACAGATGTCCAATGTTAAGATAAGAGGAGTTCAATTTTGTAATAATACATAGAAGTATGGAGTATATTAAAGAGGGAAAGTAGTAGATTAAAAAAATAATATATATAGTAATAAAGTAATGTAAGGACCAAGATAACAAGAGAGAAAGATTATTCGTTTGAGGGAGTAAGGTAAGTCTACGAAGGGTTGTCTAAAGTTCATTGAAGGAACAGTAGTAGAGGTAGAGCGGGAACAGAAATAGTAGTTAAAGTATTTTACAAGTGAAGAAAAACATGGTAATATATGAGTCCACAATAATAAATTGGTGTTTCTTTAAAAGTATCCTAGGTTGAGGCAAGAAAATTAATTTCTACAAAGCTATATGGGTGTACAGTGGAAGATAACGTTAGAAAAAGTAATATCCCTTGATTGTTGTTTAGGGTTTGGTTTAGAAAAATTAGGGTTAGCAATACTCCCCAAGATTCTCTTTTGGAAAACTCACAAACATGAGTGAAAGAGAGGAACCAAGAACAACCCAAATGAGTATTAAATAACGAAGAGATATTCTGTACACAGTATCTAGTTCTAGTAGATTAGATATATATATTAATATTACATTCAGAGAACTAGAGTGAAGTTATGTCCTATAACTATTCCACTGAATTATTACTACTATCACACATAGATCAACTATTATTTATAATCAATGACCAGATTGGTATCATAATGTGGAAGCTAAAAATAAATTACTATTATTTTTACTAGTTATGTGCAAACAATTGAGGTAAGCATTTTTTTTTCACAAAAGTATGGAAATATGGTAGAGAAGAGAGTAAGAAAGGTATAAAGGAGGAAAATACAGTATAACTGGAAACAAACAAATGATAACAAGAATAATTGAGACAATACAGAATAATAGAATCATAGGAGAGTATGTTGAACACTATAGATGGTGTATCTAGGAATGGTGAGAGAAACAGTACTGGTAATAGAGATATAGTAGGATCTTGGAGATAGATAATAAATTAATGTTATGTTACTTTTAATAATGTATGGATGTAAGGTAAGAGAAATTAACTTTACTAAAATATCTAGAAGTGTGAGTGTATTGTGAAGAAGAGGGTAAGAAATGTATAAATGAACACGATAATATAGATGATAAAGTAGTATAAAATAGAATGTGATAGAATAAGGTAAGGTCTATAAAGGATGTGTCTATGAATTATTGATGGAGAAAATTTCACTGACAGAGAAAAGGTAATGATGAGGGTTCGAATGGTAGAAGAAGTGGAGTGAAGATGGAAATAGTAGATAAAATATGAAAATGGTAGTATCCTAGTGTTATATAATACACTGATGTTACTTGTATTATTGAAAGTGTCAGGAAATAAGAGAAGACGTATTTATTTTTGGAAAACTATATAAGGGTCTAGTAGTAGAGTAGAGAAGAGGGTAAAATATGTATAAAGGAGAGAGTAATAGATGAAGAATAGAATAACATAAAATGAAGGGTAAGGTGAAGTATATGAAAGGTATGTGTGTGTTGTTAAGAGACAGTGTTATGGTGAGAAAAAGGATAGCAGTGGGGTTCGAATGGTAGAAATGAGAGTGGGGATAAACATGGTGCTTAGAGTGAATTGTCAAATAACGTAAACAAGTGGTGGGATATGGGTGTAAACTAATATATTGATGTTATTTATATTATTAGAAGCATAAAATATTAGGAGAAAAGATATTTATTGTACATAGCAGTATAGGAGTATAATCATAACGTAGGGGGGTAAGAAATGTACAAATGAGCAGGGTAATAAAAGAAAAAGCACGATAGCATGGAGTGGTGAGAAGATGCCAACAAAGTATCAAAGAATAGAAGAGAAAGATGAAAATATAAGAGAGTGTAGTGAAGACTATAAGGGAGGAATGTTGGGGATATTTAGAAAAAAGGTAGCAGTGAGGACAGATGAGTGTTAGCATAATTGCCAGATGAAAATGTCAAGTAGTATTTTATGGATGGCAGTGTACATTGATTGTAGTACGAGCAGAGAATTATAAAAACATATATATAATGAAAAGAATTAGATTGTGTATTGATATGTGTTGTGTATTAGATAAGTGGAAGAAAAGAGATTTAGAGTACTACTGACATGCTAGCGTATCTGAGAACTTACAATGGTAGCAATATGGAATTGTAATTCGTTAACCTAAAGAAAATGTTCATAGAAATATCAATACAGAGACATTATGCCAACAGGGTGTGATATTAGTTTGTTTATGTTTTTATGTTCTGTTATAACGATCATTACTGTACAGCTCCTAAACCTTAGCAGGATATGAGGTTGAGACAATTTTTAATGTTTATGAGTTAATGCATAGGAATACATCAACGTTAGTTTCGTTTCATCCTTTTGCTACTGTTGTGTTTGAAGGTGTGTGTACAGTACTTTGTGTACATGTCTATCTAGCTGCTATACAAAGATTCATTTGAAAAATAAAGAATAGTCTTGTACAGGTTTACCTAAAACATATTTTTATGTGTGCTTAGAGTATATAGTATGACAGACATAAGAAGGTTATAGAATAATTATTATAGAGCTAAGCAATAAGGCAATTCTACGGGATGTGTACCTTTGTGAACATGATAAAATATTACTTTCAGTGATGTATTTTTACGACTGTAAGATGGGCTAGATTATTGTAAAGTGATAAGAGAACACAGATATTCCTATTGTGAAACGTCAGAGTGGGGTCACTTATGGTGTTTGTGAATCGATACTGTTGATGGAACAGCAATGATGAATATACAAGAAACATATAATAGAGAGATTGGTGGTGACGACAGATTGTAGAGGATTAAGCATAGTCAATAATGATATTTTAGTTGTGGTAAGAGTTCGATAATTATAGTATTGTGGAGAAAAAATATACAAAGGGAGAAGAATAAATCAAAGAAAACAGTAGCATGAAGTAATAGAATAATGTAAACAAAATGTCAAAGGATAAAAGAAAAAGAATCGACATATACAAAGTATAGTGATGTCTATAAAGGGTGTATCTCTGAAGTGTTAAGAGAGAGTACTAGTGATAGAGAAAAGGTGACGGTGAGGGTTCGAACGGTGGAAGAGGTGGAGTAAACATGGAAATGATTTAATATTTAGAAGAGATGGGAGAGTGGTGGTATACTAGTGTTAGAGTTTCTAAACAGGGGAACTCTTTTTGGAGTGATATGAAATAGAGATAAAATAAAGTAACTTTTAGTATAGAGAAGCGAGTAAAGGTATTTTTAATAAGAGCAAGAGAAGATAGAATTGGAGCAGTTGTGATATGTTAGTATAAACAGCAGAGAACATATAATGCCACATATGACATAGACAAGGTGTGGGTGACAACTTACATGTCATGAGGGAGCAGTATGAAATGTGTATTTATAAGTATTTGGCCACTATGTTAAATAATACAGATGGTATGTGCATAAAGTGATGGGTAAAAAGAATTATTTGTAGGTTGTATGTGTTGAGTAAGTATAAAAAATTTAGTGAGTTTTGATTGAGTGTGGGTAATATGTCAACACCTGTCCTTCAACAGTACTCAATGAGCTTACCTTATGTGCCCGGTTCTTTGGTGCTCTTTTATCATATAATTGGAGAAGTTGATGGCAGATAATTAAGTGATTGTGGTATTATTTAGAGATTGTATATGTCTATTATATACAAAGATTGATAGTATTCCTGATGTTATAGAGTGTTGTGTTGTGGATGAGATAATGAGAACGGTAAAAATAGTGCAGAAATATAGAGGAACAGTGAAGCATTGTACAATTATAAAATGCATGAACATAAAACGAAATATTGATTACATTGGAAATAGGGGTGATTGCAGAATAATACTTTAGCAAGGAGACACAAACAATATTGATGGATGTAATAATGAAGAAATGCTTACAATGGGATATTGGTGGCAGTATAAATATATGTAAGATTGCTTGGTGATGTGAGTATGAAAAGTGAAATGAATATTAGAGAGGGATGGAGTAGAAAGTATTGTAAGAAGAGAAGATATATAGTAAAAAGAGCTATTGAGATGAGAAGCAAGATAGTAGAAGTAAGTCAGTGGTAGAGAGAGGACAAGGATATGTGGATTAGAATGGGGCGAGTGGTGTTAGAGTTGTAAAAACAGGATGGGAAAGGAAGAGAAGGGAGAGTATTAGGATAGTAGGCAGATAATTTGAAATTAAGTGGACAATGTAGATCAGGATGGATGAAAAAGATTGATGGTTGCTGTGTAAAAGACATTCTACTCTAAGGATACATAGCTGATATGGAAGTAAAGGGAATGTTTGTAGTGGATGATTGTGACCATAATGGATGAACAGATTAGATATTTTGTTTATAAGTTGGTTTAGTCTTCTCTTTGTACATATGTGTTATATGCAAGTAACCAATGTATCTTCTTACATCTTGCTCTTTTATGCATCGATACACCACATATAACATTATTGCCATAATAACTGCTTAATTAACAAAAAAGTTGTTTAATATACAATGTTGATGGTAATAATTACAGCAGTTTGAGATATATAAAATAAGCGAGAGCAGGATATAAAGAATAAGAATTAAGTGGATGTTAAGAAGAAAGTAAATTAAGGTTGAAGTGATAAATATAGAAAATGGGATGAGAAATGTTGGAAAGTAGTGGCATTTGTAGTTAATAGTGTGATGACTTAAGTTGTTAGTAGATTGGATGTGTGGTTTATTAAACACCTATGAAAATAATATACGTAATTATATAATATGATATATACAAATATAAAATGATCTCTCTTCTTGAAAAATATATTTCTCTTGTGAATATTATTAACAAGATACTAAAAGAGTCTTTAATAAGGAAACCTGATAGACATACTCTCTATGTTCTCATACCCCGTAAAGAGTGTTTCATAAGCTTTCATGACTGAACCCAGTTTCACTCAAAGTAATGCTACTTTCCTTATTCAGTCATACAAAACACATCCTCTGGCTTGATATCACCCTTTAAAATGTTAATTATTCTAGAGAAGTTTCCCCACGTAGTCTCTTTAGTAAAAGGGTCTGCTATATTATTTTCCCTTTTTATTTTAAATGTATCAATAGACCTATCTTGTGTTTCTTCTTTTGATTTTTCCAGTCTGAGTCCTATGAATTTTGTTCGTGTTTTAAAGTAGTCCTGTTTGAGTCAATCAATGGCTGGTGTAGAATTTGTTATTATATTAATGTTTGTATTTATATTTTAAAGATTCCTTTTATTTTACATTTTAATAAAACAGCTTGATCTTCCCCCATGGTTGGAGCATCCAGTTCAGCTTCTGCTGATGACCTACAAACTATAGTGGATTTTTTGGAAAACCATCATAAAAATTTTTTCCAATTCATATGATACCACCACGTCAAACTCAGATCCCAATGATACATCTGCAACCACTGTGATGTCCAATTTATTTTCCTCGTCTCTTTTATAAACATACTTCAATAATTTTTTGACTGCTTTAATTACTTTAGGATGAGGGAACAATACTAGACGTAACAGCTTGCCTAAAGCAAATTCTATATCTAATCTTCCTCTTGTTCTAATATAATTAAGTTTTCCAATCAATACTTGAAGCCATTTTATTTTTTCTTTTAATGTAGATTTCTCCATGACCAATTTATGTGTTTTGGGATATATAGCATACTTATGAAGGTTAGGTACGCTATTAGTTTTTTTCTATTTAGATACAATCTCTTTATATTCTTCAAACATTTTTCAATATATCTTGTAATATGCAACTGTATGGTTCCGTTTTCTCTGTTATAATTTAAATCTAAACCTGAGAGACCCGTTTCTAGTATATCGTGTTTCATAAAACCCAATTCTTTTAAAGCAAACTTGTTTTAGAGAATAGTCTATGTTGATCTAAAATATCAGCAACATACACAGCTCTCATAATTGATTTGTCTTCGAACACAAACAAACCAGGAGAATAAATAAAGTCATGCAGACCAATAGAATTCGTAAATTGTTCCAATGAATTATTCCAGTTCTATGGACTTTTTAAGGCCATACTTCTAACTTTCAAATGTATTTTGTCTTGCCTCTAAAGATTCCACATGATCCAAGTGACCTTTAATGTATATATATCTGAAATGCACCAGGAGAGTCTTAAAAATATTGATCATCTGTTGTCAATTGTTACACATATTTTACCCTTCTCTTTCTTCTAGTGTCATGTTACACCCTTGTGAAATATAATGATTTATTTTGGTTCTAATTTTCTTAAAACATTACTGGAACATTGGACAGTTGATGTTTCAGGCGTTTTCAATTTTATTTTATTTCTGGTGAGCTCAGTTACAGCATGCAATAAGGCAAGATATAAAAACTATTTGAAGAAATGGATAGATTATTCATATCGGTGGTGGGTTAGACATTGTGATAGAGTGGGTCTGTTAAATCAATAATAATAGTATACTAATACTTCTTCTGTGTATGATAATTATACATACTATAAGTCCAGATATGAATGATCTAATCCTAAATTATTTTTTACAAGACAAAAAATATTGGCTGATGTAGTGAGGTGGTGGTGTCTCCAATATAGATAACATGGACATCTATGTATAGGGGACAAGGATATTTCGAATAATGGAACAAACGGATAGTGGGGGAAGAAAGGTGCGTAGGGGCCAAAATGTAGTGATGCGGTATATACTCTTAGAAAGTATTAAAGATATGTATTTATCAGTTATACCCCTTAAAAGCATATTATCAGCTTACTTCTCTATATAAAAGAACGTAATAAAAGATATGGTAAAACCCAAAGAGCCACAAGAAAAGAATAGCTTCCTCTTAAATGAGATGCAGGGCTACGACGATATTGAACATTGATGCTGTTGTATGAGATTATCTCCCAAATATATTTTCTAGGGTTTTTGTATAAATCTTCCTAACAAGTAAATTTATAATTTTCTTGAAAACAGTGAAGATTAAGAAAAGTGACAAGAACGTTAAAATGAAATGTGTGAGATTACAAGAGTGGGAAACAAACATAAAAAAGGCAGAGAAAGGCAAATACTACAATATATTGAAAGAGAAGAAGATGTGTGAGAGTAGAAGAGTAGGGGTGAGTATAGGTATTGTGAGAGGAGGTAAATGAGGGTAGAGAAGTAGTAGAGGAGATGGGGGAATGTATGGAAATATAGATAATATGGTGAAAGAGAAGGTAAATATACATATTATAATGGAATATCTCTTAGGAAAAGGTAGAATGGTACACGGTAATAAGTGGTGAGGTAAGGAGGGTGTATGGGTGTTAGAACATAGAGTAGTAAACAAGTAGAGTAGATTAAGCTGAAAATAAAGAGGAGATGGAAGGATAAATAGAAATATAGATAATGTGATGACAGAGAATGTTAATATTTATATTATAATGGGATATCTCTTGGGAAAAGGTAGATTGGTGCAGGGTGAAAAGTGGTGAGGTAAGGAGGGTGTCTGGGTGTTAGAACATAGAGTAGTAAACAAGTAGAGTAGATTCGGGTGAAAATAGGTGTAGAGAGGGAGTGATGTATGGAAATATAGATAATGTGATGACAGAGAATGTTAATATTTATATTATAATGCGATATCTCTTGGGAAAAGGTAGAATGGTACAGGGTGAAAAGTGGTGAGGTAAGGAGGGTGTATGGGTGTTAGAACATAGAGTAGTAAACAAGTAGAGTAGATTAAGCTGAAAATAAAGAGGAGATGGAAGGATAAATAGAAATATAGATAATGTGATGACAGAGAATGTTAATATTTATATTATAATGGGATATCTCTTGGGAAAAGGTAGATTGGTGCAGGGTGAAAAGTGGTGAGGTAAGGAGGGTGTCTGGGTGTTAGAATATAGGGAAGTAAACAAGTGGAGTAGATTAGAGTGAAAATAGGTGTAGAGAGGGAGTGATGTATGGATATATAGATAATAGGGTGATAGAGAATGTTAATATTTATATTATGATGGGTAGTTTGGAGAAAAAGAGTTGATTGGTACACGGTAAAAAGTGGTGAGGTAAGGAGGGTGTCTGGGTGTTAGAATATAGGGAAGTAAACAAGTGAAGTAGATTAAGGTGAAAATTGGTGTAGAGAGGGAGTGATGTATGGATATATAGATAATGTGATGACAGAGAATATGAATATTTATATTATGATGGATAGTTTGAAGAAAAAATGGTATATTAGTACAGGGTGAAAAGTGGTGAGGTAAGGAGGGTGTCTGGGTGTTAGAACAGAGAGTAGTAAACAAGTGGAGTAGATTAAGGTGAAAATAGGTGTAGAGAGGGAGTGATGTATGGATATATAGATAATGTGATGACAGAGAATGTTAATATTTATATTATAATGGGTAGTTTGAAGAAAAAGGGTAGAATAGTACAGGGTAATAAGTGGTGAGGTAAGGAGGGTGTCTGGGTGTTAGAACATAGATAAGTGATATAAGAGGGAAAGTAAGAAATAAACAGATGAAAGAGTAGTAAGGGGTATGGGGAGATGATGAGAAGATGGAGAGTAGTGGTGTTTGTGTTAAATAGAGAGATGTAAATTGGAGGTGTGGATTATTAGAAAGGTATAGAAATAATACAGATAAGTTAACATGTTTATACATGAACAGAATTTGAGTGTCTTGTTGAAAAATATAATTGTGTTTTGATTATTATTAACAAGATAATAAAAGAGTGTTTGATAAAGAAAGGTCATAGAGTGAGTGTGTATGTTGTAAGAATAAGGAGATTTTAGATATGGTAAGGGTTGGATAATTATAGTGTTGTGGGGAAAGGGAGAGATTAGTGGTGGTGAAAATGGGAAAGTTGGTATAAAATGTATAAAAGGGGAGGGGAGAGTATGGATGAGAGAAGAAGTAGAGAGAGTTGGAGAGGGTGGTGGTGAGTAGTAGAAGATAGGTTAGTGATATTTTAGTTTTGGAGAGATAGAGAAAAGAAGATATTAGGATAAAGAGAATAGAAAAGAGGAATAGAGGAGAGTAAGAGAAGGGAGTAATGAAAAGAAGTAGAAGAAGTTGATGAGTAGTGAGATAGTGGGAGAAATATAGTAATAGAAAAAAGACATGAGAGAGGGTTCGAACAGTGGAAGAGAAATAATAATAGAGAAAAGGCATGAGAGAGGATAGATAGAAGAGACATAGTAATAGAGAAAAGGCATGAGAGAGGATTCGAACGGTGGAAGAGTAGAAGGTATTGATGAGTGATAAAGAAATAAAAGAGAAAAGGCAGCTGAGAGGGTTCGAACAGGAGAAAAGAGAATAGTAATGAAAGTGATGATGGGAGAAATACAGTAGTAGAAAAAAGGCAGCTGAGAGGATTCGAACAGAGGAAGAGGAGAAGATAGAGATGGGTAGTAAACAGATAAAAGAGAAAAGGCAGCTGAGAGGGTTCGAACAGGGGAAAAGTGTAAATTAGAAAAGGGAGAAATATAGTAGTAGAAAAAAGGCATGGGAGAGGATTCGAACAGGGGAAAAGAGTGGGAGATAGAAGTGATGATAGAGGAGTGAGATAATGAGAGAGAAAAGGCATGGGAGAGGATTCGAACAGGGGAAAAGAGTGGGAGATAGAAGTGATGATAGAGGAGTGAGATAATGAGAGAGAAAAGGCAGCTGAGAGGGTTCGAACAGGGGAAAAGTGTAAATTAGAAAAGGGAGAGATATAGTAGTAGAAAAAAGGCATCGGAGAGGGTTCGAACAGGGGAAAAGAGTGGGAGATAGAAGTGATGATGGGAGAAATATAGTAGTAGAAAAAAGGCATCAGAAAGGATTCGAACGGTGGAAGAGGAGAAGATAGAGATGGGTAGTAAAGAAATAAAAGAGAAAAAAAGCGGCGATGAGGATTCGAACAGTGGAAGAGTAAAAGATAGAGATGGGAGAAATATAGTAGTAGAAAAAAGGCATGGGAGAAGATTCGAACAGGGGAAAAGAGTGGGAGATAGAAGTGATGATGGGAGAAATATAGTAGTAGAAAAAAGGCATCAGAAAGGATTCGAACGGTGGAAAAGAGTGGAAGAGTAGAAGATAGAGAAGGGAGAAATATAGTAGTAGAAAAAAGGCATCGGAGAGGATTCGAACAGGGGAAAAGAGTGGGAGATAGAAGTGATGATGGGAGAAATATAGTAGTAGAAAAAAGGCATCAGAAAGGATTCGAACGGTGGAAGAGGAGAAGATAGAGATGGGTAGTAAAGAAATAAAAGAGAAAAAAAGCGGCGATGAGGATTCGAACAGTGGAAGAGTAAAAGATAGAGATGGGAGAAATATAGTAGTAGAAAAAAGGCATGGGAGAAGATTCGAACAGGGGAAAAGAGTGGGAGATAGAAGTGATGATGGGAGAAATATAGTAGTAGAAAAAAGGCATCGGAGAGGATTCGAACGGTGGAAGAGGAGAAGATAGAGATGGGTAGTAAAGAAATAAAAGAGAAAAAGCAGCAGAGAGGGTTCGAACAGGGAAAGAGTGTAAATTAGAAAAGGGAGAGATATAGTAGTAGAAAAAAGGCATCAGAAAGGATTCGAACGGTGGAAGACGAGAAGATAGAGATGGGTAGTAAAGAAATAAAAGAGAAAAGGCATGGGAGAAGATTCGAACAGAGGAATAGAGAGTAAAAAAAGATGAGTAGTAAAAGAGTTAGATAATGAGAGTGTTGGATAGTAGTGGTATTTGTATTTAATAGAGTGATGAGTTGAGTTATTAGTAAATTGGAAGTGTGGATTATTAAAAAGGTATAGATATAATATAGATAAGTTGATAAGTTTATAGATGGATATAAAGTGATGGTTGATATTTTTATTTTTCAAAAAAGAATTTTGTTTTGAATTAAGATTGTAGAGGATATAAATAGAGGAAAGTATAGTGAAGACAGATACTAAAAGTGGGAGTGTGGGAGTGTGGTGTCGATGTAATATAGT